>NC_088121.1:9351540-9951540 GCF_036370855.1 Dromaius novaehollandiae | reverse complement strand
TGGGAGGGAGCCCCCCCGCCGCCACCATGCTCCCACTTGGGATTCATCTTAAATAGCAGCGTTATTATTTTTCACCTTCCCTCCCCCCCCCCCCCAAAGAACAGCTCGCTCTTTCACTGCCCCCCCCCCCAGTAGCCTGTGGGTTGAAGCTTCCTCATGATCGCTTTTTGTGTGTGTGTGTGTGTGTGTTTTGAATTGCGTTTTAAAATTGCCCAGCTGGAGACAAGTCTTGATTAGAGCGGGAACAATAGCTCCATTTTATTAATAATGGGAAGGATTTACAATCCTACGGCACCTTCCTTGGAAGGCTTTCAAAGGCATTTGCAAACAGGCACAAATTTAAGCTTTCACAGCCCTGCCTGTGAGGTGGGTAAGTATTTTTAATGGTGCCACCAAAAATCACGGTCGAGCTCAGAGTTGGTGGCAAACCTCCATTTTTTTAAGCGAAAAATGGATGAGAGCTGTAGAAAAATGACAGAGCTGGTGGGTTTTAAGGCTGCCAAGGGGTGTTGGGGGGGGAGAGGTTGGTAAGTGGGGCTGGCTGAAAGCTGTAACCTAAATCTGTTTAGTGTTCGTCGCAGACGCAGTGTTTTTCTGTATCCTGGGAACTGGGCTGTTACTTCGCAGCCTGCTCCATGCAAATGACCCCTTTCCTCTTGCTCTTCGCTAGAGCGAAGACGTGGACGTGCCTGCTTGTCAATAAACATCTGCTTATAGATTTATTTATTTATTTATTTATTCATTACCTTTTTGTAGTCCCCAAGTGACCTCCTTTAGTGCTGGCTCTGCTGTGGTTTGACCACAGCTTTGCATTAAAGCCGGCTGCTAGCGCTAATGTGTCTCTGTGCAAGCCAGATTGACCTTGCTTGGGGGACTGGGCCCACCTAGCTAATGCAGATGCTCTGCTTTGAATAAACCCTGCAATCTCTTTTTTTTTCCTTTTTTTTTTCTTCTCAGAGCATCCCTTCTCTGTCCCAGGTAGTGCAGGGGAATGTTACAATATTATAGATGCAAGCTGTTTTCTGCCTCTTTTTTTTTTTTTCCTCCTCCCAGGGAAATAAAAGATTGTTTGTGCAACTCCCACTCCACAGCAGATACTTTCTTTGTGAGTATTGTAAAAGTGCAGTGATCTTGGAGACATCTGGGCAGTCGGATCGGGTCTTGCTGAGGAGTATAAGGCACAGTGGTCTGGTTGTGTAAGTGTATGTTGTACACGGGCCACAGAAACCCACAATGTTTCTGCGGTTACTTCTGTCTGGATAACATGAGTAGGTCCCAGGGCTTCCCCTTCCCACCACTTACTATTTCACAAAAGAACAGACTGGTGCTTCTGGAAAGAGCTGTGTTTTGTGGCCTTAAAAAAAAAAAAAAGAAATACTGCTGTGAATTAGTCATTTTAAAGGAAGCTGTGTTTGCCAGTCCCATCTGTGTAGTGCACGTGAGATATTAACTATTAGCTTTATTTGTGAAGCCTGGTAATGTGTTCTGGTCACTGCTCATTGGAGTCCTGCCATCAAAGCTCCCTCGGAGCTGCTGCACCCAAGCTGCTGGCCTGGGTATAATACTGTGCAGGTGGAAAAACTGCCAGTCCAGCTTTTCATGCTCTTCTGTGCTTTTTCTTTTTTCAGTGCTGCTATCTCTGCATTGCCAGGTGTGGAAACATAGAGACCGTAACAACAATAAGCAAGGACAGATGAGCTGCTTTCCTGGGTCAGTTCCAGCTTGAGAGAAGAAGTCCTGGTGCATTTTTTTCCTCGCCTATGGTAGCTTTTACTCCAAGCCCAACTGTTTCTTGTGAGAAGGCTGAGTTTGACCCTGTTGGCTGCTAAAAACAATACTGGTTTTAATCCTTCAGGTAGCGTTCCCTTCCCTGTGGTCGTGTAATGGAGCCATACCATTAAAAAGGTATAGCAAAGCACAGCTGCCTCCCCCCTTCCCCTTTCAGAAAACCTTCCAGAGTTGTGTGCTCTTGAACTGCTGCATAGGCAGAAAACATACAATGCAGTTGTCAGCATTGTGCTGATGTGTGGCGCG
Organism: Dromaius novaehollandiae; assembly: GCF_036370855.1. NCBI lineage: Eukaryota > Metazoa > Chordata > Aves > Casuariiformes > Dromaiidae > Dromaius > Dromaius novaehollandiae. The sequence goes on along the minus strand of NC_088121.1, from coordinate 9,949,506 downwards.
CACACACATGTGCGCACGCACGCACACGAGAACGAGTGCCTCCAGGGACTCAAACCGTGGGGCCCCTTTCACTACAAGCGAACAGACCCATGTGCAATAGTATATTACTCTTAATTTTGTTGAGGCAAGTCCAATGGCCAAACATCAGAGGGAGCGTGGCAACGTGCTAAATTGTGTTGGTGAAGATCAGGGTCCCACTGAACTATTTTTTTTCCTGTTAACTTGCTCCTGCGAGATGCTGTTGCTTTATTGCTCGATTCCTCCAGCTCATGCTTTCTTGCCAGGAAATAGGAAAAAGTTTCCTTATTGAGTGCAGTTTCTTTTGTTGTGTTGCAAAAGGTAATAAAAAGCACCTGGTTCTGGGCTCTCCTAGGTCGCACCTGACTGACTTTAGTGACGAGTCTTGGCAGTCACTAGCGTGTGGCACTGTCACAGGAGTGCAAGCGGCAGAGCTTTCTCATCAGCCTCTTTTAATGAGAATATTGGCATTGGCGCTGCATGAACGGCTCTGGCCGACCAGCTGAGGGGCCCTGCCCCGCTGAGCTGGAGCAACATCTTATAAAAAATGCCGTGATTTTATTGCCAGCGAGGCAGTCTGTTTGCTGCAGTGATTTGTAGTATAGCTATGGCTTTATGCTTTTCTGGCAAAACTTAGCTAAGGGTAAGTATGAGGTGTCCAGGCCAGGTTTCATACAGTGCTTTCTGCGGTAGAGAGCTGGGGAAAGTTGGTGTGTGGTGTATGTGAAGCTTGCCAATAGCTCGGTGTGCCTAAGGTCTCATCTGTGCTTGAATTAAACTAGCATGGACAGGGAAATTAATTTTAGTCTCTTGTTAGGGATGTATTTGTTTTGAGATAAGCCTCGTGCCCCTCAGGGGCCTTTGCTGGCATACAGGTACCGTGGGCCAGCAAACTGGATGTTTGGGACGTTTTCCAGGTTGGCACGCTCTGTGGGACTCTGAATTATTTTTCTTTGGCAGTTTGGGGCAAATGAGCAAGAATTACCTTGTGATTGCTGAACTTTTACCACCTCGTGCTTTGGACTGAAGAGTTACTAGAACGACATCTATGAGGTTTCCAAGCTAAACAAAACCTGAATTTCTGGTGCCAAAAAGCAGGCCAGTGATAGAAACCTCTGCTCATCCTCCAGAAGGGGGGAAACCACAGTCTTTCAAGCTTTCCTATTATCCTGAAGAGTTAAAAAGGCGTAAAACTACATCATGAAATCTGCCAAGCTAGTGGTTGGGTGAAATGAGAGCCAAAGCTGGCTGAGAAGCTGTTCTCCTGTGCTGTATTGCTGGAGAGGTTTTCAGGTGCGTGGTTGGTCTCAGTGCACAAGTATTTTCATTTTGTTCCTTTCTCTGAAGTGAGAGAGTAATCATCACCCAAATGTGTATTTAAGCTGCTCCATTTAAAACACAGTCAAGTTGTTTCAGGATCAAAATGGTGTTTGGTGGAACAAAAGCACTGATGGTGACCGGCTCGGTATTTATTTTGTGCTGGGTGTGCCGATCGATCGGAAGGCGAGCGTGGGGAAGAGCAGCTTTGAACTCGGGGATTTGGAGGGTGGGTTTCAAGTTAAACCTGCGTGCTGCAACGTCTCCAGGGTAACTTCTGCCATTCCTCCTGAGCGCTGCGTGTGGGGCCTTTCTGTAGAGGCAATACAGAAATTAAAAAATGGTGAATGACAGGACACACTGGTCTCCCCTGTCCTAGGCGATTTTTAGCCTTTGCAGTCGTGCTCAGATATCAAATCATGTGGGTCTGCATTTTTTTCCTTCCCCCACTTCCTAAAGTGTTATGTTTTGCAGTCTGGAAGATTGAAATCCTCTCCGGCTGGCCGGTGAAATGCAGTGCTGTTTTTTGGGAAAAACCTGCACGAGGCGAGCAGTTACTGCTGTTCAGTACGTACAGAAGTTTGTGGGCAAGGGGAAGCAGGGCAGAAGCTGGCACTGTGCTTTTTCTCATCTTTCCAACAACAGGGAAAGAAATAGGTATTAATTCTAATATTTTTTACTATACAGTAAGCAAGAGTAAGCTCGTTTGCAGTCCTGGGACTACATATGGTATTTTGCTTGGGCGGCTTAGCAATCACACTGTACTCCGCTGTTGAAGAAATGCCTGGTTTTGTATAGCAAAGTATTTTGAAAACAGAAGCGTGCTTTTATATATATACAAATGGGTTCAGTGTAAACCAGATTCCAGGGGCTCCTCGACTGTGTTTACCGTGCTGCAGAAGCTAACTGATGCGAACCCGCTGGCCACAGTGGCTGTATTCTGTGGCAGCTCCGATCCTCGGTGCTGTATGATAAGAACAACGTCGAGTTTGGCTGGGAACAGCTTGAAGATAAATCACTGAATATTGGGAATAACCATTTCTAGAACGTGAAGGGAGTCTTCTCAACATGGGTTATCTCATCTTGAAGATATGGGGCACTTACCCTCAAAGAGGAATGAACCAAAATCAGTAGCTTTATTAATACAAAACCTATACTTCGTGTTACTTAGGATCCAGAATCAGGCTTCGTGTTCAGAATATTATCAGTATATTAGCTGATATCCTCTATCTTGGCAATGTGCGAGCCCAAATATCAAACTGCACCAATTCCTTCTCGGAAAAAAATTATCCGTTGCATAAAATGGAATGGGTAAGCAATAAAATTAGTCCAGTAATTCAGGCTAGCTTAAAAATTAGATAAAAGCCTCGCTGGCAATTTGATATTTAGCTGCCATACTGTCATTTTAATAAATACAGGCAATGAGCAGGAAAGGCACATAAATGAATTTTATATTGGCAAGATGGTGGATGGAGCTGGGAGGCTCGAACAAAGAAAAGCTCTGAGAGTTTCTGGTGATGTTTGAGAGCTCTTGTCTGGGTAACATACTGTTTTTCTGTGAAAAGCGGAGAAAGCTGGGTGCTTACTGGACACTGGTGGGATTATTGCATGCTACTAACGTGACTGCTCTTCTGTCTAACGCGTTTGAGTCTCTGGAGCTCGGCCGATGTCTCTGGCTATGGGGAAAGGCGTAAGGCCTCCTTTGCCCATTTCCAGCTGCCCTGCTGTGAGCTCAAAATGCAGAGCAATTGCTAAGCCAGAACCAAGGATAGGAAGTTACAGTCTTGGCAAATACAGCTCTGGTTGCTGTCCTTGTTCAGTATCTAATCTTTTCTTTTTTAAATGTTTAGCAAGCAGTCTCTGCGACACGTGGCAGTGAGCTCCACCACTTGGGTAACTTGGGTTTACTTGGGTTTACGCTGCATAAAAAATGTACAAACTTGCTTTTTCAAGTGTTGTCTGCTCGCTCTGTAACGTGCCCTCCTATTTATTCGTGCTTCCTCCTAGGTGGGAGGCTGTCTCTGGCTGTTCCCTTTGCTATTTGTGCGGACCCCGAGGATGTTTTCCGATTGTCCTGCCCTTTTTTCTCCAAACTGGAGAGCTGCTAACTTTATTAGCTCCTTATATGGCAGCACCATTTTCTCACGCCTTTAATGGCTCGCTTTTGATCTTTCCTGGTCTTGCTTTGCTTTTCTTGATGTGAACGCAGTGTTCAAGCTGAGATGGGTTTATCACCTGCTCCCCCGTTAATATAGGGCCTGGTATTTTAATCCTTTCCAAGTGCTGATAAGAAACCTGCAGTTGTTTTAACTGAGTGGTCGGGCCGAGATGCCCGGAGATAGCTGGGTTCTCAGCTACACCCTGTGTGCGTATGAGTAATTTAAATTGTGCCTTGCAGCGCGCCGGATTGTGCCCTTGTTTGTCCTGAAGGACAGGAGGCAGTGGGAGAGGTAGAGCAGGTGAAGTCTCCTGTTCCTCGGCTATTTGCCCCTCCGGGAAGAGCAGCAAGCGGGAATTTGTGTCTTGACCCCTGAAGCTTGCCACCAGGTAGGGCAGTGGCTGACGGGGACAGTCCCTCGTGCAGTGACAAGAATGACGTTTGCCACTGCCATGCAGGACCAGTCCTTTACTGAAACGCCTTTGGCCTGCTGAGATGAAGGTTGTGCTCTCTCCGGTCCCTCCTATGGGTCTGTGTTCTTTAAAATCTTCAAGTGAGTTGGAGGGATCTGGTTACAATGGCACTGCCCGAGTGCGGTCGCATGCTGCAACTGGGAACAGTTTACCCCGAAAGCGTGCTAAAAGCATTAGGATGGTCGAGAGGTTCATTTTGCGTCACGGACTGGGGCTTGTGTGCTCCTTTTCCAGCTGGCGTCGGTGTAAACGGAGCCTTATAAGCAGTAATTTCAATCGTTTCTTTTGTCAACCGAATCAATGGCTTTGTTTGCAACAGCTTCCAATCTGCGGACGTCCCTCCCGGCCAGCCGGCTTGCAAGATTCCTGTGTGACAGCAGTGACCCGGTGTGAGGTTTCTTTGAGGGACCTGGGAGTCTGTGTGGTTTTCTCATGTCCCTTGGAGGCGCTTCCCTAGCGGGGAGGGAAGGGAAGAATAGTTAGAAATGCTGTCGCAGCAAGCACGCTCGACTGAAGAGGGGGAAATTCTGCATCGCCTTCAGAAAAGCCATTTGATGCGTGGTTTGGGTGAAGGGGGGGGGGGGTCCTTCCTCTCTGAACTGGATGCCTGTGGAGTCCTTTAAAGGTATAGACAAATAGTTATTGCTCTTTGGGCTTTTGACCAGTGAAAACAGAAAACTAAGCCCATTTCCATGGAAAAGAAACGTGTGGTGGAAAGTGTTGGTGGAGCGTGCTGGCAGTGCATTTTCTTGTGTGCACGTGGCTTGATCACGTGCTTTAAATAATAGATGCATGCAAGTTCTTTTTTTGTTGTTGTTGTTAATCAGTAGATCTCGAATAATTGGGCAGTGCAGCTTAACGCCAGTCATCCCTGGGGAAACTGAGGCACGGGGCTGTAAAGGGATCAGTTTGCAGCCACCCGCAGCAGGGGTAGAGTCGGGGATAAGACTTGGGTCTGCCGAGGCTGGAGCTGATGTGCGTCAGCGATCTGATTAAATCAGGAGATTTGCATGTGTGTTAAGTGATCTATAGCCCGATGACCTTGACTGGCTGCGGAGATGGACTCGTTGCCAAAAGGTTAAAACTGCCCTGGGCAGGGTGCTGCTAGAGCGGGTGGCGCGAGCATGTTGCAAGGCACCCACCGGCTGTTCATGAGCCTGGCTTGAAGGCAAAGGCGGTGTAGTCGCGCTCTGCTTGTCCCAGTAAGAACGTGGTTTTAATCAATAGAAAAGCGCCGTCAGCAAGCGGGACGCTTTGGCCAAGGAAAATACTGAAATACTAGTCTTTGTGGTGAAAGCAGCTAACTGGCTCAGGCGGCTTCAAAAATGTCCTAGCGGCTCCGGATGCGTGTTCCGTTTTATCCTAACCTCAAACCGTTTGCTTGCTGCCGTTCCCAACGTCACAGTGGTAACAAGTCGGGCATTTTCTTTTCCAGACCCATAAACAGGTATTTTTATCTGTGTGTAGTCACATTTTTTTTTTCCTTTACGTGGAAAAATGGAAACTTAAAGGAGAAGACAGCTGGATTTCACTGCCATTAAATCTCGCCGGGGTTAGAAAGCGGCCTTTCGAGCAGGGCCGGGATGGGACAGCGGCCTGGTGAGCAGCGTTAAGTACCTAAATTCCCTGGAAGCAGAATTTCCTACGCTGACGCGGCCACTTTGTCCTTCTAAGGTAGATACGGTGCTGGGAGGCGGCGCGGAGCCTTGCTTGCTCCGTTTAGCTCACTTGGGGGGGAGCCAGTCCTGACTGATCCGTGTCAACAGGAGGGGCCTGATCCTATCAGCGCCCAAACATGCAAATTATTTAACTTCTGCAAGCGTTTCTTACACATAAAATAATAACTCCCAATAAGCACTTAATGGCAAATGGCGCCGCATGCTCTACGAGCATCCATTTGGGGGGGAGACGGGGATGACTTGCAACTTAAAATTTTAAGGGTTGTTTCGTGTCGTTCTCAGGGCGACGTGGACTCGCTGTTTTGGTCGGTGGAAGTTACTCGCCAGCAAGGATCTCGCGGCGGTTTGCATAAGAGTGAGTGCGATTCAGTGACCTCCCTCCCCGCTGCTGTAGCGCTTGGCTGGCAGCCAGCGCTGCCAACCCCGGTTGAGGTTGCATATAGCTCTGAACTTTGGAGCCATTAAAGATAAACGGAGCTATAGGCTTGTAAAAGCTCGTGCAACACAGGGCCCTTGTCCGCCTCGACCTAAATTAATTTTTTACTCGCTTTTGCCGATTGCGGCGAGGCATCAATCTGCTTTTTCACCTCCCTAAAAAAGACGGCTTCGCCTTGCGGGAGCGTGGGGGAGATGCGGAAAGCCCCGACCTCTCGGTCGTATTTGGGGCAACCGTCGGGGCGCCTACGGGTGCAAGGCTGCGGGTTTCCTGGCGAACAAAGGCGCCGTAGCACCCAGCGTCTCGCGGGGACCCCTCAGGGTGGGAGAGGGGGCTTCTCAGTGTTTCTATGGCCTGGATGTGCGGAGAGCTTCCAGGCCGGGTGCAAGCGGGGGCCGCTCGCCCCAGCAAGCAGACGAGGGGGAGCTGCCTTTGCAGCCAGGCCCTGCCTCTTGCATCGCACCTCGGCCGACCTTGCTGCAGGCTCCCGGTGAGCCCCTGGCCGTGCACCCCCCCCCCCCCTTTGCAGTGCAGCCCCCTGCTCGCATGCAGCGCGGGTCTACACCCCCCCCCCCCCCCCCCCGCGCAGGCGCACTGCGGCCGCCCGCACGGGACCCGGGTGTGTGTGTGTGTGTCGGCGCGCGCGCGGGGCGTTGCGTGCTCGCGCTCCTCCTCCGCCGGGTCGCGGCGCGCGCGCGCCCCAGCGCGCACTGCGCCTGCGCAGGGGGCCCCCGTGTGGCGCCGCGAGAGGCGCGGGGAGGGGAGGGGGGGAGCGGAGCGGAGCCGCCACAGGAGCGAGAGCGCGGAGGGGGGGGGGGGCAGGAGGAGGAGGAGGAGAAGGCGGGGGGGGGGGGGCGCCGCGCTGCCGCTGACGGAGGAGGAGGAGGAGGAGGAAGCGGGAGCGAGCGAGCGAGCGACGAGGCGGGGGGAGACAGGGAGGAAAAAAACCCGCGGCGGAGGGGGAGCCCGCCGCCCGCCAGCCGGCCCGCGAGCCAGGGGGCCCCCCCGGAGGGGATGGTGTCGTCCGCCGCCGCCGCCGCCGCGGGGGGAGGCAGCCGGCGGCGCTGAGGGCGGCAGGGCCCCGCGGCGGAAGAGGCGGAGGGCGGCGAGGCGGCGGCGGGCGAGCGGCGGCCGGCAGCGCTGCGCGGGGGGAGGCGGCGGCGGCGGCGGCGGCCGGGAGCCAGGGCAGGGGCGGCGGGCTCGCCCCGCGCCGCGCAGCATGGTCCGGGAAACCAGGCACCTCTGGGTGGGCAACTTACCGGAGAACGTGCGCGAGGAGAAGATCATCGAGCACTTCAAGCGGTGAGTGAGCGGGGCCGGCGGAGGGAGGGGGCTCGCTGCTGCTCCCCTCTCTTCCCTCCCTATTTCTTTTTATTTTGGGGCTGCTTCGCCCCCCACCCTTCCCCTCTCGCCCAGCGGTGGCCAAAAAAAAAAAAAAGGAGGGGGGAAAAAACATATCGGAGGATGGTAGCAGCGCTTGCTGCCGCGCGGCCTGCGTGCGGAGACGGCTCCGCGCCCCGGGAGAGGAGGAGGGGGGTGCTGGTGCGAGCGAGAGAGGAACACGAAATCGCTGTAAATAACCCGCGCACAATGGCGAGGAGCTGTTGCGCCCCGCTGCAAGAGCGAAATCCGGCGGTTTTGTAACGTGGAAGGACCCGCGGGGAGCTCGCCTGGCGCCGGGAAGAGCGCGGACTCGCGGGAGCCAAAAAAAATAAAAAATAATAATAATTAAAGACCCCAGCGGGGATGGAGGAGCAGCCGGTCGAAGAGAGGGAATTCGGTTTTCTGCATGGATTGGATTTTTCTTTGGAGGGGGGGTGCACAGTGTCTTGGAAACAGGCTTGAGCCTGGGAGGCTGGCCATTTTGCTTCTCATCTCCATTATTTTTTCCCCCCCTCCAGTGGTTGAATGGAGGTTGGTTGTTTTTCTCCCCCCCTCCCCTTATATTTGATTTCCTTCACATCAAGTAACCGTAACACCGAAACTCGGCGGCTGCTTCGCTTTCAAGGCGTGAGCAAATTGCCCGTGGTGCCCGCGTCGCTTTCGGTAGCGGCAGCGAAACGGAGCCAGGAGGGTCGCGGTGGGAACCGAGGCGCTTGGAAAGGCAGGCGTGAAACTAAAACCGTAGAAAAACCCCCGGAGGAAACAGCTCCGCTGGATCCCTCCACGAGGGAAGCGTGCTGGAGTGATAGTGTTTTTTGCAGGGGGTTGTTGTTGCGTGTATCAGTCCCGGTCCCGCGGCACGGTGCGTAAGGAAGTAGTAGCTGTTTGTGTGGTTGCATTTCTTTTTTCCCCTCCTCCCTTCTTCATATTTTCGGGTCGATCGCAGTCCGACGCCGTTTCTTGGAGAGACCTAAAGTTGCGACGCTGCCCTGGACGCTGCAAGCTCCCTTTTTAGGCAGGGGGAAAATAAAAATAAAAACACCTCGGTAGCGTGTTCCGGAGCTGGCTGCTCGCTGCCCTCAGCCCGAAAGGGGACGGCGGAGCTGCCCGCGCTGCGCGGAGCCGCCTTAAGCACTGAGTCACCCTGGGAAAAGCAGCTCCGCGACCGCCGCGCCGGGAGGTTGGGCCGGGGGAGGGGGGGGGGGGGAAGGAGCGACCAGCGTGGCTGCTCGCTGACAGATCGTGCTCGTCCCTATATATATACGTTTATATATATATATATATATATTTATATATAGCGTTTAAAAGCGGGCGTGGGGTGAAGCGCCGTTGCGCGGGGCCCGGCGGCGCCGCACGTGCCCGGCGGCGGGTGTGAATGACTCCAAAATGGCGGCGGGGCCCCGCTGTATGGGGGGGGGGGGGGGGGCGGTGCCGGGCGGCAGCCGGCTTCGCTCGCACCGGGCACCACCGTTTTGGGGGGGACACAGGACCCCCCCCCCCAAGCCCATCCCGGGGAGGTGACTGCTCCACGCAGCCCTGTCTGCTTTCTCCCTCATCTTGCATTATCCAAGCTCAGCGTGGTACAAAAGCCCGTTTTTGGGGGGGTGACCCCCAACCTCCCCCCCCCCCCCAAACTGTGTGTTTAACTGCAGGCGCTGGAGCGAAAGCGGGAATCTGGCATTCCCGGGGTCTCATCGTGGCCGATCCGCCTCTTTCGCAAGATGTGTTAAAGCAGGGAAAAGTTGCTATGGCACTGTTGCTTGGAGATGGATGTGGAGGAAAAAAAAATGGCAGGGTCTGAATTGGTAATTGCTTTTTTTTGTTGTTTTGTTTTTACCTCTGTGAGTTTTGACCAGCCATTAGGGGCTGCCAGGAAATACCCTTCATTTCTATAATTTTACGCTTTTTTTTTTCCCCCTAAGCGGATTTTAACAGGTGTGTTTCCAGCGTGTGTTTCACCAAAGCTGCTTTTACGTGAATAAAACAGTTAAAATACGCTCCAGCCACTCTGTTTTATCCAAGGCCTAAACATTCGCCCGTGGATGCGAGCGCTGAGGCCTCGGAGAAAAACGCCAAGCTCCGGCCTTGGCCCCTCCGCGGACCGAAATGCCCCAAATACCTGCCTCGCCGTTTTAGAGCAGCAAATATCTGTTGAATCAGGTTTCGGCAAGCGAGGAGGGATCCTCGTAGGTACTGTACGTGGACAATGGAGCGAGCCCGTCTTTGTATGTTGGTTGCTGGCGTGGGGGAAGGGACAAGTTACACAATAATTGTATCGCCGTCTTGTTTTAGCGCGGTGGGAGCTGAGCCGTGTTGGGGATATACATATGAAAGGCAGCTGCCTAAGCGTGGACGTGTAATGTGTAAGGGCCGCCTTCTTGGAAAGAACAATTCTTTAGTTTGGAGTGAAAGTCTTTTCAGATTTAGCTGATCTTGGCTAAATCGAGTTCCCACCCATCCCCCAGCCTGAGAATAAGGGTAAAGAGTATGCAAAGAGGCTGACCGAGCAGTATTGCGGAGTCGGAGCTGCAGAAGCAGAAATGAGAATTTGTCGAAATATCGCTCAAAATCTAAGCTTGGGTGCAGCCGCGGGGTAGCAGGTTGGTGCCTCGGAGCTTGCGTATAGCCGTGTGTTTGTTTTTTCGCTGCACTTAGGAAATACTGTAATTTCCACGTTGAAGCATATATGCAAACAATCTGCTTGTTGCACAGTCTCTGCTAGAAGCAGGTTTAAGAAGCGCAACCATGTTGATTCTGGAGAAGCAAAATTCAAGGAAGTCTCCTAAAACTTAAACCCATGTACTCAATATAACCCCCCCCCCCCCAATTAATCAGTTACTGTGGGAATCTTCCTTGGTTTTGCAGTATTTCAATTCATTTTTTTTAGGGAAGGAATTAAGATGAAAGAGGTGTTTCGCAGAAACGAGTTCTTTTTGGCAAAATATTTTCTAAGCTGCCCTTGCTCATTTTTTGTTTTGCATAAATTGGAATAACATTCTCTGGTGAAAACTCTCGTCTCAGATGAGAGGGGAATATTGAAGTTAGCCTTAAAAAAGTGCTGGCTTATGTGAGAAGTGTTTGGGGTTTTATTTTTCCCCTTAAAATCTTTTTCCATGTGCCGCCTTGGTATTAAAACAGGTTGCAAAAGAGTGGTTTCATGTGCATATTTAAATATAGAAACTGTTACGGACTTTCTGTTTTGTTTTCATACACGTTGAGACTCTGCAGATATTTTTCCACTTTAAAAAAAAAACTTTACTGTGCTGTATTTTGTTGTAGTTGTGTTATTAAGGCATTCCCAAATTTTAACAGCAAACGGTGCGGGGATCGGAGGCCCGCTGTCAACATGGAATAAGCATCAAATCAGAAGTAGGAAATCAGGGCTGAGTGAACAGTGGCAGCAATAGTTTGGGTCTGCCTAATTAATGCTGCCTTGACTGGTAGGGAAAAAGTCATTCACCATTATTGAAACAGATGCTCAGCAGCTTGCAGGACAAGCCAACTAAATATAGTAACAGTTGTCCCCAGCACAAGTGCTGCCCTTCCATTTTTATTTTTTCCTTCTGTGTGTTTTCTTCTAGTTATCTGAAAGAACATGGCTTTGCCCCTTTATGGGTGTTTTAAAGGGCAGGAGGAGTAAAAGCCTCTTGATTAAGAACCATGTGACTTTGGTATGCCATCTCTTATTTTGTGGGAGAGTTAAGACGTTTAGAGTGGCAACCGAGTCCAGGGAAAAGACTGGCATTCAGGAAGCAAATACGTGCCTTTAAAATTGTTAGCAATAAATCGCAGCTCAGAACAGTCCCAAAGAAGATAAATAACCACTAATGTTGCTCCAAGGCTTTTGAAAAAACCGTGTGCTGCTTTTGGCTGCGTGTTGCTCTGATTTCTGTTTTGAGGAGATGTTTAGGATACCTTCTGTAGAAGTGGTTTACATTTAAATACGGCTGCTCTGAAGAGCCAATCTGCAGAAAATGTCATAAGGGAGAGTCCGTGTTTGTTTTTAGTAACTTCTAAATAACATTTGCTCAGTTTACAACAGAATGTTTCATCTAATGGTTGGTAGTGTAAATTCAGCCTGGGAACATAAAATCTATGTGCTTTCTGTTTCATGCGTCACCGCTAAGGGCAAAGATTGAGTATTCAGATTTTGGTCAACAATTCTACAGATCGTATGCGAGGCAGAACGGTAAGATTACCACTGGTGTACCGGCTTTAAGCCTCAAGAAAAAAAATCTTCACGTGTATTTAGGATCATAGGTGTAGCACTGTTTTCTAACTTTTCTTTCCCCAATTAGGACACCAGCGGTTCTTTCAGTGCCTTTCCACAGAATTAGGCTTCTTGAGTCATGAGTAAATAGTACTTGAGTTTTACTAGAAAAACTCTCAAATATGTTCCCAGACTTTTATTGCTTCTAATCTAGTAGTAGTTCTTGGGTATCATTTAAGATACAAACACATGGATGGTTACACTAAGTCAGCTTTGCGTATAAAGTTCCCTGTGCAGATGTTATTTTAATCTGAGGAGAGGACAGAAATAAGGATACAGAAAGAACTATTTTTTTCTCTATTCATATAATTGACAACATTGTTGATAGATTAGAACCAGCCTTTTCATATCAGACTCTAGGAAGGAAGGGTAAAATTTACACCTGTGGTTTATTATAGTAATTTCTAGAGTATAAGTCATTATCAGGGCTTGGTTACCTGAGTTTTGCACACCTCTCTATAAGGTAATCCTAGTCTTGCAGAATAAAAAAAATCCAAAAAGATGATGGGAAGGCAGAGAGTTAACTTTTCAGTTGGCGGATTAAGGCAAAGGAATTAAATAATTTGCCCAGAGTCACAAGGGAAAGAACGGTGTGGAAGACCTAATGCAAGTCGTACGTTCTTGAGTCTGTGTCCTGCTCCTTAGTGCAAGGAGGCCTTGTAGTACGTGTAGGTTTTCCAGTCAAGTGGCTACTCGGCCACACTGGTTCCAGCGGCGGCTCATGTCTTGGTTTTCTGCCGAACATCCTTTAATAATTCTGTTTCTGGTACGGATTCACTGAACTCCACAAGCAGCACAGACATCCACCTCTTTGGTTTAGCGTGGATGTTACAGAGCAGTTTTGTCTGCAGCCACCTACTCCTTCCCCCAAGACTGAGTCATTTTGAGGAAGGCTCTGCAACAGTTTCAGATGCACGAATCCTCTGGCTGCTCCAGATTTTGTTCCTTGCCTGTGCTTGAGGTTGCAGCTTGTTGACGCCAAACCAGCCAGGGAAATGCCTATATAATCATTTCAAAGAAACTTAATGAAAAGCTGCAAAGAACACAGATTTGGACTAAGCTTCCATTAAGTGTTTTCGTATGCTTAGCTGCGTAAGATAAGTTGATGTCACTTGCTTAGAGAATTCTATAATCTGGTGGGCCGTTTTAGCACTGTTTCTTCTCTGAAGTTTCTTCAGAGGTCCTGGTTGCGTTTATTTGTGATTTGACGAGACCAGCTTCTGTTATCACTGAAAGGCTGCTCCTAAGTTAAGTTGGCTTTTGGTATTTCTTGTCCTGATTCTAAATTCCTTTGATACAACAATAAAGTAATAATCTCAGTGCCCTTTCTTACGCATTGCTGTATGTGCATCTCAGTCATTTAAAAGCTAAGTACTTCCTAACGGCAGTCCTTCTGGATGTATTTGCAAAGCAGATGTTTGTTGGAATTTAATAGTTGTAATGCTGAATCTGGGTCGATTGGAAGCATTTGATTCCATTTGGAATCCATTCTTTTAAATGATAAAACCAGACTTGGGTTTGGGGAACTTAACAGTCATTGCGAGGCTTACCAGGGATATTAAATCCATTCATCAAGTTAAAACAGTGGACTAGAACAGACTTAAAATTTTCAAGTTGTTTTGTGATAGTCTTGTTGACTGTTTTCTTTTTCCTTGCTTTTCATAGGACAGAAAGTCATGCCAAGTTCTCTGGCAGATGACCTTGTTGCTGTCTTAAGGTGTATCCAAAATTAGGTCCTTCGCTGAGGGCTTAAGCCAGCCCTCAGAAGAAGCATTAGCTAGCGTTTTGTCGAAAAAGAAGTAAATATCCAAATGAACAGAGGGCAAGTTCCAGTTTTTAGACAAATTAGTGAGTCAGGATAATCCTGGGCCTCCTCAGGAGTTTTGTTTTCATGAGCTAATGTGTTGCAACTGCAGACTGTCTTGCTGTTGTGGTGGTTTCACCACGTAGGTAGCTTACGAACAGGAGGAGAAGACGACACTTCTTGCACCTGAAGATGCACCGGAGAAATAATATCAAAACAAGGTGTACTGAGAATGGGAATGGCAGGCAGAAACAAAATTGAGGGTTACTGCTCTTAAAACTACTTAAGCCGAGGTTTTGGGAGAGTTGCTGGCAGCAGTTCTGTAAGCTGTTAGGTTGCTAGTGGGGCAGATAAACTCTAGAGAGATACCGAGAAGCAAGCATTTGAGAGGTATTTTGTATGCGTTTTTTATTAAGCTCAGTGAATTTACTGAGGTCCAAGAATGCCCTGAAACTGAAGACTGCAAAGGAGGACATTCTTAAACAATGAACTAAGGAATAAGCTGCAAAATATGATTACCCTCCATAATAAGATTTTAAGTTTAGTTGCCTCTTCAGCACGCCAATTTAAAACCTCTTGGGAAGAATATGAGCCTGAAGATGGGAATTTAAACTGTACGCCCAGCCTCGTGGCTTACCTTCAGCTGAGTCTTTGTAGTGTTCAGAAGATTATTGAAATGGTTAATGAAAAGCAGGGAAAAGCTGCTGCTTTGTCAGCTGAGCTAACAAGTCGCTAGTTCCTCACCTGATGATTTGTATGTACTGGAGTAGCGCAGGAGGTTTTGCCTTTCCGTATGCCTGGAGCGCTCTCGGTGTTCCCTTTGCGGGTGAGTAATGTCAGCTCTGGTCTACTCGAGTCTGAGAAAATGTGTCTAATTCTGTTCTGCAGTAATATTTTAAGATGTGATGACGACTTCTATATAATGAATAAAGCACAGCGACTGCTTTGGTTTCTGTATTTTGGTAGTTATTGTTTAGCCTACTACACTGTGTAATCGCCTCGTGCAATCTGTAAAATCTCACAGTGTGAAGATAACACCCCTTAATAAAAGAATAAACATCGTTACAGGCTTTTCGTAACTATACCACAGTGTATTACAGTATATTACAGAATCTAGTCTGTTAACAGATCTAATATAAAGACCGTGTCTCCAAATTCAACTGAAACAACATATTTCTCAGGACAGAATTTTTGGAAATGTATCTTCAGCATTTTATGTAGCTGACTTTGTGCTGTATTTTGTATATTCATATGTTGTCTGGGGTCCAAATGTTCACAGTGGCTTGGGTGGGAGTGCTGCAGTATGTGGGGTACAAAAGGAACATTAATTTCCCACTCAGGCAAACTAACCATGTGAGGAGAGCAGCCACCTACCTATGACCAGCTTCTGTTTAAAGACACAGACATCTTTTAAGAACAAAAGGGAGCTTTTTATGCTTCCTTTCTCTTCCCTTTTAAATTAAACTTAACAATTTAAAATTAAAAGCACTTTTTAGCTCAGTTAGAGATGAAACTCGAACATCCAAATCTGATCAAAATGCACTGAACATGCTCTGATGAAAACACTGAAAAGCCAGGCAATTCCAAACGTCTTTAGAAGACGCATGAATAGATGATCTACACCCCTGTCTGTTCAATGCTGGTGGCTTTCTCTACAGATGGAGAAATATATCTTGTTCGTATGCTCCTTCTGGATATCCTCTAATCCACATATAATAGCATATATGTCTTTTGGTTACTCTCTGATGTGATAGGAGATTGGAGCTGGGCTCAGACCACGTCTTTGTCACAGGGAGGCTTATTTAAATGTTCCCTCTTCAGACTTACTGTGGCAGCTGTGGGTGTCCTGTAATAGTTAATAGGGCAAAATAAGAAAAATAAATTGCCAAGTTGTATGTTTAGAGTAGGCACCTTTAGAGGAAGAAGTCTTCCGGCCTCATTAACGTCCTAACTGCGAGGAGAATACGAGCTAAGCACTTTGCTTGTACACATAATCAACATCTGATTTCACTTCAGGAGTGTGTACTTGCGTGCTTGAGAACACTGTTCTTGAAAATCCCATCTAAATACGCGTCTGGACACCTGATGATGTGCACAGCACCTTTATCGTATGAAAGTCTAAATAAGCCTTTGGTGTTTTTCTTACCTCTACGACAACTTTGTTTGACGTATTAATAGCAGTGAAGCTTCGCTACATTTAAAAACAAAAATGAGTTTAGCCTTCAGGTTGAAGATTGTATGCTGGCTGAGGGTACCGTGAGACATGTTGTGTTTTGGCAGCAGCTGAGCTCAGGAAACACCTCTTCCTCTGTGTCCATTCAGAGATTACAGTCCCTCAGTTGTACTGGCAATTTGCGCTCTCACCCAGCTCGCATCAGAAGAATCCAGTTTTTAAAAACAAGCAAGCATTTGTAGGGAAAGCTGATCATCAGCTCAGCATAAAATTAGGAAGCAACTTTACTGGTAGTTGTGCTGATACAGCTGGATGGGCTACAGCTGGGATGGTGTGTCTGGCTGTATCCTCACTTTAACTGCAGAAGTAGCCCTTTTGGTCTTACGGTATTAATGCATGTAAAATAAGGGGCTGTTGAAGTCTTTGGGATGAGTAGGCCTCCTTTAGGTAGGCCCGTAAAATGGTGGTGCGATACCTCAGCCGTAATTGCGATGTTAGAATTCAGACTCGTCTGTTTTCAGCTCAGCTTTGCAAAACCTTGACTTGGTGTTACATCAGCATGGAAACAAAAGCCATTACAATGCAGCTGGCTAGCTGAGGATCTCACCTGTGCAAACTTCTGCTGTGGAGAAACTGCCTGGAGCAGGTGCTCACTGTGTAGGCAAAGTACTCAAGTAGGTGCCTCTCCCTTACTAGGCGGTTGTCAGCAATGGGATATGAGTTTCCTTGAACTGACACCTGGCCTCTTTTGAGTGTTGTGCTGCCAGGGGGTTTAGTCACAGTGAGAAGCACTTTCTCCAAGGTGATGGTAGCGTTGAGTCATGAACCCAGGAAAAAATATTTGTACATCTGTATTTGGGTGACTGGCTGGTATGGCAGTATCCGAGCAGTTGGCCAGCAGCTTTAGCTTAAATATAGTTCTTTGTGGAGGAGTCTGTATTGGCTGGGAACTCACAGTTTTTTCAGGGTGATGGGATTTTTTTTCCTCTCTGTTTTTAAGATAGCAACACTTTAGTGGTAGGTGAGCTTTCAGGGTTGGTGATTTGAGTTTGCCTCTGAGTCCTTGGTTCCATAGCTGCTTTCTAACAGAAATTCCAGGCAATCATTTGATCTCTTTCCCCGCGACCAACAATTTGGAGATGCTATAAATGTTACAACAGGTTTGCAGTCTAGTAGACTAGAGATGAAATCGCAACAGGACAAGTTACTGGGCTCCCAGTGTGAAAGAGCTGTGCACAAAATTTTTTGCTGCAATGACCTTCAGCTGCTGCGAGCAGATGCAATCACCTCTTGCATTCAAACCGAGTTACGATTCAAGGGAGAAGAGACTCAGTCATTTGGGATGGTCTAAGAGAGGGGAGGCAGGTAAACTTCAGTTTCTTCTGAAATGCCGTTTTCTTGAAAAAGCACAAAATCGTGTAGGAAAAAGAGTATAAAGTTTGTGCTTCACTAGAGAAGTACGAACCAATGAGCACCAAGACTTATAAAGCCTTAAGATGATACATATTTAAAGTACTCTACAGCATGGCAGGGAGACCATAATGTTATGACTCTGCATTTTCTTCCATCTGCTACTGAATACATGAAAAACAGAGCTTGGAGAAGCGAAGCTGAGATGGGGAATTACCCTTTCATGTACGAATGAAAAACTTGATTAATCAAGAGATTCCCCTTCAGTTATGATGCAATATGTTCTTAAAATTGAGTCTGAACAAATCCTGGAATCAGTCACTCAAAAGAATAGGCTTTAGCTATTCCTGTTTAGAAGGCAGTTAATGTTGCCCATCACCACCAGTATTTTTGAAGCAAATCTGCAGATTATGCTTTAAGCTGGAAGAAAAAATGCCCTGGAGATGGAATCCAGTGGCTCTGTGTCTAGTAACGTGGTAATGCGATATCATACATCTGTGTAGGTTGGAAGATAAAGAATCATAGTGTATCTTACTTGATATCGCATAATTGAATAGGTTTGCTCTTTTGCGGAGTTCTTACAAGCTCACACGTTTCTGTAAGCTCTTCAGGCTGCTTCTGTGAACAGTTGTACCACAAAGGAGCATAATTTATTTTTATTCTCATCTGCTAAGAAAGCAGGATTGATGCGATCTTGCTGTGCCTATGTATTCTCCCTAATCACTTTTGAACCCATTAGCCAGTTTCAGCTAAACTTGAGGGCGAGGGGGGTGCGCGCAGTCTCAAAGATATTATGTTGCTGTGATTTTCATGAAAACAGGCAGTCTAATAGAGGAGAGAGACCTGATTAGCGGCCCCATGGAGAGAAAAGCTGCAGCATGAGTGCAACCCTTATTAGACATTAAAGAATCCACATGGGAGAGAGGTGTTCCTAAGCGTGGGAAAAGCTTCAGTGGGAACTGGCATTTATTGGACGCCAGAGAATTCGACCTCAAGACATGCATCCATAAGAAATGAGTGTTCATTATTTCTGCTCACAAAGCTACTTTGATTTTTTTTTTTTAATAAAACATGTATACCAATAAACTGTGGGGGATGGATGCTTATATACTTTTCCTTAATTGTACAGAAATGACTACTAGTAAAAGTTCCTTAATAGCAGAGCTTCTGTCTCTTTACTGGGTGGCTGAAGTGGCCGTGTGAATGAGAAACTTAAATTGTTCAACGATATTTATGTAGTATTTACTCATAAAATTTTACATTAAGCCCTTCCTGAAAATACACTCAAGATTTGACTTGTGACTATGCAGTATCATGATGTTCTGATGCAATTCTGAGTTAAACTGACGTTGCAGACAATGGAGCTGCTGACTTAGACAATGATATTAAACGCTAGATGTTGCATGCAGTACCGAGGATAAGTGGAGGTTTTATTCGGATAGCTTAACATAATCCCGAAGTTCAAAACACGGGTTCATCTTCCCCTCTGTCATCTTCAGTCTGTGTTAATGCGTTCCTGAGGTTTTTATGAATGTTGTTTCACGTTGTGGTGCTGTTGCAGTGGAACCGAGTTCTGTCTCGAAGAAGGGGTGTATCTGTATTCATCTTTTGAGGACCACCTGATACTGTGTACAGACTAAAATGGCTCAGCTGTAGCATCACTCCCGGCAAAATATTTTGTTACGGGGGTCTTAAAAAAAAATTCCTGCTATGTTGACTGTGGAGAAAAGTATTTGCTACCCACAGTAGCAACTCTGACTAAATGGTTTTAAAAATTATGGTTTTTCCCCCTCTGGCCCTCGTTTAATAGCTTGTAGAATCAACTTTAATTTGGTAGAAGTAGTGGATCGAAATGAAAGCTTGTGTGCAGAAGCACTGAGTAGCTTTTTAAATTTTTGTCAGGTTCCTAATTAGAGGGGGGCAGTATCCCTCCCTAGTTTTCCAGGTAGGAAGAAGTTTTCACTTTTCTGCATGCTTCACAGCCTCCCTCCCACATCCTCTCCAGTGGTACATAATTTCATTTACGTATTAATGCCTCTGCCGTAGCAAAATGGTGACTTGGCAATAACACTACAAATCAGATGTCTTAATTGGGAATTGCTTTTACTTTATGTCCTAAAATGGAGCATTCAGCTGAGCCGTAAAGCAAGAAGTGAACATTTATTTCAGCACAGAGTTATCTGTCAGACTATCTGGTATGTTGTGCATGTTGCTCTTAAATAATAGAGGTATCAGACGTATCAGTGAATGTGCCTATGCTAGCTTTTTAATTTCCTACTTTGTCATCTCTTACGAAGGGATTACAAGTGTAGACAAAGCCCTGGCTGTTTTCGGGGTATGATAGAAACACGTGCTGTATCTCATTAACAAAACCCTTGTTTGTAGTCAGAGTTGGGAGATTTCCCATGAAATGCTGTTTGAGGCTCAAGTGAGCTGGAAAATGTAAGCGTGGATTGGGTTTGACTAACAATTTGGGAGGCAGGGGCAGGAGGGGAGAAAAAATGTTAGGAAAGCCGTGTTAAAGATTCAGCCCAGTCATATAAGCGGTCTAATTTCGCTTCACAACCTGGTCGATGGTTATTACTCCTGAATTTTCAGGATTCCCCAAAGATCTTTATTGCTAGGAGGAGAACTAGAGAGAATGCCCCGAAGAACTTCTTTTCAGAGGTTGAAGAGCCAATAAAGATCACTCTAAACAAGTTTCAAAGTATCCGAGATTGCAATCGGGAAGAGTATGGGAGCTTGGTAATTAGGGCATGTTTCTGAATCATTGCTGTCACAAGGTCTGTTCTCAGTACCGTCTGAAAGCTAGTGCTCCTTGTGATATGAGGAGCTCTTGTTTTTGCACGGTTTAATGTTGCGAAAGTAAAGGTTTTCATGGCATTGCATAGTGTGGATTTCTCTCTCTCTGACAAGGCTTCCTACTCGTGATCGTGTAGAAAACTACCCTGCGCTCGCAATGGCTCATCATTGTGGGAACAGCAATTTTGTGCGGAGAAAGGTAGAATTAGAGAGACATTTAATTTGTTTTATTTTTAGCCATCTCTAACGCGATGTAGCAGCTGGAGATAAGGAGAGCCAATACCATACATTGAATTTCCTCTAGAGGCTGCTGGAAGTGCTCCATACGTTGCTGGCAGCCTTTGTGCTGGTACCCTCGACCTAGTATTTTTTTGTCACTTTTGCATGCTTCGCTTGAAAAAGCATTGCTTCAGAAAATTGGCCCCAGCTGCTGGGGAAGCCGGTGTGTTTGGAGGAGTGGTATTGCTGGGTCCTTAAAAGGTGTGTTTGTTAGATAAATATTTTGGAAAGTCACAGTGTTTTCGGGACAATCAAAATAAAATTGAAGTGCGTACGCGTTGACGAGAGGTCCTTCTGACACACGGAGCCTTTTGTGCGTGAGCTCCATGTAGAACGCGATCGGATGCCCTTGGGAATTAGCGCAAAGACCCTGGCTTCAGGAGGCCTTGGATCAGGTCCTCAGTAACGAGAAACCACGCTGAATTGTCCAAATAAAAACGGCTTTTGGTCTTCCTCGAGTTCAGCTGCTAGCTAGGGCTGTCAGCCATATTAAGCTTCTGAATTTGTCAATAAGCAATTGAGATATCATTTAGCAAATTAAAATCTTCTCCAGGTTTGTTTTGAGTGGCAGTCTTATAAAGACAAGCGATTATAGCTCATCAGCTGACAGTTCCTCAAATGTTTGTTAAAGTCGAAGTGTCGTTTTTCAGGACTATGGAATTCAGTTTTGTATCTCTGTTGAGATTACATTTCAGTTAACTTGCATTATTTTCATCCCAGCCCTGTGCACACGCTTCTCAATGGTCTGTCTCTGGGTTTGCTTTCTTTTACAGAGCAGTATTTATGAAAGAAACCCAACCTAATAATGCTGCCTGTGCGTTTTTGGGTAACTTCTTTTTATTTAATTCATTTATTCCTGTGTATCTATAAGCTCTCGAGTTGTTCTTCCATGCTAGAGACATGATTATATTTGACCAGAGATTTTGCCAGATTTTGAACTGATACTCTGTTGAAAGCATTGGCTGAAACAGAACATAATTCTGAAGACTTAAGTGCTTGTGTCACTCAGGTCTCGAGGCAGTAAAAATACCCTTTCATTCCACTCTTGGTGTGAAGTTCCCTTTAAGAACTAAAAAAATTCGAAACTGTATAAATCTTTTTCCTGGTTGTGCATAGGGTAAGTGAATTATGCAGCTGTAGTGAAAATGAAGCATGAAACATGGTAGTATGCAATATCTTAGGTCAGGCATGTTATAGCTGTTTTATATGGTATGTTTTTATTATATTAATGCCCTTATCGTAATCAATTACAGGGCCTTCTTGTGATTTGCAAATGCCTGTGTAAAAACCTGGTAATGGAAGTCTGCTTTATAGTGGCTGTAGTATTTGTACATCTTGTGTTACCCTGTAACTGGAGATCTGCTTTGTGTGGGGGGGAAGTATAGGACTAGAATAGTCCCCAGCATGGAATATTTGGACTGATTGGTAGTTATAAATAAGGAGAAGAGACACAGACATCTGGAAAAGTATTATTTCAGTTCACATTACTTTGTTACGAAATAGCAACAAAAGGAGAGGAATATGATTGGCCAAGAAAAGCTTCAAACTGTGTGAGTGTTTTACTGAATAATGCAGGCCTTGACTTGTGTTAGTTATATAATAATCTAGGAGGAAGGAGTTTGAGCATTGCACAGAAAAAATCCGTGCTTTTCAAATGGCTAAAGATATCTGGCTTCAGTCAAGGTGAATCCAAGTGAATCCAAAATATTCAGATGTCCTGCTGTATCAGTGCATCTTGTCAGATCATGCTCTTAATGAGTGATGCAGAAACAAACACAAAAGCTTATGAATTATTTTTGATCTTACAATGTGCCTTGCATTTAGTAGTATTTGGACTGAAGTGTTGTGCCAGCTTGTAAAATTATGAAGATGTTTTTGTAAACCAGGATGTAACTGACCTGTAAAATTCAGTAGCAACAGAACTGGGTATGAAAGGTTTCCCCAAGCGTGGCGAGAGCTCAGCCTGAGAAATAAGGGGGTAATATAATTTAAAGTGTAATTCAAGGAAAACAGAGAGTTTAAGGTAAAAAACTGTACTTCTCTCTCTGACTTTAAGCAATGTTTTCCTATCATGTATGTATCAGCTAATAAAGATCCTAGTTGGTTTATAAAATAATAGATCCATATGGAAACATTTGCTTACTGAATATTTGCTGGCCAATATTCTCGTAGTCCATCCTTTGTTTAAAATGGTTTTGTCTGGTAGAAACAGTCCAGAAAAATGAATGGTTAGAGTAAATCCCCAGTCTGTGGCAAAATGAAGCAGATGATGAGAAATAACCATGAGAGGAGGCAGAGGTACCCCCGTGATGAAGTCGTGCTTGCGGTCTGTAGCCGTGCCTGCTTCCCGGGTTGTCTGTAGAAAGTTGTACAGTGAGAGATGACTTTGGCACGTCTCCTCCGCCTCCTCTCCCCGTCAGCAGGGCTTTGTCTCGGTGACACGTTGCCCCTGGGGAGGAGGAATGAGACTGGCCTTGCATTGGCGGAGGGCAGCGTTTCCCAACCCGGCCGCATTGTTTGCCTGTGCGGGAGGAAGAGCTGGGGAGGAGGAAGGGCTGCAGGGAGAGAGAAACATGCAGAGCAGCCATGCCAAGAGCCCAGAGACATTTCAGCTGCTTGATTATAGAGGTGCTTTGATCTACAGTGAATAAACCAATAATGTTTAAATTACGAATTCCTTTTCTTTGTCTGGAAAGCTGGATTAATATAGCTTTGTTAGAACAATGATTATCTAGCAACTTTTTGAAAGGGCCACCAGATTTCTGTTTATTGCTTGGTGTTAGTCATGCGCTAGTAGAGGGGCTTGGTGACATAATAGCTCTTGTACATCCTCATCTCCTCTGATTCTGGCTGAACTATAAACGCCTCTGAAATACAGCCTCAGCCTTCCTCATTACAGTATAGAGCAGGGCTGGAGCTAATGATTAATCGGCATGAGTTACACATGGGAAGAGGCATTAAAAAGCCTTGTTTTCATTAGGGTCTGTGGATTTAGAGCTGAGCAAATGCGCCTCTTTGTTTTCTGTTCAGTCTGCCAGCGATTGTGAAATACAGCCTTCTTGGAAAAGGCTGACGCATAGGTATAAAGATACGGATGAAGGTTTAGAGGAGCTGCTCTGCGAACGTTACCAAAGGTCACGGTGATGCCTCCTGTTGTCCTTTTGTCCCCTCTTCCCAGCCCTCCGGATCTGGACAAAGGTTGCATCACGCGAAGTCGGCTGTTGCTCCTCGGAACGTATTTGCCTCCATCTTGCTTTAACTTGCGATCTGCGTAACGAAACGTCGTGTTATCGCCGCGTCTCCTCCCCCAGCCCTCCCCAAAGTATCGCTTTCTTGTAATGTATTATTCTGCTGCAGTAACCTGTCTTGTGATGCAGCACTGCAGATCTCCCCTCCTCTCCCCTTAGGATCAGATAGCGTGGAGCAATGCAGTTCTCCTCCCAGCAGCGCCTGCCAAGACGGGAGCAGCTCGGAGAGCCGCCAACGGGTGGGGCTGGGTTGGATCACTAGACAGATTAATCTTCACGGTGGGGGACTAAAGGATGTGTGTAATCATAGGACACAGACCACGTTGGGGCACGGAAAATGCAAACCTTCCTGTTTCAGCAGCTGTCCTTGAATGCTTAGGGCTCTTTCCTTCTCAGTTTTCCTTTTTTTCCCCCCCGCTTCTGCTTGCGCTCCCTTTCTCCTCCCTACCCTCTGCCTCCCTCGCTTTCAGCAAAGACGATTGTCACAGATTATCCTCCTGGCTCGTCAAGGGTACAGTGCAGCAGAGCGACCGAGTATCTGGAGAGTGGACGGATTAAAATGCACCATCTCCAGATCGGATGATTTAAGACTGTGGCTGCAGTAGAATACAGAAGTATAGTAGCCTCCCACATCCATTTCTGATTTAAAAAAAAAGAAAAAAAGGTGCATGGAAAATTACAGTTTTGTACCATGAGTATATCTTAGTCTCCTGACAATTAAGGGAAGGCTTTTTTGACTTTCGGCAGAAGGCAGTGTGTATCAGAGCATTTTGAAAATTCTGCTGTAAAACTTTTGAGAGTCCATAGTTGAAGATGCAGAGGATATATATGTAACCGTGTTTTCTGTTTGAAGCAAATGCAAATTACACTCTCACATATTTTACAGCAGCCTATTTTTTTTTCCCCTCAAACGAAAATGGCAAGTAAATGAGGGATCTGAATGTGCTACTTTCAATACAAAATTTGAGCTCTGGCTGAAAGATTTGTGCTTTTATTGGTTGATTGCTTTGGTACATAGAGAGCATATTATGTTGATGTTCCGTATTTCTGCACTTTCTGGGCAGCATTAGCTCGAGTATCTAAACATTTTAACATATTTCTAGACCTTCTGCAGCAAAAGAAAAATAATTGAGGTCTGTTTGTACGTATCGTATAATAACACGTACGTGTTACGATTTCACAATTAGGAAATGAAAGAATTACCAGGGTAGTGAGTGGGAGCAGTCTTTAAGAGAACTATTTCTGATGTAACTGGCAGGCAGTCCTTCATATTAAGTAGGCTATGGTGATTGCAGTCAGAAAGGTCAGTTAGGATTTTAGATCTGAGGAGTCTTAAGACAGTTAAGATTTTTTTACTGAAGACCATAGGCAAAGAATGGACTAATGTTGCCAGAGACTGAATGCGTGTGAACAGTGAGCAAAAAGGAAGTGCGTGCTCTAACCAGTCAGTTCTCTAACTACAATATTTAGAAGAAAAACTCAATGGAAGTGAAAGTTAAAGCACTCCATCCTAGCTCAGTATCTTTGCTTTTTTGTTTCTTTAGAGAACCAGTACCAAAATAAATGTTAATGGGACTTAAGCGATGCTGACTAGTATGCCTAAATTATTTCTCATTATTACTTGTCACAGTTATTCATGGCAGTCAATCTCATTTTATTCAAATAGGCTGCTTTCTGTTCTCCTTCACCCTTCCTCCTTTCCTGTTTCTTCTCTCTTGCCTGGGCCACCTACAAATAGGCTGTGGTGTACCTGTGAGTAACAAAGGCAACAAACTCTGCTCGGGACAGCTTACAAACAAGAACGCATCCCATATGCACCTTCGCCTTTTTATGTCTATCGAGGAGCTTTTTTTGCCCGTGTTTGTGCACGTACTCCTTCAGGAGTACTGTGCCATATTTGGTGAAGTATGAAATAGAGAAAAACGAAATCTAAATCCAAACCAGATCATATAGAAAGTATAGTAGGTCAAATTGGAATGAGAAGCCGGCAGTCAGTGAGGCAGTGTTTCAAACTGTATTCAAGAATTAGTCATACAATAACAATGATGAAATTTTCAGGTATATTGAAAGTCATGCATAAAACAGTGTCCGGTGCAGGTTCTGAAATAATTTACTCCTCTGATATGCAAGTGTATGAGCTTCTTTCCTGTCTGTATAGCTGAAGACAGCATTTCTTGCTTAAGGTCATTTAAATTTGTTCTGCATTGTGCTACCTTTGCGAATCAACAGAAAATGTTTTGTAAAGATTCTTTATAAAGTTGATAAATATTTTTTTATTTGTATATTCCTTTCCGGTTTGTCGGCACATTCCAAAATACGCTTTTTGCCTTGATAATTTTGTTGTCTTGGATTAACAACTGGAGTTAATGCCCGTCCTTGTTTTTCTAAACCTCTTGGTTGAGAGAAATGACTGAAATGCAATCTCCAGTTCCAGGCTGTTTTAAAAGGTCGCTGAGTTGATACTTTACATTTTGTCCTTTTTTTGCATCGGTTTATAAGGCCATTCAAAAACATTTTGACATAGTGTTTTGTCATGGGTGTAAACATGTTGTTTGTTGTTTGTATTTTTTTGCGTGGACGTTTACTCATCCATAAGTGACTACTACTTAACTTCATAACATACATTAAGTAGGGCGGTGTCACGTTCCTGTAAGTCTTCCTCAAAGTGATTATTGTGCGGCTTGTTCCATATTGGGGAGTTTAAGGTTGAACTCCAGAAGCACTCCAGTCCAAGGTACATTTGTAGGTCACTCTCTAAAAGCGTGCCGTGAGGCTATCGTGAACAAATGGGTTAGAGATCAGAAATCGGTATCAGAATGAAGACTCTTGGTTTGGTGCTGAATGGATTAAATATAGATCAGAGTAGTAAATTGCTGTGTCAAGGTCATTATTTCTTAAGAAGATTGTCGGGATGTCTTTATTTTTACTTGTTATGACACAGTTTTGTTTTAATTATGTCTTGCTCGTCAGATTAAAAATTAGAGGTGCCGTTCTCATTCCAAATACCTTTCTATTTCTTCAGCTGCTGTTGCTCTGTTATTATAAAAGAGATTTCATGGTAGGCTAACCAAAAGAGAGGACTTGTAAATATTTCTGGAAAGTGCACATGGCCTTTTTCCTCTTCTTGAAAGTGCCTCCCCCAAATTCTGCTGTGTTTGGAGACAAGTTTTCTTAGCATTGAGGAAGAACAAATGGTTTGAAACTGATGCTGATTTTTCACAAGGCAATGTTATTAAATACGGTCTTTTCCTACTGTCATTAATATATGTGCTTTGTTTTGCTTTTTTTCCAGATATGGACGTGTTGAAAGTGTCAAAATACTCCCTAAAAGGGGGTCAGAAGGTGGAGTGGCAGCGTTTGTGGATTTTGTGGACATCAAAAGTGCGCAGAAGGCACACAACTCTGTCAACAAAATGGGAGATAGAGACCTACGGACGGATTATAATGAACCAGGAACCATTCCCAGTGCTGCTCGGGGATTGGATGATACAGTTTCCATAGCATCTCGTAGTAGAGAGGTTTCTGGGTTCAGAGGAGGTGGTGGGGGGCCCACTTACGGCCCCCCACCATCGCTTCATGCACGGGAAGGACGTTATGAGCGGAGACTTGATGGGTAAGTTCCAAGGTTTCTCTAGGCAGGTATTTTGTATTTGATATGGTGAGAAACACAAACTCGTATATAGGGCCCCCAGATGGATTTAAAATTTTGGGAATTATCTATGTTTCCTATTTTGGGTTGGAAACGGAAGTGATTTCTATCCCAGTGGCTGGTACCTTGTGGATCCATAGAGGATGTTTTCTGCAGCTGGTTGGATATCTACACTTGAAATAAGGTGGTTTTAAGATGGAAGATTTCTTTGGCCAGCATCGATATTGGAGTTACTCTTTTCTAGAAGTAATGATTCCATTTCTTGGATAATATTAAGGCCTTATTCGGATGTATCCCTACTGCCAGATGGAGCTATATTACTACAACATGTGTTGAAGTTCTGTATGGAGTATCTTCGGAATACTAGAACCTAAAATGCTGTGAAAGCTTGATGCCTAGTTCTCAGTTCTCTCTATGTGCAGCTTATATGTTAATTGGATTGTCACCAAAAATTTCTAGTAGACTTTTAATGATGCGGTCCTTTGGATCTACAGACAACATTTAGCCATGGAAATACGCTTGGATGGAGAAGACTGAAGGCAGCTTTTGATGTTTCCATTTTGGATCTACATCATGTCCAAGTTATTGGGATTATTCTTTCTGATGGTATTGGCAAAAAGAGATGATGGACATTACTAAATTTTGGAAATTATAGTTTTTTTTAAATGCTGGGATAAGAACTACTGCCTTGAATTTATTGGATGGTATTACAGTCAAGACGTCAGTAGCCATGGGGAGTGGATTACTATCTAGTCTCTTAAAAAGCTCTTTGCTACTCCACATTAAACGTACTTTAGCTTTAAGGACGTGGCGCTAATAATCAGTTTGTGGATACATCAATCAAAAATGACTGGGCTGGATGGTTACAAAGGCGGATAGAGGATGCCTGCTGGCCAGCACTGATGAATTCCCTCATGCATTGGGTGAACTTCTACCAGCTGCTTGATTCAGACATAGGGCTGGAAATTAAAATAATGGATCTATTTAAGTGCCTACTGTCTCAAGAAAGAAGTCTGGGGGTTTCAGATTTACGGTTTCAGTCTGAGACTACTTGCTTCCAGTGGAATTTTTTTTCTCTTATCACTAAGAATTTTTTTTCTTGTTGGTTCATCTAAAATATCATTTGACACCCTTGCCCATTAAGAAGGTGGATTACCCCTGTAAGAGGGGCCAAAATTGGGGAAGTTATGTTCACAATTCTCTCCCTAGATTTAATTGGGAATATAGGTCGTGTTTCCACACTTGGAAAAGGTTGGTATGTCCTGCCCTGTGTATATTAGCCCCTCTCCTAACCCAGTCAAACCCTCTCTTTCCACTAACTCCAGTAGTACTTAGCACTAATAGATAAATCAAAAAAGCACTGTAGCCATTAGATTTTCAGCTCTGCTAGCTCCTCTGTCTGTCTTCTGTGTCCTTTTCATGGATAAGGACTTTGTTCTTTTATGTCAGCTATAGCAGTAACCCTCTAGAAAATACTGCTTTTTCTCTTACCTCATTAAATCGGCTTTCACTGATTAACACTTTATAGGATGCTAAATGCAATCATTTATAAAATTGTTGATCTTGTTCCTTCAAAAGGGGGAGGGGGGGAGGGAAGAGACACACCTCTGTGCTAGACCCTCAAATATCTTTAAAAATGCCATTGTTGCAAGCAACAGATAATAAAAATAGAAGGGCAACAATGACTTTTAAGCAGATATATATGTTACTGGAATTTTCTGTTGCACTGGTTAGGTTGTTTTTTCTACATAACTTGGGAGAAAAATGCAGGCAAGACATGAGTTAGCTCTTTATGAAGCTTGAAAAGGAGCTATAATTTTAACAATAGAGGATTATATTTAGAGGATTAAAGATGTAGTGATTCATTGGAGAAGGAACTGAAGGAACTTCCTGAGATATTAAACAAAAAAGATTCAAGTCCAATTTTCAGTTTATAAAAGATATCTAAAATATTTCTGCCATTTTAAATAGAAGACAGACTTGCGATGCAGGAGAAGAGGAGTAACTGTAGAGTAGAATTAGGTTATTAGGATTCAGGGGACTGAGGTGACTAATAATTGATTCTGAAGGAAATATCTGAGAAGGCCGAGGAAAAGGATGAAATGTCCTTCGTAAGACGGATAATTAATTTTTAAATTAACTTCGGGTACCCTGACATATTTAGAATTTTGCAAGTATTTTTTAAGCACTCAGAATATCATTCCTGATCTTCCATTTTGCAGATGTAACTTAGACATACCATCCTGGTACTTGTCTAAATTAGAATACTAAACTATTTGTAATGTTCTTTTAACTTCACCTGTCAGTTTTACTATATCTTTATTTGAGAGATCACACTAACATTCTTAAACATAGAACTTTCCTTAATTGACATACAAAATGTTTTAAATACTAAAGCAAAATGGGTCTTAGCTACTTTAAACTAGTGTGCTTATAAGCATAAAAAAAGATACAAATTATATAATTGCAGTAACAATAATAGTCTCAACAAATCTATTGAGAAGTTAATTTATACTCTTTGTGTAGGGTTTTAGTATCTTTTGGGGGCCTGCATCCTTTTTGGTAGTTATAAATACTTGCAATTTAAGTATTCTGACATTAGCATTCAAAATGTTCCTTTGGGTGTGCAGCTTTCCCAAGAATTGAGTGTAGCAGTCTGATAAAAGCAAAGTTAATTGTAAGAGGGTGAAATATTTTAAAACAGCAGCACCAAGAACCCCCCTAATTTTCTGGGCTTCTGTGTGGGTAATACTACCCCTTTTG
Source organism: Dromaius novaehollandiae (assembly GCF_036370855.1). Taxonomy (NCBI): domain Eukaryota; kingdom Metazoa; phylum Chordata; class Aves; order Casuariiformes; family Dromaiidae; genus Dromaius; species Dromaius novaehollandiae. The sequence goes on along the minus strand of NC_088121.1, from coordinate 9,919,644 downwards.
AAAGCAGCTTCTTACCTCTGGGTCATGCTTTGCACTGAGGCTTTCATGGCTATAGCCCAATTTGTGATGCCATTTTTGCAGAAGGATAATTATAAGATGTGCAGAAATTATCAGATTCGTGAAAAAAATCTGAAAAACAAGCAAAAATGGAGAAAAATGTAATTGCTTTGCTTAAAAAATACGTTTTCCTTGTCTGTGTGAATTTGAAAGAAAAGAAAACAGAACAAAACTTAAATTAGGATTCTGCCCTGGAAAGCAATGTATTTTCCTGTGCAGGCAAGATGCTGGTCATGAAAGCCCCAATATGTGATTAAAACAAAATGATTGCTCAGCTTTATTTTATATGAATATAACTTTGGAGTCAAGTAAAATGTTTAAGTTTGTCAGTGTTTGCTTGATAGGTTATTTGCTGTTTAGTGGAGAATCAGTTGCAAAAATAAATTCAGTGCTGAAGTGAATGTTTGCATGATTTGCTTTTAGTTTTGCTTGCCCCTTTCTGATTGATTAAATATTTTTCCCCCCTCCTAAATGCAGGGCTTCAGATAACAGGGAGCGTGCTTATGAACATAGTGCCTATGGACACCATGAACGGGGGACGGGAGGATTTGATCGGACAAGACATTACGATCAGGATTACTATAGAGATCCTCGAGAGCGGACTTTACAACACGGGCTCTATTATACTTCTCGGAGTCGAAGTCCAAACCGTTTTGATGCTCACGACCCCCGTTACGAACCTAGGGCCCGGGAGCAGTTTACATTGCCCAGTGTGGTACACAGGGATATCTACAGGGATGATATTACACGGGAGGTACGAGGCAGAAGGCCAGAACGGAATTACCAGCACAGCAGGAGTCGGTCACCGCATTCGTCCCAGTCTAGGACCCAGTCTCCTCAGAGGCTGGCTAGCCAAGCGTCTAGACCCACGCGGTCCCCTAGCGGCAGCGGTTCTAGGAGTAGATCTTCGAGTAGCGATTCAATCAGCAGCAGCAGTAGTACCAGCAGCGACAGGTAGGTCACTTTTGGTTACGACAGATGTATTGTTGCCTGATTCAAAGCGGTGGTGGCGAAGGTAAATCATTGCACCGGGGCGTTGGTCGCGTTGTCCGGGCAGCAGTCGTTCCGAGTCGGAATGAGGAACTGCAGCCGGCGCTATCAAAATAGAAGGCGTTTTTGTGGCAAAGCGTTATTCATTGATGTAGAAATAAACCAGCGTGAAATGTATGAAGGCTTAACTTGGCACAAGACAAATCCAAGGGGAATGTTCTTGCCATTGTTGATTATTTTCCATGGTGGATACGTGCAGCATCTCTAAGATGCTAGCTAAAAAAAAATGGGGATGTACAAATCCAAGACTTTGCTACAACACTGGCTACTGCCTCCACGCTCGGTTGGGGAATGGGTTAATTAATTTGCATATGCCATAAATTGAACAAATAAACTATTAAGGTTCAACTGCTTTTTATAGGACGCATTTTAAAACACCGTGGGAAACGATGAGTATTTAATCTCCAATTTCCCTTAATTCCGTATCGCCACTAACATTTAAGAGACTGGTATGTTGTCTCCCCCTTTTTTCCCCTGTTTCCTTGCAGCAAAAATTCTAGACTTGGAAGAATAATTTGTAAAAATCTGAATATGCATTTCCTAGCGATGTGCCCATATCTTTGGTTCTATAATAGCTGCAGTATTTGTGTTATTTTTGTGTTAATTTATAAGCTATGTATGGGAGAAAAATAAGGCTACTAGGGCTCATCAGGCAGTGGATTTCTTTAGCAATTTGAATATTCTTGTCAAACGTCACTTAGATATTTAGTTTTTTAATAGTAAACCTGCCCTAAGGGTGGAAACCAAAAAGTTACCATCATGCCTGCAGATGTTTTATGCTCTATTTGGTGAAGAGCTCTGTTCTTGAGAAAGGTTTCTAGAGTTGGAAACATTGCCTTTGCGTACCAGTTCTTTTCTAAAACCAAAGCTATTCTTTAAAGTAAATAAGTGTGTCGCTGTAATAAATATTTAGTGTTTGATTATCACTTTGAATGGAATTCTACCACTCTCTCATCAAAATAATTATTCTCTTAAAATCTTAAGTGCTTGAACTTGGACCATGAGGGGTAGCTTGGTTGACATTGAGGGGAACGTGCAGAAGTTTCTTCTTTTTTTGATTTTTTTTTTTTCAGTTGTATAAAGAACTTTGAAAGGATTTACTTCCTTCTTTTAATTTTTGTTTTCTCCTCCTGGATATAGAAATCCAGGTTCTCTCTTGATTGGAGAGCTGGTGAAAAGATGGACACCTCTAGAGGGTTTGAGAGGACTCGGACTGCTTTTATATACTAGTTTGTTTATTTCTAACACCTCTCTTTCAGCGAGACCTTAACAGATAAAGACAACCTTTTGTCAAAGATTTAATGGAGGTCTCCAAGAAAAGTAGAGAAGATGAAATGTAAGACGGCCTCCTGGTTGCATTTAAGGTTTTAAAAACCTCAACCAGGGAAAAGTCTCTCTTCTCATGCCTCTCTGCTCCTTGCAAAAAAGGACAGAAGGAAGCTCAGGAAACTTGTAATATTTACAAAATGTCATTCTTGGGATGTCAAGCTGGGATGAAATACTATTCTGAAATTTACAGGACTAAATATGCCACTGGAACAAAGTTTAAGATTTAATCAGACCATAAGCAATGTCTGCTATGCTTTTAGTATCTCATTTTCTTGGCAATTTCTAGTTCTTGTAATGGAAAATTAGATGACACTCCAGAAGGAATAGGGAAATAAACATTTTTTTTCTTATTAATACAGTAAATTCAAATTCAATAGAGCAAGTAATAGAATCTGGTGGATAATATCTTTAATTTTGAAGGATCAGAAAAGAGTTGTACATGTCCATAAGCTATGAGTTAGACAGTAATAAACATTTAACCATTTCTTTACCTTGTAAAACAAAATTTTGCCCAGCCTTAGAGTGTGTTAAAATACAGGTGGACTTTTTCATTTGTTTTGTAACGTGCTTTGAATTCAGCGATGTAGATACATAAATCCCATAATTATTTGTTTAGTCAATTCTGAACAAAGTGGAAGCTTCATATATGTGTTTGTGTGTATATGAAAACTTTGTATTTAGTTCTTCATTTGTGCATCTATTTAACCTTCCTTGACAGTAAAATCTACAATTTAGTAGCTATGCAGCATTCATAGTAAAGTATGTGGATGCCATCTGAGGTAAAGCACATTTCTCACTTTGCTTAAGTTGCAGCTCTGATTTGAGGAGTGGAGGTGTGTGTTTTGTTTCTGTGTTTTTACGGCACCTTCTTCCTAAACAGACCTCTCCATACAGTTCATTTTTTATCCTGTGAACTAGAGGAGCAGGAAGGCTCAGGGACAAGTTGTCGCAAGGTAACAGCAAGAGCTCACAGAGATGCTCTTACCCTGTGTAAGGGAGGCTGACGCGCTCCCTTTTCGAGGAGGTGCCTCACGCTTGCTGGCCGGTATTGGTGTACAAAGCAGCCGTTGGTGTGCGGGAAGTTTTCACATACTCAGACCAACCAGAAATTGGTTTGCATGGCCATACCCTGGACTGTAGCATATTCTGGTTGTGTCATCACTGGAATCGTTTACCAATTCTGTATCTATTTTTCATTTCTTGAGTGGTATTTATCTGGAGTAACTAATGCCTGAATTTGTGCTGCAGAATCTTTATTGTCGGTGATAGGAGGCTTTGGAGAAATTGTATGGCACCATCCTGTAGGTGCTGTGAAACAATGAGCAGAAAGTTAGTAAATGAAAAATTAAGGCTTTATTCTTTGTGTTGTGGCTTTCAAAGAGCTGTGTGAACTAGATATGACTTTCATTAAATGGAGATGATTTTCTGGACAGTAATGTGCGGAAAGATGCTCTGCAGATTGTTTTAGAAAATGAACAAAGCCTTCATTTCATAAAGGTTTGTAGTTTGTCACACTTGATCTCAGCTAAGCTTCATTTTAAATGTGTATTCAGATGCCTTTATAGGGGATTTGTAATGGGAACTGCAAGAGAGTAATTTAGAGGATAAGACCAAAAAAAAAACGCAGTGAAAATAAACCATATTCTCTGAAGCAGGGCTTTAAATCTTTTTTGATATGCGAACCACTTAAAAAAAACTAACGTATGTGTTGGCCTTTCTAGAAATCTCAACTGCTTTGGTTGTTGTGTAGCATTGTTTCTGTTTGTCACCTTTTGTGGGCTCTCAGGAGTTGTGCACGGGGGTCAGATGCATCTAAAACCATGTGTGGGAGTCAAATGTTGCAGCAAGAGTAACCTGTATGGCTGCGAGTACTGCAGTTTGCATTTCGGTGTTTTCTTAGGTGAGATTTCTCATTGCCCACCCAGCTCGTTATGTTACGGAAAAGAGCCTTTGGGGATTTTTTTGATCACCTTGAAGGAGAAAAAAATGGAAAATGGTATTTGCATTTACTGTTACCAGAAGCCTTAATTTTTACGTTCTGTTGATTCAAACGTGCACCACAAATGGTATATTAGCAAACATATTTTTTGTACTGTGTCATGGAAGAAACGGAATATGCATGAAAACTATGTAATCCCATAGGAAGTAAAGCAGATTTTTGTTGTGCCCTGCCCAACCTACTGAAAAGATATACCCCCTCCTTTTTTTTTTTGGTAGAAATTGTTCTTTTCTAGGCTGCTTGTAGAGGTGTTGTAATGAGCTATAGAAAATTGTTCTGTGCATTTTTTTTCAGTTCTGTAATGTCAAATGGCTTTACACATTTCTTACTGTTCCATGTGTTAGTGATTATTTTTAAAGTTTTGCTGCAGCAATATATTGAATCACATGGCATTGAGAGCAGTGGGACGTTTTGCTCTTAAAGTTGGGCATATGTTGAAGTACCTTGTTGAAATGGGATTTAAACTTCTTTACAAAATCCTGGCAGAAGTATTTCATTTCCTATAGGTAGAAGGGCTTTCTTGCCAGAACGTGAAAGAGTGGATTCTGCATGTGTGTGTGCATGTAAGTCTACATACAACTGACCTGAGATTTCCTTTCCCCCCCCCCCCTTTTTTTTTTAAGAGTGCTTCTTCAGTTGTCTGAAGTCTAGCATGTTGCAAGATACTGATTTACTAGTTAGCTGAATGATTAGCTGTGGTTGTTTGTCATGAAAACTGTGGCTTTGATAAAATTATAAAAGCAAATTCAGCAGAGATGCAAAGTAACTATTTGCATTGAGATTTAGGAGAATTTAGTAATTCTTGTAGTGCTGAATTAAAGCTATGGTAGAAATTGTACATGTAGATGTCTAAAAACGTTTTTTTGGTAACTGTGACATACCGTTGTGCTTAAAGCTATAATCACAAATGGGCAGGGCTTTCATAAAGTAATTAGAGATTGTTTTTTAATCATTTTAGATTTATCTGTGATTAAATTCTTTCTGGATCAACAAATGAGTTACAGAAGAAGGGAATATGTATGTGTCTTATTTGTGTCTTAATATTGACATAAACTGAAGAAAAATATTGCCAAGAGAATTTTAATCATGGGAAAAGCAGGTTCAACAAAATCTTCCAGTTTATTTTATTTCAGTGGGGGCTTTCTTAGTATGTTTAAACAACTGAAGTGAAAGTAGAAAATAATGATTTTTAGTTTCATTACATAATGCAGAGCTTTCCCCACCATTGTCTTCATCTCTTTTTCTGATTAGTTTGTCTGCCAGCAAGTGATGAATCACTGACTTAAAAGGGGACTTAGGGGTTTTGAGTGAGTTGAAAGATGCTTGTGCTGGGGAGAGTTAAAAAATAATGAAGAATTAGGTTAAATGCAGCTTTTAAATACTGTGAGGTAGCCTTTGTTAACACTGAGTAAGTCCATATACCTTTTGCACTGAAAATGCCATGTAGAGATCACCTGAGTATTTTTAATTTCTTTTTCTACAGGACAAAAGGTTACCAATCTTTAATGTTGAGCATGTTCCTATTTGTGTGGGAAAATGAACTGAGCTAGGGAAAAATTACAGAGAGTAGGAAGCCTCCTTTTCAATTACTGTGAAGGCACTAGTAAATCCTGGTTAAGAGTCAGGTGAAACATCTAATCTCTACCTTTTGTTCGCATAAAGCCACGTGCTGCTTTGATGTTTTCTCCGTAAAGAGAAAGGTGAATTACGGAAAGGAAAATTAAAAAATCCAGCTCAAATAGGCTCAGTTTTTTTGTTACCAACTGTCTAGCATTTTCACTTTGTTCTTTCTTATTTCTGTTCATGTCTGTCTGAGCCTGTGCTGCATCTAATCTAAATATAACCTAGACCATCCTCTTAAAAAAATGTTACCCTTGGGAGTATATCAAGTTTCTTGAAATTGAGTACAGGCAGAAAAATTTCAGATAGCTTTAGACGGAGAGGAGATATTTTTGCTCTGGAGAGACGAAAATACAGCGAGCCCTCCCTCCCTTCCTGCCTTTAAAAAAAACCCGTGTAAAAAGACTACCTGCGGATTATGTACACGCATGTTTGTGGTGTGATTTACACAGAATGAGCCCTAAGCCGCCTATGGAAAAATACATGGTATTTTGCCTGGCATCTAAGCTCTCCTTGCAGCTGCGGAGTGAATTTTGTGTTCCCTCCCTTCGGGAGGAAAAGCAGTGAAGGCTTATTAGTCCTTTCACCTTGTGAGGAAGATAAAATATTTCTCCCCTTCTGAAATAACACGAATGTCGAGCGCTGAGAGAAATGTTGACTGAGAGGCTGGGGGAGGGTGCAACGTTGCATTACCTCATCTGTATACTCTTCGTGTCATCTATTAAAAATGTGCCTTGCATAATAGATTGTATCTTGCTCTGAAAATCTGCCGCTTTAGGTTGCCCAATATCCTCCCGTGGCATCGCAGGGCTGTCTCGGCATTGTAATGGTGACAGCGCTGCAGCAGCCCGGTTGCCCTGCGCTGGTTCATTCGGAAAATTGGAAAAATAAAGCGATTTTTTTCGGGGGGGGGGCTCACCCGGTAAATGTCGTGTTTGAAGTGAAGCTCAGCTTTAACGGGTGCGTCTTTAAAGGGGGGGGGGACAGCGTGGGGGGCCGCGGCGACCCCCTCCCGGGCGCGCTTTGAGGAGCGGCCGCCGCCGCCGCCTCAGAGCGGGGCGGGGGGGGGGAGGGGGGGTTGTTTGTGTCTCCAGAACCGGTCTGAACCGGCGTGAGCCGGCTCGGCCTGGCGGCGCGCCGCCTCCGGGGCGGGGCCGCCCGCCGCGCGCCGCCCCTCGCAGCCGCCGGCAGCCCCCGGGCAGCGGCCCGCCGCCCGCTCCAGCGGCTGGAAAACGCCGCCGCTGTCGCCAAAACCCTTAAAAAAACAAAATAATAATAATTTTTTTTTAAAAAAAAAACAACGTTCACTCTTCAGCTTTAGCGCCCGTGCCGCTGTTTGGCTGCCGCGCGAAGATTTTCTCACACCGCGGTTGCTCCGCGAAGCCCCGTTGCCCCGTGCGAGCAGTTGAAGCAAGGTGACGCCGCCGGGCTCTGCACCAGCCTCCGAGGCCGCCTCGATGAGCTCACTCGTTATTTTTGAAGCCTCCCCGGCTGCTCTGACGCTCTGCCCGCTGTATAAATAAACCCTTAATTTCCCCACCGGCCCGAGAGCTGCGGTCAGCAGCGGAGGAGCACGCCGAGCCGTGCGTGGTAGGAGCGTGATACAGGCAATCGCTACAAGGGGCAGCTCTAAGTCTGCCCTGTTGCGTTAACACCACCACTGCAATGATATAAAGCAGCTATATTGCAAAACAAAAAGAAATTACCACACCGTTACCTCCCCTTGACCTCCCCCCTTAAAAAATTTTTATATTATGTATACTAAAACCCTTAAGCACATCGCCGTCAAGTATAGATGTCTTATTTTAAAGGCAGTTTTGTTCGCATGACCAGCCGCTTGGAGAGTGGACATGTCACTGCGATTTATAGACTGTTGTTGCTGCAGTACCCCCAGAAATAGTTGTTAATCGTTGGCTCCGCATGACAAAGACGGCAATTCAACCCCTTCCTAAATCTGCAGAGGTCGGTGTTCACCTAAGGTCATCTGTCAGTCTCCGTAGAGTTTTGTTTCTCGGGCAGCAACTGCTGCTCCTGCTTTTTGAAAATGCATCCGATTTCTTTGCCTCTAAAGGCAGAGAAAGATTTCCCTTTCTGTACAGCTTTTTTTTCCCCCAAGTTGCTTTTGGGTTGGGAATCTTAAAACTGCATCATGTTGGGGGATGGAAGCCAAGGAAGGGGACCCTGGGAAAAAAAAAAAGTCTATTTCTGGCATGACTGTTTAGATTGTCGAAACCCACTTTGTTGCTTTGAGGCCTGTTAAGGAGCTTTAAAAAAAAAAAAAAAAGTCTCCTTGTAATTAGCAGTTCTCTAGATCAGAGGCTTTGCTTAGCAAATCTGAGGTTCAGACCAGGGATCCTGGCAGCTGAGTCTAAACCCTGCATGTGAACTTCGCTTATCCTCAGCTTCCTCCACCGAGAAGGAGGCTGAGGAGGGAGCCGCCGGGCGTCGCGGAGATAACGTTTCGAAGTCACCCGTGGGCAGCCGCTGGTCTGAAGGAGCGGAAACCGGTCCCCGGCGCGGCGTCTTGACCTTCTGCAATTGCAGCCGACCGGCCTCGCCGCGTTTTGGGGAAGTGTGGGAAAAAGCTACGGGGCCTTGTCATCGCGGGAGGTGCCGCAGTAGCGAGTTTCGTGTTGCGCTTTTTCTTCAGCCCCGGCAAGTCCCGGCAGCTTCTCACGGTGCAAAATAATGCTTGGGACTGATTTTCTGGTGGACGTTGGAGCCCGAGGAAGGTCTGGTTTTTGTGGTAGATTGGGTTTGACTTTGGGGTTGCATGTTAGTATTAACAAACAGTCACTTACAATCGCGTTTTTCAGGCTTTGATTTTCTTCCAAGTGTTTTGCTTAATCATCCTGAGTAGACTGAGGGAAGGAAAGAATTAGCCGAGGTCAGGGAAGTTGAAGCTGCCCATGTTCCTTTTCAGAAGTGAGGCTTAGCCTTAAGCGTTCCTAAAGGCAGGAAGAAATCTGCCTCTCGTCCTCTTCCTGCTGGCCTCACAGAGAACAAGGAGAAAGCGAGATCCCATCAGGGGGAAAAAAAAACAAAACAAGACAGGGAAATCACGAAGCAAGATCGGCTCTGCGGTGTTTGCTATCAGCATCCGTGCTGGTAGTCTGGTTTGCCTTTCTTAGAAATACATCTAGGATGTGATTCATCGCTAAAATATAGATTAGAGGGATCATAGTCTCGAAGTGCCTGCTTGTCTCCACTGATGATGAAGACAGCTCAGGTGGAGACACGTACGTTACAGGCACCAAAAGGTAGGTGAGAAGATTCCCACCGTAACGATCTTTGGAATAATGGGCACTTTAATAATTTCTAATGAATATTCACATGAAGGAATGAATGGGGAAAGAGGAAAACTTTACCGAACACTCTCTTAAAACAAGAAAAACAAAAAACAGTTGTTGTGACCAAAGGAAAAATCCCACTTCTGTCTGTGTTTAGTCATATATGCTTCCATTAAAAGGTAGACAGAATGTCCCTTCACATCTTAAAGGTTGAACTTGCAAATTTGGTGATTTAGGGTTGTTCCCAAAGATAATTTTTTGGGGTTCTGCCAAAGGCAGGGATGCAGGTGCTGGAATACTTTCCAAAGGAGAAGGTTTTCTTAAAGAACTTAGGATCAGGAAAACAGCTCTCTGTGAAGCATGTTTGTGAGACCTTGGCATTAAGCTTAAAAACAACATTAGCTAGAACATGCTGTGTTTAAGCTAAGGTAACGTGGCTGTGAACCGATGGCAAATAAACCTCACTGGAGAAAACTGAAAATCGTCTCTCTTTACCCATTTTGTTAGCTGTATAACCGATGTGCTTAATTTGCCCTTAACTTCCACGCATCGAGCATAGTCTGCCTACAACTTTGCAAGTGCTGAAACTACTAATGATGGCATCAAGGTATTAAGCGTGAAAGCTTCTTAGTGAGCGATTAGATATCCCTCTACAGATCATTATGGTCAGCTGGTAATGCCATTTTGAGAAGAGAATGCGGCACATTTACAAGTGGAAAATCACAGTCTTGGAGATAAGTAGAGGGCTTCAAAGTTGTATAAAGGGGAAACAATTTGTACGTGCCAGGACATATTCCTAATTTTTTAAATGTCAGAAGCGTGACTGCCTGTTGTGTTCAAGAGAAGCAAAAGCTGGGTTTCCAGAAGGAAAGAGGGAGACGTGTACTATGTAGATGCCATATTTATAAAAATACGCAGATTATTGAAAACCTCACATATTATTTATGAAGTGCCTAACAAATAAGAGAACAGAATTAGCCCTTTTAATGTGTGTAGCATTAAGGAATAAAGCTTCCTTTATGAATGATTTTGTAGTCTTAAAAGACTCCGGTAACAGAAATGGGGGAGACCAAGTATTACTTCTTCTGATACCTGTTAGATTTCAAAAACCAGACATTGTCCTGCCCCCAGCCACAAGTTTTCTCTCTCCTATTTGGAGAAGCAAAATGTGGAGCTTTCAGGCCTTGCAAATACATCTCTCTGAAAAATGTCTCAAGTTCAGTGAGTAATGGTTGCTTTATTTAACTCAAGGTGATGATTTCAACTAGAAAATGCTTAGAAACCTAGGATGGTAGCAAGAGTACCTTTTGGAGAATCCTTTCTACGAGAAGGAAGTGGTTTTTCAGGGCTACTCGTTATTTCTTCCACAGTTGGTTTGCATTTCCCCAGATGCCCAGAAATCTTCATCATTTTTATACCTGGACAAAAAATATGAAAAAGTCATCAAATATCCTAGAAATAAGGAGAAGAATTAAGGTACCTATCAAGCAGATGCAAGCAATAAGGATATTCGCAGTCTAATCCATTTTCTGTCATCTGTTTGAGAGTACAGAATGCCGAAGGTTTGTGCGATAACGCGTGAAAGAAAGGTTTTGTTCTCCTTTTGAAAGTTAATTCCCAAGAATGAATAGTGCAGAGTCCCCACGGACAAATGGTTCCCGACTTCCTTGACCGAGAGATGCAAAGTGCCCTACTTATCCAGGCTGCTGCAGGTTTGACCTCCTTGTATCATCTGACACCTCGTTTGGTAAGAGGTTGCTGCATGACCTCAAATCCTCAAATTAGGTAAGACTTGTAGTCTCGCTTTGAAGTTAGTCCCTCCCTTAAATGTTTGTTTACTCCTCGCTATGTCCTGTTGTGTGGATTGTCAAAGAAGGGAAGCTATCAGGTTAGTACGAATTTTCTCATCCTCTTTGCTTAGCAAATCTGCACGGGGCTCCGTCTATCCCTCTTTCACAGCCAGGGAATATACTGAAGATGTCCTGCACTGCTCGGTGTTTTACCGCGTAAATGATGGCTTGTAAGTTTTTTATTAGCTTGTTTTGAGGTGGAAGGAAGTGAGGAATTACTTGTTGTTGCAGGAGAGAAGCAAATGCTGTCTCACAATTATTTAAGAAGTAGCTATGCTGAATTGGTTGGTTTTGGTTTTAAATATTTCCTTTCCCTGTAATTTTTAAAAATCATGAAATCTGCGTGGGGGAAAAAAAAAGCTTAATTACCACTGCGTGTGTGGCTTGTGGAATATTTCTTGTGCTACAGTCTAGAGGTTTTCCAGTCCGTTCTACATAAGCGCTAAATCCTGCAGCAAGCACGCAGGTGGGGCTTGCAGGCTTTGCACGTGGCAATTCCTTGGGAAGGCTGAAGGAGGAATCATCGGTCCTGTAATCTCCGGCGTACCAGCCACGTTGCCTCACGCTGCTCCTCCTTATCCAGCCCTGCATAACTTGTACATTTTTTCCTACCCATCTCTACGTCCTCGGCCTTGCTTTAGGCGGTTAATGTGATAGAGCGGTCCTAGGTTTTCCTTGTGAAAGGGAGCAGGATGTACATCTTAGTGGGACGGTCAACAAAAACATCCCTCGCGTGAGCCCTGGCCTCCCAAACCACGTAGAGGTTTAATCCATAAATCATAACAAATACTGCTGAATTAAGTTACAAAAGGTTCTTCTTCCAGACATTGAGAGAGAAACGCAAGGACCTTTCTGTAACAGTGTTTTGGTTTTTTGTATTTTTAAGGCTGGCGTTACTCTGCATTGTTGCTTAACAAATGTAAAGATTTCTACAATTTCCATACCAATCCCATATTTAAGATTTAACAGACTATAATACTTCACCTGTTTTATACAAAGATTGTCACAATTTTTTTTCATGACTTAAATATTAATATTTCCATCAATGTGAAATTTTACTGAAAGTTCTACTTTATTAGTTTTATTTTTATTTGCATGTGGGCATAAAATGAAATAATTCCCAACTATAGTCATAGCATAGAGATCCATCTGTTCTTTGCATTTTTAAATGGCAAATTAATCTTTAATATATAACTCATCAAATGTCCTGTCTTCTATATTGTGTGCCAACTGAGATCACAGAAATGCCGTTATTTGCCATGCCTTCTATTTTAGGCGGTCCTTTACATGAGAATAACAGTTTTGGGAAGGATTTGTGTACCCCACCAGTTGTGTGCATCCTTCAGTTGCTATAATTGGTCAAACCAAGGGTAAAAAGAGCCTCCAAATTTTTTCTTGCCTTGGACTAGTTGGCATTTCTTTAAAAGGCTATATAAGGTGCGAGGCGATAGAAATTTTGTTTCGGAAGCATCCTTGATATACAGGCTTATCTCTAATTGCGATTTAGAAGTAGCGTCGTTTTGTCCGTTTTCTTTTCCATTTCACTGTTTGGACAACAGCAACCATTTTTAGAAGTACTAAGCTTGCACGCAGCGTTATCTGCCATAAATGGAATTTCTATATTAAGCTTTGCCCGTTCCAGATTTTGCTTAAGAGGCATTGTTTATCAGCTGTGTATCTTGGCATGGGCTTTGCTGCAGCTCCCATCTGAGGAACAATTATATTTGTTTATAAGAGAGAATACACGGTTTCGAAATCGCTCCGCATCCTAGCGAACGGGAATGGCAACAAATGGCATTTGGTGGGATGCTAAAACATGATCTTGGCGGCGGAGGCAATGATCTCGCCAGCGTTTTGGCAGGGCAGAGTGCGGGGCTGGGGGGTTGCCGTCCCTGCAGGGAAAGCAGCCCGGGGAGGCAGAAGGTAAGGAGCGGCGGAGGGTGGCGTTTTACAGGGTATCTGTGAGGCCAGATGGTAGACGAATGCGAGTTGTCGGGAAAGTAGGGCATAAACACAGTGCCAGGTTTTTTTTTCAGGCAAGGTGGGATGCTTTTCTGAAACATGTTAAGTGCAAACGCCGAAGACGTAAGCAGAATTAATTCGGCAGGCCTGTTTGCCGCGACCTACCCGCAGTTTTGTGTTAGAAAGCTCTTACATGTACGCAAGGCTGAAATAACCTGGAGGCAAATCAGACCCGTTATTTTTCTGGTTTTAATGCATCTACGAGAAAGGCTTTGCTTTTGAAGAATAATGTTTGGTGCTTCTAGATAGGACAGCGCACTTGGCAACGTCTGTAGAGGTAAGGCTGAATGGTTTGAAAATTGTTTTAAGAGGTGTCGACTTCCAGGAAATCATTTTCTACATATGGAAGATATTTTCTACATACAGAACGTATATTTTATATATAGAACATATATAGAACATATCTTTCTACATATAGAACATATAGATCATCATCACTACATATGCTAGTATACTTGGACAGCGTAGTGGTTGCCTTTTAAACAGCACTAAGAATCCCAGCTTATAGACAGTACTTAGATTATTCTTTTTGGTAAGATGCTCAGTAGATTCTTTCATGAAAGCTGCACGGTTGTCATTTAGGAAACTGCCTTTAAATTTTGCTTTCTTGGTGTTTTGAGAAGGTTCGGTCTTCTGCGAGCCCCAAGATCAAGTTTCTCGACCTGCTCTGCTGGTGATTCATTGAATGACCTTGGGCAAAGCCCTCGGCCTCTTTTACCTTGTTTTTCCATCCACGGTGGCGGGATGTTAAGACATACCTGCCTCGCGAGGGCGTCGAGCTAAAGTGCTTTTTTAAAGATTTCTTGTACTCTGAGGCAGCAGTTGCAAAATATTAACCGTATTATGGTAATTTTAGCCAAAGGTTGAAAGCAATTTTTATTCTAGACTGAATGAGCCACTCTGCAGTAGCAGGTGAGCTTTGCCCTACTGTTTTCTTTTAAAAGTTGCAGTGATCGTAGGCTTAACATTGCTTGCAGCATTGAGTGGGAGCTCTTCTGCAGACAAGTCACCGCGGTGCTTGAAATAATTTGGCTGAAAGCTTTCCCAGTTGGAGGAGGTGGGAGTTGTGCGTGGCTTTAGTAGGGCTACTCACGTGCCAGGTGCTTCCACTGCGAGGCACGGGGGTAGCTATTTTAACAGCAGAGAAGCAGCGAGAAGAATTTAAGAAAAAACCCTCCACGAATATGTCCGTCACTTGTGGATCTTCTCAAATATGGTCAGCTCAGGAGGCAAAGTTAGATAAAAAATCAGCATGGCAAACATTTATGTGAATTAGAAACTCCATAGCGTTGCACAACAAGAAGCTCCGTCGTACCTCTGTCCCCGTGTCGCTTTTAGCTGCGACACACAGATGCTTTGAAGCTGGGGTGTTTCTCAGAGGGGTTCGGTCTTGACCCAAGGCTTCCCGCGATGAAGGGGCTGTCGAAAGAGAGAAGCTCTTTGGGATCTCGCGTTCTCACACCCACCCTTTTTGTTCTGTCTTTGCGCTGGTGGAAATCCAATTGTGGGAAAGCTATGCCAAGGAGCCGGGTTTGTACTTCACCCCGAAGGCCTCGATGACTTTAATCTTTCCCAGCGCCGAGTTGTGTGTGATTGCGGCCATGTGCTGAGAAAGCATTTCCTCCCGCGTGGAGGAGTTTCATTCTTGGAAGTCCCATTGTTTCCAAGAAACAGCCGTATTTTGGAAAGGTCGTGGCTGTGGAGGCCGGCGCTCAGGTACCTTGAGCTGCTCATGACGGACTCTGATGTTAGATACCAACACTGTGAAGTTGACTCTGAAGTTAACAGAGACCCAGCACCGGGAGCAGAGGGCGAGGACAGCGTCTTCTTGGCAGTACTAAGCCGTTGTGGTTGCTGAGTAGGCTGTTTGCTAAATAGATAGGCTTATATGTTTTTCACCAATAAACTTTTCCCAGGTTAGGGTTTTTATGCTTGGCTGTACTTAGTTCACCGTAACAGCCACGCCTGAGGACGGGTACACATGGGTCATGGAACTAGGTAGTAACACTGCCTGGATTGGGCAGAGTCTGTAGCAGCCAGGCATGGAGATATACATATATATGTGTGTATATATATATTTAAAAAAAAAGCAATCATAATTGATGGGGTCTTCAGTCACCGCAAAGAATTGACCCCAAAGCTGCCTTGAAGTTCTCAGAGCATGTGGCTTCAGGGGAAGGATGGTTCTGGGAGCAGAAGACTTTCTGTAGTGGTCGTCTGTCTGTCTTAGCAACTCCATGATTAGTTTCAGCCTGCTGCTTCTCACCAAAGTTCACGTTTGTTAGACATTATAATAAAATAACTAAAAAGAGATATGCACACGGCCTGTCCGTGAAGTTGAAAGGTGATTTTAATAAGCCAGTCATCTGATTTGGGTTGGAAATATGGTAAATATTACTTGGAGACTATATCTTAAAACCTTACTGGCCAGATCCAGAGAAAATGGTGTAAATATACTGTTACTTGGCCAGCTAAAACATACAAAGTAGCCATGTCACTCTCATAGCTGTGTTATTTTCCCACGGCCTTTAAACATGATTTCTTTAGGTTTATAATTCCACCCCGCCGTGAGATTTCTTCAGTCTCCTTTCTGAGCTCGGGAAGACAAAAGAAGGTGAGGGAAAGTGGTTGTCCCGTTTTCGTGTGTTCCTGTGTTGTCTACGGCGGTCTCGGCGCTCCTTTCTTCGTAGCGCTACGCGCTTTTGTTTGTTGTGGGCCGATTTTTTTTATCGTAGCTGCTTGTCATTAAACACTTCTGAAGATGTGTGTGTGTGGGACATTTACAAACCAAAGTTCCTTGGGTGGCAACTTCTCAGCGGCTTGAAACAGTGCCAAGAACGTCACGCAGTCACATCCCGGCATGCTTTTGAACACAAATCCTGCGAGTACTGAGAGGCCAGGGTTATGGGCACGGGGTAATTACACAGAGAGGATATTAGATGTAGTTTGTTCCTTTGCTGACTTCCTCTGCCCTCATACGCTGAACAGCCAGAGCCTGCTTGCGTGCTTGTATTGAAATGTAAAAATTTGTTCTGGAAAGGAAGAAGGTTGAACCTCTTTGTGGTATGCAGATGTGGGCTGAGCCTGCTCAGCTGTGTTAGCATGTAGTCTGAAAAATATGATAACAACTTGTTACCTCTTGATCTGTTAATACGAATAAACTTGAGTCGCTTGACTCGGTTTTCTGCCATCTTTCACTTCGGACGCAGCAACTCCTCCTTTTAGCTAGAGAAAAGACTCTGTTTACATGCACAGATCTTATTTCTGCAGTTTTGAGGAGTGGGTTTTCTTACAAACAGGCTGACACTGACTGGTGTTATTGCAGGGCGCGTCGTGTGTACAAAACTACCACCTGCCCATCAGCTTCGAGTTTAGGTCAGCGTCAGAACAAAGTGAATCAGCTCCAATAAAGAGGTGTTTTAACCCTCCAGCCCAACCTCTCGAGGTTGCAGAAGCCGCGCTTGAAATTTCGTCGTAATTATTTCTGCTTGGAGATATCAAGACAGCCGCGTGGATTATTACAGTAATGCCGGCGACTTGACTTTGCTTTGCTACAGGTTATGCGTTAATGAGCGCACGGTTGGAGATGCTTGAAAAAGGACAGGCCGGCCTTCAACTGGAGTTCAGGGAGTCAAAAACTTGCTCATAAGCCCCACTCCCCGTCTGTCACTGAAATCGTACGTATGGGACTTGCGAACAACAGGGACGTTGGAGCACCAGGGCTTTCCAGCTTTGCAATTTAGCACCTGGTTTGGTCTAGAAGAAGTCCGAGTTACTCACATTTGGGGCACAGAAGAACACAAACTCTATAGTATCTGCTTGCTTTGACTTTTTTAAGGAAAGAGAGTAGTTTGATTTTTGTGGGGATGCAATTCTTGGTACGTGTAGTTCAATGTAGGTTTTTAAATCGCACGTATCTAGAGGATGGGGGAAATTCTAGTTAAGTACGTGTTTTAGATTTGTGTAGTATTCAGTAATGCTACGGAAATAGCAGCCTATAATGTATCTGTCCGTGTATTACTTCAGGATATCATTTTTCATCCAGAGGAGAAGTCAGAGTGCTTTATGAGCTTATCAAGGTTCCTTTAATCTATAACTAGAATGGAATATGACACCTTTTAAATGGGTGTTTTTGTTTCTTTTTTTGACAGCCAGCATCATACTTTTGCTCTATGTTGGTTGGCAATAACCCGGGCTTTTTTTCCAAACGGTATATTTTTGCTTTCAGGATTCTTTGACCAATTTTCTGGCACTGGTTTTCCGGAGTTAGGTCCAAGGACTCTACCTGGCAGTTTGTTTCGGTAGGAACTGCATCAAGAATATTAAAAGGATTTGTGTCTTCTGGGTAGACGTTATCAGCGTACAGTGCTGTCACTAGCTGATGTTTGCAGCTGATATTTTTTGCATACAGATCCTCTGCCGTGACTTAACTCCGATCTGGAAAGGGAAGGAGGAGGAAAAAAAGGTTCCTGTTATTTCCGTTTAGGAATTACTGTACGTTAGCTTTGGATTTCCTGACTTGGGAATCTTCTGCTGACATCGACTGGGTGAGGAACCTGCTGTCTTCTGGGAGCCGTGCTGGGGGAGGTTGTCCTGCATTACTGTCCTCAGTGGATCTTTCCAGGAGATGATCTTTGCTTAGAGATTATTTTGACAGCATATTGAATCATAGCTGATCTAGACAGAGTTCCTGATTTCGATTAATTTTGGCAGGAAAAAAAAAAATAGCATCGCCGAATACTTCTGTAAAAGGATTACAGATCATTTAACAGTTCCCGTTAAACATGTTTTAAAGGGAGCTATTAAAAAGCCATTTTATTAAATTTTTTTTCCCTGTTAAAATCTGGTGTAAAATTGAAAGGGCTTCAAATGGTTTTAGCTTGCTCCTTTGTACCTTGCTCTGACTACCGGGGGCTAGGTTTTTTTTAAAAACCTGGAGTTTGGCGGCTCCTTGGCTGCAGTGTGCGTGACTGCTTCCACCGGCTTCATTTGACGCGAACGGCTCCGGTGTCTCCCGGTTGCCATAATGAGGGTAGTCGCCGGAGTTACAGCTGACTCACGGCTCTGAAATCAATTCGCAGAAATGACAATTGTCCCACATTTTAAAAATTGCAAAAGGCAGAGGCAGGTTGTGCGATCCCTTGATTCAGCACAGCCTGCCATTGACAAAAAGCAGCAGGTATCCTGTTGCATTGACTGGCTTGGAGCCTCTCTTTTATCTCATTTTGCTGGGGAACAAAGAGAACGGCTCGCTTTGTCTTCTTTTCTCAAGTGCTTTCATTTTTTCGTACATAAATAGAGCACAACTGCATCGTTTGTGGAACCAAAGAACGCAATTACTTGAAAATGAGATATTTCTGTGGAAATAAGAACCAGTTAAACAGGCAGCAGGACTTGAAATGTCATCTTCGGGGTTTCAAAAGAGAAAAAAGCGAGTTTTGTACGTTCTGCGAGCTGCAGGATGCCGAGTGCTGAACCCGTTGATGCAGGCGCATCTGGAGTCTCATTTTTGTGAGCTGAATCCCGTTCCTAGGTTCTTACACTTCGATATTGCTGGGACTCTGCCCATATGAATGAAGCTGATGGCTGGATTATTAATAGATTTTATGTTGATTAATAGGAAGTAGATGCAGGGGAGACATTTGGGATGAAGAACACGTGCATCTTATTTACTTTGAAAACACTAGAGAGGTACGTGTAAAGCAAATGAGTATTTTTCAAGGGTTTTTGCAGTGCAAGCAACTTAGAGTATACCTGTGAGAATAGTATTTTATTCCCTCTTCCTTATGAAAGTAAAAATGACCTCCTTTATAACTCAGGGTTTCCATCTGATTTCACTGAAATCATAATCAGTGAAATCATAAACCTTACACTTTACATATTTTGCACTCTAATGCCACAAAAAGAGCTGGAGTGAAACTAATTTTAAAAGTTGTGTGCATATCTGAGCCAGACGACAGGGCGCCTAAGAAATCCTTCCCGGTTAAAGCTTCCAGCTCTTGGTGAATTAGCATACGTGACAAGGAGAATTATGAAAAGCACCTCAAAGGCGAACAAAGCTGTAAGGCGAATATGTTTAAAAAAGCAAATTCCCAGCACAGCCTCCCTTTCCGTGAAGCGTGTGTGTTGTGACAGCTCAGGAGATAGGGTTTTTTTCTGCTTGCTGGCATCCTGCTCCCCTAAGTTTACGTGGATGTTGAAGAGCAGGTTTTCCCGTGTCGGGAAAAGGCTATGTGCCAGGGCGCATTCTGCGTCTGGAAAAAATCAGCCCCTATCTCCTCATTTTTCTAGCAAAAAGAGGGAAATGAAGTTACTAAACCGTTTTCGTTAGGCCGTTTTGCTTGCCTCGAGACCTATTGATTACCCGAAGTATGATCAAGGAGCCCGACGATCAGAGCTATCTGCTACCTTCCTACATTAAAATTTCCTGAGCTCTCTGAGCAGTTGTTTCGCTAAAAGCTTTATGAGCTTCCGCTGTTAAATAGATTTTGTTAGAGGAATTTTTAATAACCTCTTTTCCAAGATTTGGCAAAGGACGGTTGTTTTCAGCATCGCTTACAGGGAAACGAAAAGCTGTATTTTCGTTTTAATATTCTGGGAGCGTATCCTCGTGCAGCTTGCGTGTTTTAGTTTTGGGGTATTTTTAAAACCAGGGTGGTTTAAAAGGCGTTTTGGTTTTCTGTTTGAAACTACGTAGAGTTTAAACTCTCGTTGTCGAATTTAGCGTCTTATCGGGCTGTCGTTTGCACGTGGTTCGTTACGAGGGTGTCACCCAGAGATTAGCTTTTCCCCTAAGGGAAAGCTATGATTTTAATAATACAGTCCATGTTTTAAGCATCCTTATAAAAATGCGAAAAATAGCCCGTTCCTATTTTAAAGCCCTGTTTAAATATAAATCCAGCGCTGCCGTTTACTTCAAAGATATGACCTTAGAAAAGTAGAATATTTAAAATGTTTTAGGAGATAGGCAGTCGATGGTAATACAGAGCACGAAGACCTGAGAAGGTCTTCAAACTACAAGAGTAAAAGGGCGGAGGATTGTCGAAGCCTTAAAATGTATTTCAGGCATCCTCAAAGGGAATGGAAAAACATGAAATACTGCTTTCGGTTTGGAAATTATTTCCATATTCTCCCCCCTCCACTTTCTCTGGCTGTTTGTGTTTTAAAAGACATTTCTCTATTTTGTGCCGATTTATTCCCTAGTGGTAGATGATAACTGGTATTACACCTTCAGATCGCTGAAAGCCTGTTTACGCGAGGCCGCTTTTCTCCTGCTTTTCCGCAAAGGTGGTAGAGAAAAGCTTGACTTCGAGGGCTGGAGGCGGTGAAGCATCACCAGCGGTGAACACTTAGCACTGGCTTCTGGGCGAAACAGGGACAGCGAATTGCAGCCGGCTTCATTTTTAGGAATGAAATAATTTGCTATATTAACGCTCTAGAAGAGGGGACGAAAGTGGGTTGCACAGTTGCAGGTGAGACAAAAATAAAACCAAGCACAAATTTCTAAGAAAAACAAGACTGCACGCCCAGACTTCTCAGCGGTAGGAAATTCGGAGCTGGCAAAGGCAAGGCGTTATACACTGGAAGGGAAAATGTCATTATATGTCATATACGGCGCTTCGTTATAGACGGCCGGCGAGCGCTCAGGAGGCAAAACCTTGAGGGTTATCGCTACGATCGCGGGAAAATCCTGTCTTCTGGCGTGAGGTTTGGATTATGCAGGCCGGCTGCTCCTTGGTGAGCTCGTAGCAGAGCTCCGTGCCGGGGAAGAGGGCAAGAGGAAGGGGCCTGGCTTTCCCTGCTTTCCTGGCGTTGCCATGTTTTCTCCGCTCTCCCAAAGCGACGCCGGCCTTCGTCCTTCGGGGACAGCGGAGGAGGAGGAGGAGAGCGTGCGGGAAAAGCGGGAGCGCGGGAAGAAACTCGATGGCAACCAGACTTAAGGGTCAGTCGGAAAAGGAGGGTGGTAATAAGAGACCGGGAGGAGAGTTTTCTCACGTTTCCTATCGCTGCCGTGTTTTGACTTTTTTCCCCTCGGTTTTTCTGTGGTTTTGCATCCTCCTTGGATCATTTTTCACCATTTTCAGAGATTGCCTTCCCTTCCAGGAGCCCGAGGCAGTTGCCCTGAGGCCAGAACGGTAAAGATTTAAGTGGATAAACATAAAGAGGGAATATAAACAGCCTATAAAATAATTTAAGATACCAAAAAAAAAAGATTAACTTCTGTTTATAGTTTCTTACAAGATAGGGAAAGAAAACAAAACCACTTCACCTGAAAAGCAGCAAATTTCAAAGCGATTGGGTTGTTTTTACACGTGGCAAACCTAATTTGGGCAGAGTTTTTTAGAAAGTTGGTCGTGCAATGGAGAACCTCCAGGGCTGTGTCAGACAAAATTATTTTTAGAAACGGTATAAGCCCTCGTGCCTCAGGGAAGAAATCAGCCGCTCCGAAGAAGATGACGTGTCCCCACTGGGCAAGCTTTAATAACATGATTCTATATTTCTCACTGTTCGGCGAAGCATTTACCAATCTGCACTGTCAAAAGTCAGCGGACTAGGTTGACTCCCCGCGTGATCTAACATGCAGACCCTCTTCTGCTGTAATTGTTGTTTATAAAAGCTGTTGGGTCTAAATGCTTTGCACCCTCAAGTTTGCCGTCGCGACCGAGCTTGCAAACAGCGTTTGCTGATTCATACGCATCTATGTAGGTTATTCTCCAGCAGTCTGCAAAAAACGACTGCAAAAAACCAAAAACTTGCCATTTTCTCTCAAGAAACAGCATCCTTTAGAGCTCTTAGAGGTACAAATCCTTTCTTTTTTTTTTTTTTTAAATAAAAAGATGTATAAGAGGCACAAAGGAGCAGTCCGGAGCCAATTTTCGGATGGACAGCGGCGCCCGCGAGCGCCGTAACTTCGCCTTTTCCATGTGAGATTGCCAAGAGGGCTCGTACGGCCCTGGCAGACCCGGGTACCTGCTCTGTATTTTTCCGGTCTTCCCCCACAACTCCTAAGCTGATAAAACATGGCATTACACTTAATTAAATCTCCTCCGCGGATTTTGTAAGGGAATATTTGTAGGATGATTTTGAGTTCCTGTGTACAGCTGGAACCTGTGGTGGAAACCACGTTTTCTGCATCAGACCAAAGAGAAAGGAAGGTCTTCAAAGTGGTCGAATCCATCTCGTTTCCCTTATTAGCACAGTTTGCTACCGAGAATAGATATTTTGGCTTGCATGTGGTTGGAGAGCTGTGTTACCGTGCCTTGTGTACGGCCGCTGTGATATGGCATGGGGGTGGGCAACCAGTCCTGCAGCGCTTGCTGCCGTTGTTGGTGAACATATTCGATCATTGCTCAGAAGAAAAGGGAACAGATGAGTTAAAAATCCAAGCAGAAAACCCAGCCAAAACTCTTGACGTTTTGTTTTTAATTGAAATGCACCATCCGTCCTCTGGTCACTTGGTGTCTCTTTACACTGACGTGTTGTTTCCTTTACGCCTTTTGTAGCAGCGACTCCAGCAGCAGCTCAAGCGACGAGTCCCCGGCACGGTCAGTTCAGTCAACGGCAGTTCCAGCACCTGCATCCCAGCTGCTTCCATCTCTGGAGAAAGATGAACCCCGCAAAAGTTTTGGGATCAAGGTTCAAAATCTTCCAGTGCGCTCAACAGGTACGTTCCTGTGTGCAAGAGCCTCTTCACGATGCCAGAAATGGGGAAAAAAGGAACAGAAGCAGATTATATGATGAAGTAGTGTTTATTGTACATTTTTGATGCTGAATGTGTGCAGTATTTTGAACCTCTTCAATACTGACAAGGAAAACATGAGTGCAGTTTGAGCCATCTTTTATGAAACTTGATTTCAAGGTAATTGCTGCCATAAAAATGCAATGCAATCATCAGATTGCTTATGAAAAGCATGAAGTTTTGAATGAAGATACCTTTGGGAGACTGCAGAGTTGTTCAGGAGTTTATTGACGCTTTAGGACTCTTCACTGAGTTTGACTTCTGAGTTTCCCAGGTCAGAGGGGGAGTCTTCCTATGGCTGTTACAAGTTTTGCCAGAAGCGTAACTTCCTGCATCCCTGAAAGAAAACCTAAATAACAGGCAAATCCCAGAGGCACTGACTACGGTAAAACTTGCCCAGTGCCTGCCCCTACTGGATCCTATTCCTGTTTTTTTTACAGTGTTACCAAACTTCAGTTGTTCAGGCAGAACTTTTCCACAGTTTTTTTCTGTTTGCTGTCTGCCTCATCATAGTTTTGCACCGATAAAGTTAGAGAGAAATACCTTCTTTTTCTCTAAGTAATACTTGTAGGCATTTTGTTGAGAGACTATCACGTCCATGCTTTGGACACTGGAATTGGCGTTGGGTAGGAGGTTGTTTTCCTGTCTGACAAAGGCCTTTTATTTTGTCCCTGTGGAGGAAAAATGCAGTGCAGATTTGGCTATGTTATGGGGGTTTTAAAAATGCCCTGCTGTTGACTGCAACACGGGGGAGGATGCAAGGATAATTATTAGTCTGATAGAAAAGCAACTGGGAGAAGAAACTTTAGGGCAGCTTTGGGCTTCCAGAGTAGATGTTAGGAGATGATAGCACATCAGGTTTTCCCCCAAAGCCTCGCCTCATCTAGTGCAGTGAATTGGATGGTGCTCTCGGGAGGAGTGGTGAATGATAACACCCTCCGTGACCTGGTTTTGTGTTGGAGAAGCTGAGAGGTGTGTATTAAATGAGGCAGGGGCTTAAGGGATGACAGGATTGCGTCTTGGACACAGCAGTTGAATGCTGCCTCTGAAGACTAGATTCTCGCTCTGCTTCTGCCTCAGTTCCTGTGTGATGGTGGGAAAATTGCTTAATTAGTAACCATCTGTGAGAAATTTTGCAAGTCCCTAGCTTGAGTCCCTTGGCTTGAGCACTCGCAGCTACTGGAGCTGGTGCTTTGAAACAGCAGTGTGGATTACTCAGGGGGGAAAAACCAACAGCATCTCCAATTTTTCACTTAGGGCAGTTTTGACCATTTATTCTCACTGAGCCTCGGTTTCTTTTTTCACGTAGTATGAAAATAATAGGGTTTCTTATCATAATGTTAAGTATCATAAAAGACCCTTAGCATATTCATAATAATATTTGAATAGTGCATGCTAAATAATGCAGGGACCCACTCGCTGAAGAGTACAGTGACTGCTGTTTTCTGTGTTGAATAAGGGAGAGATCCTGTGGAAGAAGGAGCATGGGGTCACTTGGAAAAAAAACTGCAGAATAATTCATATATACAAAGGCACTGGCTGAGTTAAAATACTATTTATTAATGTTTTGAGTAGCGTATGTTGCAGTGTTAATATTCTTTCTACAGACTTTTTTTCCGTAGTATTCCTTGAAATGACACGACACCAGAGTAGGTGCCCACAGATACTAGGCAGATCGTATGATCATGAGTCAGAGTTTGCAAAGTCTGGTGACTCTGCACGCCCAGTTATCTTTCTGAATTGACTGAAACAAATGCTATATAACTTCGATTTTCCATTCCAGGTGCCTCATCCTAGCCTTGCAGAACTGCTCTATGCAGTATCTACTTGTTCATGCTTTCGGTGGTGGGATTATTAATGATTATTTAATTTCTTCTTCATCATCTTGAAGGGGATGTCTCTTAGAAGTAATAACTATACCCTCTCAGCTTTTGTCATGTAAAAGCCTGCACAGGTAGTTTCTTGGTTTTAAAAAACAAGGTAAACAGAAGGGTCACTGGGAAGCTTTTTACATGGGCAAAGTTAACATCCAAAAATAAAAAGCCTGACATTATCACTTCCGTGTACATTGAGGTTCAGGTGAAATTGGGTGAAGACATGTTTCGGAGAGAATATCAGATTTCTTCATGTCTTTTATGGTTCTGTTGTTAGGACATGCATTTTTATACTAACATTTGTTTGTTGACTTAGATACAAGCCTTAAAGATGGACTTTTCCATGAATTCAAGAAATATGGGAAGGTGACGTCGGTGCAGATTCACGGGGCCTCTGAGGAACGGTATGGACTGGTGTTCTTCCGACAACAGGAGGACCAGGAAAAAGCACTAAATGCCTCAAAAGGAAAACTTTTCTTTGGCATGCAAATTGAAGTAACAGCCTGGATAGGACCAGGTAAGGTCCATGCGGTTCTTACGCTTTAACTGGGCACATGACCACACGTTCGCTGACTCTTATAAAAAGGCAGCATAGGAGTGAGAAATGTTAAAACTACCTTGCTGCAGAAACAGAATTTAAACTGGGAAATACGCCAGAATAAATTCCAGAGCAGGAAGAGTGGATGCTCTTAGGTCAAACAGGGAGAGAATTCCAGTCTTAAACCGCAGGATAGGAAACCTGCCATCCTCTCACGCAGTGAGATCCTCCGGCCACCGGAAGAGACTATGTAACCTGCCATATCCCAGTGAAGCAGAAGCCAATAGATGCTGAATCTAGCGTAGCACTGAATGTTCACAGGCTTTTTTTCTGCTTTTAATTACAAGGCCTAAGGATGGCAAAATTCTCGAGGCTTCGGCACTGCCTGGTGAAAACTATAGCATTGAGCTCATGGTTTTAGTTCTCACATTGTACTTCAAGTAATTGTTTAGAAATTGATTTGAGAAAATATTTTTTTTTCCATGTACCATTCCCAAAGTACAGTGAAGCCTTATTTGAATTTTCGATAAGCACTAATATTTGTTAAAAGAAAAATTTCGAGAGAAGCAGAGCTAGAACGCAGCTACCTTTCACCTGAGGTTGCTCAAATTCCTCAGCAGTTAGTTACTGGTGTGAGGTAGAGAGTTGAAATTCTCTGTAAATAAAACCATCGCAAGTATAGTGCTGCTGTATTTTTGTCAAAGGCATTGATTAGTCTAGTTCGATCATATCTGCTAGTCTGAAAGTAGATGCGAAGAAGCAAACAGAAGTGAACCAAACCCACATGAAAAATGCCTCAGTATATTACAGATTCCTTGCTCTCTTTTGCTTCTAGAAACAGAAAGCGAGAATGAATTTCGTCCTTTGGATGAAAGGATAGATGAGTTTCACCCAAAAGCAACAAGAACTCTCTTCATTGGCAACCTGGAGAAAACAACCACCTATCATGACCTTCGCAACATCTTTCAGCGCTTTGGTGGAATAGTGGTATGTGGCTTTTTATTTTTCCTTTTTTCTTTTTTCTTTTTTTTTCTTTTTTTTTTTTTAAAGATATATAGAGGTATTGTTGTCCTTTGCTTCTGTACAGACCTGTAAAATTCTATAAGCACTGGTAAACAAAATGTCGATCACAGATAATTCAGTCTTTCAATTTAGGTATTTTTATATATCTATACACACACACACACACATATATATAATTTTTATATAATATAATTTTTATATAATATGATTTTATATATAATTGCTATATTTTGTATAATACTATGTCATTTATCTTGCTAGAATATACCCAAAAGCTTTTCTCTGCATTTCAAGTGAAATCTTAGGACACTTGTACTGGGGGAATAACTTTGCAGTAGAAGCACACTCTTAGGAGCAATAACAAGAAATGTATTTTCTGTTACCTCCGAATGTTTGCAGAAAAACGTAACTAGTTAGGCTGGTTATAAATACGCTTAGTGCTGTTTTCATGCTTAATCAGCACATGTCAATGAAGTCTAAGCTTCCTGTTGATTTCTGAAACAAAAGGTTTAGTTGCTGCATGTGAAAATAGCCATCAGCTATGACAGTCTGTTCCCTAACAATACAGCAGAATAGGCAGTAAGCAGACGGGTTAGCGATGACACACGCAGGATTTGGGTTTTCAACTGAACTGGCTTATCTGAGCGAGACAGACAGAGCAGCAGTCGTTCCCGCTCTCTTCCTCATGCCACTCTGTGTCGAGTCATACCAATATTGGATTAAGAGTTTTCCAGAAAAGTAAAGTAACTATCCACAGTGAGTTTAATTAATATACTGAGCTTCTGCACTGATAGTTTGTCTTGCATCCTCTCTGCACGATGCTCTTCTAGTAGCTGCGGCCGCTTATGGACATGCGGTCCATGCTTATTCATTCTGTTCTGAAATATTTTTGTGACTGCTGAGGCATCAGTCGTACATACCCAAACCCCCACGTGTACTTCCCCTCAAAAAGGAGTGGGGTGGGGGCATGCTTCCACGCACGACGCAGGCAAATATAAAATTTTCATTTTATCGTGAGATCGTCTGGCAGCTCTTATGCATCCTGCCTCTGCTGTAATCTTGACATCAACACTGATTTATGAATTCACGCAGCGTCTGCGGCTTAAACCCTTCTCCAATGTTATACCAGCTGAGCTGTCCTGATAAAGATGCTTATCGGTAGTAGTGCACTGTCTTGTAAATTGGTTTTTCTGTGAAATAGTGCCAGATTGTCAATGTTATTAATCGGCCAGAATTGAGCAGTGGTGCTGCCTTGCAGAATTTCCATGAAAACTTACAAGCTCAGGTGCAAACGGGACCAGCTTTATGACCTTCTCAGTGGATAATGAGCAGAGTAATGATATTTTATTTGCCTGTCAAAAGAAATTGCTTGCCCAGGGTGAGTGGTCAAGTATAATTTGCCGCGGTTGCAATAGCGCTACTTTAGACACTTGGAAATTTAGTCTTCTGTTAGTATTCCACTTAAATCATTAGGCCAGGGCTATAGAAATGTAATAGTTGTGTAAATCTCCCCCTGTTTACTTCTGTTTTCCTAGATAAAAAGCTTGGGTGAAACCGTACCAAACTGCTGCCTTGTCCCTAAATTTATTAAGCATGAAATTAGCCTGTCCCGAACATTGGAACATTTTTGCTTAAATTAGTGTGCTAGCGTTGGCATGTAGCTCACAAAGGAAGCTTGTGCCGTTTAAACAAATAAAACGAAACGCTCTACCTTCTATTTTCAGCTCGGAATGAATCATAATATCGTGAGTTTGTTCAGAGACTTTCGGTACGTTTGCCAGTGCTAGTGCTAAGCTTGAATGTTAACCAAATGTCAACTCCAGGCTTGCTGTTTTTTTCAATTGATTAAAATCAGGCCTTTTTAGGCGTTAGCAGCTTCCCCGTGACTGCACGCACTTTTGAACGGGCCTGTGGTGTCTTAGCAGCAAATATCAGCAGTGATGGAAGTTCAGGAACTTTTTTGCCTTTGCCGTGTCAGTGCCAGGTCGGTTTGAGAGACGAGTCCGGCATCGCTTTGTGTTTCTAAGAACAGGATGGATGGAGTTTATTTGGAAAAGAAGCCTTGCTTGGCTCTTGGCTCAGAAATGAGGATTGGTTGGGAGCAGGTTGTTGTCTCTTGAGCCTTTGCGCGTGAAAATTCATCTCTGTTTCTCCAATTCTGAGTTGTCTTTTCTTGACATCGTGTTACCAAACCAAAACTACTGTTTGTTGATCAGATCAGGCTTACTTCTGTAGGGTTGAGTTTTCAATCTGTGTTATGAAGAGCTTTCCCGGCATCAGTAAGGATTTGGCTTTACCACTTGAATGAGATACAACAGAAGAGTGAAGTTTTTAGCTATCTACTCATGTTCAAATCCTCTGTGAAGAAAACATTACTTAAACAGTGCTTGCCGCAGCATGGGGCTCTAAAACAAGTCCGTTTAGATCTCGTTTACGTTGCTGCATGTCCTTTTTGGCCTGTTGCTGACTGTCGTTTTGTTTTTTCTTTTTTTTTCCCAGGATATTGACATTAAGAAGGTGAATGGTGTTCCTCAGTACGCATTCCTGCAGTACTGTGATATTGCAAGTGTGTGTAAAGCAATTAAGAAGATGGATGGGGAATATCTCGGAAATAACCGGCTCAAGGTAAAGAAATCCTCCCATGGACCGTATCCTTCTCCTTGCTAATTTTGTTTACGGAGTCATAGACTTTTTTGCATCAGCTTAGACCGTGGAAGAGAGACTTTTTTTTTTCTAATGCGTTATGCTGTAGGTCAGATCAGAGAGTGATGATTTCAACCACCACTGTAATTGGGATTAATCGGCATTTTTGTTGGCTGTCTGAGCAAGGAGGCCAAGGATTGGATAGACTTGGAGACTGACATTCTCCGGCCTGTAAAGGTGGTCCTTGAAGGTCCGCGTCTGGTGAGGCGGCGCTGGGAAGCTCTGTCGGCGCCGATGATAAACGGAGGCTGTCAGTCCCCAAAGCTGTCAATCTGTCACCTTCCAGAAGCGTTCAAATTGTACGCAAAACAAATGTCGCCAAACGTTATGTTTGTTTAAGCATGCAGAATTATTTTTATTAATTGCTATTTGATTTTTGCCTTGCTTGCACCTGCGTGAGATGCTGATTTTAGAAAATCTGTGCAAATGACTAGCTTTCTTGAAATAACTCTTAGTTAGGCGTGCTCTGTTCGGTTAGTTTAACACCTGTGAACTGTACTGATGGAAGTTTTGCCCTTTTGTGTTCAGCTGGGTTTTGGAAAGAGCATGCCTACAAACTGCGTGTGGTTAGATGGTCTTTCTACAAACGTTACGGATCAGTATTTAACTCGACATTTCTGCCGATACGGGCCTGTGGTAAAGGTAGGTGGGAGGCTTTGGTGTATGGTTTGAAGTTGTTACTGTCTTCCTTTCTTTACATCCTGTCCTTTCAACCCCGACTGTCCAGGGCTTTATAGCTCAGATAGAGAAATTCTCTCTGGGGTGTCAATTGGCCTACAGGGATCTGTAGCTTTGCATCCCGTCGATCCAATATGTAGAGTAGTTGCTTCGGGTTTTTTTGAAAACAACTATTTTGAATGAGCCGAGATAACGAATTTTGGAACCCGTTTGTCGCTCTTGTGCAGTACAGTCTCTCCCCAACAAAATTTCTTTAGGATGCTGACACTGTAGGAACAGCAGTCTAATTATGTGGTTATTCTTATGCATGCTAATTACATAATTAGACCTAACTATATTTTTCCTAAGACCCCAAAATGACTTTTAAAAGCAGATCGAATAGTCTCACCACCAAAGGTGCATCAGAGAAAAGAGAAAGTCAAGGGTTGTGCAACATACCCATATTATACGGTGGGGGCACGTTAATTGTACGTGGCCAAGTCCCGCCGTGTGTGTAGGTATTAGAGATTTATGCACATGCTTAAAGCTAAGCATGTGAGTTGTCCTGTGTATTTCTGTTGGACATTGGTGTGCTTAAAGTTAAGCAATGTGTGTAAATCTTTGCAGGATCAGGGTCTTGCCTCCGTAAGGATTTTTGTGGGTTTGTGTTGCAGCTTTGACATTCTTTATTGTAGTCGTTGTTGCCTGAACAATAAGCTTCTGTTGCTAAAGGAAGCTGATATTTGCAAACTGAGCATTTAGCAAGTGACGAGTGGTACTGCAGACTGTGATAATCAAACTGTTTCCATTTTGTGATTAAATGTTCCCTTTACCTTTTTTCCCCCCTAAGACTTATTGGAAATTTTTCCAAAAAAGAAAAAAAAAAGTAAACAAAGAGAAAGTACAAAACTGAGTCACCAAAGAAAAAAAATAAAAGTAAAATACAGAAAAACAAAATAAAGGCATAATATACCTCAAGCCACAATATCCACAATTCAAAGCAGTCCCGTGTCCTTTTATTGTCTCTTCAGTACAATATGCCTCATCAGAAAAGCCTGGAAATTTACCTTGCTAAAATTATTTTCTTACTGGTATCCTCATGACTTAGGATTTTGTTGGGACTGACATTAAGTCCTGTGGATGAGGCTCTTATTTGGTTTTTGTTTTGTTTTTTTGTTTTTTACAGGTGGTGTTTGACCGCTTAAAAGGCATGGCCCTGGTTCTCTACAATGAGATTGAATATGCACAAGCAGCTGTAAAAGAGACCAAGGGGAGGAAAATCGGTGGGAATAAAATTAAGGTGTGCAGAATGACCTCCAAAAAAAGAAACAAATTGTATTTAGGCCTTACCCCTTAAATGCTGGCATTTGCAGACTGCCAGTCGAAAGGAATACTTAGCGGGACATGCATGTCCCAGATCTCCAAGGCTTAAAACTATTTTTTTTTATTCTCGGCTTATCAAGATGTTAGGGTATCTTGAACTGTTACTTACAAAGCCTTTTCCAGTATTCTGCCGTTTGTTTCGCTGAACTTGTCTCTCTAAGCTCCTGAGTGTCGGTGTTCGTGTAATTACCTTGTTTACTCAAATCCAAGGCAGTTTTGTCCCTTTGTTTTCACGGTAGATAAATAAAATTCGAAGGTTAAGTTGGCCGTTACCGTGGGATAGCAAATTGCCACCTTTCACCTGCTCCGTGCTGGTGCTCAGGGTTTTGGACCTGCGTAATGCCAAGGTGACCTGAGGCGGTTGTGCCCTCCGCGGCGGCCTGGGGTATCCCATGCCTTCGAGAAGGAGCCTGCACGCAGTTGTCACGGAGCAGCTGATGCATGGCAAGCTGAACGTACGCATGGCTTGTGTGCGGTTTTTTCCTTCTAACAGATAAAATTTAATTAAAAATATCACTTGGGAAAAAAAAAGGAAAAAAGAAGGTACTTTACCCTAGAACAACGCTTAAGCGTTTTATGGGGTCATCTTGGATTTGGGTCAGCGTGGTAATATACCTGTTATGACTGTCCCATCAGTTCCACTAACTGGGGACTTGAGGTGTCTGCCAGCCCTCTGAGTTATCTTCCTCCTTCTCCTTTCTTCTCTCCTAAAGAGCGGGTAATGATTTCAAGCATGATCTCTCCTCTAGTGTATTAACCTAGCAACTTCATACCCGTTGTGGTTAGGAGTTGAATAAACTATCGTTTCTAAGCGTGGTGGTTGAATATGAGTAGCCTTTATACGGAATAAAATTTATGGTCGTTTAAAAGTTTCTGCATCTTGTGTTTGTGGGTCTTGCTACTTAGTGACTTGGGGGTAAACAGCGCCCTTAATGTGTGCATGTCTGTGCTCCATTGCTGTGGTTATAGAGATGTTTAGGCTGATTAAAAGAGATAAAATGTCAAGAAAAAATAAAACAAAACAAAGCCTTATGTGGAATACACGTCAAGAAATCCATTCTGATCCTTAATTCTTGGCATCAGCTATGCCATTAGCTTCTTAATATCGTCACGCTTGGCTAGAAAACGGCAAATCTTAGAGCAGCTAGAATAGGGAGCTGCGATTCAGGACGCTGGGTCCTTTTCCCATCCTGGCCATCACCTTGTTCGTGTAACCCCAGGCGAATAATGTTGAGTCTGAGCTAGATTAATAATACCAACCTGCCTGTAGTGCTGTGTTGAGACGGAAGGCACTTTGTAACCGTAACTGGAGTGGCAGCATTAAACACATCAGTGCTGTAATGATACGTATTTTTCCTGCCAGTTCACTGAACAGAAGCTTTTCATGTGCCTCTCGTCTTGTAGCTAAAACAACATATCCCAATAAGGAGGCAGTTATGTAGTTCCAGACACGTTTACTGAGCTTAGCAGCACATTTCAGAGAGAAAGGTCTTCATTCCTGGGGAGGTGAACAGCCAGTCCTGAGAGGTGCTTGATATTTTCTTGCTAAATTGCTTCATCCCCCATTTTCTATTCTGTTCCCATCTTCAGATTCTGCAGCAGACAGTGAAATGTTGTCAAAATGGGATGTTTCTTTCACTGAACGTGATTTACCCTTTATTTTTCAGGTGGATTTTGCAAACCGAGAAAGTCAGTTGGCATTTTATCATTCCATGGAGAAAACGGGTCAAGATATCAGAGACTTTTATGAAATGCTGGCAGAAAGAAGGCATGTGTCTAATATCTTTATTCCATTCTCTTACTTTTCCAGCGTCGTCTTAAATGTAATTAAATTTTCTTCAGGCCATAATTATTAAACAAGCACTTGTTTTTGTTCATGTCAACTTTGCCCTTCTTTTTAAAAGCTCCCTTAAGTCTCTCTTTGAACTCAGTGCAAGAGCTTTTAGTGGTCATCTTCCCCGACTTTGTATTAAGATGAATGCGCTTTTATATTAACAGCATTTTTAGCATATTTTTGTCTTCAACTTTGACCTTTTCAAAAATTTTTTTAAAATAAATTTAAGTGAGCAGACTTAAACCGTGCAGATTAATGCAGACAGTATATTGCATATCTGAATTATTGTCAGGTATTAAAATTCATATCCAAGTGGAGGTTTGGGCTATCTGCATATCTATATGTTTATCATCCAGTTAATGTGTTGGGTCACCTCGACATAGTTGTGAGTCATTCATCATTTCTTAAGAATACAAAGAATAATCTGCAATGCCTCCCCGTAATATTGAGTAATATACATTACTCAATGTATATGTTAGCAGATTATGTATACATTATGACACTACTACTAGTCTGTGGAGCCGAAGGTAAAATTTAGTCTTTCACTTATCAGTTCTCAGCAGGGTGTTCCCTCTGGACGGGTCGTGTAGCTCTATAGACCCCAGCTGAATGCAGCCTTGCACAGAAATACTTATCATTTTGCTCTTTTTTTTTTTTCCTTTCAAAGGCTGAGTAAAACATCAGTGTTTTCTCTGCTAATGACTCAGGCAAAGGCTGAAAAGAGAAGCATTTTCTTTTCGTGTGGGTGCATTTTTATTGCCTTTAGAGACTGGTTTGAATGTTAGGGTTCTGGTCTACCTGTGAATAAGCCCAGCGTGACACTAGTTGTACCTGCGTGCTAGATAAGTTTCCTGGTTTTTTTAGAGCAAAATAGGTTGGAATAACATGTATGCAAAATTGCCAGATTTAAAAGGGAAAGAGGGTTTGGAAATTGGAAATCAGGATTTGCATAATGGAAATAAATCTGTGCATTCCCTAGGCCTTGCCAAATGTTGTGATGTGCCAGCAGGCAGTCAGTAATAATTTCCTGTGAACTATACCAAATTCAGAAAAAAGCAGCGCATTCATCAGATGTCTTTTAATGCACAGAAGTCAGCTGGGCTTGTCTTCACTGTGAAATATTTCTGACTGGAACACTGATTTTCTAGAACAAGCTGATGCTTGGGTACATGTTAGTCTTGTTTTTTCTGTCGTTATGTTCACACAGTCATTTCTGGATACTTAGGAGTAATGAATCATGGAACGGTAGAGCAGGCTCTGCTGCGGGTCTTGTAATTCTGCACCTTCTAGTCCTCTTCCAAGCTTGTTCTGGCAGTTCAGGGTCCCTAGCGATGATGCTACGAACAACCACACTAACCAGGTTCTCTTAGGCTGCAGTTTTCCTCACTCTAAACAGCACCCAAAAGAAAACAGACATTATAACGATTTTTTTAACTTCTAAAAATGCATTGACATTATGTAGTAATGTCACCAGGTTAATACGGTACGGATCTTAGACCTTTGCTAAAACCAGAGGAAGTGCTGTGCGTCCCTTCTGAAAATCCCTAAAATTTCTTTCTCGCGGTGAGTGCAAAACCAGATTGCGTAATCTTTAACCCTGAATATACTGATGTGAATTCCAGGATATCCAGTTCCGCACATTCTCTGGGCTGTGAAAATACAAATGAGATTTCTTGAGTGGGAGGCCGTAGGCTGGAATATCTTTGCGTGAAGTTAAATTTTGCAATGTCAAAGCTGCTTGGGGTTTTGCACTGTTACTCACAGCCCTGAAGAAGCTTTGGGGGCAGAGGGCAGATGGAGCAATACGAGGTGCATGATAAAGACCTCTTAACAGTTCATAAATTATTTAGCTGTTGCGGGGCTGCTTGCATGTGTGGAGCAGCCATTCTCCCCTTTCTTTCTGTTTGCAAATTGCTATTAAATGCAAAAAGTGCATTTTGATTCTTTTTTTGAATTCGTCGATAAACAGAGAAGTTAACAAACGTAGCAACTCCCTTCTTAGCTATCTGCCCACAGCTACTTTTCATAATATCCCACTTTGCTTGTAGAAAGAGATTTTTGGCTTCCATGCTAAGCTGTATGTTTCTTTGTTTTTGTTTTCCTTACATTTCTTACAGCCTAGAAGCTGTGAGCTTCTAGCATAAAATGTAAATTGTGAAGTTAATCTAAGTAGGTGAAATAGAGCGTGCAAAACGTTCTCTAATGGCGGAGAATTGGAGCATCAGCTATGTTCTTCAAGAATATGAAAATTACCACCCCTATATTCTCCCCTTCCTAGAAGAAAAAGCATGTTTCATGATATAAATGGCATATTCTTGCAGTTTTGAGGTATTGAGATAATTATGCTAATTGCTTGACTTACTTTGCTACAAGCTTCCCATGGATGCACCTGCTCGCATAAACAACCTGATTTTTGTTGACTTGGCCTGGGAATAGGCTATGTCAGCATATCACATGCAGTGAGAGAGCTAATTTTGAAATGAAACGATCACTTGAAGGGTTCAGGATATAAAAAAAAAAAAAAATCCTGTTACCAATTTATTGCTTAGTAAAGGAGAGGTTCTAACCTCGAATTTTTATTTGCTCCGTGTTTCCAGAGGTAGGTAGAGACTGTCTCAGTAGTAGCAGCTTCTTGAGATGAGGTGTTTTTCACATCTGCACGACAGACTGCGTGTGGGTGCCCACGCGCTGTGTAGGTTTTACCTTAATTTAATGCAGTATTTGAATTTGGCAAAAACGAAGCAGTAAGGCTTACTTAAAAAACGCTCGGCAAAGCTGTCGCTAACAAAATGACCAATTAACTTCATACAGTGTTTGAAGCTAACAACGCATTTAATCCACTGTGCACTGATTCATTGTTGTTAAATCTCTCTGTGCAGCTGTGTATAGTTGCCCTGATATGCATATAAAGAAATTATCCTAAAACAATTCCCCTGCATAGAAGAGAATTTTGTAATGCAGTACGTTGGTTGAGAGGGAAAACTAATCATTCTGTTGTTCTTATTTTTGGCAGAGATGAAAGAAGAGGATCTTATGAATATGCCCCTGATCGTACTTACTATGAGACTGTTAGGACTCCAGGGACATATCCTGAGGATCCTCGGCGAGAATACCCAGCTCGAGGCAGAGAATTTTACGCAGAATGGGATCCCTACCAAGGAGACTACTATGACCCACGATACTATGATGACCCACGTGAATACAGGGATTACAGAGGCGATCCATATGAGCAAGACATAAGGGAGTACAGTTACAGGCAACGGGAGAGAGAGAGGGAGAGAGAACGGTTTGAATCCGATCGGGACAGAGATCACGAAAGGAGACCCATTGAACGTAGTCAGAGCCCAACTCACTCCAGGCGTCCGCAGAGTCCTGGAGCGTCTCCCTCGCAATCAGAAAGGCTGCAGAGCGATTCTGAGAGGAGGATCTACAGCAGGTCATCAGATCGTAGTGGAAGCTGCAGCTCTCTGTCTCCTCCTCGATACGATAAGCTTGACAAGGCCCGTGTAGAACGTTACGCTAAAAACGAGAAAACAGAGAAAGAGCGTGCTTTCGACCAAGAGAGAGTTGACAAAGACAAACGCTTGGTGAGAAAGGAAAAGCCAGAAAAACTAGAAAAGGATAAAACTGATAAGCAAAAACGAAAAGCAAAAATCCATTCACCCAGCTCTCAATCTTCGGAAACAGATCAAGAGAATGAGAGAGAGCCCAGCCCTGAGAAATTAAAGGGCAATAGTAAACAGAGTAAAGAGAGAGGTGACAAAGAAGGGACAGCTAAAAACCGCCTAGAACTCATGCCCTGTGTAGTGTTGACCCGAGTAAAAGAAAAGGAAGGGAAAGTTATTGATCAGCCTGCTTTGGAGAAACTGAGAGCAAAGCTTGATAATGACACTATGAAGTCTCCACTTCTTGAACAAAAAACACAGACATCTCAAGCGGAGCAAACAACCAAGTCTGATCAGTCTAAACTGGAACCTGTCAGAACTAAGGTACAAAAAGAGAAAGCCCTTGCCAGTCATGTAGAAGTGGTTGATAAGGAGGGAAAAGTGAAACCCAAAAAGCACTTGAAGACAGAGCAAACTTCTGAGGGGGCAAACGCGGTAGATTTAGACAAATTGGAGGCTCGTAAAAGACGTTTTGCCGATGCAAACTTGAAGCCCGACAGGCAAAAACTGGAAGTAAAAAGAAGCAGCCAAGATGAGGAAGATGCACGCACGGTTTTGAAAAAACAACTTGATGCAACAGCTTCGTCTAGAGAAGCTGCAATGTTAAGGGAAGGAGAATTGGAAAGAAAACCCCTGAGGAAAGAGATGCTTAAAAGGGAATCTAAAAAACTCAAACTGGAAAGACTCATTCCTGTTACTAGTCCCAAAGAAATTCAGGAGACTCTTAACGTTGGTGGGATTGGCTTGCGTCCCACTCCAGATCTGCAGGCTAGGCTAATCGACACAGCTGATGAACCAGTGGAAATCCAAGAGCTCCCTTCTAAAAAAATGAATCCGGTAAAACCCCAGCATAAACAAATACAGCTACTAGATGACCAAGGAACAGAGAGGGAGGACAGCAGGAAGAGTTACTCTGGTCTTCCTGAGGACACACCTGACCATAAACTTAGCCAAGAGAAACCTCAGTCAGCTGATACAGAGGAGAAAATTGGCATTGACATTGACCACACACAAAGTTACAGAAAACAAATGGAGCAAAGCCGTAGATTAAAACAGCAGCTGGAAATGGAGATAGCAAAGTCAGAGAAGTTTGGCAGTCCAAAGAAAGATGTAGATGAATATGAAAGACGGAGCTTGGTCCATGAGGTGGGAAAACCGCCGCAGGATGTCACCGATGACTCTCCACCCAGTAAAAGGAAAAAGACTGACCAATTTGACTTTGAAATTAGCACTAAAAGAGAAAGAAACTACAGGAGTTCTCGTCAAGTGAGTGAAGATTCTGAAAGGACGTCCTGTTCCCCTAGTATCAGACACTTTCCTTTTCATGAAGATGATGACACGCTAGATTCTCCGAGGCTAATGCCATTAAAGGAAACCAAAGAGTCACCTAAAATAGAAGAAAAGGGTCTTTCATACTCCAATATGACTGTGAGGGAGGAGTCTCTGAAATTTAATCCTTATGATTCCAGCAGAAGGGAGCAGATGGCAGAAATGGCTAAAATAAAACTATCCGTACTGAGTTCTGAAGATGACCCAAATAGATGGGAAGCACAAGTGAAACAAGAGCCCGGCAGAGTAGATATTAGCTTTCCGAGCAGCATTGTTAAAAGAGACAGCATACGAAAGCGGTCCGTACGAGACCTGGAACCAGGGGAGGTGCCTTCAGATTCTGATGAAGACAGTGAAAACAAGTCCCATTCTCCTAAAGCCTCATCTTTATTAGAGAGTTCCAGATTATCTTTTTTATTAAGGGACAGAGAAGAGAAGTTACGTGAAAGAGAGGAAAGACTGTCAACTTCGTTAGAAAGAAACAAATTCTACTCTTTCGCATTGGACAAGACAATCACACCAGACACGAAGGCCTTGCTTGAAAGAGCGAAATCTCTCTCTTCCTCCCGAGAAGAAAACTGGTCTTTTCTAGACTGGGATTCAAGATTTGCTAGTTTTAGAAATAATAAAGACAAAGAGAAAGTTGACTCAGCTCCGAGACCTATTCCATCTTGGTATATGAAAAAGAAAAAAATTAGGACCGATTCAGAGGGTGGAAAACTGGATGATAAGAAAGAAGATCATAAAGAAGAGGAACAAGAGAGACAGGAACTGTTTGCTTCTCGATTTTTGCATAGTTCAATCTTTGAACAGGACTCTAAGCGCTTGCAGCATTTAGAGAGAAAAGATGACGATCTTGACTTCATTTCTGGTAGATTGTATGGGAGACAGTCGTCCTCCGATGGGACTAACAGCGCATCTGACTTGGTGCAAGAACCAGTGGTTCTTTTCCACAGTAGATTTGTTGAACTAACACGAATGCAGCAAAAAGAAAAGGAGAAAGATCAAAAACCAAAAGAAGTGGAAAAACAGGAAGACAAAGAAAATCGGCCGAAGACACCAGAAACAGTTCCTGATAATAAAGAATCAGAACACAAAACTTCCTCAGTAGTTGGTCCCTCTTCAGTCACTGTCGTACCGCAGGAACCAGCACCAGTTGCTTCTGAGAAGACAGCAAATGAAAAAATAGTAGCGGATACAGCTTCCGTAAAAGAAGAGAAGCCGTCTGAACCTGCTTCTACAGCAGAAGAACAAAAACCTGTTCCTGAAATCGCTGCTCCTGCCAAAGTTGAACCACCTGAGCAAACTGACCCCCCACCAGTTGTAGAAGTTAACAAAGAAGCTGTTCCTGCAACGCTGGCATCGGAGGAAGACGCTGTGTCAACAGAGCATCCTTCCTACTTGGATACAAAACCTCCTACTCCAGGAGCATCATTTTCCCAAGCAGACATCAATGTAGATCCAGAACCTGAGGGTGCCCAGTTGATTTCACCCCCTCCTAAACTCACTCAAAAGTCTGATGAGGTTACGGAACCTAAAGAAGAAAATCCTCCGCCTTCTGCCAACACCGATGCTAGTTCAAGTCAAAAGGCAGAGGTGGCTGCTGAGGTCCTACCTCCAGTTTCTGACAATGATATGGAAGTCGAACCTCCGGTTGTTGTGAAAGATAAGAAGTCTTACAAGAGTAAACGCTCAAAGACTCCTGTCCAGTCAGCTGCAGCTAATGTCACAGAAAAGCCCGTCACGAGGAAAAGCGAAAGAATTGACCGTGAAAAACTCAAAAGATCGAGCTCTCCTCGTGGGGAAACACAGAAACTTTCAGAATTGAAGGTGGAAGCAGAGAAAGTTTCAAGGAATGCTGCTAAATCCCCTAGTTCCGCTGCAGAGCCAGAAAATGTGGAGCCAAGCTTGCCGATAGGCCGAACGAGGCGCAGAAACGTAAGATCTGTTTATGCTACCACAGGAGACAATGAAGGCCCATCTCCAGTCAAGGACTCCGTGGAGGTCACGAGATCTACCAGGAAGAGAGGAGAAAAGGAACCGCAGGAAACAGTGACGACCGTTCCTACTACACCAAGAAGAGGAAGACCTCCAAAAACGCGCCGTAAGCCGGAGGAAGACATCTCTCCGATAAAGGCAGAACCGGTACAACAAGAGCCTGAGGAGACTGAAACTAAAGAAGCTGTGGAAACTCCTAAGCCTACGGAGGGATGGAGGTCTCCTAGATCCCAGAAGCTAACACACGGTCACTCGTCAGCTGCTACTAGCCAGCAGGGGAAGAAAGGGAAAAACGAACCGAAAGCTGATACCTCGGTAGAATCTGAAGATGCTGCTGAAAGAGCTGGTCAGGAATCAAGCGGTAGTGAAAGCAGCAATAAAGCAAAAGCAACCGAGAAAGAACCAGCCGCAAGTGAACAGAAGCGTGATAAGAAAGAACTTGATGCAGAGAAAAACCAACTAGAAATCCCCACAGTTGAGATCATTGAGAAAAAGCCAGCACCAGAAAAGGTTACGAAATCCAAAAGGGGAAGGTATAAAAATACCAAAACCGTTGTAGATAAAGCATCCTTGTGTCTAAAAAATGTAGAAATACGCCTCAACGTTGATGAAGTCAAGGGTGCCTTGCGGCCAAGCGAGGAAGAGTCAGAGCCTGTGGCAGTGTCACCGGCAAAAATCAAAAGTCCACCAAAAGAGGACATCTTGCCACCCCATTTTGTTAAGAATGAGGTAGAAGATTCATTCCAAGAAACAGAAAAAGAAGTGCCGCGGGAACCGAAGCAGTCCCCAGAAGCTGCCCAGTTAGCAAAACAGATTGAACTCGAGCAGGCTGTGGAGAATATTGCAAAACTCACTGAAACTCCTCCAGCAATTACTGCCTACAAAGAGCCGACAGCAGATGTTTCTGAAGTTCGTCAGGAGGAGGAAGGTGATAAACCTGCACATCAGGCTAGCGAAACAGAACTAGCAGCAGCTATTGGCTCCATCA
Source organism: Dromaius novaehollandiae (assembly GCF_036370855.1). Taxonomy (NCBI): domain Eukaryota; kingdom Metazoa; phylum Chordata; class Aves; order Casuariiformes; family Dromaiidae; genus Dromaius; species Dromaius novaehollandiae. The sequence continues at coordinate 9,878,696 of NC_088121.1, read as the reverse complement.
TCAACGATATTTCTGGGGAGACTGAAAGTTTTCCTGCACCCCCGACTTATCCCGCTGAATCGGAAGCAGAAATCCCTGCAGAACCGTTGGTATTGCCATCACCTCGAGAGGAAATGGAGCCAGAAACGGATCAGGCAGTTAACAATATCTTGGAAACAGAAGCTGCTGTTGAGCCCACGGTGCAGCCAGTTGCTGGCTCTGCCCCGTCTGCGGTAGAGGCAGAGAGCAAGGAAGCTGAAGTCAGCTTCAGCGAATCTTCAAATTCGGCACAAGAAACCGAAACCTTACAAGAAGCTGAAGTTGCTCGGAAGGAAAAGGGCCGTCAAAAGACCACTCGGCAGAGACGTAAAAGGAGCACAGGCAGAAAAGGCGACACTGCTGAGGTCAATGCATTTGAGCCAGAGAGGGTCCCGAGCAAGTCTCCCCCAGCCAGCGAAGTAAAGGCAAAACCTGAAGAAACCTTGAAGGAAGACAAGCAGACTAAAACCTCTGCTCAGGCGTCTGCAGAGCCAAATACTTCCGATGCCAACAAGGCTGCAACCACTGATGTCGTCACTGCGCATGAAGCTGTCGCTGAGAGCAGCACGTCTCCAAAAGCCCCACCGCCAGCTCCTTTGGACCTGGCTGCCCCGCCAGTTCCTGTTGACGATGGCAGTCAGACGGGGTTCAAGATACGGTCGCCTATCGAGAACGCGCCCATCACGCCGCCGAGTGCTCCAAATCCAGCTGTTCCTGCAGTTCCTTCGGCAACCACGGCCAAGTTACCCACCCCGGTGCCGGCTGGGATTGTCCCCCTTCATTCCAGCACTGCCAAGGTGCCGGAATGGATCGTAAGGCACGAGGAACCGCGTGCCCGTTCCACGCCACCGCCTGCTCTCCCGCCGGATACGAAAGCGTCAGATATCGATACAAATTCAAGCACTTTGAGGAAGATACTCATGGAGCCCAAGTACGTCTCAGCGACGAGCATAACTTCCACGCACGTGACGACAACGCATGCTGAGCCAGTGAGCGCACCTCGTTTGGAGGAGGCACCTCTCCACCCTGCGGTAGAGGCCATAAAACCAGTTTCAGAGGAGAAGCCGGCGGTTCCCGTCACTAATGCTTTGGACCCACCAGTGGCAGAAGCACCAGTGTTCAGCGAGAAAGAAAAGATAAGTACCGTCATTGCTCCCAAAGCTACTTCTGTTATAAGCAGAATGCCCCACAGCGTGGATCTGGAGGAGGCTCCGAGGATCACCTTAGTGAAGCAAGCTCCCCAAACCCAGACCTGTCTTGTTAACGCTCCCTCGCCAAAATTTAAGCAGAGGTCAAGCGCAAATGATAACAGTAGGTTTCATCCGGGATCTATGTCTATTATTGAAGATAGGCCTGTAGAGACTGGGTCCAGTCCGGGACTGCGGGTTAATACGTCGGAAGGCGTAGTGCTTTTGAGTTACTCGGGACAGAAGACGGAAGGACCGCAGCGAATTAGTGCAAAGATCAGTCAGATTCCCCCGGCCAGTGCTGTTGACATTGAGTTTCAGCAGTCTGTATCCAAGTCTCAGATTAAACAAGAACCTATAACACCGTCTCAGCCAACGCCGAAAGGCTCTCAGACTTCCACAGGCTATGGGACTGTTTCCACCCATTCTTCTTTGGTACTAGGCACACAACCGTACAATACATCGCCCGTGATCTCCTCCGTTAAACAAGAGCGTGGGACATTGGAGAAATCTGACTCGGCCCATCTCGCTGTCCAGACTCCGTCATCTCAGCCCGGGCCTGGTAAAGTCCTCTCACAGACTGTCAACACTCCACCTGTACTCGTTCACAACCAGATGGTTGTGAACAAGAAACTGCCCGATCCAGCTGCTCTGAAAGTGGAGACCAAGACTCTGCAGCCCTCCAACTTGAGTCCTGGAGTCAGTCCACATCACCCGTCCCTGCCTGGGAAAATACATTCGGAAGCAAACCACGTCAGCTCAGGACCCAGCACCCCAACCGACCGGGCTATTTCACATTTGGGGGTCACGAAACAGGAGCCGCATTCTCCACGTACGAGCGGACACTCGCCGTCACCGTTCCCACGGGCTTGTCATCCTGGCAGTACGTCATCTCCGGCTTTATCGAGCAGTACCCCGGTCATGCTGGCACCGGGAATTCCTGTGCCTCAGTACATATCCAGCATGCATCCGGAGCAATCTGTCATCATGCCTCCTCACAGCGTAACGCAGACTGTATCCCTGGGCCATCTGTCCCAAGGTGAAGTGAGAATGAACACCCCTCCTCTCTCTGGTATTCCTTATGGCATTCGCCCAGAAGCGCTCCACTCCCCCAGAACAGCTCTGCAACCTCAGATAGAAATTAAACCTCAGCGATCCAGCACGCCTCAGCCAGCTCCAATAAGAGACATCGTCATGCCCCCTCTGTCTTCTCAGCATCCCCCCGAAGAGGAGATGCACTACCATCACACCACTGTGTGCAGAGGGCCAGCCCCTGTCCAGTCCGACGTGCTGGTGATGCAGCCAGACTATCGCATGCATCCTACGGGCATCAGGCTCGACCAGTACAACGTCCCTCGAGACGTGCGGATGATCATGCACCCCCACATGGCCGCGGTGGGCGAGCACCACTCTGAAACGAGACAATCCCGAACGCCGGAAGGGGCAGGGAAGACTCCCCCCGTCAGCAAGACTCCGCAGCCTGGAAAAGAGACGCCGAAATCCTCCGAAGGCAAGATGGCCCACTCTCCTCACAGCGAGCCCCGGCTCCTCAGCGTCCCTTCCAGCAGCCAGCTTCCTGGACTGCCTTTGACGCAGCCGGTGGTGGTACCTCATGGAGTCCAGATCATGCACCCCGCGGGGAGCTCCTTCCATGATTATAGATCCGTGTATGGTGACATGAGGAATTACCATACAGCCGCGCAGCTCGGGCATCCTCAGTTCCCCGGTGCGTCGCCGATCGGGCTGCCATCCCGGAGCATGACCCCGTCTCAGGTGAGCAACAAAACGCTTTCTTCTCTTTCTGCCTGAAATCTTGAGCGCTCTGAGCTAATCGCAGCCCTGGTGCGGTTCTGTGTGACCGCAGGAGCTGAGTTTAGCTTGTGGTTGGAGTCTCCAAACTCTAAGGTCACGTCTGAAAGCACTAGAGCAGTTATTTTTGTTTGGGGAATGTGGGTTGAACGCTGTTTAGCATTAGCAGGAAGAAACTGAAGAAACCCTTCTCGTTAGTCGTTCTAGAACTCGAAAGGGAAGGTGTGAAGGCTGCGTACGAGTTTCTAGACTTAGAGACGTTTCGAGGGGGAGAATTCTCAGCATTGAGACAGCACGTGGGTCCGACAGGCTGGAAAGAAAAGCTTCCTTGGATGGACACAGTGGTTAAGGATGGCCTTGTGGGTTGGGGCAGCGGAGCAGGATTCAGGAGAGGTGGTTTCAGCGCTCGGGTGCGAGAGAGGCTGCCGGGGTGACCTTGGAAAGGGAGGTTAGTCTGGGCACCGCTGCAGCAGGGCTGGCTCTAGATGGTGGTGTGGAGCAGCATTAAAATGACTCTGCCAGCAAGCGCTAGAAATCTCGCGGTTTCCTGGCAGTCTCGTCGCTGAATGAGCAAGTTCTGATACGCCCGCGGCCTAAAATCTGTCTTTTCTCCCCGCCGCCTGCTTCCTAGAGTCTGCCGGAGGGCGAACACTCGCACGCCAGCCAGCCGGTACGCAGCAAGACTCCTCAGATCTCCCAGGACCCCAAAGGCCCGTCGGCAGCAGGGTCCGAACAGAGTCACCACCCCACGGTAAACCGGCACGCGGCGCAGATAGACCCTCACGTCCATCTTCAGAGGGCGCAAGCGGACACCGGCCAGACCTCCTACCCTTCGCCTGTCGCCATTTCAATGAAACAGGAGCTTCCATCACCGCACCAACCTCAGGCGGTTCCCAAGCAGTCTATGTTTATCCCGACGACATCGGGCCCCGGGGCCCTGCCCCTGAATCGCCCTGAGCCCCAGTCTGCTCTAAAACAAGATCCGTCTCCTCATCCTGTTTCGCAGAGACCTGTGGATATGGTTCAGCTTCTGACAGTAAGTGTTGCTCCGTCTTCTTTCCTCTCTGGGAAGCTGTACGCTTCTTGTGTCTGGGGAGAAGAAAATCAGTGAGTTATCACTAAGCCCCTCGCATTTGCGGCAACAAAATATAATGTCTCTTGCATCGAATGCTTCAGATCTGGAGAGTGCGATCATCTGTCTGCTTTCTGGGCTGTTTCTCTCCCTGGTGAATTCTCAGCCGTGTTCACATTTACATGGCATTTACTAGAGTCTCGAGATAGCACGCTGTTAGCACCACCGCGAAAGGAATGAGAGCAGCCCGTGTTTCTCTCATTACTGTTTCAGACAGCCTGCAGGCTAAGGCAGGCAGTGCTGCATCATTTTTACAGTCAGCTGTTCTCGGGAAGGTTTTCTTCACAGGCAGGAAAGAGCGGTGGTGTATTTAATTTAAAAAAAAGAAAGAGAAAACCCAGCCTCCTAAAGGATCCTATGACTGAGGACGATAGAGAGGAGGGAGATGGCTGAGGAAGAGACGTGTCTGTTGGAGCACTGACCAGGAATCGAGAGCTGTGTTCAGCGCCAAGTCTTTCCTGCGTAACCTTGAGCAGCTCTCCTGGTCCTGCTGTTTCTCAATTCTCTGTAAAACAGAAAATAGCATTTGGTAACAGCCCTGTGTGGGAGGCTGACATCATTTGCGAAAGATTGGGAAGTGCTCAGATGTTACAATGAAGGGAGCCACCCAAGTGTCTTAGCCAGCTGGAAGAAAAAGGACTGAAATACTGATTTAGCAGGACCTAACCCAAGTCCGGACTGGCGCGTACGAACGATGATAAGATGTTACATGTGTACTGAGCGCTTCAAACAAAGCGGTGGTGTCATAACTGCCTGTAAAAGTATCAGAAGCAAATGAGCAGCTCAGATGGGATTTCTTTCAAAATTAAGATCCCTCTTGAACAGATGGAAGCGCTTCTTCTAAGTTCTTTTTACTCTTTGCTCATTTGCATTAAGTTTTCTTCTCCCTCTGCTTTCAGAAATACCCAATTGTGTGGCAGGGCCTTCTGGCACTAAAAAACGACACAGCTGCAGTTCAGCTCCACTTTGTCTCCGGTAATAACGTGTTGGCGCACCGGTCCCTGCCCGCGCCGGAAGGAGGACCTCCGCTGAGAATTGCTCAGCGCATGCGACTAGAGGCTTCACAACTGGAGGGCGTAGCGCGCAGAATGATGGTAAGGGTGGCAGCAGCGTCAGGATACGGGTCAGGCAACATATTTGGGAAGAGCTAATACCCAGGTGCCGAAAACTTGTCTCCTCTTCACATCTGTATCATAGCAAGTGTAGAAGTGAAGTGTGTGTTACCCTGCATTCAGGTGACAGAAGAGGGAGTGTCAGAGTTGGGAAACCATACTTTTGCAGTCCCCTGTCCCCTCACCGAGGAACAAACTCCTGCCAGCTCTAACATGTCTAAGTAATGTGGAAAGGGGAAGGTAGAAGGCTGTGGAAACCAGCTGTTTTCGGTCCTCTTTGCCATGTTCCAGGCAGGCTGAGATTTCGGCATGTCCTTCATAACACCCGCAGTTGCTTCGAAGGAGTTCAAAGAGAGGATTCTCCAGAGAGGGCTTAAAGATAATGAATGTGTGTCAGGAATAGGCCTGTTCCAAGCAAAGATTTGACTTAATTACTGTATTTTCTTTCCAGGTGGAGAGCGATTACTGCCTATTACTGGCCTTGCCTTGTGGACGAGACCAGGAAGATGTAGTGAATCAGACTGAGTCACTTAAGGCTGCATTCATCAGCTACCTGCAGGCTAAACAAGCTGCAGGAATCATCAACGTTCCCAACCCTGGCTCTAATCAGGTATTGGCAAGGAAGCCGTGAAACTTTGTAGATAAAATAAATTGAAGTCATACCTTGATAATGGAACCTAAGGCCCTCCACCCCCAGGTCTTTGCTCAAGATTGTAGTTAAGGTGCACGTTTGTATCCTTGAAACAAAACCCTAACATTTATCATGCCAGCTTGTTACATCACTGGTGAAAAACGTGGTGCAGGAGACTGGTATAATTACTGAAGGGGACCTGCAAAGCCAAGAAACACCCAAAACTAGGTTTGTTTTGTTCTTTGCAGCCCTGAGTCTTTGGGGGGGGGGAAAAAGCACATTTTCCAGCTCTTTTTTCTGCGCTGGAAGTAGAGTCCTTACTTGCCCTGGTTTCTTCCCCACATCCTGTTTTTTTCCAGAACACCTGATGTTTTTTTGTTCTTCGTTGCATAAAGACAAAACGTTTGGGTTTGGTAATTCTGAGTATTTATTCCAGATGTGTTGCTCCATTGAATTAAATTTAATCTGTCACCCTGGGTAAACAGTCCCTCAGAATGAGTGGTCAGCCCTCGGAGCAACCGCTGAAAGCTACCGCTTGAAACAATGGGAATTTTTCTGCGTTTCGTGATAAAATCAGTCAGCTATTATGTTTCTGGTGTGGAAAAATTCCCCACCTTGAGGACCACACCTGCGTTGCTGCTGAATTGCATCTCGTTTTTGTTCCTGCACGTGTACTGTTTTACGAGCATTCTGGAGCACCAAAAAACGTTACCATCCAAGTGTCCTTTCTAAATGTTTTAAGCCAGCGTGGCTGCTGCATGTCTCCTTAACATAAACCGTAACTTCCAGAGCCTGCCGATTTGGGTGGTTGTTAGCCTTTTGGGGTCAACGCTTGGATGCCTCTGGGCAAACGAGGAGCGGAAAGGTTTCCCTAGTTTGTCTCTCATCTTTGTCTTCGGTTCTTTGTTTTCTCCTTCGCAGCCTGCCTACGTTCTGCAGATATTCCCACCCTGTGAATTCTCTGAAAGCCACCTGTCCCGTCTAGCCCCAGACCTCCTAGCCAGCATCTCGAACATCTCTCCTCACCTTATGATTGTCATCGCGTCGGTATGAGCTGTTTACTGGTTACTGACTTTTCCAAGGCCCTGCAGCAAAAAAATATATTAAAAAAAATTAAATAAAAATTAATAAAAAGAGAGAGAAAGTAATGAAACAAGAAAATGCTGCCAGACTACCAGCCTCCTGCCCTAACAGGCCTCGATCAAACTGTTGCTGGGTAGTGGTTCTGCTACCTTGTATGTTTACATATTGCTTTAGCTTATGGACAACTGATGCACTCAACAGGCGGACTGGTATTGGGTTTCTGTGCCTCCTTTTGGGGAAAATAAAGGATGGCTATTTTTTTTAACAAAAAAAAAATAAATAAAAAAGAACCTGAACTGCCTTTGCACTAAATTAGTGACTCGGACCTTTGCACAGTTGGAGACATGCTGTGACGTTATGGATGTCTTGACACACATTAACATGCGTTGTGGACTAAACGCAGGACCTGGGAACTTCTGCTGAAATTTGTGGGTCAAGGATCATTTCACACATTATCTTTTTTTGTTGGTTTTTTTTTTTTTTTTTCTGGATGTGAACCTTCCTCTCCTCCACTTGCCCCTGCTGCAGCCGTCTTCTCTTCATCTGGGATGTACAGTTTACACTGAAAAAAAAAAACAAAACAAAACAAAAGGGAGAGCTATTTTCCTTCCTGGTGGGATATGCAGAACTCAGTGGGTGTGTGTATATATAAATATATATATAATATATATAAATATATATAATACTGACTTTAAAAAAAAAATCAAATCCCCACAACATACATTTTTTTTTAATCTGTGCCAAAAATGTGTTTTCAGAGAAAATCTTATTTTCATACTCAGACTTTGTATTGTCACTCATTTGTAAGTGCGCTTCATTTAAACATTACCTTCCCCTCCCTCATCTCACAATATGTGGAAGTGTTATACACTTGTACAAAAGACTTTTTACCCTCCTCCTCACCTTCCCTAACACTTATTAATTTATGGAACTGTTTTCTCAGCGCAGTTTTGTTTTGTGTGTCCATTGGATTACAAACTTTATTAAAAAATACAAAACACGTTGCGCCCGGATGTGATCCCTCACTCGCTCCGCGGGATGGGGGGAGAAGGAAAGGCGATGTGGGACGACGTGTGCAAGCTGAGGCCAGTCGACAGTACCGATAAGCTACATCCCCTGCAGTGGGGACTTGCTCCTTCCCGGGCAAACTGTACAGAGGAGTTGTTGCAAATGTTTTCCTTTTTCGCGTTGGCAAGCTCATCTTGTTTAAAAGAGAGGGGTGGGGGAAAAAAAGAATTTTATCAGAGTAAACTCTAATCTTTGTTTATTTTTGGTTTCATGTCGTAAATATTTGTTAAACTCCAAAGTTGCTTTTTTTGGGGGGGGGGGGTAATGTCAAAGGCACTTTTAATTTTGATACACGGAACAAAACAACTACTTCCAAAAAAAAATAGCCCCAAAACTGAAGGAAAGGGGAAAAAAAGTGCTTTTTGAGAAAGGTTTTGCTTCTCATCTAAAGCAGCTGCAGCCCGGGAGGGTTGAGGTCTCTGGCTGATGCTGGAAATACAGGCGAGGATCACAGCAGCAGCTGCATGGAAAGGTCCTTCCCGGCGGCCTCCCAGGCGGGTCTGGCACGGCTTTTCCCAGCTCGTGTCCCGGGAGAAAACCTGCCGGGGAGAAGATTCCCGCCGGGGTGGGAGCTTGGCAGCCGGGCTCGGAGGGCAAACCAAACCAGCGGTTCGAGCTGCCACGTAGCAAAACTGCCACTTTGATGGGTTTTTTTTTTTTTAAAAAAATAATCATAATAAAGAAGTCCTTTATTCCGTTAGTGCCTCGGCGACGTTACGGTCTGCGTTCAGCAGTTCGTGCAACCGGCTGGTGACGGGTTTCCCGTTCAGAGCGCGACTCCTGCGTTACCCAGCAGCGAGGAAGCCGGCGGTGCCGAGCGCCCGTCACCACGAGCCGCCAGCTCCACTGCCTGGAGGAAGCTGGGAAGCCCAAAAAACACCCGGCTGCCTGCCCCAGCCCTTTCCTCCTCCTCCTCCTCCGGGGCTGGCCGGGATTTTGGGGGCTGCCCCCCTGTGCCGGTGGCCTCGCTCGGCAGAGGGTCGGGGCCCTCCAGCACAGCCGCTTTGGGGGGGGTTGTACGGCTAAATCGGCTGTGTGGCTGGCTGTACATCTACCTGGTCTTGTGGCTGGTTGTACGGCTGACTGTCCCAGTGTCTGGCTGTGTGGCCAACTGGCCATGTGCCTGGCTGTACAGCCAACTGTGTGGTTGTACATCCAACTGTTGGGGGGGAGGGCTGTGCGTGTGGCTGGTTGTACATCCAACTGTACATGCATCCAGCTGTACGTCCAACTGTCCATGTGTCTGGCTGTAACATCCAACAGTCTGTGTTTGGCTGCGCATGTGTCTGGTTGTATGTCCAGTTGTCCATGTGTCCGGCTGTATGTCCAACTGTCCCTGTGTCTAGCTATATATCCAGCTGTCCATGTGTCTGGCTGTATGTCCACCTGTCTGTGCATCTGGCTGCACGTCTAACTGTCCCTGTGTTTAGCTGTATGTCCAGCTGTCCACGAGTATGGCTGTAAATCCAACTGTCATTTATCTAACTGTATGTCCAACTGTCTGTGTACCTGGCTGTGTATCCAACCAGCCCTGATCTAGCTGTACACCCAGCTGCCTGTGTGGCTGGCGGTACAGCCGGCTGTGCGTCCAGCTGTCCACCTATCCGTCCGTGTGTCCGTTTTTGTGCCCAGCCCTGGTGCCCACTTACTTCCAAGTCCTCCCATCCTCTTCCTCCCCATGCAGCGAGGACCCAGGCGGGTGCTGGGTGCCCGGCGGGGTGCAGGGGACCACCGGGGTCCTGCAGCAAATGCTCCACCAATTTGCCCCAAATTTTCACTTAAAGGACAGGTGGAGCAGAGCCCATTCCCACCCACGACCCTGCACTCGAAGCAGGGAGCTGCTGAGCAACAGAGAGGGCAGCGGGGCAGCGGTAGGTTTTAAATAAGCTTTAGAAAATAATGCAATTTATTTCATCTAGATATTACACAACTTTAGAGCGGATTTTTAGTCTTTTCTCTCTCTCTCTCTCTCTCATTACAGAAATACACTTTTTACATCATTCCAAGGAGCTGTCTTTAAATAAACCGGGTGGCAAAGCAGAGGGAGGGCCAGGCGGCTCCCCGGCCGGCGGAGGGCGCAGAGGAAGAGGGGGGACCCGCGGGTCACTCGGCCGGCGCCTCGGCCGGCGGCGCCTCGGCCAGCGGCGCCGGCACCTCGGCGGCACCGTCGCGGGCTCGGAAGAGCAGCTCTCCCGACTGGATCACCTGCTCCGCTTGCCAGGTCGTGGCGGCGCCGTATTGCTGGTAAAAGTCCGTGTCGGCCTGGAACATGACGAGGGCCTGGGCCGTGTGGATGCGGACGTGCTGGGCCAGGCTGTTGGCGTCCAGGAATTTCTCCCCGCACGAGTCGCAGGCGTAGAGGATCTGCGTGTTGGGGTCTGCAAAGGAGAGGAGACGCCGTGGGACCTCTTTCCCTGCCTCGCGCAGGGCTCCGGCTCCGTCGCCATGAGCCCGGCCCCTATCTCACCTGCTTCTTGCACCTGCTTCACCGCCTTGGTTATCTCCGCTTTAAGTGCTTCAGTCTCATCCGCCGTCACCGCGGCCGCCACAGGCACCACTGTGGAGTGGGAAGAGAAGGGAAAGGTGAGGTAGAGGAGCTGGGGGAGACCATGGGGGAGAACCTTGCAGGGGTTGGAGATGAGACCAGGACATGGGGTGGGACAGGAGCTGGCCCATCGCACTTTGGGAGCAGGCTCCAGCCAGGCCGTAACCTTTTCCCTGCCTTGAGCCAGGGAATGGACCAAGGCAAAGGGTCCCACAGCCCCCGACAAGGCCCACCAGGCCTCTGGGCTGGATTTCGGGATGGCTCCCAGGAAGAGCAGGGCAAGGGACCCGGGCGCTCACCCGTGAGCTGCGTGACAGCGGTAGCAGCCAGCGCCTCGGTGGCCAGCGTCACCATGTCGTCCGAGGCCACCGTGACGATGTTGACCTCGTCGCCTTCCTCCGGCTCCAGGATCTTGATGCCCGCCTTGCCCTGGTGCACCGTCTTCACGTGGGAGCGCAGGTTGTCCACGCGGTTGAAGCCGCGGCCGCACTTGTCGCACAGGAACGGCTTCTCCCCTGGAGCGGGGGGAAAAAAGGGGGACGGTTAGGGGAGGTGACGGGACAGGGGGGCAGCTGGGGCCCGTCCCGGCTTCGTCCCCCACTCCGCACCCACCGGTGTGGATGATGATGTGCTTGGAGAGGTCGCCCACGTTGACGAAGGCCTTGTTGCAGACGGTGCACTTGTGGGGCCGGATGTTGTCGTGGTGGCGGATGTGGTTGGCCAGCTGGCTCGACTGCACGAACCTGGCGGGGCGGCGAGACGGTGGGCTAAACCGCGGCGCCCGGCGCCCCAATGGGACCCTCCCGCGCCCGGGGGGGATAAAACAGAGCGGAGGAGCCGCCGCGGCACCCGACAGCACCCCGAGTGCCTCCGTCCACCTCCCACCCAAGCCGGGTGAGGGGAGACGCTCACCTCTTACCGCAGCGCTCGCACACGTACGGCTTCTCGCCCGTGTGCTGCCGCACGTGGGCGATGAGGGAGCTCGCCTGGGTGAAGGCCTTCCCGCAGATCAGGCACTGGCACGGCTTCTCTCCTGGGGACACGGTGGCAGCGGCTCAGCCTGGTGTCCCGACCCTGCCCCGGGGCCGGGAGCACCCCGAGCCCCTCGCGCCCCTTCCAACGCAGCCGGGCCGGCGTCCTTACCCGTGTGGATGCGGACGTGCCGCTGCAGCGCCCCGGGGTCGGCGAACTGCCGCTGGCAGTGAACGCACACGTAGGGCTTCTCCCCGCTGTGGATCCGCAGGTGTCGCTTCAGGTTGCCTGCGAGCGGCCGCATCTCAGCGAGGCGCCCGCGGAGAAAACCCCGTCTCTAACCTAGGGCTCCCCGCGCCGGGCCGGGCCGCGGCCCTTGGCGTCCGGCGAGCGTCACCCCGTCCTCGAGGCCGGGCACTAGCGCGAGCGTCGCGGCAGCGGGGAAAGCCGAAGCGAGGGGGAGATCTCGCCGCTGCAGCGTCAACCCCCAGCGGGGCTTTAAAAGACCAAGTCTCTTCCTCCGCCTTTGCGGCCGCTTGGGGAGACGGGAGGAGACGTCTCCATCCCCAAAAGCGGCATCGACACCTCCTTCCGAGCGCTCCGTCGGGGAGCGATCCCATGGCAGGACGCCGGCCCGGCCCCGCGGAGGTTTTTAAACCAACCAAAAACAAGGGGAAGACATTAGCGCCGCGTTTGCTGCGCCCGGGCTCGGCTAAAGCTTTACGCCCTCACTTGCCGCGGCCTAAATCCTTCCTCTCGCTCAAGACGCCGCGGGATCCCGCTCGGACCTCCCGGCCTACCAACCCCGCGCTACCTGAAGTGGTGAACTGCTTGCCGCACTCCCGGCACTTGAGGGGCCCGTCCGCGATGTGAATCTTCAAGTGCGCCTTCAAGTTGCCCATCTGGAGGCAAAAAGAGGGATGCAGAGAGCTCCACGCCGTCCCCACCTCCCTCCGGAAGGCCAGGGGAGAGGGGAATCATCTCCTCCCCGCCGCCCGGGGCACGGCAAACCGCGACGGATGCGGCTTCTCCGCGCCTCCCGCCTCACCTGGTTGAACTTCTTGTCGCAGTGGGGGCACTTGTGCTCCTTGTCGGTGTCGTGGGTCTCCAGGTGCCGCATTTTGGAGGTGGGGTCGGAGAAGGAGCGCCCGCAGTAGTCGCACTGGTACGGCTTCTCGCCGCTGTGCACCAGCTGGTGCCGCTTGAGGTTGCCGGAGGTGGTGAAGAGCTTGCCGCAGTCGTCGCAGCGGTACTTGGCCTCCCCCGTGTGCCGCTTCTTGTGGAGGTTCAGCAGGCTGATGAGGCGGTAGCTCTTGCCGCACTCCTCGCAGCCGTAGGGCTTCAGCGGGCTGCGGACGAGACGGGGCGGTCAAGCAAAGGGGGGGGACGCCGCGGGGGGATGCTCTTCCGCGGGGTCTGGGGGGGAACCGGCACGCCAAGCTCTCCTCCCCGCCGCTGACCTCTCACCACCCCTATTCCAGCCCTAACACCGGCCCCAGGCAGATGTTTTTGGACCCCAGGGGATGTCCTGAAGTGCCACAAAAAAGGACACAGACAAACACAAGAGCAGAAAGACCAGGAACAGCGCCGTCATCTCGCAGGCTCCCTCCGCTCCGGCACATAGGACATATTTCGCAAGGGTTTGATCTTTCGCAGCGAAGGCCACACATTTTTCAGACCCCGATGGAGTCTTTCTGCGGCTGGGGCTATCCAAATTAGCTGCCCCAAGTCTCTCTAAGGCCTAACCCTACAACAGAGCTCACTATACCTGCAGAAGAGCATCTTGCTGACCCATGCGGATCAATCCAAGAGGCACAGAGCAGTTCACTCACTCACTGACCTCTTGCTCAAACCATTAAGCCCTCAGGCAGCTACCGCCATTGTCACCAACCTTTCATCAATCCAGCCCAGCCCGGCTGTGCCTTTTCGTCCCCGGCGTGCCATACCTGTGCGTCTTCTCGTGGGCTTTGCACGCAGCCGGGTCAGAGAAGGCCTTGTTACACTCCCTGCAGGAAAAGGGCTTCTCTCCGGTGTGAATGCGGATGTGCCGCTTAAAGTTCCCGGTGTGCGTGAATTCCTTCCCACAGTCCTACAGGCGGAGAGAAAAACGCACACAAATGGGTCCAGAAATGCCTCCCCCGGCGCCGCAGGCCCCGCTCGAAGCCGCGGCCGGCCTCACCTCGCACTTGTGCGTGACGGAGCCGTAGGCTTTCGACTCGGTCCGGTCGCTGTAAGTACCCGAACGCAGCAGCCGGGTTTCGCCCGAATTCTCCTGCCCGGAGTCCGTGCTCCCCGATTCATTATCCTCAGCATTTTCGCCGTTTTCTAACCTGGGCTGCTCTTCCTCGGGGATTTTAGCTTCCTCCTCTTCCTCCGCCGTCGTCTCCCCGTCTTCCTCCTTCCCTTCCAACTCCATTTCTGCAGACGGTTAGAAAATGGGGATGCTAAAAATCAGGGGCAGCACCAGAGACACAAAACCCATCTGTATTTCCTAATTCTAAGCCCGGGTTTAAGGTGATGGGGATTATATCCACATCACACAATACAGGTGTCGCGTACATGCCGAGAGCTCGGCTCAGGGTCAGTTTGGTTATGCGGCACTTTATTATCCCTACAGTCCGGAGCCTGGAGCTCTGGCACGGATGGAGCAGCGTTTGCCCCTCTATCTGAGCTCTGCTCCATGGAAAACTGCTCCCGTGGGCTCCCCGAATCCCAGGAGGCCACGTCGTCACGGCAAAACCCCCGCTAATAAAAATTAAGCGTTCATCCGTTGCCTTTGCTACAGCCTCCCAGCTAGCAAAGAGAAAGACGGCAAAGCCCCCACCAGCGCGGCCCCGCACGAACGCACCTCCCGTCTCCGTGCCTTGCGGGACGCTGCCCTTCGCCGCCGGGCTGCCGCTCTCCGCCGGCGGCCGGTGGCTGGGAAATTCGGCAGGCGGGCCCTCCCGGACGGCACCGTCCGCACCTACGAGCGACAGAGCGTCTTGGGTGAGCTCGGGGAGGAAACGCCGCAGGCGCTCGGCTCCGCGCACGGAGCTGGTGAGCGGGGGGACGACGGTGGGATTTGTGCGCGTCATCGATTGCTCGCTGACCTTCTGCGGCCATTTCTTTGCTCTCCGGTTGCTCCGTCTGCTCCCGGGGCTGCGCTGTGGTGGCCGCGAGCGTCTCCTCCTTCCCCTGCTGCTCGGGAGGGACTTGCTTTGCTTTGTCACAGTCACCCGGTCCTTCTGCCGCCGCCGTTTTGTCTTCGACGGCCGCTTTCTCGGCGCCTGCAAGGGAAGAGGCATAGCAGCAAACCGCTCCAATTTTCAGCCGTCGGGCTTCCCCGTGGCCGCTGGATGAGGAGAACCGGATCCGTGGCCCGATGCGGCCGCGCGGCAGCTACGTACCGATCTCCGCAGGGGCCTCCCGGCTCTGCGCGGCGCTTTCCGCCGGCGCCGCGAGCGACTTGAGCGCGTTGCAAGCGCTGACTATCTCCTGCATCTGGAGGAAGCCGGCCACGGCGAGCACGTCCTCCACGTTGTCGGGATTCAGGCTCAGCTTGGCTGTGTACATGAACTCCAGGACCTGGCCCAGGCCTGCAAGGGACACGGCGGGCGCCGAGCGATCAGAGAGAAGCGATTTTCAGCAGCGCAACGCACGCTAAATAACAGGCCTCCCCCAGCTTCGCCCTTTGCACGGCACCAAACTGCGACTTTTTGCTTAAGCAGCTGATGCCGGCTCAAATCCGGCGCGGCAGAGGGACGTCGGACGAGCCGGTAACGAAACAGGAGAGCTGATGCTCTGCCGCGGCCACCGCTTTGCCTACCTGCCGCGTTGCTGATATCGAGGTGCACCACATCTTTCTGGTCGACAAAGAGCATCCTGAAGTACTCGCTGCAAGCCGCCAGCACGGCTTTGTGGGCCTTGAAGTCGATGCCGTCCACCACGAAGGTGCAGTCGCAGAGCAAACCCAGCTGCCGCTGCTGGTTCAGCTGCTCCAGGACTTGCTTGCTGTGCTGGGGGAAATCCATGGCTGCGGGGAGAAGAGAGAAGGGGTGAGCGTAACGTCGGGGTGTAACATTGGGGCTGCTTCAATGTCTCTAGATTGAGGCACTGAAAAACAGAAGACGCCCGAAGATCGAATGGATCGAGGGAGCCACCGGACCAGCGTTAGATCCGGCTTGGCATAACGGCTACTCCGTTATTTTGCCTTATTCTCTTTCCAGAGACATCCAGTTTCTTCAGTCGAGGCCTGTAAACGAAGGGAGGACGCTTGAGGGCCCCGAAGGGATTTTAAAGGCAGATTAAGGGAACCACGTTAAAACCCTGGGCTGGTCCCTGCTGCTCTGCTCGAGTGGCTAAAGGCCAAACCGTCAGGCAATGCTTCGCTTTAGCGCACAGGCCACGGCAATCCCCATCCTTCGCCCAACGAGCAACACTCAACCCGGAGCTCAAAACCGCAGGAGCAGCCGCGCTCCGAGGCTGCGCGAAGATTTGGGCAGCCTCGGGTAACCCTTAGGGTCTCATCACCCTCTCTGTTAAAAAACCCACCCCAAATAGCAGAACGCAGCTCCTCCGGCACTTGCAAACACCCATCTCCGCTTGCCTCCAGCTAAACACGCCGCCAAAAACCTCTCCTATTTCAGCAGCAGCGCCGGCGCGGGGCCGCAGAGCCGACGGGAAGCGTCAATTTGTTTTTCGCTACGTTAATAGCACTCGAAATGCATTTAAAGCGCTTCGTCCGGCCCCGGCTTCGCGGAGGAAAACCTCCCGGGGACTCCGAAGGGCCTCCGGAGCGGTCTGCTCTGCAAGCGCTAATGCAATCGCCTCCCGCGCCGCCTCGGCGAGCAGCCGCTGTCATTACTCTCGCTGATGGCTGGGGAGCGGCGGGGCCGGAGAGGCCGCTTGGAAAACATCTATCGAAGTCGTCAGGCTCCCGCTAATTTTAGGCGCTTGCGTCATGATACCAAGGGATTGATTTTTTTTTTTTTCCCCTCCCCGGAGTGCTTTGTGCATGCGGGGAGTTTTTGCTGCTCAAAGCACGGCTCGACTCGGGCGAGGGCCGCTGCAAGCCGAGAGACTGTCGCAAACGCTGCAAAACCCCATTTTTAAATCGGATCCGTGCCCGCAGAGGCCGAGGGGTGCGAGCGGCGGGGACAGCGAGGTCTGACCTACTGCCACGCGTTTTCTCCCCGGCTTCGATCTCCAAACGTCCCCTCGGAGGGGAACGGCGCGAGCAAGCGGATCTGCCGGCCCAGCCGACAAACCTCCTTCCCCGAGTCGAAAGCGGGGGTCTTCTCGCCCCGACGGCCTCCGAGGTGGGCGACGGAGCGGCCGGCTTTGCGATACCTCCGAGGCGGCTGCCTTTAAACCGCCGCGGGAAGCGCTCGCGGCGGAGAGAGGCGGCTCCGTCGGCGTCGGAGCAGCTGAGCAACGCGGAGAGCTCGGGACAGGCTCACGGCGGGCGTTTCCGCGTGCCCAAATCCTTACGGTTCCCATCTTTTATCAAGCTCGAGAGCTTAAAAGGTTAAACCGAGCCCTCGAAAAGACAGTCGGCGACTCCCGCTCCGGCTTTCTCGCCCCGGGGAAAGACATTTGCAGGCGGGAGAAACCCGCTCCACAGCAGGCAGCCCTGCGCGGGGCTCATCTGCCGCTCGACAGCACGAGCTCGCTTGGCTAATTGAACTGGGAATAAACACCCGCTTCGCGGCTGGAGACAAGGAAAATGGAAATGGAGGGATGCAGGTGCAGGATAAACCCCGGTCCTGGTGCAAAAGGGCAGGGGAGGCAGGATTTTCGACCGACGCAGCGGCGTCAAGCAGGGGGAACGGGGCTTGCGCCGGGCCGGGGCGCAGGCGGAGGGAGCCTCCTCCTGTCTGCCAAGGGTTGTAGCAAGGCTCTCGGCCAAAGCGCTTGGACGTTTCGGATGCTATCGGAAAGACGGGATATTTTGCAACGGTCTCTCCTGGAAATCCAGCGACGGGCTCTTCTAATCTATTCGACAGCTACGAAAGACGGAGATCCCGGGCGCACGCGATCCCTGCGCTTTCCGCAGAGCCACGAATCACGTCTGTGACCCTCTCTGCCACATTTTTCCAAATCTCTCTTTGCAGCTGAAGCTGTTTAAACTTTTCTTTTCTTTTAACTAACCGTTTTTTCTTGCGCAAGGTTGAACGAGCGGGTCCTGAACGTCGCCTTGTGACTCCTCCGGCGCCCAGCAAACGCGATCGTTTCTGGTCTCGAGGTTGCGAGTAATTAGCTCTGCGCACTTCGGCCTTCTGTTACTACAGAGCCAAAATTCGCTGCCAATCCCCGCCGGTCTGGCGCTGTCCTTGCGAAGGCTGGAAATTTCCACCAGTAGCAGCGACATCACCGGGCTGAGGTTAGAAAACACAATATTCCCTTTTTAAAATCAAGAAATCCCACACAGAGGTTAGTTTCCTCCCCTCTCTCAAGGCATCCCACCTCAGACGGCCTTGGACTACGGAGCTGGCGGGCTGGGAAAAGCCCTGCATTTTCCATTGCGCTGTTCGCCCATCGCTTTTTTCTACCTGGGCAACGTTTCCACAGCCGAAGGTTGACTCCCCAAACGCCTGGGTTTTCTCTCTGCCAACCGCTAAAGCGAGGCAGATCCCAAACCGCTGCTTTTTCCAGGGATCTCCCGAGGTTTCTGATGCAAGAGGAAGTTATGCACGTGCACAAAAAGCTGACGGTTTGGGAATTGCACCCAAACACCTTCCAAAAGATGCTGCTTGTCTTTACCATCAACTCACCACGACGGTTTGCTGCACTAAAAGGCTGGTTTAGGTGATTTGTAGAAGGCACTTTGCATCCGAATTATGATTTTCATTGCTCTGAATGGACTCGGTAAAGCGCCCAAGCTTTGCAAAGGCAGCACACGAGGAAAAATCCCGAGAAATGCAACTTCCCCATAATCCGCCTCCAGAAAAACTACATCTTTCCCGCCCAGGCCGCCGGATCGGAAAGGTTTGCAGCTCCGGTGCTGCGATCGAGCTCTTTTCCCAATCGAAAGGGAACTGCCGGTACACCCGACTGCTGACTAAAGTATCGCACGTTAGCGTAAGCCATTTTTATCGGTTATTTCAGGTAACGGCGCTGCAGCAGCAATATCTGAGGACGCCTGTCTGAGCTTCCCCCCCGTGCTCAGCGCTGAAAAGCAAAGATAAGACGGGAGCGATGCCCCGTCTCGCCCCTCTGCTGCGCTGTGAGCAGCGGAGATATCCTGCAAACGGAGCCTGCAAAGGAGAAGGTCGTGGCTCTGAATTTGCCCTCCACCTTCCCCGCGTTAAAAAAAATCGGATAGCCACCCTGGGAGAAATTCGATGAAAAGCTCTGTCTCAAAATGCAAACTCACTCTCCCAACGTCAGGCGAGAACTGTGGCCACAGGAACGAGTTTCTTGCAGCTTTTCTGTCCTCCTCAGCATTTTATAGCGCCCATCGCAGCGTTGTCAGGCCTAAAAGGCGAGTTAACTCCGCCGCCGGGCTCCGAGGTCGGATGCCGAGCACCCAGAACCAGGCGCCTTCCAGTCTCGCCCTGCCAGCAGCGCTTCAGCGCTGTTTTCCCTCCCGCTCTCTTTCCGACAGAGCTGTCAGGTCTTTTATTAACGTCTCAATCACGGTGACGGAAAGCTTTGGTACCAGAACACCCACCTTCACGGCACGTGCTGACAGGGATAAACACAGCAGTTCGGGTCCCGGCTCGCTTGCCGCACGAGCGAGCGGTCTCTAAGGGGGCTGCGTTTGCTTTCGGGGGGTGTCAATTTGGCAGGGGGGACAGGAGCCAAAGCGGGAAGGCCAAGGGAGCAAAAGGATGCTCCGAGATACCTGCACATCTGCCTGAGCGACAGGCTCGTCCCTCTAAGCAGGTCTCAAATCCTTCTCACGTTATTTTTTTACCGCCTGGTAGTTACCAGTGAGGCTGTTTTTACTCACTGACCCAGTAAAGGGACCATGAGTCCATAAGCTCCCTCGCTTTTCCAGCGACAGCTGGGCCCCTTCAAGACATCAACCTCCCTGTACAAACCTTGCTTCGCTCTATCCTTAAATATCCTTGGATATCACTGTATCAGCTCTGCTACTTCTCATCCGAATGATTTCTATTAAAAAAAAGAAATAAAACCCTACAGGGAGTCCAAAAAAAAAAAAAAAGTGGTTTAAATATGTCTTTAAATGCTGTCACCAGCCACCTGGCCGCTCTCGCGCTGAACAGATAAAAAGAAATAGGTGATTTATTTTCTGCCGGCTGTCATCTCCCTTCTCGTGTCAGCCCAAGAAACAAATCAGCCCTAATCCTGTCAGTCTCTGCGAAGAGCGGCCTGCCCTTGTTTCCAGTAACTCATTGCCTGATTCTGCCGTATTTTCAGTTAAGATGGGAGAGCTGATGCAAAGCCTTGGAGGTACAGGCGTGCCACTGAAGTATGTTATCGCGTTACTACGGTTTCAGTATTAGTTGCTATCGCACCCCTGCATCCTAACGCAACGTGTTTCAGGATCGTTATCGAGTACCGAATGAGAAGGAGTCTAAACCGAGCTGCCTCTTGCGATGCCTAGGACTTTTTAACAAGTGTTTCCATGTTAAAAAAAGTCCCTGGACACAGTACAGAAGGGTGAATGAAACAGAGAAGGACTCTGAAGCCTGTGGTCTGCAGCGAAACTGGAAGGGGAGCTCACGCTCCGCTGCAGGGTGAAAGCAGTTTTCTGAAAAAGCAGAAACCGTGACGGGCCAGAGAGCAGCTCAGCGAAAATGAGCTAAAGGAGTGACAACAGCGGGGAGAGGAGAGCACGGACGCTCCTGACCCCCGCCAGCGTTAGGAGAGACTCTGTCCCTCTCTTTAGCTTTTAGGGATATGGATACGTCCCTGGAAGAGAAATCGCAGACCGCGCGGATCTGCGGCACCCTGAGGCGCCGAGGCCGCCGGCGGGTAACCCGAGTCCTCGGCTGCAGGAGGCAGCGGGCCAGACGCGGCTGCCGAGGCGTCACCGGGCTGTGCCAGGACCTCGCAGCGCGCCCAAGCCGCCCCTGCAGAGCGGTGAGAACCCTCGAGTGTCCCTGTCACCTCTTTTCCACGGGTCCTAGTGCTCCCTCGCGGCCCTCCAGCAGGCATTTGTGGCTCTTCGCTGCATAAACAGCGGCATTTTTGAGGCCAGGGAGTAGCAAAAGGAGAACGGAAGAGTCGGGGCTACCAGGCACGGGGATCTGTCAAAATTAGGGTGAAGATTTTAGCTCCCGCTCCTTGGCATGCAAAACCAGAACATGTCCGTCACCTCAGGCTACTGCTTCAGAAATATATTCAGGGCTCCCTTCACCCCAGGCAGGAAGGGATGGAAATCCCTCTGGGGCAATCCCACGCCGTCACGGACGACGTCACCTTTTTTTGACAAAAGCTCTGTCGGATTTGCAGAGGAGCCAAGCTCCCAGCCCTGCAGACGTCCAGTGACTCCTGCAGGGGAAGAAATAAGAACAACCCATCCAAAACGTCTTCGGAAACATCTTTGGAAACTTTCCGGCAAGTGGCATCGCAGGAAAACGCTTTCGATCTTGGATGCTTCCAGGGTGCAGAGCGAAGCAAAGCAAAGCTCCCTTTGACAGCGACAGCACGGCTTTTGGGCCTGAAGGTTTACGCAGAGACAACAGTCTACGAAGTTACAGAAATGATTTGCTCGGATGCTACACCAGCGCTGAAACTACGCTCGAAGACGCTTTGCTCTCGAATCCCGCCACAAGAAAACCGTCTGTTTCCACAGCCTCAAGCTACAACTTCACCGTTTTCCTCCCCGCAAGGAAGCACCTTCGCGCGACCGCCTGCTATCGCCTCCCTGACTCCAGACGTTTCGGCACGGGCGGGATGTTTCCAACGCGCGAACGCAACGAAGCAAATGCCGCTCGCTCGCGAAACGCGGAGGCCGACGGGGGCCGTGCTGAGGGTCACACAGCGGCCGGAGCCGGAGGGTATCGTTTCTCCCGAGCCGGTGCGCGACGCTTTGCTGTTTGCTCGGCTCTTTCGCCACTGATGTCCTTGACGGCCAGGTAAAAGGCTCCTGCGATGACAAGGGACGACGGGCCGAGCCGGGGTGGCCGGGACGGGCGCTGTCATCCCGCCGGGCTTCACCCGGCCGCTGGCACCGCCGCGTCTCCGGGGAGGGGGGACGGACGTGTCCCCCGGCAGCCGGCCACGACCTGGAAGGGTGAACCCCGCCCCCCCCAGGGCCAGCGGCCCCCTTTTCCCCCTATTTGTCCCCAAATCGCTGCACCTGATCGCTCAGCCCGGTGTCACCGGGGGGGGGGGAGGCAAAGGGGGGGGCAGAAAGGGGAGGGTGGCAAGGCCTGAGGGGGGTGACACGTGCCCTGAAGGGGGGCTAGGGGGGCCCCCAGCAGACACCCCCCCCCAAAACGGGGTGCCCCACCCGGGGGGGGGGGGGTTCTCCCCAAACTGCACTTTCCCACGGGGGATCCCCAGCCCCTGAGGCGGGGCGCGGCCTCCTCCCCCCCCCCGCCAAGGCCACGCACCCCCCCCAACCCCCCCCCTCAGGGCCCTCTACACCCCTCTAAGCCGCTCCCGGCGCCCCCAGCCCCGCCGCCCGGGTGCCCAGCGCCGCTGCGCGGCCCCCGCCGCCGCTACCTGCCATGCCGGGCCCGGCGGCGGCCTCACATCGCCGCCCGCGGCGCTCACCGTGACACGGACCAGACAAAGGGCGCCGCCATCTTGGCGCCGGGCGGAAGCGGCGTCGCCCCCCTCCGCCCACCGCCGCCGCGCCGCGCATGCGCGCGCCGGCCGGGGAGGGAGGGCGGGGCTGCGGCGCCGCGGCGCATGCGCGGGAGGGGCGGGTCAGGTGACACCTCCTTTCTCCCCCCCCCCCACCCCCAACTCGCCTCAGCGTGGCCGCCATGATGGTGGAGGCTGTAGTGGGCTGAGGGGGAGGCAGGGAGGAGGGTTGTGAGGGGGCGAGTGGCACAAGCCCCGGCTCTGCGGCACCCCGAGGGTCGCAGGGACTTGTCTTGCCGGCCTAAGTGTCCCTGGGGGTCCCGGTCCCCCCCACCAGGGCCGCCCCTGCCCCGAGCGCGCGAGCGGGCCTAGGCGTTGCGATGGCGCCGGGGCCTCGTCGCGCAATGCAGCTGCGGTTGGAGCCTCCCAGCTCCTACGGGCTGACTGAAAAGGGCCTCAGGTTGAGCCAGGGCCCTGCAGGCCAGAAATACAGGGGCCAGCGGGGCAGTTTGGGGGGCCGCAGGCATGACCCTCCGCCCCGCGGGGGCTTTGGCCGCGTTTTGGGGGCCCGCCAGTGGTGGGAAGCACCCCAGAGAGGACAAGACAGCAAAAAATGCTCTTTTCCCAGGAATATCCCTGTATCCAGCAGCTTTTCCCCTTGTGCCGGCTTTGTGGCACGGCTGGGCAGCCGGAGCGACGTGGTGTGGGCAGCGCCCAAGCTCCAAGAGAAGCCTTCACCCTCTCCCTTGCTTGGAAACCTCCCTGGGACGAAACCAGCCAGCTTTGGGGAGAAAATGGGCTTTTTAAAAAATTTTTTCCCTCTGGGAGCCACCTATCAGCCTGTTTACCGCTAGATGGCAATCTGTGACCGAGCTGGCTGGCTCGGGTGCCCCGGCTGAGGAGAGCCAGCGGCATTTCGGGACAGAGCGGCCACATCCCAGCGATTAAATCCATGCCTGTATCCCGGTATCCCGCAGGAGGACGGGGCGAGCACGCTCCCAGCCTCCCGCTGTTGGTGGCTCCGGCCTCCCCGCTGCACTGGGGGTCTTTTATAGCCCTTTGACTGTTTTAACTTTTCCTCTTGCAGTGTCCTGTGGCACCGTGCGCGTAGACAACCCCGCTCCACAGCAGCTTCTGTCTCTTTGGAGGTGGAGGGGTGATCGATGAGATACAAAACAGCAAAAAAACCTTAGGGAAGAGCCGCTCGCGCCTCCTGCTTGAGTTTGCACGTGAGTAGCGCGAAACGCAGATAGCGAGCGCCCTCCCTTCGAAGCTACGGGGTGAGGCTGCTCCGCGAGTTTTGGAAACACGGCGTTTGTGGTAGCTATAAACAGCCGCTCGCCCGGCGGGGCTCCGGTGCCTCGCCGTGTGCGCACACGCGGCCCTGCTGTGCCCGGCCTCCCTCGCCCTGGCGTCCCTCCAGGCCCGAGGTGAGTGCTCAGTCGCCGGGAAACGGCCTTCGGGGTCGCTCCGGAGGAGCGTTTGAGCCCCAGAAAGGGAGAAGCTGCTGGGTTTGAAGACCCCTTCGCAGGGTGGTAGCCCAAAAGGGACCAGCACGTTTATTTGAGCCGCTGTGCTGCCTCACACCCCGGTCTCCATCCTCCAGGGCTCCCCGAAAAATCCCCGGGGGCGGCAGGTACGGGTGGGCGAGCGGAGGAGAAGGGGATTCGGTGACCTTGCAGGTGGGCCCGCGGCCCAGAGGTTTAACAGCTGAGGGAAGGGCTCCGAAATAGAGCAGCGGGGAAGAAATGAGTCACCCAGGCTGGAAATAAACTGGAGCAACGGCGCCGAGGGGACCTGGGCCATTCGGGGTGGCCGATGCTCTGGTCTCTCAGGCGGATCCGGACCCGTTCGGTCTCTTCGGAAAGGCTTCTGTGGGCTGAGGCTTCCCGAAACTCATTGCAGGCGGAAAGCAGAGCAGGGGAAGAGGGAGAAGCGGTGACGCGGCCGTGCGCGGGGGTTTATTGCCCCTCGCGACCTCGGGGAGGCCGGAGGCGGGGACAAGGGATCGCTCCTTGCATAGCAGCACCCGAGGGACCGCGGCACCCCGTCCGCTCACCGCTCCATCCCCAAAATTCAGCCCCTGGGGGGGAGTGAGAGGTGCAAAAAGCATCAGGGAAGGAAGAGCCCCAAGAGAAGACATTCTCCATAATTTATGGCACCCCACATACAAGCCGTATATACGCAGACAAGCTCCGGCGGAGGCTCGGGGAAGGGCTCGCGCCCCGGCCTCGCTCCCTGCAGCCCATCTCCGGGGCCGAACCGCTCCCGTGCCCTCCTCGCACGACCGCAGCCATGAATCCCGCGGCCTTTCCTGCCTCTAAGATCTTCCCGGGCTGTGGTGAAGGCTCTGGCTACTGTCACGAGGCCCCAAAATCGGGGCATCCCGAGCCAGGGCTCCCCTCCAGCGCGTAGTGCAGAGCGGGAGGCATCCGGGGCTGTTCCCTCCATGGCGAAGGACGTCCGCCCGCAAGCGGACGTGGCGTCCGAGCGGATACGCACCGATTCCCGTGGGTTTTGCCCCAAGGAGGAGGAGATTTGTGCCCCTAAGAGCGGCTGCAGGTGTCGGGGACGGGATGTTGCCGTGCCTCCCGGAGCGGCCTGCCTGGTGAGCGGGGCCGAGGCGCGATCCCGTCCCGGGACCCCCCCCTCCGCCGAGCTCCCGCACCTAAATAAATACCCGCGTTAGCCCAAACGCTACCCAAACGTGGCCTACGAGGGACGGCCGTGCGCCTGCGTCTACATCTAGAGAGCGCCGGGGCGGCTCGGAGGACTTGAGCCGTTTTGGGCTAGATCCTCCCCGTTTCCCTCCCCGAAATCCCCCCCCCCCCGGCGGCGCCGGCGGCCGCTCAGATTTTGATCTCAGTCCGGAAGGTTTGCTGGACGTGCTCGGCGTGCTTGGCGGGCTGCCGCCGGGCCCGGATGGTCAGCGTGCCGTCGTCGGCCAGCGAGGAGGACACGGACGTGGGGTCCACGTCGTCGGGCAGCTGGCACTTGTGGGTGAAGGTGTTCATGACGGTGCCGTCGGCGGCCAGCTGCGGAGGGAAGGGGCAGCGGGGTCGGAGCGGGATGGCGGCTCGGCCTTCCTCGCCCTTGGGGCGTTAATATTTATTTTTCCCCTCCAGGTGTGCCGGGAGGTGACAGGAGGGACGCGAGTCACCCGGGGAGGGGACGACGGCAGCTGCAGGAACAAAGGTGCTTTTTTTTCGGAGGGTGGCACCCACACTCCCAATTTGTGGGGGGGGGAGCTCAAATTCAGGGCAGGGGGGGCCGCGAGCTGCCTTCAGCGGCGGAAAAAACACCTGGGAAACATAAAACAGCAGGGCCAGGAGGGAGCCGCCGTAGTGACACGAGTTTGTTAGGCCTCAGGTGTCCTGGTCCTGTGGGGCTGAGCGGCCCAGGCAGCGTGGGGGGGTGCTTTCCCGGGAGGGGGGGCATCGAGGGGAGGAAATTGTGGGCCAGGCCGTGCCGGCGCCGAATCAATTAGGAATTGGGCTGGAAGGGGCCGAGCTCCTCCATCCCCGCGAGCCTCCGTTTTGCCTTGAATTGCCGGGAAGGATGGGGACATGGCCGAGGAAGAGGGCTGGCGGTCCCCGCGTCCCCGGGACGAGGCGGCCCGGGGTGGCGGATTTGGGGTGGCCCCGGCGGCCCGCGCTGGGTGCGGGGAAGGAGCGCTCACCTTCTCGGCGTGCACCTCGATCTGGTTGTTGGAGGTGGTGACGATGATGTCCTCGGGGGCGAAGTCGCTGACATCCACCGTGAACTGGTAGGTGTTGCCCAAGGTCTTAATGTTGCCCGCGGCGCCGGGCCGAGCTGCGGGAGAGGAGAGGTGCTCGGGGGACTCCTGGGTCCCTCCGCGCCATGGCCTTTCCGCCCCCTCCGCTCCCCTCGCCGCCGCCGCGCGGGCGGAGGCGATTTGGGAAGCGTCCCCCTTTCCCGAGGCTTTTCCCTCGGCCCGGCCCTCCGTCCCGCCGCCGAGCCCGACTTGCCTGGGAAAACCAGCGGCTCCACGCGCGGCCGCACGAAGGTGCCGAAAAGCTCCATGGGGCGGGCGGGCGACGGCGACGAGCTCCGGTGGAAGCTGTGCTCCGAGCGGAAAGCCGAGGAGGACTTCAAGTTCATCCACCGCCGCGAGCGCTTGCGGGGAAAACGGGGAGCGAAACAGCCGGGGAAAAGGAGGAAAAGCGGCGAGCGCAACCCCGCAGGTGCCGCCCCGTAAAAGCCTCGCAACGCCCGGGGAGGAATCCGGCTCCGAGATGCGAACGGGCAAGACTCGCGGACGGAGCCGGCGAGTTCAGAGGCGGCTCTTGAGCTTATAAAGCCCTGTTAGGCGCTCGGCCGCCTTCCAGACCTCTTGTAAAACAGGCTAAATTTAGGTCCTGCTACATCACTCCGGAGAGCGTGGAAATTTTCCTCTCCCCCCCCCTCCCCGCTCCTCCTCCCAATCCCGGCCACAAACAAGCGGCGGAGGGAAGAATCCGATCCCATTGCTGGCGTTCCTGCCCGCCTGGATAATGCGGCTCCTGGCGGCACCGGGACCCGATTTCCCAAAAAAAGGAAGAGGGGGAAGAGAGCGCAAGGTGCGGGCAAAGGAAACGGCCGCGGGATGCGATTCTCCCTGCTTCTCGCTCCGGTCCCGGCTCTGGTTTCGGGGCGATGGGAGGAGATTTGGGGGCTGCCCCAGAGGGAAGATTTTCTGAGCAAAAAGGCCGGAAGCTGCACCCCGGTAGCGGCATTTCGGGACGTGCTAAAACCGGTGCTAAAACCCTGGAAAAATCGGGTTTTGCACGCTGCGAACAGCCAGCATCGGGGACGGCTCGGCGAACGCGTTTCCCGGGCCCGTCTCTGGCACCGGGCCGAACCTCAGCTCGCAAAATGGGTGCTGTGTCCCCCCCCCGTCACCCATGGGAGGGGTCCTGAGGCGCTTCCCACCCAGGCGATGCCCCGGGAGGCTGTGGGGAGCCCGTGGGTGCCGCCGGGCTGCGGTGGCTCCTGGCGAAACGACCGTCAAGGTCGTGTGAGGTTTACAACAACAATAATAATAATAAAAAAACCCAGGCGTTGAGGGAGAGCCGCGAGTTATTAAAGGCGGAGGTGTCCTTGCGAGGACGCGGGGCTGGCGCGGGGCCAAGCGCGTGGCGCTGGCAGCGCCCTCCGCTCGCTGGCACCGGCGGGATGGGGCGGGGGGGGGGTCCCGTAAGTCGCCTGCCGCGAGGTCCCCGAGGTTGGTTGTCACCCCGCAAAGGTCGCAGCATGTCCCCCGTCCCCTCCCCACCCCGGGAGACGCACGGGCTCTGGCAGAAAGTGCAGCCGTTGGGGTGCCGGTGTGACATCGGGCGCCTGGAGACTGGGCACGTTCCTGCGAGGGGACGTTTCCCGCTGCGGGAGCCGGGAGTGAGGGGCTGAGATTGCGGGTCAGGATTGAGGGGCTGAGATTATGGGCTGCGAGTGAAGGGCTGAGATTGCGGGTCAGGATTGAGGGGCTGAGATTATGGGCTGCGAGTGAGGGGCTGAGATTGCAGGAGGCAGGAGTGAGGGGCTGGGAATGAGGGGCTGAGATTGCGGGTCAGGATTGAGGGGCTGAGATTATGGACTGCGAGTGAGGGGCTGAAATTTTGGGAGCCAGGAGTTAGGGACTGAGATTATGGGTCAGGATTGGGGGGCTGAGATTGCGGGAGCCAGGAGTGAGGGGCTGAGATTGCGGGAGCCAGGATTGAGGGGCTGAGATTGCGGGTCAGGATTGAGGGGCTGCGATTGTGGGAGCTGGGAATGAGGGGCTGAGATTGCAGGAGGCAGGATTGAGGGGCTGGGAATGAGGGGCTGAGATTTCGGGTCAGGATTGAGGGGCTGAGATTGCAGGAGCCAGGAGTGAGGGGCTGAGATTGCGGGTCAGGATTGAGGGGCTGCGATTGTGGGAGCTGGGAATGAGGGGCTGAGATTTTGGGTCAGGATTGAGGGGCTGAGATTATGGGCTGCGAGTGAGGGGCTGAGATTGCGGGTCAGGATTGAGGGGCTGAGATTGCGGGAGCCAGGAGTGAGGGGCTGAGATTATGGGCTAGGATTGAGGGGCCGAGATTATGGGCTGCGAGTGAGGGGCTGAGATTGCAGGAGGCAGGAGTGAGGGGCTGGGAATGAGGGGCTGAGATTGCGGGTCAGGATTGAGGGGCTGAGATTATGGACTGCGAGTGAGGGGCTGAAATTTTGGGAGCCAGGAGTTAGGGACTGAGATTATGGGTCAGGATTGAGGGGCTGAGATTATGGGCTGCGAGTGAGGGGCTGAGATTGCGGGAGCCAGGATTGAGGGGCTGAGATTGCGGGTCAGGATTGAGGGGCTGAGATTGCGGGAGCCAGGAGTGAGGGGCTGAGATTGCAGGAGCCAGGAGTGAGGGGCTGAGATTGCGGGTCAGGATTGAGGGGCTGAGATTGGGGGCTGCGAGTGAGGGGCTGAGGTTGCGGGAGCCAGGAGTGAGGGGCTGAGATTGCGGGTCAGGATTGAGGGGCTGAGATTTCGGGCTGCGAGTGAGGGGCTGAGATTGCGGGAGCCCAGAGTGAGGGGCTGAGATTGTGGGAGCCAGGAGTGAGGGGCTGAGATTTTGGGTCAGGATTGAGGGGCTGAGATTATGGACTGTGAGTGAGGGGCTGAAATTTTGGGAGCCAGGAGTTAGGGACTGAGATTATGGGTCAGGATTGAGGGGGCTGAGATTGCGGGAGCCGGGAGTGAGGGGCTGAGATTGCGGGTCAGGATTGAGGGGCTGCGATTGTGGGAGCCAGGAGTGAGGGGCTGAGATTGCGGGTCAGGATTGAGGGGCTGAGATTGCGGGAGCCAGGAGTGAGGGACAGATTTCAGGTCAGGATTGAGGAGCTGGGATTGCGGGCTGGGAATGAGGGGCCAAGATTGCGGGAGCCGGGAATGAGGGGCTGAGATTGGGGGCTGCGAGTGAGGGGCTGAGATTGCAGGCTGGGAGTCAGGGGCCGAGATTGCGGGAGCCGGGAACGAGGGGCTGAGATTGCGGGTCAGGATTGAGGGGCTGAGATTACGGGCTGCGAGTGAGGGGCTCAGATTGCCGGTTATGAGTTAGGGGCTGAGATTGCGGGAGCCGGGAGCGAAGGGCCGAGGCCGGCGCCGGGGCGGGCGAGCGGCCGGGCCGCGCGGAGGCAGGCAGCGGACCATGTAAGGCTTTATTTCCCCGGGGCCGCGGCGCGAGGCCGGCCGACCCGCCGGGCGGCCCTGCCAAAAAATGCGGCCGGCGGGCCAGGCCGCAACGCGCGCGGCGGGCTGGCGCGTCGCCCCGGGGGGCCTCCGAAACGGGGCCGCCGGGGAGGAGGGCCGTAACGGGAGCTTCAAACCCGATGCTGAGTAATTGCAGCCGGCGCCTGAGTCACCGTTGGCCCGCGGTGGCCCCTTCCCCTCCGTTTTCCGTCCTCCCACCCCGACGGCAGCCGGCGCGTGCTTGCCGGAGCGTCTCGGTGCCGAGGCGAGGAAGGGGCTGAATCCCTCAGGAATAAGTAATTAATCCGCCCCGCGCTAATCGGAGAGTGGCTTCGCCTTGATTTCCGCCCCCGGGATCCCTACGGAGGAGGAGGGCGATGGGCTCGGCAGGGAAAACCCTCCCCTGCACGTTCCGGCCGGCTCCGGCCCGCGCGGGTCGGGCCGACTCGTCAAGGTCGTTTTTAACGAGCTTGCGGCCGGGGCGGGCGCAGAGGCTGGCGGTGGAGGCGGCCGCGCCGCGAGCAGCCCCGGCAAGGTGAGTCCCGGCCCCGGTGGGGCTCGCTGCCCCCCAAGCGCCTTCGACCCCCCTCCCCGGCGATGGTTCATCACGCCGAGGACGCGGATCGTCGCCCGCCCGCTCCGGGGATGGAGCCCACGGATTGCGCCGGTGCCGACGGGCTGCGGGAGGAGGAGGAGGCGGCGGAGCGGGTGCTGGTGTCGGAGAAAAGCTGGCGGCCCTGCCCCAAAAGCCGGAGGCGGCTCCGAGGTGAGACCCACCTGGGCGGGGGGTCCCTTGGGTGCCCTGCGGGGGCTGGCCGGTGACCCGCCACCCCGCAGGGTGCCTGGAGTTCGTGCAAAGGCAGCTCTTCCGCGTCGGCGAGGACTGGTACTTCCTCTTCGCGCTGGGCGTCCTCATGGCCATGATCAGCTTCATGATGGACCTCATCGTCTACAGGCTCTACGAGGGTAACGCCGGCCGCCCCGGAGAGCGGTGGTGGGCGCCGGACCGGTGCCATCAGGGTGTCGGCACCCTCAGGGCACCCCGGCATCGCTCCGGGGCTTGATCCCGGTGGGAAAACGTGGCCGTCACGTGGGTCTGGTGGTAGGATGGGTGGGACAGGGATGCCGGAGGACCTCTGTGGCAGGGTGAGGAGATGCTCGACCCTCCCGGTGGGTCCTTTCCCTCCCGGTGCTTCTCTTCTAGCCCACCGCTGGCTTTACCATGAGGTCGGTGACTACTTGGTGCTCAAATACCTCTCGTGGACCATGTACCCGGTGGCCCTGACGGCCTTCTCCACCGGCTTCTCGCAGAGCATCACGCCGCACTCAGGAGGTGAGCGCGGGACCATCTGCTTCTCCGGCATTTGAGTCACAACAGTCCCCCAAAACCATGGGGAGATGCCCTCAAGCCCAGGGGAAAGGACACCACGGCCATCTCGCCTTTCTCCCCCAGGTTCTGGCATCCCCGAGCTCAAGACCATCCTCACGGGCGTCATGCTGGAGGACTACCTGGCCATCAAGAACTTCGGCGCCAAGGTGGTGGGCCTCACCTGCACCCTGGCCTCGGGCAGCACCGTTTTCCTGGGCAAAGTGGTGAGCAGCCCCGCGCCGGGCGGCGAGTTCGGCGTCGCGCCGGGCACCTGCCACCGCGGGGTCACTCAGTGCCACCATCCCCACGTCCCCAGGGCCCCTTCGTCCACCTCTCCGCCATGGCGGCGGCGTATCTGGGCAAGATGCGGACGACGGTGACCAAGGCGTACGAGGTGAGGCTGCCGGCGCTTCGTGTCGCCCCGTTCCGCTCCCCCCCCCCAAAAATCGAGTGACGCGGTGACGGGCCGACTCCTCCGCAGGACAAGTTCAAGCAGAACGAGATGCTGGTGGCGGCCCAGGCTGTCGGGGTGGCCACGGTCTTCGGGGCGCCCATCAGCGGTGAGAGCGCGGCGGCCGCGTCCCCGCGGCGGCGGGCGACTCGGTGGCACCAACGGGCTTCTTCCCACCCAGGGGTGCTCTTCAGCATCGAGGTGATGTCGTCCCACTTCGCCGTGCGCGATTACTGGCGGGGCTTTTTCGCCGCCACCTGCGGCGCCTTCATGTTTCGCCTCCTCGCCGTCTTCAACAGCGAGCAAGGTGACGGGGGAGCGGGGCGCGGGACCGGCGGGGCGGCCACCCACGCCTTCCCCCCACCCCGGGACACCTCCACGCAGCCCCTTGGGCTCCTTCCTCCTCCAGAAACCATCATCGCCCTCTTCAGGACCAACCTCAAGATCGACTTCCCCTTCGACCTCCCGGAGACCTTCTTCTTCATCGCCTTGGGGTGAGGAGGCCGGAGCGCGGGAAACTCCTTTTTTTTCCCCAAAACGCTTCCTTTTTATCTTTTCCCAGGGGATGGCAGGGACGTTGGTTCGGGGGGCCGTTTCGACGTCCCAAACCCACGCCCCGGGTTGTCCCCTCTCTTTTCGGCAGGGTCATCTGCGGCGTCATCAGCTGCGCCTACCTCTTCTGCCAGCGCTGGCTGCTGGGCTACGTCAAGGAGAACAAGTTCACGGCCAAGCTGCTGGCCACGGAGTAGGCATGGGGGGGGGTAGACTGGGCCAAACTGGGCTGAACTGGGCGCGAGGGAGACCCGGTAATGTGTCCTGTCGCCCCGCAGCAAGCCGGTCTACACGGTGCTGGTGGTGCTGCTGCTGGCGTCCATCACCTTCCCGCCGAGTCTGGGGCAGTTCATGGCATCCAGGGTAAGCGCGGGGCTGGTTTTTTGGGGGGGGTCCTCTCCTCCGTGGGGCTGACGCCGTGGGGGGGCCGTCCGCCGCAGCTCAGCATGAAGGAGTACCTCATCTCGCTCTTCGACAACCGCACCTGGGGCGAGCTGGCCCGCAACGCGTCGCCGGCCGTCCTCGGCGAGCCCCAGCGCCTGTGGCAGGAGTGGTGCCACCCCGCGGTCCCCTTCTTCGGCACCTTGGTCTTCTTCTTGCTCATGAAGGTAGCAACCCGGTCCCAAATCTCTCCATGGGGTGGGGGACCTCCATGGCGTGGTCCCCAGGGAGATGGGGCTTGGGGGGGGGGGGGGTCAGGGGGCAGGATGCGACCCGCTGCCCCGCTTCGCCCCCCCAGTTCTGGATGCTCATCCTGGCCACCACCTTGCCGCTGCCCGCCGGCTACTTCATGCCCGTCTTCGTGTACGGTGAGTCCGCGGGGGGGGGGGACGCGTCCGGCGGCGGGTGCCCAGCGCCGGCCCCGCTCAGCGCCGGCCTCCCCCCCCACCCCCCCGTTTTGCAGGAGCCGCCGTGGGGCGCTTGGCGGGCGAGACGGTGGCCGCGCTCTTCCCCGATGGCATCAACGCGGAGGGCGGCGTCCGGCCCGTGGTCCCCGGCGGCTACGCGCTGGCCGGTAGGAGGGGGAGAAAAAATGGGAAAAATCGGGAAAAATCGAAAAAATCGGGAAAAATCGAAAAAATTGGAAAAATCGGGAAAAATCAAAAAAATCTGGAAAATTGAAAAAATTGGGAAAATCTGGAAAAATCGAAAAAATCGAAAAAATCGGGGAAAATCGGGGAAAATCGAAGAAAATGGAAAAATGAAAAAATCGGAAAAATCGGAAAAATCGAAAAAGCAAAAAAGCAAAAAAAATCGGAAAAATCGGAAAAATGAAAAAATCGATAAAATTGAAAAAATCGGAAAAAATCTAAAAAAGAAAAACCAACAAACCGGAAAAAATCGGAAAAAATAAAAAAGGAAAAAATCGAAAAAATCGAAAAATCGAAAAAATGGAAAAAATCGAAAAAATCGGAAAAATCGGAAAAATGAAAAAAATCGATAAAATTGAAAAAATCGGAAAAAATCGAAAAAAGAAAAACCAAAAACCGGGAAAAATCGGAAAAAATAAAAAAGAAAAAAGTCGAAAAAATAGAAAAATCGAAAAAATGGAAAAAATCGAAAAAAAAGGAAAAATCAGAAAAATGAAAAAATCGATAAAATTGAAAAAATCGGAAAAATCAAAAAAAAACCAAAAAAACGGAAAAAATCGGAAAAATAAAAAAGGAAAAAATCGAAAAAATCGGAAAAATCGAAAAAGCAAAAAAAGGAAAAAATCGAAAAAATCGGAAAAATGAAAAAATCGAAAAATCGAAAAAATGGAAAAACCCGAAAAAATGGAAAAATCGAAAAAATGGGAAAAACCGAAAAACCGAAAAAACCGAAAAAAATCAAAAAATCGGAAAAAATCGGAAAAAATCAAAAAAATCAAAAAAAGGAAAAAATCGGGAAAAAAACCCCCAAAATCGAAAAAATGGGATTTTTTTCCCTGGTCGTCCGTGCGCTGAGCCTGCCGGGCCTCTGCGGCAGGGGCGGCGGCGTTCTCCGGCGCCGTCACCCACTCGGTGTCCACGGCGCTGCTGGTGTGCGAGGCCACGGGGCAGCTGGCCCACGCGCTGCCCGTCACCCTGGCCGTGCTGGCCGCCAACGGCGTGGCGCAGAAGTGGCAGCCCTCCTTCTACGCCGGCACCATCATCGTCAAGAAGCTGCCCTACCTGCCGCCCATCCGCAGCCGGCACATGGCGTAAGCGCCCCGCGGTCGGGAAAGGGTGGCGGTGACGTTTTTGGGGTGTTTCCCCCCTTTTCCGAGCCTTTTTCCCCCGCGCCCTCCCGCCCAGCTCCTACCGGGTGCTCACGGAGGAGTTCATGGACCGCCACGTGCCGTCGGTGGCCAAGGCGGACGGCTTCGCCGAGGTCCTGGCCGTCCTGACGGCGACCGGCGACGCCGAGTTCCCCGTGGTGGAAAGCGCAGGTAGAGGCGGCCATTCGCGGCCGGGTTGGGGGGGGGGGGACCCCCAAACCCCCCCGCGCCGCCCCCCCTCACCTCCGCCCCCCCCCCCGCAGCGGTGCCCACGCTGGTGGGGACGGTGAGCCGCGCCGAGCTGGTGGCCTTCGTGCAGAGCCGCGGCGAGGCCGGGACGCCGCGGGGGGAGAAGGTGGGTCACAGCAGCAGAACCCCCCCCCCCAAAAAAAACTCCTTTTTTATTTTTTTGCTGTTTTTTCCCCCCCCCCTTAATTTGCTTTTTCCCCCCCCTTCGCCTTGCAGCCGGCGGGGACGGTGGGGGACGACTGCGCCATCGAGCCCGTCATGCTGCAGCTCTCGCCCTGGACCTCGCTGCACCAGGTACCGGCTGCGGCGGGGGGGGGGGGGGAGGTAGATTTGGGGGGGGGTCCTGACTCCATCCGTCCGTCCATCCGTCCGTCCATCCGTCCGCCGGCAGGCGCATCACCTCTTCGAGCTGCTGAAGCTGCAGCGCCTCTTCGTCACCCGCTTCGGGGAGCTGGTGGGAGCGGTGACGCGGGCCGAGGTGAGGACGGGGCGCGCTGGGGACCGGGGGGGGGCACCGTGTTTTAGGGGGGGACACCGGGTCCACCCGCTGCGTCTCTTCCAGCTGCGGAGAGCCATCGAGCAGCTCGCCGACCCCAAGTGATGCTGATGCCGCCGGCACGTGCACCGAGGTGGCCCGGTCTCAGCGGGCGCCTCGGTCCCCCACCCAAAAACCCCAAAAGCCGAGAATTTGGGGCGCTCGGCTCCACGTGGCCACCCCAGAAAAAAAAAAAAAACCCTGCTCTGAAACCCCAGGAAAGGCCCCAAAACTGCCGGGGTGCTTAGCCCGGTGATGGCCTCCCCCCCCGAAAAAGAAATTTGGGAGTTTCCCGAATCCCACGGAGCTGCTGCGCGAGGGAAACCGAGGCACGGCGGGAAAAGGGCCCAGGTGTCCGGGCTGGGGGCGAGAGCTGGGGTGCTGACCCATCCGCTTGCCTCCCGGCGCCCCGCGAAATGCTTCTTTCTGCCCCAAAAAGCTGCTTTCTGCCCCCCAAAAGCTCCTTTCTGCCCCAAAATGCTGCTTTCTACCCCCAAAATGCTCCTTTCTGCCCCCCAAAAGCTGCTTTCTGCCCCAAAATGCTGCTTTCTGCCCCAAAAGCTGCTTCCTGCCCTCAAACACTGCTTTCTGCCCCCAAAATGCTTTCTGCCCCCAAACCACTCCTTTCTGCCCCAAAATGCTGCTTTCTGCCCCCAAAATGCTGCTTTCTGCCCCCAGATGCTCCTTTCTGCCCCCAAAATGCTCCTTTCTGCCCCCAAACACTGCTTTCTGCCCCCAAACGCTGCTTTCTGCCCCCAAAATGCTCCTTTCTGCCCCAAAATGCTCCTTTCTGCCCCAAAATGCTCCTTTCTGCCCCCAAACACTTTCTGCCCCCAAACACTTTCTGCCCCAAAATGCTGCTTTCTGCCCCAAAATGCTGCTTTCTGCCCCCCAATGCTTTCTGCCCCCAAAACGCTGCTTTCTGCCCCCAAACGTTCTTTTCTGCCCCAAAACGCTTTCTGCCCCCAAAAAGCTGCTTTCTGCCCCAAAATGCACCTTTTTGCCCCCCAAAATGCTCCTTTCTGCTTCGCTCAGAAACCCCCTTTCCAGGCTTTCCCCTCCTGGCAAGCCGGCTCCGGGTCTGGCTCAGCTTTGGCTTGGTTTTGCAGGAGCAATAATAATAATAATAATAATAATAATAATAATAATAATAATAATAATAAATAATCCATAAAAGACCAAAAAAATCCCCCTTTTTTCCCCCTTTAAAACAACCCTCTGGTTTGTAGAGCCGAGGCAGCTCCAGGCGGGACTCCCGCGGCCGTGTTTCCCCCCCCCCCCATAATTTTATTAAAAATCAAAATAGTCAAAAAAGGACACGCAATTTTATTAAAATCAACTTCACGAAAATAAATCCGTTAAACCTTCGGGGGATCCCAGAGGTGTTTCTAGTTTTTTTTTCTTTTCCCCCCCTCTCTATTGGCAGAAATCTGGCAAGAGCTTTGATTTCTCTCAATAAATATAAAAAAATATAATAAATTACGTTCTTTTTTTTTAAAAAAAAGAGGGAAAAGGTAACACCGGTAGAATAGCAAACGGCGTAAAGGGGGGGAAAAAATAAAATAAACAGCAGGACTGCGGCGCGGGGGCAGAATAAATAGAGAAAAGGGAAGAAAACGAGGAGCCGGGCTGGGGGCAAAGCCACGGCCGAGTGCCAGGGCAGCCCTTCTCTTGAAATGCAGAGAAAAAGAAGGAAAAAAAACCCAAAAAACCCCCTAAACCTAGCAAGAGGGAAGTCCTTGACCCGGACGAGATGCTTTAAATTAAAATATAGGGAAACCAGCCGCCCGGAGGGGGGAAAAATTTAAAAAAAAAAAAATCTGTTTTTTTTCCCGGCGGCTGGCGCCCACGTTTGAAATTTTAACTTGATTTTTTTTCTTTTTTTCCCTTTTTTTCCTTTTTTTTCCTTTTTTTTTTTCCCAGAAAGGGGGTTTCTTGACCCGTTTTTGCCCCCCGCCCCGGGCTTTGCGGAGGAGCGGCATCTCCCGAGCCGGGATGCCCGCTCAAAATAATAATAATAATAATAATAATAATAATAAAAAACCGAAAAACCCCGCTCTTCATCGTAGAAACAATAAATAAACCGGCTCTGCGGCGGCCGGGCGCCCTTCATTGCTCCGCTTCAAGTATTTCGGGGCGGCTGGGGGGGGGTCCCGGCTCAGACGGGGGGGCCCCCGGCGCCCAGCTGCTCCTTCAGCCCCAGCAGGCTGTAAGCGATGCGCTTCTGGTGGCCCGGCAGGCGCACGCCCACCCGCTTGATGTCCCTGGGGAAGGAGGGAGAAGGGGTGACCGGGGGGGGACGGGCTGGTCCTCAGCATCCCCTTGGGGACAGGATGGTCCTCAGCATCCCTTGGGGACAGGATGGTCCTCAGCATCCCTTGGGGACAGGCTGGTCCTGAGCAGCCCTTAGGGATGAGGTGGTCGCCAGCATCCTCTGAGGACAGGTTGGTCCCCAGCATCCCTTGGGGACAGGTTGGTCCCCAGCAGCCCTTGGGGACATTTTGGCCTTGGGCATCCCTTGGGGACACGTTCATCCCGAGCAGCCCTTGGGGATGGGCTGGTCCCCAGCGTCCCTTGGGGACATTTTGGCCTTGAGCCTTGGGGACAGGTTGGTCCTGAGCATCCCTTGAGGATGGGTTGGTCCCCAGCAGTCCCTGGGGATGGGCTGGTCCCCAGCATCCCTTGAGGACAGGTTGGTCCCCAGCATCCCTCAGGGATGGGCTGATCCCCAGGATCTCCTGGGGATGGTCTCATCCCCAGCAGCCCTTGGGGACGGGCTGGTCCTGAGAAGCCCTTAGGGACGAGTTGGTCCCCAGCATCCTCTGAGGACAGGTTGGTCCCCAGCATCCCTCAGGGACGGGCTGGTCCTGAGCATCCCCTGGGGACAGGTTGGTTCTGAGCATCCCCTGGGGACGAGTTGGTCCCCAGCAGCCACTGAGGACGGGTTGGTCCCGAGAAGCCCTTAGGGACAGGTTGGTCCCCAGCATCCCCTGAGGACAAGTTGGTCCTCAGCATCCCTCAGGGATGGGCTGGTCCTGAGCATCCCTTGGGGATGGGTCGGTCCTGAGCATCCCTTGGGGACAAGTTGGTCCTGAGCATCCCTTGAGGATGGGTTGGTCTCAAGGAGCCCTTGGGGATGGGCTGGTCCCCAGCAGCCCTTGGGGAACAGGTTGGTCCTGAGCAGCCCTTGGGGACAGCTTGACCCTAAGCATCCCTTGGGGAAGGGTTGGTCCCCAGCATCCCTTGGGGACAGGTTGGTCCCCAGCAGCCCCTGGGGATGGGCTGGTCCTGAGCATCCCCTGAGGACAAGTTGGTCCTGAGCAGCCCCTGGGGATGGGTTGGTCTCCAGCAGCCTTTGGGGACGAGTTGGTCCCCAGCATCCCTTGAGGACAGATTGGTCCTGGGCATCCCCTGGGGATGGCCTGGTCCCCAGCAGCCCTTGAGGATGGGTTGGTCTTGAGCATCCCCTGGGAACCAGTTGGCCCTGAACATCCCTTGGGGATGGGCTGATCCTTAGGAGCCCCCGGGAATGGGCTGGTCCCCAGCATCCCTTGAAGATGGGCTGGTCCCCAGGAGGCCTCGGGATTGGGTTGGTCCTCAGCATCCCTTGGGGATGAGCTGGTCCTGAGCATCCCTTGGGGACAGGTTGGCCTTGAGCATCCCTTGGGGACAGGTTGGCCCTGAGCATCCCTTGGGGATGGGTTGATCCCCAGCATCCCTTGGGGATGGGCTGGTCCTGAGCATCCCTTGGGGACGGGCTGGTCCCCAGCATCCCACAGGAACATTTTAGCCTCGAGCATCCCTTGGGGACAATCCAGCCCCCCGCATCCCTCAGGGATGGTCCAGCCCCAACCCTCCCATGGAGACAGGGACAGGGACAGGGACACCCGTGCAGCCCCGTGGCGGGGGCCCGGCGCCGCGCCACTCACTCGCTGCTCATGGCGGCCACCTGGGCCACGGTGGTGTAGCCGGAGGCGAGGAAGCGCTCGGCGTACTGCGACATCTTGATGGAGTCGAGCCACTCGGCCACGGAGCGCCCGGGGAGGCCCTCGGCGGCGCCGGCGCTGGGCAGGTGGATGGAGACCCTGCGGGGAGGCCACGCCGCTGCAAACCCCACCGTTTCGGGGGGAAAAAGGGGAAAAAAAAAGCCCCCTCGGGGGTGCTCACCGCGGGTCGAAGTCGGCCAGGGGCTCGAGGGCGTCGGGGGCGTGGAGGAGCTTGTCGAGGATGCCGACGACGGCGGCGAAGTCGGGCCGGCGGCCGCGTTCCTGCTGCCAGCACTGCAGCATGAGCTGGTAGACAGCGGCGGGGCAGCCGAGCGGTGCCGGCAGGCGGAAGCCCTCGTTGACGGCTTTCATGACCTGCCGGCGGGGCGGGAGCGGGGGGTGGTGAGCGCCGGCTGCCCATTCGGGGGACGGCGGGGCAAGGGGGACGGTGGCGGTGCGATGGGGACGGTGGCGGGGCGATGGGGACGGTGGCATGCAAGGGGGACGGTGGTGGTGGTGCAATGCAGCTGGCACTAGTGCAATGGGGACGGTGGCAGTGCAAAAGGGATGGTGACATGCAAGGGGGACGGTGGCGGTGCAGTGGGGACAGTGGCATGCAAGGGGGACGGTGGTGGTGGTGCAGTGCAGCTGGCACTAATGCAATGGGGACGGTGGCAGTGCAAAAGGGATGGTGACATGCAATGGGGACAGTGGCGGTGCTGCAATGCAGCTGGCACTAGTGCAATGGGGCTGGTGGCGGTGCAATGGGGATGGTGGCATGCAATGGGGACGGTCATGGTGCAAGGGGGACAGTGACATGCAATGGGGACGGTGGCGGTGCAATGGGGATGGTTGCATGCAATGGGGATGGTGACATGCAAGGGGGACGGTGCCGGTGGTGCAATGCAGCTGGCACTAGTGCAATGGGGATGGTGGCAGTGCAATGGGGATGGTGACATGCAATGGGGACAGTGGCGGTGTAATGGGGATGGTGACATGCAATGGGGACAGTGGCGGTGCAGTGGGGACAGTGGCATGCAAGGGGGACGGTGGCGGCGGTGCAATGCAGCTGGCACTAGTGCAATGGGGATGGTGGCAGTGCAAAAGGGATGGTGACATGCAATGGGGACAGTGGCGGTGCAATGGGGATGGTGACATGCAATGGGGACAGTGGCGGTGCAGTGGGGACAGTGGCATGCAAGGGGGACGGTGGTGGTGGTGCAGTGCAGCTGGCACTAATGCAATGGGGACGGTGGCAGTGCAAGGGGGATGGTGACATGCAATGGGGACGGTGGCAGTGGTGCAATGCAGGCAGCATTAGCACAATGGGGACAGTGGTGGTGCAAGGGGGACGGTGGTGGTGCAATGGGGACGGTGACATGCAGTGGGGATGGTGGCACACCAGGGGGACGGTGGTGGTGCAAAGGGGACGGTGGCAGTGGTGCAATGCAGCTGGTGCTAGTGCAATGGGGACGGTGACATGCAATGGGGACGGTGGCATGCAAGGGGGATGGTGGCAGTGCAATGGGGATGGTGGCATGCAAGGGGGATGGTGGCAGTGCAGTGGGGATGGTGACATGCAAGGGGGACGGTGGCGGTGGTGCAATGCAGCTGGCACTACTGTAATGGGGACGGTGGTGGTGCAAGGGGGATGGGGACGGTGACATGCAGTGGGGACGGTGGCCGTGCAAGGGGGACAGTGGTGGCGGTGCAATGCAGCTGGCACTAATGCAATGGGGACGATGGCAGTGCAAGGGGGACAGTGGCAGCAGTGCAATGCAGCCAGCATTAGTGCAATGGGGCCAGCTGCGGTGCAGTGGGGACGGTGGCGTGCAAGGAGGATGGTGGCAGTGCGAGGGGGATGGTGGCATGCAAGGGGGATGGTGGCGGTGGTGCAATGCAGCTGGCACTAGTGCAATGGGGACAGTGGCAGTGCAATGGGGACAGTGGCAGTGCAAGGGGGAAGGTGGTGGTGCAAGGGGGACAGTGGTGACGGTGCAATGCAGCCGGCACTAGCTCAATGGGGACGGTAGCGTGCAATGGGGACAGCAGCAGTGCAATGGGGCTGGTGGCAGCGCAATGGGGCTGGTGGCAGGTGCAATGGGGACAGCAGCAGTGCAATGGGGCTGGTGGCAGTGCAATGGGGCCGGTGGCAGCGCAATGGGGACAGCGGTGGTGCAATGGGGCTGGTGGCAGCGCAATGGGGACAGCAGCAGTGCAATGGGGCTGGTGGCAGCGCAATGGGGCTGGTGGCAGGTGCAATGGGGACAGCGGTGGTGCAATGGGGCTGGTGGCAGCGCAATGGGGCTGGTGGCAGGTGCAATGGGGACAGCGGTGGTGCAATGGGGCTGGTGGCAGCGCAATGGGGCTGGTGGCAGTGCAATGGGGACAGTGGTGGTGCAATGGGGCCGGTGGCAGCGCAATGGGGCTGGTGGCAGCGCAATGGGGACAGTGGTGGTGCAATGGGGCCGGTGGCAGGTGCAATGGGGCTGGTGGCAGGTGCAATGGGGACAGCAGCAGTGCAGTGGGGCCGGTGGCAGCGCAATGGGGCTGGTGGCAGTGCAATGGGGACAGCAGTGGTGCAATGGGGCTGGTGGCAGTGCAATGGGGCTGGTGGCAGCGCAATGGGGACAGTGGTGGTGCAATGGGGCTGGTGGCAGCACAATGGGGACAGCGGTGGTGCAATGGGGCTGGTGGCAGTGCAATGGGGCTGGTGGCAGTGCAATGGGGACAGTGGTGGTGCAATGGGGACAGCAGCGGTGCAATGGGGCCGGTGGCAGCGCAATGGGGACAGTGGCAGCGCAGTGGGGCCCAGCAGCAGCACGGGGGGGTGGCGGGGGGGCCCGGCAGGGCCGCAGCACCCACCTCGTGGTTGGAGAGGTCCCAGTAGGGCCGCTCGCCGAAGGCCATCACCTCCCACATGACGATGCCGTAGCTCCAGACGTCGCTGGCCGAGGTGAACTGGCGGCGGGCGATGGCCTCGGGGGCCGTCCAGCGGATGGGGATCTTCCCCCCCTGCGGAGGGGGCCACCGGCGCTCAGCCCCCCCGCCCCGGCACCGGGGTGGGGGGGGGGGACATCCCACCCGCCCTTACTCACGCTGGTGGTGTAGGTGGCCTCGGCGTCCTCCTCCAGCACCCGCGAGAGCCCGAAGTCGGACACCTTGCAGCCGAGGCGGCCGTCGACGAGGACGTTGCGGGCGGCCAGGTCGCGGTGCACGTAGTTCATGGCGGCCAGGTAGCGCATGCCGCCCGCGACGCCCCGCAGCATGGCCAGCAGCTGCGCGGCACCCAGCGCCCCCGCCTTCTCCTGGGGGGGCCCCGAGCTGCGGTTCTTCCCCCCGCCAAAATCCCTTTTCTTCCCACCACCCCCCCCATCCCCAATCCCCAAAATCCACTTTTTTCCCATGCCAAAATCCACTTTTTTCCCTATCTCCCAAATCCACTTTTTTCCCATGCCAAAATCCACTTTTTCCCCCATCCCCAAAATCCACTTTTTTCCCCATCCCCAAAATCCACTTTTTTCCCATGCCAAAATCCACTTTCTTTTTTTTTCCCCATTCCCAATATCAACTTTTTCCCCCATCCCCCAAATCCACTTTTTTCCCCATGCCAAAATCCACTTTTTCCCCCATCCCCAAAATCCACTTTTTTTCCCATGCCAAAATCCACTTTTTTCCCCCCATCCCCCAAATCCACTTTTTTCCCATGCCAAAATCTATTTTTCCCATCCCCCAAATCCACTTTTTTCCCCATGCCAAAATCCACTTTTTCCCCCCATCCCCCAAATCCACTTTTTTCCCCATGCCAAAATCCACTTTTTCCCCCATCCCCCAAATCCACTTTTTTCCCCATCCCCAAAATCCACTTTTTTCCTCTATCACCCAAATCCACTTTTTTTCCCCATGTCAAAATCCACTTTTTTCCCCCATCCCCAAAATCCACTTTTTTCCCCCATCCCCCAAATCCACTTTTTTCCCCATGCCAAAATCCACTTTTTCCCCCATCCCCCAAATCCACTTTTTTCCCCATGCCAAAATCCACTTTTTCCCCCATCCCCAAATCCACTTTTTTCCCCATGCCAAAATCCACTTTTTTCCTCTATCCCCCAAACCCACTTTTTTCCCCATGCCAAAATCCACTTTTTTCCCCCATCCCCAAAAACCACTTTTTTCCCCATGCCAAAATCCACTTTTTCCCCCATCCCCAAATCCACTTTTTTTCCCATGCC
Source organism: Dromaius novaehollandiae (assembly GCF_036370855.1). Lineage (NCBI taxonomy): Eukaryota > Metazoa > Chordata > Aves > Casuariiformes > Dromaiidae > Dromaius > Dromaius novaehollandiae. The sequence goes on along the minus strand of NC_088121.1, from coordinate 9,835,612 downwards.
AAAATCCACTTTTTTCCCCTATCTCCCAAATCCACTTTTTTTCCCCATGTCAAAATCCACTTTTTTCCCCCATCCCCAAAATCCACTTTTTTTCCCCCATCCCCAAAATCCACTCTTTTTCCTGCGCCAAAATCCACTTTTTTCCCATCCCCAAAATCCACTTTTTTCCCCATGCCAAAATCCACTTTCCCCCCATCCCCAAATCCACTTTTTTCCCATGCCAAAATCCACTTTTTTCCTCTATCCCCCAAACCCAATTTTTTTCCCCATGTCAAAATCCACTTTTTTCCCCCATCCCCCAAATCCACTTTTTTTCCCCATGCCAAAATCCACTTTTTCCCCCATCCCCCAAATCCACTTTTTTCCCCATGCCAAAATCCACTTTTTTTCCCCCATCCCCAAATCCACTATTTTCCCCATCCCCAAAATCCACTTTTTTCCCCCCATCCCCCAAATCCACTTTTTTCCCCATGCCAAAATCCACTTTTTTCCCCCATCCCCAAAATCCACTTTTTTCCCCCATCCCCCAAATCCACTTTTTTCCCATGCCAAAATCCACTTTTTTCCTCTATCACCCAAATCCACTTTTTTTCCCCATGTCAAAATCCACTTTTTTCCCCCATCTCCAAAATCCACTTTTTTTCCCCCATCCCCCAAAATCCACTTTTTTCCCCATGCCAAAATCCACTTTCTTTTTTTTCCCCCCATCCCCCAAATCAACCTTTTTTCCCCATGCCAAAATCCACTTTTCTTTTCCCCATCCCCAAAATCCACTTTTTTCCCATGTCAAAATCCACTTTTTTCCCCCATCCCCAAAATCCACTTTTTTCCCCCATCCCCAAAATCCACTTTTTTCCCCATCCCCCAAATCCACTTTTTTCCCCCATCCCCCAAAATCCACTTTCTTTTTTTTCCCCATCCCCAAAATCCACTTTTTTCCCCGCGCCAAAATCGACTTTTTTTTTCCCCCATCCCCCAAAATCCACTTTTTTCCCCATCCCCAAAATCTACTTTTTTTCCCCCATCCCCAAAATCCACTTTTTTCCCATGTCAAAATCTACTTTTTTTCCCCATCCCCCAAATCCACCTTTTTCCCCATGCCAAAATCCACTTTTTTCCCCTATCACCCAAATCCACTTTTTTTTCCCCATGTCAAAATTGACTTTTTTCCCCCATCCCCAAAATCCACTTTTTTCCCATGTCAAAATCCACTTTTTTTCCCCATCCCCCAAATCCACTTTTTTCCCCATCCCCAAAATCGACTTTTTTTCCCCCATCCCCCAAAATCCACTTTTTTCCCCATCCCCAAAATCCACTTTTTTCCCCCCATCCCCCAAATCCACTTTTTTCCCCATGCCAAAATCCACTTTTCCCCCATCCCCCAAATCCACTTTTTTCCCCATCCCCAAATCCACTATTTTCCCCCATCCCCAAAATCCACTTTTTCCCCCCCATCCCCAAAATCCACTTTTTTCCCCCATCCCCCAAAATCCACTTTTTTCCCCCATCCCCAAATCCACTTTTTCCCCCATCCCCAAAATCCACTTTTTTCCCATGCCAAAATCCACTTTTTTCCCCTATCCCCCAAATCCACTTTTTTCCCATGTCAAAATTGACTTTTTTTCCCCCATCCCCAAAATCCACCTTTTTCCCATGTCAAAATCCACTTTTTTTCCCCCATCCCCAAAATCCACTTTTTTCCCCCATCCCCAAATCCACTATTTTCCCCATCCCCAAAATCCACTTTTTTCCCCCATCCCCCAAATCCACTTTTTCCCCCCATCCCCAAAATCCACTTTTTTCCCCCATCCCCAAAATCCACTTTTTTCCCATGCCAAAATCTATTTTTCCCATCCCCCAAATCCACTTTTTTCCCCATGCCAAAATCCACTTTTTCCCCCATCCCCCAAATCCACTTTTTTTCCCCATGCCAAAATCCACTTTTTTCCCCCATCCCCCAAATCCACTTTTTTCCCATGCCAAAAAATCTACTATTTTCCCGCCGCCAACGACTCGCTGCTGCATCCCGGCTGCCCCGAGCATCCGCCCCATGGGAAACAGGTCCGAAATAACAAAAAAAACCCCCAAAGCATGGGAAACTCCCCCAAAAAGTGGCTAAACAGGGTCCTGGATGGATCCTGCCCGCCGCCGGCCACTTTTCCCATGGGACGGCCGATCCCAGCGGGATTTTCCCATGGGGCAGCGGTGAGTTTTCCCGCGGGGCGGGAGCTCAGGGAGGCAGCCAGCGTCGCCGGGGCGGGGAAACCAGAAAAGGAAAAATAAATAAATAAATAAATAAATAATAATAATAATAATAAAAGATAAAAATAAAAGATAAAAATAAAAATAAAAAAATAAAATAAAAATAAAATAAAAATAAAATAAAAATAAAAAATAAGAATAAAAAATAAGAATAAAAAATAAGAATAAGAATTAAAAAGAATAAAAAAGAATAAAAAATAATAAATAAATAAGAATTAATAAATAAGAATAAAAAAAGAATTAAAAAAGAATAAAATAAATAAGAATAAAATAAATAAGAATAAAATAAATAAGAATAAAAAATAAGAATAAAAAATAAGAATAAAAAATAAGAATAAAAAAAGAATAAAATAAATAAGAATTAAAAAAGAATAAAATAAATAAGAATAAAATAAATAAGAATTAAAAAATAAGAATAAAAAATAAGAATAAAAAAATAATAATAAAAAAGAATAAAATAAATAAGAATAAAAAAAGAATAAAATAAATAAGAATAAAAAATAAGAATAAAAAAAGAATTAAATAAAAAATAAGAATAAAAAATAAAAATTAAAAAAAAGAATAAAATAAATAAGAATAAAATAAATAAGAATAAAAAAAGAATAAAAAATAAGAATAAAAATAAGAATAAAAAAAGAATTAAATAAATAAGAATAAAATAAAAAAGAATAAAATAAATAAGAATAAAATAAGTAAGAATAAAATAAATAAGAATAAAATAAATAAATAAACGAAAGAAAACGAAAAGAAACAACCACAGGCGGTTTCGCCGGCCGTCACGCATCGCCTACCCGCAGGAATTTGTCCAGCGCGCCGTTTTCCATGTACTCCGTGATGATCATGAAGGGCTTGTCTGGAATAAAACCAACGGAAAAATAAAGAGCCGAAACCTCCGGGGCGGCGCGGAAAAAAAAAAAAGAAAAAAAATCCCAATTTTTCCCGCCGGCGTTGGAAGCAGCAACGCCCGCCCGGGTGGGGTTTTTTGGGTTTTTTCTTGATTTTTTCACCGTTTTTCGGCACGGAAACGGCTTGGGGGGGGGGACACACACACTCACGCTTGGAGACCACCCCCTCGAGGCGGATGACGTTGGGGTGGCAGAACTGGCCCATGGTGCCGGCCTCGCCGAGGAAGTCGGCGCGCTGGCGCTCCGTGGAGCCCGCCTTCAAGGTCTTGATGGCCACCGGCACCTCCTTGCCGCCCCGCTTCAGCAGGCCCTTGTAGACCTCCCCGAACTCACCTGCCGCGGGGCGCGGGGGTGAAATTCGGGGCGGGGAAGGCCGAGCCTCCCATGTTTTCCCATCTTTGGCTTTTTGGGGGGGTTACGGGCGGTTTTTCCCCGGGACCCACCGGCGCCGATGACCTTCTGGCGGGTGACGTGGGCCGGGTGGATCTCGGTGGCGAACTTGAGCACCGCCTGGTTGGGGTCCTCGTAGGTGTGCGGGTCCACGTAGGTCTTCAGCGGCTTCAGCTGGTCTGCGGGGGGGGCGCGGCGGCGTGGGCGTCCCCGTCTCTGTCCCCGTCCCCGTCCCCCCCCCACCGGCCGCCCAGCTCACCCGGCTTGGAGAAGCGGACGTCCTCGGGGGCCCGGCGCGGCCGCGAGCGCCTCTTCCTGCGGGGAGGGGGGAGCTGGGGGCGCCCGGCCGGGAGAGACCCCCCCCCCCCCCGGCCGGACCCTGTCCCCGGCCGGCCGCCGCGCCGGAAAAGCCCACGTCCCCCCCCCCCCGCTTTCCCTTTTTTCTTTTTTCCCTTTCTTAGTTTTCCCCCTTTTTTAATTTTTTCCCCTTTTTCCCCTTTTTATTTTCCCCTTTTTTCCTTTTTCCACTTTTTTCCTTTTTTAATTTTTTCCCCCTTTTTCCCTTTTTCCCCTTTTTTAATTTTTTCCTTTTTTCCCTTTTTTATTTTTTCCCTTTTTCCTTTTTGCCTTTTTAATTTTTCCCTTTTTCCCTTTTCTAATTTTTCCCTTTTTTCCTTTTTTTAATTTTTCCCTTTTTAAATTTTTCCCTTTTTTCCCTTTTTTCCCTTTTTTAATTTTTCCCTTTTCTAATTTTTCCCTTTTCTAATTTTTCCCTTTTCTAATTTTTCCCTTTTTCCCTTTTTTCCTTTCTTAGTTTTCCCTTTTTTTTCTCTTTTTTCCTTTTTTAATTGTCCCCTTTTTTCCCTTTTTTATTTTTTCCCCTTTTCCTTTTCCCCCTTTTTTAATTTTTTCTTTTCCCTTTTTATTTTTTCCCTTTTTCCTTTTTCCCTTTTTTAATTTTTCCCTTTTTTATTTTTTCCCTTTTTTCCCTTTTTTAATTTTTCCCTTTTTTATTTTTTCCCTTTTTTCCCTTTTTTAATTTTTCCCTTTTTTAATTTTTCCCTTTTTTCCCTTTTTTCTTTCTTAGTTTTTCCCTTTTTTCTTTTCTCTTTTTTAATTGTTCTCCTTTTTTTTCCCTTTTTTATTTTTTCCTTTTCCTTTTCCCAATTTTTAATTTTTTCTTTAAATTTTTTTCTTTTAAAATTTTTCCTTTTTTAATTTTCTTTCCCCTTTTTTATTTTTTCCCTTTTTCCTTTTTATTTTTTCCTTTTTATTTTTCCCTTTTCCTTTTTATTTTTCATTTTTCCCTTTTTCCTTTTTCCCTTTTTTATTTTTCTTTTCCCCTTTTTTATTCTTTTTCCCCTTTTTAATTTTTTCCCTTTTCTTCTTAATTTTTCCTTTTTAATTCTTCCTTTTTCTTTTTTCTTTTTTCCTTTTTCTTTTTTATCTTTTCCCTTTTTCTTTTTTTTACTTTTTCCCTTTTTCCCTTTTTAAATTATTTTCCTTTTTAATATTTTCCTTTTTCCCTTTTTAAAATCTTTTCCTTTTTTAATTTTTTCCTTTTCCCCTTTTTCCTTTTTCTCTTTTTTAATTTTTTTCCTTTTTAATGTTTTTCCCCTTTTTCCTTTTTTATTTTTCCCTTTATTTGTCCCTTTTTATATTCTTCCCTTTTGTTTTTTAATTTTTTCCTTTTTACAGTTTTCCTTTTTTAATTTTTTCTTTTTTCCTTTTTTCCCATTTTTAAATTTTTTTCCATTTCCCCATTTTGATTTTTTCCCTTCTAAATTTTTTTAGATTTTTTCCTTTTTCCTTTCTTCCCTTTTCCTTTTTTCTTTTGTCCTTTTTTCTTTTGTCCTTTTTTCTTTTGTCCTTTTTCCTTTTTCCTTTTTCCTTTTTCCTTTTTTCCTTTTTCCTTTTTTCTTTTTCCTTTTTTCCTTTTTCCTTTTTTCCTTTTTCCTTTTTCCTTTTTTCCTTTTTTCCTTTTTCCTTTTTCTCCTTTTTCCTTTTTCTCCTTTTTCCTTTTTCTCCTTTTTTCCTTTTTCCTTTTTCCTTTTTTCCTTTTTCTTTTTTCCTTTTTTCTTTTTCCCTTTTTCCCTTTTTTCTTTTTCCCTTTTCTATTTTTTTCTTTTTTCCTTTTTTTTAATTTTTGCCCCCCCCCCCAGCCCCCCCGTTCCCGGGAGAGCCGCCCACCTGCGCAAGCCGTAGAGGAGGCCGCCCAGCAGCAGCAGCACCAGGACGCCGGCGACGGAGCCGCTGATGACGGCGGCGGAGGCCGTGGCCTCGGAGCCTGCGGCGGGATGGGGGGGGGGACACGCTCGGACCCGGCTCAAATCCCCCCCCCCCCCAAAAAAAAACCCAAAAGGGTTTTTTTTTTTTTTTTGCCCCCCCCGCCGCGTTCCCTGCTCACCCTCGGGGAGGGTCTCGAACTCGTGGGGGGGGCTGTAGGCGCCCTGTCCCTCCTGGGTGAGCGCCTGCACCCGCACCACGTACGCCGTCCCCGGCGCCAGCTTGCCCAGCGTCACCGCGGCGTCCTCGCAGCGCAGCACCGAGTAGCTGTTCTCGTCCGCCTGCGGGGGGGGGGGACAAGGGGGCAAGCGCCCCGGCGAGGCGGGCTGAGACCGGGGCGCTCGTGACACATGTGGCCGGGCTGAGACCGGCACATTCGTGACATGCATGGCCAGGCTGAGACCGGGGCACTCGTGACACATGTGGCTGAGCTGAGACTAGTGCACTTGCGATGCATGTGGCCAGGCTGAGACCGGCACACTCGTGACATGCATGGCCAGGCTGAGACCGGCACACTCATGACACATGTGGCTGAGCTGAGACTAGTGTACTTGCGATGCATGTGGCCAGGCTGAGACCAGCACACTCGTGACATGCATGGCCAGGCTGAGACCGGCGCACTCGTGACACATGTGGCCGGGCTGAGACTAGTGCACTTGCGATGCATGTGGCCAGGCTGAGACCAGCACACTCGTGACATGCATGGCCAGGCTGAGACTGGTGCACTCATGACACGTGTGGTCAGGCTGAGACTAACGCACTCATGACACACATGGCTGGGCTGAGACCGGCACGCTCGTGACACGCATGGCCAGGCTGAGACCAGTGCACTCATGACACACATGGCCAGGCTGAGACTGGCTCACTCATGACATGTGTGGCCCAGCTGAGATCGGCACGCTCATGACACGTGTGGTCAGGCTGAGACTGGCACACTCGTGACGTGCATGGCCGGGCTGAGACCGGCGCACTCATGACATGCATGGCCTGGCTAAGACCAGTGCACTCATGACACGTGTGGCCGGGCTGAGACCAGTGCGCTCATGACATGCATGGCTGGGCTGAGACCAGCACACTCACGACACATGTGGCTGGGCTGAGACTGGCACACTCATGACATGCATGATTGGGCTGAGACTGGTGCACTCATGACACGCGTGGCCAGGCTGAGACTAGCGCACTCATGACACACATGGCCAGGCTGAGACCAGCGTGCTCACAACACACATAGCTGGGCTAAGACTGGTGCACTCGCAACATGCAAGAACATGCAAGGCCAGGCTGAGACCGGCACACTCATGACACGCGTGGCCAGGCTGAGACCAGTGCACTCATGACATGTGTGGCCAGGCTGAGATGCACAAGGCCAGGCTGAGGCCAGCACACTCATGACACGCGTGGCCAGGCTGAGACTGGCACACTCATGACATGCATGGGCAGGCTGAGACTGGTGCACTCATGACACGTGTGGCCAGGCTGAGACTAGCACACTTATGACACACATGGTTGGGCTGAGACCGGCACGCTCGTGACATGCATGGCCAGGCTGAGACCAGTGCACTCATGACACGCATGGCCAGGCTGAGACCGGCACACTCGTGACACACATGGCCAGGCTGAGACTGGCTCACTCATGACATGTGTGGCCCAGCTGAGACTGGCGCGCTCATGACACATGTGGCTGGGCTGAGACTGGCACACTCATGACATGCATGATTGGGCTGAGACTGGTGCACTCATGACACGTGTGGCCAGGCTGAGACTAGCGCACTCATGACACACATGGCCAGGCTGAGACCAGCATGCTCACAACACACATAGCTGGGCTGAGACTGGTGCACTCGCAACATGCAAGAACATGCAAGGCCAGGCTGAGACCGGCACACTCATGACACGCGTGGCCAGGCTGAGACCAGTGCACTCATGACATGCATGGCCAGGCTGAGATGCACAAGGCCAGGCTGAGACCAGCACACTCATGACACGCGTGGCCAGGCTGAGACTGGCACACTCATGACATGCATGGGCAGGCTGAGACTGGTGCACTCATGACACGTGTGGCCAGGCTGAGACTAGCACACTTATGACACACATGGCCAGGCTGAGACCGGCACACTCGTGACATGCATGGCTGGGCTGAGACCGGCACGCTCATGACACGCGTGGCCGGGCTGAGACCGGTGCCCTCACGATGTGCATGGCCTGGCTGAGACCGGCACGCTCGTAACACGTGTGGCCGGGCTGAGATGCACAAGGCCAGGCTGAGACCGGCGCGCTCGTGACACACATGGCCGGGCTGAGACCGGCGCACTCGTGACACATGTGCCCGGGGGGTGTGGGGGGGGGGGGGGGGGCCCGGGGCACCCTACCTTCTTGCTGTAGGTGACCTCGTACTTCCAGACGCGGGGACGCTGCCGGGCCGGCACGCTCCAGGAGAGCAGCAGGCTGGTGGCCGTGCGCCCGTCGAGGCTCAGCGCCGTCACCCGCGGCGGCTCTGCGGCGGGGGGGGACGAGGGAGGCCGTCAGGGCCCGACGCCAGGGTGAGGGGCACGGGGGGGGGGGTGAGGGAGGCCGTCAGGGCCTGACGCCGGGGTGAGGGGCACGGGGGGGGGTGAGGGAGGCCGTCAGGGCCCGACGCCAGGGTGAGGGGCACTGGGTGGGGCAAAGGAGGCCATCAGGGCCCGACGCCAGGGTGAGGGGCACGGGGGGACGAGGGAGGCCGTCAGTGCCCGATGCCAGGGTGAGGGGCACTGGGTGGGGCAAAGGAGGCCATCAGGGCCTGACGCCAGGGTGAGGGGCACGGTGGGGGGATGAAGGAGGCCCTCAGGGCCTGACGCCAGGGTGAGGGGCACGGGGGGGGGATGAAGGAGGCCATCAGGGCCCGACGCCAGGGTGAGGGGCACGGGGGGACAAGGGAGGCCATCAGGGCCCGACGCCAGGGTGAGGGGCACAAGGGAGGCTGTCAGCGCCTGACGCCAGGGTGAGGGGCACGGGGGGGGGGATGAAGGAGGCCATCAGGGCCCGACGCCAGGGTGAGGGGCACGGGGGGACAAGGGAGGCCATCAGGGCCCGACGCCAGGGTGAGGAGCACAAGGGAGGCTGTCAGCGCCTGACGCCAGGGTGAGGGGCATGGGAGGGGGATGAAGGAGGCCATCAGGGCCCGACGCCAGGGTGAGGGGCATGAGGGGACAAGGGAGGCCCTCAGGGCCCGACGCCAGGGTGAGGGGCAGGGTGGGAGGGAGGCCATCAGGGCCCGACGCCAGGGTGAGGGGCACGGGGGGACAAGGGAGGCCATCAGGGCCCGACGCCAGGGTGAGGGGCACGTGGCGGGACAAGCGAGGCCATCAGGGCCCGACGCCAGGGTGAGGGGCACAAGGGAGGCTGTCAGCGCCTGACGCCAGGGTGAGGGGCATGGGAGGGGGATGAAGGAGGCCATCAGGGCCCGACGCCAGGGTGAGGGGCAGGGCGGGAGGGAGGCCATCAGGGCCCGACGCCAGGGTGAGGGGCACGGTGGGGGGGATGAAGGAGGCCATCAGGGCCCGACGCCAGGGTGAGGGGCACGGGGTTGGGGGGGGGGACACCGCGGCCCCTCACCGGTGTAGTTGACGCAGACGGTGGCGGCGGCGACGCTGCGGTGCTCGCTGAAGGCCGAGACGCCGTTGCGGGCCTCCACGGCGAAGGTGTAGGCGACGTGGGGCTCCAGGTCGGCGACGGCGAGCGCCGTGGCCCGCAGCCCCCGGGGCGGCGCCCCGTAGCGCAGCCCCCCCTCGCAGGGCCGCCCGGCCCCCGGCCCGGGTCCCCGGCGCTCGCAGCTCACGCTGTAGGTGACGTCGCGGCGGCCGCCCGCGTCGCTCGGCGCCGACCAGCGCAGCTGCACCGTGGCCCCCGCCGCCACCGCCGTCAGCCCCCGCGGCGCCGACGGGGGCCCTGGCGCCACGGGGGGGGGGGGGGGGTCAGCGGGGCGGCCCGCTGCCGCCGAGCCCCACCGCGCCGCCAAGGACCCCGCCGTGCCTCGGTTTCCCCATCCCGCACCTTGGTCCCCCCCCCATCGTGCCTCAGTTTCCCCATCCTGTGCCCCGGTTTCCCCCATCATGCCCCAGTTTCCACCCATCATGTCCCAGTTTCCCCCCGCCGTGCCTCGGTTTCCCCATCCCGCACTTTGGTCCCCCCCCCATCGTGCCTCAGTTTCCCCATCCTGTGCCTCGGTTTCCCCCATCATGCCCCAGTTTCCCCCCATCACGTCCCAGTTTCCCCCCACCGTGCCCCAGTTTCCCCATCCCGCACCTTGGTCCCCCCCCCATCGTGCCTCAGTTTCCCCATCCTGTGCCCCAGTTTCCCCCATCACGTCCCAGTTTCCCCCCATCATGTCCCAGTTTCCCCATCCCGCACCTTGGTCTCCCCCCATCGTGCCTCAGTTTCCCCATCCCGCACTTTGGTCCCCCCCCATCGTGCCTCAGTTTCCCCATCCTGTGCCCCAGTTTCCCCCATCATGTCCCAGTTTCCCCCCATCATGTCCCAGTTTCCCCCCATCATGTCCCAGCTTCCCCATCCCGCACCTTGGTCCCCCCCCCCATCGTGCCTCAGTTTCCCCATCCTGTGCCTCGGTTTCCCCCATCATGCCCCAGTTTCCCCCCATCATGTCCCAGTTTCCCCATCCCACACCTTGGTCCCCCCCCATCGTGCCTCAGTTTCCCCACCCTGTGCCCCAGTTTCCCCCATCACGTCCCAGTTTCCCCCCACCGTGCCCCAGTTTCCCCCCATCGTGCCTCAGTTTCCCCATCCTGTGCCCCAGTTTCCCCCCCCCATCCTGTGCCCCAGTTTCCCCCATCACGTCCCAGTTTCCCCCCACCGTGCCCCAGTTTCCCCATCCCACACTTTGGTCCCCCCCCACATCGTGCCTCAGTTTCCCCACCCTGGGCCTCAGTTTCCCCCCCCATCCCAAACCTTGGTTCCCCCCCCATCCTGTGCCCCAGTTTCCCCCATCACATCCCAGTGTCCCCCATCACGTCCCAGTTTCCCCCCACCGTGCCCCAGTTTCCCCATCCCACACCTTGGTTCCCCCCCATCATGCCTCAGTTTCCCCCCCATCCCAAACCTCGGTTCCCCCCCCATCCTGTGCCCCAGTTTCCCCCCTCACATCCCAGTTTCCCCCCATCATGCCCCAGTTTCCCCCATCACATCCCAGTTTCCCCCCATCATGTCCCAGTTTCCCCCCATCGTGCCTCAGTTTCCCCATCCCGCACCTCGGTCCCCCCCCGCCGCGCCGCAGCCCCCCGGGACACTCACGCGTGCAGGGGTCTCCGGGGGGGTCGCCGGGGGCTCGGTAGTAGCCGTCCTCGCAGGGGCAGGCGCCGGAGCCGGCGGCCGCCGGCAGCGTGTGGGCCGGGCAGGGCAGGCAGTCGCCGGCCGAGGCCTCCGCCTTGAACGAGCCGGGGGGGCAGGCTGCATTGGGGGGGGGGGACAAAACCGCGGTGAGCCCCCAAAACACCCGCTTTTCCCCCCCCCCAAAAAAAACCACCGGGGAAAAAAAAAAAAAAAAAGAAAAAAGTGTGGCATGTCACGAGTTGCCCCGGTCTCAGCCCCCCCCAAAACACCCCCCACCCCAGGAAAAAAATCCCATCCCGTTTCCCAGCGCGGGAAAACCGTGAGCTGAACCCAACCGGGATAAAACCCCACGCGTGTGACATGTCACGAGCTGCCCCGGCCTCAGCCCCCCTGGAGAAAATCCCATCCCGTTTCCCGGAGTGGGAAAACCGTGAGCCGAACCCAACCGGGATAAAACCCCGCGCGTGTGACATGTCACGAGCTGCCCCGGCCTCAGCCCCCCCCAGGAAAAAGATCCCATCCCGTTTCCCGGCGTGGGAAAACCACGAGCTGAACCCAACCGGGATAAAACCCCGCGCGTGACATGTCACGAGCTGCCCCGGCCTCAGCCCCCCCAAAACACCCCCCACCCCAGGAAAAAAATCCCAGCCCGTTTCCCGCCACGGGAAAACCGCGAGCCGAACCCAACCGGGATAAAACCCCATGTGTGACATGTCACGAGCTGCCCCGGTCTCAGCCCCCCCGGGAAGAAAATCCCATCCCGTTTCCCGGCGTGGGAAAACCACGAGCTGAACCCAACCGGGATAAAACCCCGCGCGTGACATGTCACGAGCTGCCCCGGTCTCAGCCCCCCCAAAACACCCCCCACCCCAGGAAAAAAATCCCAGCCCGTTTCCCGCCACGGGAAAACCGCGAGCCGAACCCAACCGGGAAAAAACCCCGCGCGTGACATGTCACGAGTTGCCCCGGCCTCAGCCCCCCCGGAAAAAAAGATCCCATCCCATTTCCCGGCACGGGAAAACCACGAGCCGAACCCAACCGGGATAAAACCCCGCGCGCGTGACATGTCACGAGTTGCCCCGGTCTCAGCCCCCCCGGGAAAAAGATCCCATCCCGTTTCCCGGCACGGGAAAACCGTGAGCCGAACCCAACCGGGATAAAACCCCACACGTGACATGTCACGAGTTGCCCCGGTCTCAGCCCCCCCCCCCGGAAAAAAAGATCCCATCCCGTTTCCCGGCGTGGGAATGCCACGAGCCGAACCCAACCGGGATAAAACCCCGCGCGTGACATGTCACGAGCTGCCCCAGCCTCAGCCCCCCCCGGGAAGAAAATCCCATCCCATTTCCCAGCGTGGGAATGCCACGAGCCGAACCCAACCGGGATAAAACCCCACGTGTGACATGTCACGAGCTGCCCCGGTCTCAGCCCCCCCCCGGAAAAAAGATCCCATCCCGTTTCCCGGCGTGGGAATGCCACGAGCCGAACCCAACCAGGAAAAAAAACCCCACGCGTGACATGTCACGAGTTGCCCCGGCCTCAGCCCCCCTGGAGAAAATCCCATCCCATTTCCCAGCGTGGGAAAACCACGAGCCGAACCCAACCGGGATAAAACCCCGCGCGCGTGACATGTCACGAGCTGCCCCGGTCTCAGCCCCCCCGGAAAAAAGATCCCATCCCATTTCCTGGCACGGGAAAACCGTGAGCCGAACCCAACCGGGATAAAACCCCACACGTGACATGTCACGAGTTGCCCCGGTCTCAGCCCCCCCGGAAAAAAAGATCCCATCCCGTTTCCCGGCGTGGGAAAGCCACGAGCCGAACCCAACCGGGATAAAACCCCCCACACGTGACATGTCACGAGCTGCCCCGGCCTCAACCCCCCCCAAACCCCGCCCCCGGGGCAACGCACCTTCGCAGCTCTCGCCGGCGCCCCGCCGGTAGCCGGCCCGGCACAGGCACTGCCCGACGGGCACCAGCCACTCGCCGTCGGCGGCGCAGTGCAGCACGGGCGGCCGGGCCGCCGCGGCCCCCTCCACGCAGACCCCCCGCACCGCCGCCAGCCCCTGCGCCTCGCCGCCCGCCACGGTGGCGGCGAAGGCGGCCAGGCCGCGCCGCACGCCGGGGCACTTCTTGTAGTAGACGCGCACGGAGAGCAAGGCCACGCAGGCGCCCAGGTCCTGGAAAGCCAGGTAGAAGCCCTTGCGGCTCAGCGGGCCCACGGCGCGCACCTCGGCGTTGAGCCGCACGTGCCGCGCCGCCAAGTCCTCCCGCGCCGTCATCTCGTCCGGCGCGATGGTGTCGATCTTGCGGAACTGCCGCCTCTGGAAGTTGGTGCCGTAGTCGACGTCGGACTCGGCGTAGTAGAGGTTGAAGGTCTCCTTGCAGGCGCCGGGGCCGCCGGGGAAGCTGTTGCAGTCGCGGACGGTGAAGCGGAGCTCGACGAAGACGCGCCGGGCTTCGCCGCGGTAGATCCAGTTGGTGCGCAGCCAGTTCTCCTGCTCGCCCGCCTGCACCTCGCACACGGCGTACATGTAGATGAGCGAGTCGTTCATGACGTTTTGCAGCAGGTCCCACTGCCGGAGAACGGAGAAAAACCCCCCCCGGGTCTCGCGCTGGCTCTGGAGGCCGAGGGGGGGCTGGAAACGGTGTCCCCCCCCCGCCGCCGCCGCCGCCGCTTACCCCTCTGCCGTAGGGCTGGGTGAGCCAGCCCAGCTCGCCCTGGGCCTTGGCGAAGTCCAGCAGCACCACTGCGGGGAGAGAAGGCGTCGGGGCGGGTGGGCACGGCCCCCCCCAGCCCGCCCCAGCTCTGCCGTCGGCGCCCCGCGGTGATCCCCCCCCCCCACGGCCCCCATCCCGCCTCCAGCTCTCGGGGTCAGTGACCTGCAGGGATTTTTGCACCCAAAACTCCCATTCCTGCCCCAATTCGCGTGGTCAGTGACCTGCAGTGATTTCTTCCCCCCCCCACGGCCCCCATCCCGCCTCCAGCTCTCGGGGCCAGTGACCTGCAGGGATTTTTGCACCCAAAACTCCTGTCTTTGCCCCAGTTCGCATGGTCAGTGACCTGCAGGGATTTTCCCCCCCCCCCATGGCCCCCATCCCACCTCCAGCTCTCGGGGTCGGTGCCCTGCAGGGATTTTTCCCCCCCCACGGACCCCATCCCACCTCCAGCTCTCGCGCTCAGTGACTTGCAGGGATTTTTGCACCCAAAACTCCCATCCCACCTCCAGCTCTCGGGGTCAGTGACCTGCAGTGATTTTTGCACCCAAAACTCCTGTCTTTGCCCCAGTTCGCGCGGTCAGTGACCTGCAGTGATTTCTTCCCCCCCCCCACGGCCCCCATCCCACCTCTAGTTCTCACAGCCAGTGACCTGCAGTGATTTCTTCCCCCCCCCACGGCCCCCATCCCACCTCCAGCTCTTGTGGCCAGTGACCTGCAGTGATTTTTGCACCCAAAACTCCTGTCTTTGCCCCAGTTTGCGCAGTCAGTGACCTGCAGGGATTTTTCCCCCCCCCACGGCCCCCATCCCACCTCCAGCTCTCGGGGTCAGTGACCTGCAGGGATTTTTGCACCCAAAACTCCCATCCCTGCCCCAGTTCGCGCGGTCAGTGACCTGCAGGGATTTTTCCCCCCCCCACGGCCCCCATCCCGCCTCCAGCTCTCGGGGTCAGTGACCTGCAGGGATTTTTGCACCCAAAACTCCCGTCTTTGCCCCAGTTCGCGCAGTCAGTGACCCGCAGTGATTTTTCCACCCGCCTTCGCGGCTCTGCGCCACGGGGAGCCCCCGGCCGCCCCCCCCCCCCCAGGAAGAGGGAAACGGAGGCAGGCGCCGGCCTCCCTGCCCGGGCGGATCCGGGTCTCCGCCGGGAGTGGAGCCGAGGAAGGGGAGCGGGTTCCGCGCCGGCCGCCCCGTGATTCAGCCCCCAGGAATGCGCACGGAGGCTCCCGGACGCCTGGGCTCGCCGTGCCTGGCGCCAGGCCGCGGCCGAGGGGGGGTCCCCAGCATGCTCTTCCCCCCCCCCCATCAGTGGGGCAGAGCAGGGTCAAGGGGGGGGTTTTGGGGAAGGGGAAAAGCGGGGAAAGGGGAGCCGCTTCGCCGCAGCAGCCGGATCTGAGACCGTGCAAGCTCGTGACATGCCCTGCCCCGCCGGGGCAAAGTCTAGGGCTTGGCGCAACCGCCCGGCAGTCCCCCCCCCACCCCCCCGCCGCTCTCTCCGGGGCCAGGAAGGACGTTACCGGCGGATATCCCGGCCTTCCTGCGCTTTGGAAGTCCCCCCCCGCTACCCTCCGCCGGAAAAACCGGCGCGATCTTTCGGCCAGCACCCGTGAGATGAGTTTGTGGGGTCTCTGCCGCCCGGCTGCTTCGCCGGGGGGGGGGGGGGGGGGGACAACGGGGTGTCACCCCGTCCCCATCGCCCGCCCCGGTGCCGCTGCGCCCCGTTTCCCGGCCGCGTGACGCACCGGCGATGGGGAAACTGAGGCACGGGGCCAGGCCGTGAGTCAGGCGGCGAAACCTGACTCAAGGCGGCCCAACCCCAGCCGGGGGGGGGGGGGGGGCACCCACATTTTGGCGGCCTTGCCCCCAAATCACCCGGCAAAAATTAAAAAAAAGAATAAAAATCCCCTCCCGGAGCATCTCCCCGCGCGGGATCCGGCCCCCTTGGATCAATCCGGCTCCGCTCGCCGCCGCCGAGACCCCGGGAAGAGCGCAGCGGGTTTCGGGGCCAACGCGGCCCGTTTTGGGGGCCGGGCGGCCGATTTTGTCGGAGTCGCAAAAGTTCAAAATAGCCGAGCGGCTCCAAAGCGCCAGCTCCCGAACCGCCGGGGCGTCGCTCGGCTTTTCCGGGGGGATTTTTGGGGATTTTGGCCCCCCCTAAATCACTATTTGCTGCATTAAACCCTCCTGCCGCTCGCGCTGCGCCGAGCCGTGGGAACCGGCCCCAAATTCCTCCGCACCGGAGCCACGTCGGGCTGGTTTGGGCTGAAATAAAATCAAACCCGGCTTCTCCCCCCACCCCGGCAATTTATCCCCCCCCCCGCCGCCGAGTTTCTCCTGGGGTTAAAAAAGCAGCTGGTTATTTTCCTCCTTTCCCCCCCCCCCCTTCCCAAAATTCCCACCAGCCTCCGGTTTATTTGCACTCGCTGCGATCGGAGCTGGATTCCGGCATCCTTCGGTTTGCAGGAGCCGGATTAAAGGCGAAGCGGTTTGATGCCCCCCCCAGACCCCTTTTTGCAAGGGTGATGCCCCCCCCCGCCGCCCCTTTCCACGCCACCCCCCTGAAAACGCAGCGATTTGCCCCAAAACGGCCCAAATTTGCTCCCAAACTGCTGGATTGGGGGGGGGGGGCAGGCGGGGGGGGGGCGCAAGGTGGAGGCTGCTTGTTTTCCCGAGCACTTTTCGGGCTTTCCTGACATTGTTCTCCGCATTCCTGGGCCGGATCCTGCCCTCGCCAGCCGGATTCCTGGGAATTTCCCTCCACTTTGCCTTTTTTTTAAAATATATATATATTTTTTTTTTGCTTTCGGTGCGTTTTCCCCTTCCTCCCCCCGGTTTCGAGGAATGCGGCCTGGGGGGGTCCGGGGGGGGTCTTTGCTCTTGCAAAGGGTCCGGGTTTTGGAAGCGGCGAAGCAGAGCAGGACCCGACCCCCTCTGCGACCCCAAATTCTTTGCAAACCCCAAACTTTTTGCAGCGTCCTAAACTTTTGCAAACCCCAGACTTTCTGCAAACCCCAAATCTCTGCAAAGCCCCAAATTCTTTGCAAAGCCCAAACTTTTTGCAACGTCCTAAACTTTTTGCAACCCCCCCAAACTTTTTGCAAAGCCCAAATCTTTGCAAGGCCCCAAGTTTTTGCAACCCCCCCAAACTTTTTGCGAAGTCCAAAACTTTTTGCAACACCCCAAATCTTTGCAAACTCCAAACTTTTTGCAACCCCCCAAACTTTTTGCAAAGCCCCAGATCTTTGCAAACTCCAAACTTTTTGCAAAGCCCAAACTTTTTGCAAAGCCCCAGATCTTTGCAAAGCCCAAACTTTTTGCAAAGCCCAAACTTTTTGCAAAGCCCCAAACTTTTTGCAAAGCCCCAAACTTTTTGCAAAGCCCCAAGCGCAGCCCCGATTGCGCATGTTGTCCCTTCCCCCCCCCACCCATCGCCGGGGCAGCAACCCCCGCCCCGGCCCCGCCGCACCCATGGGTGCCCTGGGTGCGGGCGACCCGGCCAAGATTTAGCGCTCAAAACCGGGCTTTTCCTCCCCCCTCCTCCCCCAAAACCGGCTCGGATCCGGCCCCGCATCGGCCCCCCTTCCCCGGGCCGCTCTCACCTTCCTCGGCGCCGGCGGTGGCGAGGAGGAGGAGGAGGAGGAGGAAGGCCGGCGGCCGGGCCATGCCGGCGGCGCGTCGAGGCCGGCGGTGGCTACGGGCGCCCCGCGGCCGCGGTGATGGGCGGCGGCGCGCTCGGGCGCTGTTCATTCATGCCCCGAGCTGATGTCAGCCGGCCCCTCCCGGGAGGAAGGCTCTCGGCAGCGCTGTTAAAGGGACAGAGCCGCTCCCCAGTCCGGCCCAGTACGGCACTGGGAGCCCCACCCCTTCCGCAACCCCTCCCTCCCCGGTGTAGACCCCCCCCCCCCCCCCGCCGTGGAGACCCCCCCGGCTCTGCGGCTTGGCCTGGACTCACAGGCACCTTCCTCATCCTCGCCGCCTCTCCTTGCCCCCCCCCTTCCCCCAATCCCAGTGCAACTGGGACCCCCCCAGTTGGATCCAGTCCCCT
Source organism: Dromaius novaehollandiae (assembly GCF_036370855.1). Taxonomy (NCBI): domain Eukaryota; kingdom Metazoa; phylum Chordata; class Aves; order Casuariiformes; family Dromaiidae; genus Dromaius; species Dromaius novaehollandiae. The sequence continues at coordinate 9,817,680 of NC_088121.1, read as the reverse complement.
CCCTCGCCAGGCCGCGACCTTTCCAAGCGGCTCCTAAATCCCGGCTTTGGGGGTCAGGGGGCGGCTCCCCCCCCCCCCCCGGGGAGGGTCTGGGTGCTGCCTGGGCGTGAAGGGGTTAAAGCGGTTGGGGGGGGGGGGAGCCCCCTCCTCTTTCATTCATAAAGCCGGGGCGCGGGAAGCGCCGGGGCCCGGCAGCCAATGGGGCGCGAGGGGGCGGGGCCACGCAGGTACACCCCCCCCCCCCCGGCACCCCCTCCCCAGTTTGGCACTGGGAGCAGGGGGTGGCCAAACTGGGTGGGCGAAGGGCAGGCGTCACCCTCCAGCCGGCGGGCTGTCTCCTCCTCCATCCACCTGTCTGTCCATCCCTCCGTCCATCCCTCCGGCTGTCCATGAATCCGTCCATCTGTCCAGCCAGTCTCCTGGCCATCCCTCTGTCCACCCATCCTTCCATCTGTCCATCCATCCGTTCTTCCATCCGCCCCTCTGTCCATCCATCCCACCATCCATCCATCCCTCCGTCCTTCCATCCACTCCTGCATCTGTCTTATCCCTCTGTCCATCCATCCCACCGTCTATCCATCCATCCGTCCATCCCTCCGTCCTTCCATCTGCCCCAGCATTTGTCCATCCCTCTGTCCATCCATCCGTCCATCCTTCTGTCCATCCATCCCACCATCCATCCCTCTGTCCATCTGTCCATCCATCCGTTCTTCCATCCGCCCCTCTGTCCATCCATCCCACCATCCGTCCATCCCTCCGTCCTTCCATCCACTCCTGCATCTGTCTTATCCCTCTGTCCATCCATCCCACCATCCATCCATCTGTTCATCCCTCTGTCCTTCCATCCACCCCTGCAACTGTCCATCCCTCTGTCCATCCATCCATCCATCCTTCTGTCCATCCATCTCACCATCCATCCCACCATCCATCTCTCCATCCACCCCTCTGTCCATCCATCCCACCATCCGTCCATCCCTCCGTCCTCCCATCCACTCCTGCATCTGTCTATCCCTCTGTCCACCCATCCCACCGTCTATCCATCCATCCGTCCATCCCTCTGTCCTTCCATCCACCCCTGCAACTGTCCATCCCTCTGTCCATCCATCCGTCCATCCTTCTGTCCATCCATCTCACCATCCATCCCACCATCCATCCCTCTGTCCATCTGTCCATCCATCCGTTCTTCCATCCGCCCCTCTGTCCATCCATCCCACCATCCGTCCATCCCTCCGTCCTCCCATCCACTCCTGCATCTGTCCATCCCTCTGTCCATCCATCCCACCATCCATCCATCCGTCCATCCCTCCGTCCTTCCATCTGCCCCAGCATCTGTCCATCCCTCTGTCCACCCATCCCACCATCCATCCCTCTGTCCATTTATCCCTCTGTCCATGCATCCGTCCATCCATCCGTCCCTTCCTCCGTCCCTCCCTCCACCTCTCCGTCCATCCCTCCTCCCACCCACCCGTTAACCCCTCCGTCCGTCCATCCGTCCATCCTCACGTGGGGCAGGATGCCGGACCCTCTCCCGGCGAGGGGAGAAGGGGGCCCAGAGCGACTCCCCCCTGCCCCACATCCCCCCCCCCTCAGCACCCCACGCCGGGGGGGGGCATCCAGGGAGATAAGAGAAGTATGAGCAGGGAGGGGAACATCAAAGGCTGCCGGAGGGGGGGGGGGACGAGCCCGGACGGTGCCAGCCCGGACCTGCCCCGAGCCCGGATGTGACTCAGCAGAGGCCGGCGCAACTCATCACAGCGATGGAATGTGCCGCCGCGCTTAGCCCGGGGGGGGGGGGGGGGACGGGGACAAAAGGGCTTCGTCAGCCTCCCGCGGGGAAAGGAGGGGGGGGCCCCCGCCCCGCGCCGCCCCGCTGAGGCCCGACGAACTCGGTGCCGCCACCTCAGCCCCCCCCCGGCTTTTTTTCAGCATTTCCGTGTTACCAAAAAAAACGGGGTGCGGGTGGGTGGGAAAAGCAGTTTATTGGGTGGGAGAGGCCTGAGGCGGCGGTGAGGGGCTGCCGGCGGGCAGGAGGCCGGCGGCCAGCTGGTCGCGGCGCCAGAGGCGCTCGGCCAACGCGTCGAGCAGCGGGGCGACCCGGGCCAGCTCGGCGCGGGCCCCGGCGTCCCCGCGGCCCCGGCGTCCCCGTGCCCGCGGCGCGCCGCTGGCCCGCAGCACCGGCAGCCGCCAGGCCCGCTCGAAGGCCGCCACGTCCCGCTCCGTGACGTCCGCCTGCGGCGACAGGTCGAACCTGGGCGCAAGTCAAGGGAGAAGCCGCTTGCCCATCGGTGTGATGAAAGCCGCGTTCTCAGCTCGGTGCCTAAACACCCCCCCCCCCGAAGCGAACCGGGCTCCAGGGAGGGGGGAAGGCGGCCCCGCAACGCGCAAGGATACTTGGTGCCGACGACCACGCGGACGAGGTTCTCCTCCGGCCGCGTCACCCGGGCCACCTGGCCCGGCAGGTCCTCGAAGGAGCAGCGGTCGGTGAAGGAGAAGAGGAAGAGGACGCCGTCCGCCTCCTCCTTGCAGGCCTGCGAGGGAGCAGGCGGGCGTCACCGGGGCGGTCTTGTGTCCCCCCCCCCCCCCTCTCCAAGCGTGTCCCCTCTGTCCCCAAACCCACCGGCAGGATATGGTCGAATTTCTTCAGCGCCGTTTCGCCGCAATCCCAAAAATCGAGCTGGAAGAGCACCGGGCGCCCGGCGTCGCGCACCTTCGCCGGCCAGTACACCGTGGTGGCCTGGATGCCTGCGGAGAGACGGCCCGCGGTCACCGCTGTCACCCCCCCCCCCCCGCCGCCACCTGTCCCCCCCCCCCCCCGGGGACCCCGGCGTACCCAGCGTCTCGTGGTGCCCGGCCGGTCCCTCGGCGCCCGCCAGCGCTGCCACCAGCGCCGTCTTGCCCACGCCGCTCTTGCCGGAGACGAAGAGCTTGTAGGCGGCCGGGGCCGCGGCCAGCGCCGGCGGCAGGGCCGGGCGCTCCAGCAGACCTGGGGGGCAGCGGGTCAGGATGAGGCCCGAGGCGGCGGTGATGGCACACGGGGGACACGGGGGGGGGGGGACACTCACCGAAAAGGCGCCGGCGGCCCTTGCGCAGGATGGCGTCGCGGTGCTGCCGGCCCTCGGGCGAGAGCAGCCAGCCCGGCTCCACCACCGAGCCCGGCGCCACGTCCATGTCCATGGCGGTGCAAGTGGGAGCCCTGGGGCCCCCTGCACCCCCCCCCCAAAAAAAAAAAAAAAACGGGGGGGGTGGGAGGTAGCCCCTGCCAAACCCCCCGGCTGCGGGGTGCAATGCACCCCCTGCACCCCCCAGCCGGTCTCGGTACCCCCAAACCCTGCAAAGGGGGTGCAAAACCTCCCCTCCTGCCCCCCCTTCACCCCCAGGACCCCCCTGCACCCCCAAATCCTGCAAACGGGGTGCAACATGTCCCCTCCTGCCCCCCTGCCCCCCCAGGGCGCCCCCCTGCACCCCCAGGACCCCCCTGCACCCCCAAACCCTGCAAACGGGGTGCAACATGTCCCCTCCTGCCCCCCATGAGCCCCCCCAGGGCCCCCTGCACCCCCAAACCCTGCAAAGAGGCTGCAAAACCTCCCCTCCTGCCCCCCTGCACCCCCAGGGCCCCCCCTGCACCCCCAAACACTGCAAACGGGGTGCAACATGTCCCCTCCTGCCCCCCTGCCCCCCAGGGCGCCCCCCTGCACCCCCAGGACCCCCCTGCACCCCCAAACCCTGCAAACGGGGTGCAACATGTCCCCTCCTGCCCCCCATGAGCCCCCCAGGGCTTCCTGAACCCCCAAATCCTGCCAAGGGCGTGCAAAACCTCCCCTCCTGCCCCCCTGCACCCCCAGGGCCCCCCCTGCACCCCCAGGACCCCCCTGCACCCCCAAACCCTGCAAACGGGGTGCAACATGTCCCCTCCTGCCCCCCATGAGCCCCCCAGGGCCTCCTGCACCCCCAAACCCTGCAAAGAGGCTGCAAAACCTCCCCTCCTGCCCCCCCTGCCCCTCCAGGGCCCCCCCTGCACCCCCAAACCCTGCAAAAGGGGTGCAAGGTGTCCCCTCCTGCCCCCCTGCACCCCCAGGGCCCCCCCTGCACCCCCAAACCCTGCAAACGGGGTGCAACATGTCCCCTCCTGCCCCCATGAGCCCCCCTGCACCCCCAGGACCCCCCCCTGCACCCCCAAACCCTGCAAACGGGGTGCAACGGGTCCCCCCCTGCCCCATTGGCCCCAGCACCCCCCCCAGGGGACCCTGAACGCCCCCCCAGGCCCTCAGCACCCCCCAGGGCCCCCTGCCCCCCCCCAGACCCCTCGCATCACCCTAAGGGCCCCCCGCACGCCCCCAGGGGTCCCTGCATGCCAAACCCTGCCGGGAGGGGGGGGCAACACATCACATCCCACCCCCCCAGGCTCCCCGCACCCCAAAACCGCCGAGGGGGCGCCCCGGGCCCCCTCCGCCCCCCCGCGGGGCTCCCCCCCCCACCCCCGCACCTGGCCCTTTAAGGCGCGGCCCCCGCCGCCTCACCTGCGGCCACTTCCGCCTCGGCTCCCGCTGACGTCACCCAGCGGGGCGTGGCCCGCCCCGCCCCGCCCACCCGGCCGCGGCGCATGCGCGGTGGAAGCACGGGGGGAGCCACGTGGAGCGGGGCGGGGGGCACCCCGGCTATAGGGGGGGGCCCGGCTATAGGGGGGAACCCAGCTATAGGGCGGCCCTCCAGGCCTGGGTGCGGCTCCCCGGGGGGGGGATCTGCCCCCAACACCCCTCTGGGCACCCCATGTGCTAGGGGGGTCCCTGCCCTATAGGTTGTGGGGTGCCCCGCAGCACGGTGGGGGCGGGCAGGGGGCGCAGCCGCCGGGTCCTAGCGCCGGCCCGCTGCGGGGTCCGCCGGGTCCTAGCGCCGGCCCGCTGCGGGGTCCAGCTGCCCAGGGGCCAACACGGGCCCATTTGGGGGTGCAGCCCCCCAGTTTCCCAGCCCCCCCGTTTCCCACGCCGGCTCGCTTCGGGGCTCCCGGTCTCCAATTTCCCATGTCGCGGCATCCTGGTCCCTAATTTCCCGCATTGCAGCATCCCGGTCCCCAATTTCCCGTGCTGCAGCATCCCGGTCCCCAATTTCCTGCACCGGCATCCTGCGGGGTACCGGTGCCTGGTTCCCAGCGCCGGCCCGCTTCGGGATACGGATCCCTGCTTTGGGATACAGATCCCCGCTTCGGGATGCGGGTCCCTGCTTCGGGATGCGGGAGGCCGCCGGCCGTCGCTCGCCCGCCGCAGCAGCTCGGCAAACACATTAAACAGCCGTCCGTTTCTTCCGTTTTTATTTGTTAAACCGCTAAAAATCCATGGGGGAAACGTTAACAAAAAGAGGGGGGAAATCGTGTTTTTTTTTTTTTTTACACAGATTTAAATATCACCGAAATGTCACTTTTCATTCCTACGCTCGGCTGAGCCTAAAACGATGGGTCGGGGAGGTGAATGATACTTGCACACCTGAGTCAGGGGGTGGGGGGGGAACCCTCACTCAGGGCCCCCGTCTGTCCATCCGTCTGTCCATCCGCATGCGGAGACGGACGTTCCCGGCGGCGGGAGCGATTCATTGCAACCAGGCGGGGAAGGAGGAGGAGGAGGGAGGCAAAGCCGCGAAGCCTTAACCACGCCGGGAGCACGAGCATGAAATCCGGAGGGGGAAACATGAGATGCCCCATGGCATCACGCTGCCACCAACCCATTTATTCATTATTTTTTATTTAAGGCTGGACGCGGACCTCGAAGCAAGCCGGGGCGAAGGGCGAGACGTGCAAACACAGCAAGGGAGAGGGAGCGCGGACCCGCCGGGCAGAGAGGGGGAGACGAAACGAGGCGCAAGACGGGACGAAAATCGGGCGCAGAGGCCAGATTTAATGCAGGTTTAGTTACGGCAAATGGCGCAAATGAAGTAAATCCCCCCCCCCCCCCCCCCCGCAGCCCGAATCGGCTCGCAGACCTCCGACACGCAGGAGGATCCGCAAGCGAGCCCGGCAATTCATTAAATCCAGCTCCAAAATAAATCAAGCAGCAAGCAAAATGCTTTTTTTTTTTTCTTTCTTTTTTAAAAGGTTTTAGCAGGGAAATGCAAGCCTCCGCCGGCAGCCAGCCGCTTCCGAGAGCCTCCAAGAGGCCAAATACCGGCGGGAACGGGAGGAGGGTTTCGATCGCCAAAGTTTGGGGGCAAAACTCTGCCCGAAGCGGGCACCAAGCCTAGCAAAAACTCAGTGGCCGGATGGAGAAGGAAAAAATAAAATAAAATAGGGGCCACGTCATAGTACTGCCAGGGCGCAGGGTAACCGCCAGCTCTCCCCTGCGATGCGGGAAGGGTTTTTCCAGCAGAAAGCTGCCCGGAAAGCTGAAAGGGAAGGAAAAAGGGGGACCCAGAAGGACGCACGGGTACAAACCGCCTGCCTTTTCCTCGGTTCGAGTCTTTGCAGAAGGAGGCACGTGCAAAGGTGATTTTCGGTTGCGGCGATGGAGGCGGATGCTGGTCCCCCGCGCTGCTCCTGGCCCTAAGGTGACTGATAGCCATCGCTTTGGCCAGGGGGAAGGAAAAAAAAACCCCCAAAAACTCCCCCAAAATAGTGTTTCCAGGCTACAAGCTGCTGTTTCTGCAAATATTGCCTCGAATGTTTCCAACCGCATAGTCGCTACTGGGAAACGCCAAACTAGCGGCTTGAGCCAGCGCCAATTTTCCCCAGCAGGTAAAATCGGACCTGGCCGGGAGGGGAGGACGGCTAAACCAAGTCCTGCCTAACTAAACCCGCGAGGGCTTTGGCGTTTCAATGCAATGCTTTGTCCTTTCTTCCCTAACGTCCTGCATGGGGGACGGGGACATACTCAGGCCAAGGGGCTTAGAGACCGTAAAAAGGCATCGTGTTTGCGTTGAGCAAAGGTTACACTTGTGATTCGCAGTGCTGGAAGATTTCTTTTTTAGATATTGCTGTTATTTTCCTTATACAGCCATACTTCTAAGTCAAGCATGGAAATAATCAGTGCGTACGAGCTAACGGCCTCCCGTCTGCAGGTATTCGGCGTGTTCCTATAAAACCAGTTTTAATGCCATTCCCTTAAGAGCTGCAGAGACACATGAAGCCTCTTAACCCCCCAAAAAACTTCGGACGAGGATATTGCACGGCAGATTCCCCCACCTGCTCCCCCTAAATCTCGGCCTAGCTAGCGGCAAAGAGCTCCTGCCGAAGCCCGGCGAGGCGGATCCTACGGGCGCAGAGGTCCCTCCCCGCCAGCGACCGCGGGTCTCCCAACTTACCGGGAACGGGAGGGCGGCGCTGACGTTTTTGCTTTGCATTTTATTGGTTTGTTGTTCCCTAATTCACAGTTTCAATGCCTGCGTGACAGAGTACGGACTTAAAAAGAAAGGGGGGGGGGGAGAGAAAGCCGCGGGCAGGGGAGGAGGCGGTGGCGAGCGGCCGGCGCCACATTATCTTTTCGCTCGCACAAAGTACAAGGCATTTGTTTTGGGATAGTACTTCACGTTCTGTTTCTTGTCCATGAGGCCCCCAAATATGATTAGTTCCCCTCTGCCTTGCACCACCGTATGTAAACTGGTCTCGGGCGGCCCCACCACCGAGCTGCTGTTGAACACTTTCCATTTGACTCGTCCTTTCTCCTTGGTGTCTTTAATGTCCAGCACGTACATCTGCATGGGTTTGCAGTTCATGCTCTGGTACAAAGGCTTGCCCACGTTGAGCGACTGCGGAGGATGGTGGCCCAAGCGGCGGGCGATGGGAGGCAAGGAATGGCCGTCGCCTTGGGCGGGGGCCGGCCGCGGCGCCGAGCCCGCGTCGGCGCCGCCGGGGGAGCCCGGCGAAGAGACGAGGGGGGGGCTGAAGGCCGCCGAGGCCGAGGCGCCTTTGGAGGAGAGGGCTTTGACGGCCTCCAGGCTTCTGCGGAGCGCGCCGGGCGAGACGGCGCCCGGCAGGGAGCCGGCGGCGACGGGAGGCGGCGTGTGGATGCCGTTGGTCTGCTCGGGGGGGTTCCTCGCGCCTCCGCCGCCCGTCCTGCTGTCCGCACAGTCCATCTGACAGACGAGGGAAGCCGGTTTCTGCTCCCAGCTCAAGTCGACGGACGCCAAGCGCAGGTCTTTCTGCTCCGGGAGCGAACCCCGCCTGGGCGCCAGGGAAAGGCCGACTTTGAGGTCGTACCCTTCGGCGGCGGAAGGCGTGCCGGGCGACACGACCTGCACGGGGCTGTCCAAGGAGGCCCCGCCGGTCGCGGCGGCTCCGGGCGATAAGCTCCCCCCGTTCAGCACAGGGGAAGCGTCCCCTCTGGCCGGGGAGAGGCTGCCTTCCCGGGATCCCGAGGGGGTCTGCCGCTGCGCTCGGGGTCGCAGGGTGCCCCAGCGGCCGTTGACGCAGGGAGCCTCGTCGGCGCTCCTGACGGGCGACTGCGAGCGGTACTCGCGCGTTTCGGGGACCAGGGCGGGCGGCGTGGCGCTGATGGGAGAGGGGCGAGAGTTCAAGCTGGGGCTCAGCGGAGCTCTCCCGCTGGGAGCCTGGCTAAAGACCACGACGCACTGTCCCACCTGCAAGAGGAGGAGAAGAAAGAGGGGTTACAAACCGCAGCGCGGCCTTTCGCGCCGTTACGCAGACACGGAGCCTTCTGGACAGGCAATAAAAGATCAATAAGGCAATAAAAGATCAATAAATGTACAAGAAAGACCCCATCACACAGCAGGACCAAGCGGTTCGACTCCGGCGCTTTCACAACACCCCTCGGAGAGCCCTCACCGCATCGCTGTCCCAAAGCCGGCCGCTCACCCTGCAAGCGGGATGGCACCACAGCTCCGGCGCTCCGTGGTCCTCGTTCTCCACCTTGAGCGGTTGCCACGTCCAGGGGTTCGTATGCATGTGCAGCAGCCAGGCGTCTTTAAACAGCTGCAAAGCAAAGCGTGACAGATTTTGGAGCCTGGTTTACGGCCAGATCTCCCCGTCGGGGGGGGAGGAACGGAGTTTTGCAGCTGCCTCGCTGCAGACAGAGGAACGGTGACCTAGATTGGGATCTGAAAGCGGAGGAGCGACTACGCCTCGCTACGGCTACGGACAAGTCGCTTCATCTACATTGTCTATCCCATTATAAAATCAGGGCTAATTCTCCCGAGACGCAATTAACCTTGCTGAGCTGCTCAGATAGCGCCTGGGGTGCTTTTTATTAATTAAAGGCGGCTCTAGCCGTAGCGACAGCTTCATCGGGAAATCTAGTGTGGGCGCCCAGATCAGAAGAACGGCAGCTTTGCAGGATACGAAGCCCCTGGTGTCTGGGGGTTGCTACACAGATAACACACAAAATACCCCGCCTCCCCACCCAAGGGGCTCCCATTGTGTGAGACACAGGCAATTCCCGCTCCCCATGGTATACTTACTGCATTGGGACCACCGCAGCCACCAAGGATTAAAATGGTTTCGTCATCTATTACAATCTGAAGGGGGAAAAGAAGAGCGTTTCAGGCCAGGAAGGATGCAGAGCGGTGGCTCACGCTGTCAGTGAGGGCCGCGAGTGCAGGCAGAGGCAGCTGACAGCTTCTCGGCAGCGTAAACACCGCCGAATTTTATCCGCCCCAGCACAGAAGAAGGCAAAAGGCCCACGTGGCAGGCCACATGCTTGGGGGCAATATTTTTTGGATGCTTGCAGCAGGACGGTCCCCCTGAGCTAGTCCCCTAGTCTCCTTTCCCAGCGGACGGGGAAAAAGGTACTTTAAAGCACAGCCCATCCGATCTCTTCTAGGTTGAAGCACTAAACGCTACTCACTGCCCTTCTCGGGGCTGCAAAGGGAAACGGGCTGCGATGTAGACACCCATGTTGAGCCCGGTGACTCCCACGCGCTCACTGCCCTGGGCAGGCAACGAAGAGACACTGCCAGACCCAGGCTCTTAGCGGGGACAACCCCAAGTCACTCGAATCGAGACATCGAGGTAATTAAGGGGGTACCAGCAACACCAACGTGGGATGCTATTTCATCGATCTTTAACTGCCAAGGGTGATGTTAGCTGCTTTTTGCTCTAACAGGCAAAACTCAAATTTCTTTTTTAGAAACGCTCATTACAATTCTGAGTCACATGCAGGACACAGCCCAGTATCTACCTGAACGTTAAGGAGATTTAAGACTGCAACCTCACCAAATAAATGGCTAGAAAACATAGGCCTGGCAGGCAAAGACTGCAAAGATAACTTGGAAATCTGGCAGTAGTTTTCAGGAGAGCCACATGGGGCTGCCTGGAAGCTGGGAAGCAGCCAGACAAGGCTTAATCTCTGGTTTATCTTTTGCAGCGTGCGCTCACGCGAGAGCTGGCTCCGGAGCTGAAGAAGCGAAGGAGAGCATCACCTGAGACTGGCCACCTCGCGGGTGAGGGCTAGGCCCAGAGATGTTCGGCTTGGACCAAGCCCACTGCTCGAGATCCAGCACCCAGACGTCGTTGCTCCTGCGGGGATGAGACAACAAACGCTGAGCCGCAGGCACGGACACTCCCTCGAGGTCCCAAATAAGCACCTGGCTGCAGCGCCTGCACACGAGCTTTCCGCACGCCTCACCTCCCTCTCCGCTGCCCCAGTTCGGGGCACTGTTTTGCACCCTGATGAGCAGGAATCAAAAGCTTGGAAAGCAACAGCACCGTAATCCCCCAAAATGCTACCTCAAGGCCGATACAACACGCTCCTTCCTTGCGGGAGCGCTTGTCGACCGCCTTCCTCCCAAACTTACATTTGCCGAGATCCTAGCGAGCCCCCAAAGACGATCATTTTGTCTTCGATGACGCAGGAGGAGTGTCCCGCCATGGGAGGGGGGCCGTGGGTGGTCACGATGCAGTTCCACCTGGGGGAAGAGGGAAGAAAACATCGACCATCAGATGAGAAAGGGAAGCACTGAATGAATGGCAAAGAAAAAAAAGAAAAAACAAGAAAAAACAAGGGCCAGCAAAGTCCTCAAGAATATATTACAGAAGAAAACCTCAGGGAAAGCTTACAGAGGGCCAAATAATAATGAAACTAATTAGAAATACTAATGTGCTAAACATTTTTAAAACATGACAAAGTCACAAGGCCAAGTTGGAAATATTGCCCCTTTCAATTAAGTTTGCCCTGAACTATATCCAACGCGGCTTAATTACAGCGTTCTGAAGTCGCTGCCCAAAAGTGCATCGGATAATTGACGCTTTTGATGGTTAAAACATTCTCAGGGAAAGAGAAGCAAAAATTCATTGCTACTTTGATACAGCATCGGTTCCTTTCTCACACAAAGATCAGCGGAAAAGTGAAGCCTAAAAGCAGCAGAATGGTGTTTTAAAGGAATAGGAAAATTACTGCCACCTCCTTGGTCACTGCTGGATACATTTTTAGTCTAGGAGGTTTAACGGCAAAGAGCTTTCCAAACTGGCATATACAACCGCTTTATCGCTTTCCCCTTGAAGTGTCACCAGAAGCCTTGAATTCAGACCACCAGCAAAAGCAAAGCCTCCAGGAGTTAAGGGTTTCTCTCTTATTTGCCTCAAAGATCTCAAGCAAACAGCCAAATTAATTCCGTATTTAAAATACATCCAGATTTCCTGCTTGGCTGGAAAATGCTCCAGAAAACACCTGGGGAGTCTGGCGCATTTTAGGTACTTCTGTATTTCTCTAGATTCGTAACCGAGGGGTCTCAGGCAGCACCACGCTCAGGTCTCCGGGGCCTGACCATGATGCCGTGCATTTTTTTTTGGTTTGTTTTAAAAACGGATCCTTAGATGCACCCAGGAAACCAAGAACGTTACCCATCTTCCCTGGCTTTACAAGCTTGTCCCAGGTAAGCATGGAGAGATGCCCTCCAGCAGCTCTCCAGGGCCAAAGCACGCGCTTCCAATCCAGATGTTCTCTTCCTTACCAGTTTTTGGAGGGTGAATAAGTATGGATTTCATCGAAGAACCTCTCCGGCTGGTGCAGAGGGTAAGGGCTCGGCCGCGTCCACCCGCCAAAGAGCACGAGCAAGTCCTTGTAGACGACCAGCGTGGCCCCAGCCTTGGGCGAGGGGTACGAACCTGCGCAGGGGCGGAAAAGGGGAAAGGTGAGGACAGCAGCGTCGACGTGGGCGCCAAGCTGAGCGACAAAAATGCGGCAAAGTGGAAACTCCCCCTTTAAAAAGACGGGAAAGAAGAGAAGACAAAATTAGAGTCGGGAGCCTGGGAAGAAAACTACTGCCAATTTGTGTCATCGTAATTAGTAGGAGCCTGAAAGCACATTTCATGTATGGCAAAACATCTGTCAGTCACTGTCGGGAAATTACTAGCTTTCTAACATACCCCTTTAAATTATTGCCTTAGCACGGAATAAAAGCAATAATTACCTCCAAATACCTACTAACGTCTCTCCGAGGAAGGAGCGAGAACGAACGCCAATTCTAACACATCCGGCATCGCTTACGGCAGGGTACTCCCGAGCGGCAGCGCACGGCGAATCCCGTTTTTGCAAAGAGGCAGGATTAACCCTAAGCCCTCGCCGCGAGAATTAAGTCACTCCTCGACGGCGCAAAGTGTGCCGGGCTGCAACGGCACCCGAGGAAGCCGGCGGCTGCGAAGAGCAACATCGGCTCCCGCGCTCTCCCGTACGTCCTCGATGCCTAAAATCCAGCATCAGAGCAGGTGTTAATTTTGCAAAGCGAAGGGATTTTGCCTCCCACGAGACATTTCCCCAGCTGCAGCAGCTCGTAGGCCAGCGAAACGGGAAAGCCTGGACAACGCAATGCTCCTCTGCTAATTACTAAGGGATTTATGCTTGTCTCCTTCCAGGTTCGAAAGTCTTGCGGATCCCAGGCTGTCGCTCAGCTCAGGCACCTTTGAGGCTGCAAAAAAAACCCCCCAAAACAAAAAGCCCCAGGGGCATCTTGTCACGAGTCGGGTGCCTTGGCCTCAAAAGCGCCGTCGCCCCTCCCTGAAAGGCCGAGTTAACAAACCGACCTCGCCAGTGTCCTAACGGGACTCGGAGAAACATTTTTAGCAGGTAATGACGTGTGGAACGGAGACTATTTTTAAAAGAAACCAGAGCGGCTATTTTAAGACGCTGCAGCTGAGAAAAGCGACCCGCTGGTGATGGTTTCCAGGCGGCGGGCGTTAAAAGCCAAGCCGAAAGCATCCGCCGTCCAGATGCGAAGAGAAACGGCGACAGAGCCCCTGAGCTCTTGGCCTTTCTCTAGGGACCAAACACATTTTGCTGCCGCTCTCGGGTACGTGGCTATGGGGAAAAAGGGGAACAAAGTCATTCAGGAAACCATTCTTATGCTATTTATGTGCTCTAGTATGTCCAGAACTTGACCCAAGGTCTCCTTAAAGATTAAAATGCCCGACGAGGGTCACATTTGGTCACTCTCTGTTCCCAAATTCTAGGTTTCCAGCTTTCCTGGTTCGTTACACGGCTACGAGCAATTAAGTCAGCCCGACGCAGAAAGCTCCCGTTAGGAGCCCACCAGGCTCAAGGCGGCCGGGGAGGAGAAGCTGTTACACCAACCGTTATTCCCGTAGACATCCGCGCCGGCAGCTTTCCAGCATGGATATTTCTCCAGGAGGGCACAAACTCGCTCTCCGAAGCTCAGTGGTCTGAAACGGTTGTTAGTAAATATTCCTGCCTTGCCTTTTCCGTCGAGGATACCGCGAGACGGTGCCAGGCTGCGCGGCAAGTCGGGATGCAGGTGGGCATCCGCGACGGAGATGCTGGCACGAGCCGAAAGCTTCCATCCGATTTTTAAATCGGGACAGGAGTTATTTTTAAACAAAAAGGGTCAGTGAGACTCGTTCCAGCGCAAGTCAGGATGGAGCGATGGAAACAGAGCAGCGCTTTGCTCAAAAACACCCAGATGCCAGAGCGAGAAAAGCCACCGTACGACTGCTGAAACCCGAAGGCCAAACGCCTGCCTCGGACACGGTCCCCAAAGACTCCACAGCAATTATGAGAAGGTCCAAGGTAGACGCTAGGCCTGGTTCTTCCAAGAAGTTTTGCCTATTTTTGGCCATTGTACAGGTGCAAACAAAAGCGAAGCCTCACTCTGCTATGCAGAAATCTTAGTTTTAGAAGTCAAAGCAAAAGTTTACCTTTTAAAACTACGCTCTTCCAATCTGGTAACCAGACAACTGTGGTATTTCCATGGCTTCAAAGGAAGCCGGCAGCACAACGAAGCGTCAAGTTGGAGGCTCCATCTCTGCGAACTCCATCCATGAACGTCAGTTGAAGCACGGAGTACACAAAAAACGGAGCTACGTCTCAATGCAAGATGGCTTTGCACAAAAGTAACGTGCCACAGACTCCTCAGATCAGAGATGACTTGATTTTACCCACCCTGTACTCCAGCAGAAACACATCGGACTGAGGAGAACTAGCACCTCTCCAAAGGGAGGGAAGCAGAGAGGTGCCGGCGTCCCAGGAGCGCAGATCCAACCCAGATGATCAGGAACGCACTAAATCGACGGCAGGATAAAACCTTTACAACGTGGCCAAGGACGCGCTGGTCGCAGCCATGACTATCTGGAGACGTATTAAGGGGTCTGGAATAACCGCACTTAGCTTTTGGATCCCTTCCAAACTCGGGACCGGCAGTTTAAAAGGTTAAGAGTAGATATATAAATACCTCTGATAGAGGTTGGCCGTCCCCGCTCATTGCCACCGCCACGACAAGCACGCGCTGCCACCGCTGCCTTCCCACGCCTCTTTCCCGCAGGGTTCGGAAAAGCCAGGATCATCTCGAGGAACGCAGAGCCCCGACCGCGCCGGGCGAAGCGGAAACGTGACAGCAGCCCGTGTGACGCCAGGTCTCAAGTATGCACGGCGCAAAGGCGAGGTCTGGCATTAGGAACATCAAAGGGAGCCGGCTCAATTACCGGCAGCCCCGTAATGCCGCCCTCAAAGTCAGGGAGCTTTATAGGATGCGCGAAGCGGCATTTCAAAGAGCAGCAGCGGCATCGTTGCCACAGGAGGGCTTCCTCCTCTCCGGGATTTTAATGAATCGCTAGTAGCATCCTGCTATTACGCTTGCAAATGCAAAGTCTTCTGTTCTTCGCCGCCGACTCGAGGATACCAGGGCCTGCAGAAGAGCATCGTTAGCTAATTGCACTGTTTTCAACTGCTTCCTCCCATCAACAGCTCAACCCTGATGGAAAGCGCGGAGAGGAGCTCTTCCTTGCCAAGGGTGAAACGGGTACCCGAGCTCCACACCCTGATAAAGCCCGGCATCAGATTATATTTCCTCAGGGATACAAATTTAAGCACGCGGAGGGTGTAGCACAATTAACTAAACATAGACAGAAACATCCCTTTACAGCTGACGCTGTTTATTCAGTAGGGATGAGTGGCAAAAAGCCGGTCAGAGCTATTTTTTTTTCCCCAACTGATGGATTTTCCTGGCTCACAAAGCAGATATGTACCTCAAAGGGGGGGAAAAAAATACAGCTTCTATGGGTGTTTAAAAAGAAACACCAATCTCTGATCTCTTCTGACATGAGCTTTAGACGCTGCCTATTTATGATACATCCTTAGGAGCTTTTTAAAGCCTATTCAGCTCTGTAATGCAACCGGAGAAGCTCACGCAGCGATCAGGACCCACAAGAACAAATAAAAAACACTGTAAGGGGATGCTTAATGCACGTTTCCAGATGAGCTTTCCATCCGAGCCAGGCACAGCGCGGAGGAACTCCAAAAAGAGGGCATAACCCCCACATTACAGAGTGGAGCTTGAACATAAAGAGGAAAATCGTATGGCTCCGGATGGGATGGCATTGCACAGGTGAAAGAATCAGTTCAGATCAATATAATTTGGGGAAGTATTGGGAAAGAGGAGCTCCACTGGAGTAGAGCTAAGCGTTTGCACAAGCCCCAAAGATATGGAAAGAGCTCTCTGCACTAGGGAGGTAAATACAGTGGGAGTTTTATCATGGAAGACTAAGCTTGCTGGATATAGATTAGAGAAATGCTCCTAATAGCCGGGAGCCGTTATTGCTGCTTCCGACACATTTCTCGGGCAGCCTTAGCTTCCCCCAGAGACGCTGCTATTTTCGATACCGTTCCAGCGAGCCGATCGCAGTCACCACAAGCCTGATTCAATTGACACGAAGAGACGGGATAACCAAAAACAGGCCCGTGGCCTGGTTTCCAATTTCAAAGGGCGAGCCAAGAAATTAAAGCGAGCGAGTCCAGCGGATTGCAACGCGAAGGAAGCCAAGCTCCAAAAGCCGCCCGCAATCTGCGTGCCAAACGCGCGGGACGGTTTTGGGGAAGGGCTCCAGGGTGAACGGCACCTACCTGCACCAGCAAAACGCGATGGGCAGCCCCTGCACGGCAGCTTGTGCTCCGCTCATGAGCGTGAGCAAATTCCCAGAGGAGCTGGGTAAGGATGCACTTAATCCCATGAGATACAGTACCAGTGGGATATATCATTCCCAAAGAGCGTGCGAAAGCCAGAGCGGATGCTGAACTGAATAATCAGATATAAAAACAACGTTGGCCAATGCTGGTGTTCACCAACTCCCCAAGTTAAAAAATTAAAATAGATTCAGATTAGTTGACCTGCAGCCGGGAAGGTCGCACCTTGCCTTGTTCAGCCTGTCGTGAAGCTTTCCAGCATGAAAGCCCCGCATCTTTTCCCCCCATGGGAAGGAAACCACAGAAGAAATAAAATCCCTTGGTTTGCAGTGGATTTTTCCATAGCAGTCGACGGATTTGCCCAAGGCTTTTCCCCTCAGCAGTCCGCCGAGACGGAGCTTACCAGAGCCACATGCAATTTAGCTTTCCTTGAAATACTAGGGGAGGTTTTCCCTGCCCTAAATCTAACTGCGAGAATGTAAAAATCCAGGCACCTAACTTAGCCACGACCGCAACCACCTCGGTTTTTAGAGCAGCCATCCCATAGAAAGGTTTCCTTTGTGCTTTTGGCACACAACTTCCACCCTACAACTGCACTGGCTCACGGTACAAGCACAGGGAAACCCGCGGCATTGAATTTAAGGCCCAGTTTCTTGCTGTCTTTCACGTGGAAGCAGAGATCAGAAATCTCCAGAGAGGATAAGTTACTTCCAAGCTTTGCAAAATCATAGTCATTTGTGCCCCAGAAATTCCCACATATCAGAGCTTTAGAGCCCAATCGGTCTATAAAGCTGTTGCAAGTCATCATCAGAAGCATCGGTATCCTCCGAGCCCTGTGCAACAGGATCGAGTCACTCTTTACCGGCGTTCAAAAATTTCTTTATGCTGCAACACTATCAGCATCAATTCAGTGCCAGCAAGAGCCTGGAGAGTCCTTGCTCCCTTTTCATGTAATAGCGGTTCACCTTTCTTTGCAAAACTCTGCTAAATTATTACCAAAACAGCTCGGATGTGTCGTCCTCCCCGTCAGCTCGTTTCATTCGCTGCAGCGAAGGGGACGTCATGGAGCAGTTTCACAACTTGGAGAAGCCAGTCGGCCCTTCCAGCGCAAGGCAAAATTAGCAATGTTTCAGGAGATCAGTGCTGCGTGATTTGGTGAGCTTCTAGCTACCGAGGGGCTAAAAACCTCAGCTGTTCCTCTTCTTTAAAGAGCATCCTGTGCGCAGTCAGAAAAACCCACCCAAATATGCACACGAAGCAGTGGTGGAAGGGGCAAAGAGACGCCGCTCGTCTCAAAACTGCTGCTACAAAGAAAAGGCGACAACTTACTGAACGCCCGATGTCTGGAGCCCTGGAGTGCTGCCCCCCAGGAAGGGGGGAGAAAAGTCCACGTGCGACATGCTAAAACCTGCTTGGCATTTGGCTCCGCTCTCGGCATCTTCCTTTTAACTAGCTCTTCCCCTACCTGCAGTTTCCCTCGTCATTGCAGCGTTACGGCTGATGGCCTCAAAAAGCCATAGGTTTCTGTACTACACTCTGTCCTCCCAAGAAGCGCACTTTTCTCCCGTAGCTTCCATACTGAATGCCAAACCTTGCTAAATATTTCACATAGGGAGTAAATATTCTCCTCTGGCCTGAAGACAAGCACAATGCGGTGCTTGGTCATCCTGCGTGCCTGCCAGATCCAAGGAGAGATTTTAAAGCATGTTTTTGTGAAAGACGTAAAACCAGGTTGTGAAGCACAAGCATTTGAAGGAGTTTGCTGTCTGAGAGCGCCTAATACTAGAGTACATATTGCAAAGTAGAAATCCTCATGCTTAATGCTGCCTATTCATTGAATTGCATATTTAATCGCTGCGGACGGGATCATTGATGCAATGGCTGAATAGCAGCATTAGCTTAAAGCAGCGAAACTCCGAGTCCGGCCGCGCAGCCGCTCTCTGGGAAGGAGCTGCTGCCGATAGATGTCCCCACAGCCTGCCCAAAGCCGCACGCGGGGCCTTTCCCCAAGCGCCGGCTCCTTCCCAGCAGACAAGGCGAAACCTTCACGCGCCCATAAATCCATCGGGGTAGCAGGGTTTCGCTTCATCGACCGAAACGGGAGCTGTTCCCCTCGCTAAGGCGGGAGGTAACCACCCAGGAGGAGAAAAATAACTCGGCGTAAAGCGAGCAGGGAGCTGGACAAATGCTCCGACGCAACCACGGTACCTCCTGCACCTCTCGCGCGAAGGGGCAGCATCCAGGAGGGGAAAGCGCTGGCCTAGCCCTGGGAGCTGCTTCAGACTATCTGCTTTCTTCCCAGCGCGATGCACGATTTCTATCAGAGGCACTAGTTAAGCCTGTTTGAATTTAAGCCTTCTTTCCTGAAAAAGAAAAAAAGAGAGAGATGGTTTCACAAGTGCTTTGTTTCCTTTGGTTGCTCTCAGCCTCCCAAGGGCTCTTTGAATGCCTTGGCTGAAGTAACCAAACTCAGAGGAACAGAGATCTTAAAGAAATAAAATCCTCTAAGGTTTTGTGAAATCCCGCATCAGGAAGGGGACAGACCCCTGAAAGGAAAGGCTGTTGCAGAGCTTGCTTAGGGCAGTAGGATCCCCACGAATCTACCCCAAAAAAGAAAAAAGCTCTAGAAAATCAGACCTAACTTCTACTGCTCATGGAAATCCCATTTTGAAGGATTACAGCCCTGTACTTTGAGACCATTAAAAAATAAAAATAAAAGCAAATCGCTCTCCAAGCACTAATTTTTTGAGGTCGTATAATGAGTATTTAAGGGTAGATACTTCTACTCAATTTTCCAACAGCAGATGCTCAAAGTTTTGCCCCAATTAGCCAAACTTTCCAAGATGTTAAGCATTCAGACGTTTCCAAACTCGCGGGGAGCTGCTGGGTGCTCAGCACTGTTAAAAAGACGCAACTGCTTACTTGTCCACATAAGGCCTCCTAACCTCGGGAACCTATTTTTGCAGATTACGGTCCTATTCTTTACCAACAGGGCCACAAATAGCTTTCCCCAATTTTGGTATAAAATGCTCGTCTGCCATATTTTCAGATGACCTGGGGTCATGTTTAAAGCGAGCACGCATTCCCCCAAACTCGGAAAAGCGGCCCACATCAAACAGCCCTCGATGGCCGGCCGCCCTTTCCCTGTTCAAGGCTACCTTTGTGCGTCGTTTGGGCCAGAGAAGCTAAAAATTCCCTGCGCCAGTCTCGGACACGGAGGCCAAGAGTGGGAAAAATTCCTCTGTTAATCTCCGGAGGGATCTGCGCCCGGGGACCTTCTTGCTCAGAGTCTAAATCGAACAAGGTTAAAGCAACAAGCTATTTTTCATGCCTTTCTGCTAGATCCGCGCCGATAACGTCGTAAGAGGGGTCTGTTTTCCGGCCACCACTTCTGAGGGAATAAAAACGAAAGAGCGCTCCAAATATAAAAGAAACAGAACCAAATGCAAGGAAAGATTTCAGAAATCATGCTTGAAACACTAACCGAACGCAGGGGGAAGGAGGAAAGGAGCAGACCTGCAGGTTCAGCTGTCTTTATGTCCCTTCAAGTGTGTTGGGAACTGCTTTGCTGCAAAGCAGGCAACGTGACGGAGGAGCCTGGGGACGGTTTCTTTGCCTGCATTTACACTTTCATCAGCCAAGGGCAGGCAGAGCGGCTCAGCGCTGAAGCAAAAGGACTGCTCCGTGCACAAAGGCACGGAGTTTCTATCAGGGATGAACGTCACACGGGCACGTTTCAAAGCCCCAACGCACGGGTTTTCAATCACTCCCCCTCTCATCAGCATTCATTTAGGGGATAGCGTATTAAAACCGTTCCTCGGCAAGTCCGTCGATCCATCGTACGCACGGGTGTGCTGCTGGTTTGACCGCAGCAGGGTTGCCAGCTCCGATTCGGAGCAAGCGCTTCTGAAAACCTCGACTGCAACACGCTAAAGCACGGTGCCAAGCGCCGGTGCGAGTTACGGGGTGCAACGGGAAAGGGAAGGAGAGATGCACCCAGAGGGCTCCTTGCTGGGGCAAATCTGGCCTTTTTCAGGACCCTCTCGATTCCAGCCGACATCTGCGATCTCCAAAAAAGACATCCATATTTACAGACTAAGATACACCCCTCAGCTGAACCAGGATGAATGTGGGGTATCCTCTCCCCTGACTCCGTTTCTGCCCCGACGCAGCGGCTCAGCCTTTCCCTCGCGGTCCAACGCCCTAAAGCGAACCTCAAAGTCCCCGGACCTGTGCTGAGGCAAGCGGAAAAACCAGATCGTCATTCAACTACTTCTCCCACCATCTCCTCTGGCCCTTTTTCCCCGGCCTCTTGCTCCATAAAGCACAATCTATTCCTGCCACGTCGGGCGAACCCGTCCGAGGCAAGACAGCGGCGGCAAAAGGGCAAAGCGAAGGGTTTTCCCCGCAGAACTGACACGGGAAGATCGTGCCTTGCTCGCTTGCTGACGAAGGCAGGCCGGCGCTCGCTCCGAGGAGCGAATTTCCCACAGCAGGGACTGTTTCTTACGTTTTGCATGCAGATGAAGCTTTGCTCGACTCCCAACAGCTGCAGAATTGCTGCAGCGCGCCGAGAGCGGGGCACGGGACAGAGAAAGCACCGGCTGGCTTTTGCCTGCTGAAACACACGCTGCCTTTACCGAGTCTTAACACCTCCACACCAGTTTTTAGGCGTCCCGCAGCACAGACAGCCGTGGGGACACGCACAGCGGGGCCTCGGCTGAGGATGGGAGCAGCCGACGCACCAGGTGAAGGTCCGACGCGGCCACGAATTCATCCCGATTGCATGCCTGTTCCCAGCTCCGCGCAGGCCGACTTCTTTAAAGCAATTCCCACCTGCCTCCGGTGCCTTGGCATCCCTGCGGGAAAGGCGGGGATATTTTTTAATTGCTGAGCAGACCCTCCTTCCCCGTGAGAGAGGAAACGACCAAGAACCACAGCTCCTTTCGGATGCAGGCGCGTTTTAGAGCATCGCTTACAGCTGGATTCTGTAAGATGACGCATTAACAGGTTTCTAGCTATTCCTCCATTTTATACGCTACAGATGTTTGCATTCAAAACACTCGCAAATGGGAGGCACGGGTATGTTTTGCTCTGATACCGGCAGTCCACATCAATCCTATTTCCCTTTCTGCTGGCTAGCGTTTAAGAGCTACCCCTGCTTTATCTCTGAAGCCTTTATATAACGACTGCTCTCAGTGCAGGCTCTGCTCTCTGTATGGAGCAGGGACACGGCCAGAAAGGATCCAAGAGCTTTAAAGCAAGCAGGGAAGAGGGAGGACTTCAGGCTTTCCCTGCCTGGGGTGGTGAAAGCGTAGGCAAGACACACACACGTCCAGTCGGTGCGTATTTTCCATCTCCAAGTCCCTGGCATCACTCACGTAACGCTGGCAAACTGCGAGCTGCACCGTTTCTCAGTCGGCCTCCGAGGAAAGAGCTCACCGCTTTCTGCGACGCTGAAGACACCACCTTCACCGCCATCCAGAAGGGAAGCAGAGTCTCTGAACGCAGCTATCGACAGGACAGACCTGGCGGAAAATCCACCGGCATGGGCAAAAGCTCTGCGTTCGCCTGGGCGAGAGGCAGCGCTAGGTTGTTTCTGAACAAAACAGATACAGATGACAAGAGCCATCATGGCTTAAATGCAAAGAGTGGTCACGAGAGACAAGGACAGGGCCTGGCAAAGCAAAGGGAGGAGAGATGTGTGCTGTAAA
This sequence comes from Dromaius novaehollandiae, assembly GCF_036370855.1. Classification (NCBI taxonomy): domain Eukaryota; kingdom Metazoa; phylum Chordata; class Aves; order Casuariiformes; family Dromaiidae; genus Dromaius; species Dromaius novaehollandiae. The sequence goes on along the minus strand of NC_088121.1, from coordinate 9,795,623 downwards.
CAAAACTCACATCACGCATCTGCTCTCCACCGCAGAGCACTGCTGTTGAACCCAGACACCGATGGATTTGTCTCCTGCGAGCCAGCCCTCCAAGCACCCTTCCAACGAGGCTCTGGCGGATTAATTTATAATAGCTAAAAAACTTCACCTGCCAATTTTTTAATCTCTCTGCCTTGAGATGTTTCACATTTCATAAGGCAAATTCCATTAGAGGCATTTCTCTAAACCACCCAAGCAAAGAAACAAATTAACATGCCGCCTGCCTTGCACAGACTAACCGAGGGACTAAAAGGCACCGAGAAGCACCTGAGCACTGTGGTTGCAGAATAGAGCTGTCAAAGACTACCACCACTTCACCGCTGTTTGCTAAGCTGCCTGTAAACCTGGGAGCCCAGAGAGGAAAAAGCTCAATATATTAAAACAGTAAAAGCAATTCCGAGCAACCAGAGGTGCCTCTGTCCCAAAGGACGGCGCGAACGTGATGAGCAGCTCAAACATCTGTACTTGTGCGTACGGAGGCAGTAACTCGTTTTCCCAAAGACCGGCACTGAGGTTTGAGCATCTCTTAATAACACCAGGCATGAAGGCTCCAAGAGGCTTTTGACCACGGTGGAAGAGTCAACGTGGACTTTCAGTGACAACCTGCAAAGTTTTAGCTCTGTGAAGGTGGAAATACGCCCTACATCTACTAAACTCAAAGGCCCATAAGCAATGAACGAACCAGATCAGGCAAAAAGCTAGAGAAAGATTTTACCCTTCCAGGATGCGTTCAGTGCCACAACAGCATTCTTCATTTAGATCTCATCCATCCCAATTTTCAGCCTGAAAGACACTACGCACATTCAGAGGAATTTCCATCTGTTTCATTAACCTGTTCCACTTTGAAGTATCAGACACCTGAAGCCAGCAGCTGTAATCGTAATTAGAGACATTATTCTGTGCCAGACATCAGTTCTTCACTTCTTTTGATTCCCAGGAGGCCAGGAGCTACAACATGGCTTTAGCGTGCTCAAGGTGATCCCAAATTTTTATTAAAAAGTTAGGTGTGCCTTCAATTAAATCGAGCTGTTAAACATCGCACTAAGTTTAGAAATGCACATGTATGCAAGGATCCTTCTACAGCACTCCCTCAAGGGTATATGGCTGCAAATGGAAATAAGTTAGGCTAAATTTTGAAAGTTTATTTTCAAAAGCGCGTCTCCTGGTTTCCTTCCTTGCATGCATGGGAACGTGTTTGTTTTGCTAAGAAACATCTCGCAGGCTGCGTTCTGATGTCTCAGGGATCAGCAGCACCGAACAAGGTTGCTTTGGGGAGACCATTGGCGTGGTCAGGTCAGGATGTTGCTTTTTTCAAAGCAAGGATGTGCCTTAGACCGTTTGCTCTCTTAATGCGAGACAAGTCATTCTGTAACGGGAAAAGAATCGCGATATGGGGCCAGACCAGAGTATTTCAGTAACGCGTCTCAGCAGGGACTGCTATTCACCGCTTCAGAAGAACGAGATGCAAAACACCATCAAGGACAATCTGGGCAATCTCAGGAGATCTTAAGGCATAACAGATTTTGAACAAATCCAAACGCGAGAATGTTTCCGTTATCGAAACTGTTTTTTATTCGTTAAGTCCTGCTAAACCCTTGCACTGCCCTGCAGCCAGGAGTCCCGTGCATGATTTATGTGGTGCACATACAACATTATAACACTGCCGTAGTTTGGGACTGTTGCCTGGCACTTTCATTTCAGCGAAGGCCAGCTCCGTTTCGCGGGTGTGCAGATAAACATGTGCAATTTAACCCTTCTCCAATGAAGCCTGCTTTTCATAAGCACGCACGTCGCTGCCTCCCAGCTCATTCTTGACACGAGGGTTTGAGAAGCAGATGACACTCTCAGGTGATGGCATCCAGCTGCACAACCTCCCTGTACCACCTGGTAACACCTTCGTGAAAAGCCATAGCAAAGAAATAATTAAGTCTCCTTTCAACTCCATAGAGCACGAGAGGCCCTGAACGAGGAAGCTCACCCCAAATCAAGGCTGTTTTGAAGAGTGTTATGAAACATGAACAACTGTTTTGAAAACTTGCCACTTTCTTCTTCAAGAGAAGGTTATGAAAACAGGACTTTTTGCTGGGGGCCAGGTTTTTGGACAGCTTTGTCAAGGGCAAACCACTCCATTTGCACTCAATGACTAAAGGGCAGGTTTCTCGCTCTCTCATGCTGCAGCCAAGACAGCCTCCCACAGCAGAAGGACCACATCTGATACAACCACCTTGGACCGGTGACAGTCCCTCCTCCTACCTCCTTTAGCCTGTTAGTTTTGTTGACACAACATCATCAAAGGCACCTTCCCCTCCGCTCACCAGGGGAAACCCGATCCTAAAGCTCCGGCAGCTCTTACTCAAAACACGGGCCAGCAACGGGCGCTGCTGAAACGGTAAAGACTGGAGATGGACCTGGGGAGACAGCAGGGCTAAGGGAATCAGACATAGATTTCTGCACAGTTACTGCATCATATCGAGGTTATCTGGGGATGTTTTAAGTACAAACTTTAAGCTCAAGCTCTTTACTCGTTTCACTTCTGGCTACAGCAGTGAAACACGGGGAGGATCAGGTCAGGGCATCCAACAAACTCGCTTTGCCTTCGAGCCTGTTTCCAGCCCGCAGTTTTAAGAAGAAGAGAAGCGCTCCCATCTCCCCAGCAAGAGCCAACGCGGCTTAACCGCAGGGAGAGGAAAACACCAGGAAACAAGCCCTGGGAAGTGTTACCCTCCTACCGGAAAGGCGGACTCGGGGCTCGTTGCTTGGCCGGCCTTTTCACAGCAAACAGGAAGAGCCAAGTCCTAAGTCTCCCGACCTCCTCCGAGATCGGAGCGGGAGGAGGGAGGCCCTGCGGCTGCCCGGCAGCAGGAATGCGTAGCGCCTCGAGGGTGGGGATGGAGATTTTTCGCATAGAGTTTTCTTGCCTTCTCATGTAGCTATAGGGAAGACTGCAGCGAAGGAGGGGGATCGCGCTCAGCCAAGGATAAGCAAAGCAGAAGCAACCGGGAAGACGCGCGGGCTCCAAGGCTCCAGCTGGCTCCATTCACGGCCGTTCCTCTCCCCGCAAAGACCTGGTCTTTATAAAATAAACAATGGCAACACAAACACAATAAAAGACTATTTCAAGGAAAGCTTTTCACCTCTACCCAGCAAGCTCCTGGGAGCAGAGGTGGTCTCTGGTGGGACTACCAGCATTTTTCCCTCTCCAGTGGGAAGAAGTATCTGCCAGTCTGGTGCGTGGCTCTGGCAGGCAGAGGCCAAGCGCAGGGCTCCTGCAGAAACTTGAACTAACAAATCCAGGAAAGGAGAAAGTCCGCAGAAAAACACAGTTGCTTTGGAAGCCTCAAGGGCACAGGCGGGTCAGGGAGATGATTGCTTGGAGAAAGGCTCTCATTCCTGCCCATCGATTACCCACTGCAGCCGGAGGATAACAGGAACGTAAAACACTGCTCAGAAGACGACATTAAAGGGTCTGGGTCAATGTTGATGGCTAAGGTAGCTTCTCCTAAGACCTGCCACACTGTTTTCAAAGCACAGAGAAGGAAGGATTCCCATGAAGAGCATTTCATAGACCTGCAAGGAAATGGGACAAGCCTTCCCTGGCATTAGCATAGTAGATCTGCACCCAGGGCCAAGTCCCAGGGGTCAGCAACCACACCAAAACCCTCAACACACAAGTTCCTCCCTCCACCCATTGCACTAGCTCCTCTGGGCCACTGTCCAGTCGGTTTTGGTTTCCTTCACGGCTGTTTCAGCTGCACAAAAGCTGCTTTTCAGGGAGCACTAGAGGACTATCGACACTGGAAGCGATCCTGCCCACGCCATCACGGCAAGAGCAGCATGCTGGAGCTTGAGTTAGAGGAGCGAGACTAACCCCAGCCTCTAGCTGGATAAACAAACCCCCGCTTAAAACACCTGCAACCCTCCATCGGATTATCCTCTGTGCAGATAGGCGAGGAGTCAAAGAAGAGCCCAGATTAACCATGCAAATGAAGCATCCCAACACCTCCCTTCTCCAGGCGTAGGGGATTGCTCCTTGCGAGCTGGGCTCTCCTCCCAGCAGCCGGGCTGAGCTGACAGCAATGAAGATGGGAGGAAAGTGCTCGTGGAGGAAGGCTCCTGCCTTCCACGGAGCAGCTAGCCGAGGAGAACGTTTCAGCTGTCATTTTGTACTCAAAATGACAAAACACAAGATGGTATCATTGATCTGAGTATAAAAGAAACGCAGTAAATTCCTGTGGGTGTTTCAACTCCTCTGCAGCTGGGAGCGACTAAAATTACACCCCAGCAGCAGAAGCTGACAGCAAACAAGCACCTCTCCTCCGCGGCCAGGGAACCAAGTCTGCACATTTCCCTCAAAAAGTAAATAAACCCTTCAGCTTCAGCCAGGCTGACCTCACCCGGCATCCACGCACGTCCTCCTTGCCAAGCTCCCCTCGCGCGCAGAGCGCGACGGTATCCTCGCACGCCTGTCTCCATCGGCACCTCCCCTCCTGGGTTCCCACATCATATAGCCATTAATTATCCTTCTGCTCGAGCTGCATTTGCACGCGGGAGTGAGAAAGGTGTAAAGTAACCCAAGGGGCCAGAAGAGCTCGAGGGAGAAGAGTTTAGAGGCATTCCTAAGATAGAGATCTTGCTAGCTACCCTCCTTTTAAAAAGCATTAAATTCCAGCAGTGAAAAGCGCTACAGAAAAAGCCAAGCATTGACTCCCTCGTTCTGCTACCGTCTAGAAAGTAGAAAGTCAATGCTGTTGTTTGAGATCTAAGCAAAAAGTCCTTTGAAACCTCAAAAATTAGGGTTTTTTTGAGGCAATTATCTCCCTCCTCCGTCTCAAAGACTAAAGAAACACAGCCCAAGTATTTCTTTGAAGGCTAAATATTTACTCCTTCAGTGCAACAGCTCAGACTTGAGATGAATTATCCAACCCTGACGTCATCTAGTCTAACGCCTCCGAGTACGAAAAGCAAAACGAAGATGCAGCTATGAACAAAAAAGGGAGCGTTCTCCTGGACCGCGTAGAGACCTCCACGTAGGGGAACGGGGTGAAGCTGCTTCAGCTCACTTGGGCCACCGCACTGGGCAAGGTCCAAGATACTTAGCTTGCTCCTGGCACCCTACTTTCACTTCCTTTAGCAAGTCCTACGCAGGCGTTTTCTGCTCCAACAGCAAAGTACGTAGAGGCGGAGAAAGTGGACTACAGGAAAAAACAAATTAGCTTCTTGACATAGGAAAGGCAGTCATGGTTGCTCCCTATGGGGCAAAGAACCAAGGACGTGCCACCTGCTCTAAAGAGCAGGTAGATCACAAGGTGAGCCTTAAGCGAGGACTGAAAGCAAGTTGTGAATGCAAGTATTTTTTCAGGACATAAGTAATGTCTCACTAGATTAGATGCCCATGCTAAATTAGGGCAAAAGTTATTGGGTGTCGCCGAACCTCTCCAAGCGAGACTCTGGTCTTGCGGAGAAGCCGTCATCTTCTTCTGGAGAAAGACCTACCCCGCGGAGGCTGTGCGATGAGCTATCTCAAACAAAAGGGTGGGAATTCCTCCGAAACCTCCGGCAGCAATTAGCTTGCCCACACCCCACGCTGAAGCAAGCGTTAATCAATCAAAGTCAGCCTTCCTTTTGAAATCCCTCTCGCATTACTTGCATCTCCCTCCAAGTTTCAAAGCTCTCGGCTTTTGCCCCCTCCAGTCACCATTCTTTCCCAGGCAGTGGGTGCCAACACTTCGGTTAGGGCACCGAAAAAGCAGCTATGTGCAAGAAACCACCACCGGCACAGGCACGGGTGACTCATCTTCTCTGAAGACAGGCGAACAAGAGCGCTCTGTTCGGCGAGACTGCCTCAAGTTTCAGTTGCGATCTGATCTCGCTGCATGTGCTCATGACAGCATGCAGAAACATTTCCTCGGGGGATCTTCCCATGGGACTTAACTCTGACACATATTCCCACAGGACTCGTTCTTTTCAAAGTGCTATCTGTGAGTAAGGCAGCGGGAATTTTGCTTTATAAAAATACCAACGAGGTGACGGAGACGCAGAGCTAGGTGCCGGCAGCCGGGTTCGTCAATGCAGCGCGAGCACTAACTGCGAGTCATGGCCCGCATTGAGTCCAACGGAAGAGCTTGTGAGGCTGCAAGAATAGCTATCCTGGGGCAGAGCAGAGGTCTGCATGGCCCGGCATCCTGTTTATGCTACCCATGGCCTCTTCTCCACCCCTGACCAGAGAGAAAGGAGCTGGAGAACATGACAGCAGAGAAGGAGGAAGAAATAAGTTACTTTCTACATACCTGTCCTGCATCAGCTTTAAGGTTCTGGCTTAGTTTTCTCTTCGTTTTAAATCACACCTTTATATGCTCCATGTCCAACACGGTTTGCTTAATTTTAGCGCTTAGACATCACACGCTACATTTGCCAATTCAAAAATCAAACTTAGTAAAAGTGTTAAGACCCGTGAAACCTTAAATCCAGAGAACTGTCATCACGCACAAAGTATGTGCCAACATTTTAAAGCCACACCTGAGTAACCCCAAGATAACCCTAGCAGGCAGAAACGTCTCAATTTTGGAGGACTTGAGGGAAGGATCTGATGGGAAAATACGGCTTTAAATGACAACCAAGTAGTCCACAATACCAGAGGCACGATACACAGGACAACTCAACAAGGAAAGCACGGCAGATGCTGAGCTATTCTCCCTTTCCTTTTCGTCTTCCCGCTCTTTGTTAAATGTAAAGCTTTTGCTGAAATTGGTACTTCCATACTCACTTTTCACCCACGAAGAGCTTCCCCCCAAATTCTTACACTTTCACCAAAGTTATTCCGGTCAAATACAGAGACATATGACAAACGAGTGCGTCATGTGCGACATTTCAAGCTCAAAACCAGTGTGGGAAAGACTCTGTGGCATTTTCCTGCTCTGCTCGGAGCGTGCGGACTGCAGGAATGTACCTGTTTTCCCACGCTTCCCTGGTGGTTGTGGGTAGCCAGCACGGGCATGTCTCATCCACTCCTCAAAATACCTGAAGTGGCAGCTACCAAAGCTCCTCAAAAACCGCTGTTTTGGGACAACGACTCCTATCAACACAGGCTGGAGACCTCAGTTAAGTGTCACTCATTTTACGTAGGACAGAATAGCACTGAATAGCTTCTCCAGACGAAGAGGAAAGCCAGGAGCAGCTCAATTCATTTCACAGTACAGCGCTGCAGGCATAGAGAGGCACAAATATTCTGCGTTTAAAAGATATATAACCTGAAAACCGTTCAGGCAACAACGTAGGAGGGGAAAAACACAGAATCAAACTGCTTAGCCCTGTGGGCAAGATAAAACCTGATAAAGGCTTCGGTGGTACGGAAGAGAGGCGGGAGAAGGGTTACGGATGGCTGAACATCCGTCACCTCTCACCTGATGCCAGAGGCCGGATCCACTCTTTGCTATTTAGGTCAAGTCTCCAGAGATCGTTGAAGGCAGCATTGCAACTGCTCTGCGTGCAGCCACCGAACACATACATCGACTGATTGGCGTCATAGTAACACGCACCTAAAAGAAAAAGAAAACCGAGATCAGTCATTTCCCTTCTCTGAGCCTAACATTTCTGGTCTTGCGCCCCGGGTTTCGGAGAGGAGAAAACCAAAACAGGCTGCAGTGACTTCAGTGAAACCATGGGCTCACTCATGAGCATCCTTGACCAACGTAAACCTACAGCAAGAGGCTTTTTAAGGCGATTATCTCCCCAAGCAGAGCCGCTCCTGAAAGTGCAAAGAAAGCAGCCTTAGACGCTTGCAGTTAATTAGATTAGCTACGATTAATGCATTCAGCACACTTACCTTTCTAAGTCGGTCCTCGCAGAGCAGCCAAATTTTACTAAGTGACTGCCCTGCGTACCTAAACCTGGTAACTTATCCCTCTTTCCCCAAGATGACAGCATTTTACCTTATCTCATCCTAGGAACACTCCACGGGAACATGTCTTGCATGAGCATCCTCTTTGCTGCTTAGGGGATGGAGTAGGGAAGCGAAAAGGGGGACAGGGAGAAAAACGAGTCTTGACACCCCCTCAGAAACAACTAGCGAGCTTTTGGCCCCCATCTTCGTCACATGAAGCTAAACGGCCCGGGATTCATGCATACATGCTTTAAGGCACATAGAGCGTGAACATGAGACGAGCCCTCCACAGGCAGTTTTGGCGTGGGCCCTACAACCTTTCCATCCCCTGACCTGAAAACAAGTGAGACAGCAACAGGCACGTTCCTCGACCAGATTCTGCTTTTAGAAATGCAATCCTCCCTTGACCTGACACAGCCTGAAAATCTCAATTCTCGGGTTTTCTGCAAGACTCTTTCCCCCAGAGCTTTGGCGAAGGCTGGCAGAAAGGACAAGCTTGTTTTTGAAGGCCTGATCTGTATCTTAAGGGTACTGCTCTGTTAGTTGCTGCATCTCCCGTTATGTACTTGATAGTCTCCAAGCACCAGGAATTTGGCAACGTGCACACAAACAGCCCCAAAACACGGAAGCACCACGTTCACAACCCAGGTTTCTCTCTCTAAAGCCCACCTCGATATACAAGTGCCCTTAAAGTCAAAAAAAGCTAACATTGACCCTACAAATGTGAATGAAGCCTCTACAGCACGGGGAGGAGGTTAAGGAAAGTGCTCCTCATAGATTCCTGGACCACGCGTTATGAAGTCTAGCAGGGCAAAAACATGGCAAATCATTTCCGTACATGTGTATGGAAATGCATGTATGTGCAATATAAAGACCACAATGTTTTATGCTCTGGGAAAGCTAAAGGGTTTCAGCAGGGGCTCGGAAGGAGCAGGACCAACTGCCCTCGCGATGACAAGCGATATATTGCCCAGCAGTGGAAAACCAAAAGCGAATGTCAAAGTTCAGCCAGGCAGCCCACGGCGCAGACCAGCAGCGGTTCTTCGGCTGACACGGAGGCAAGAAGTAATTTTTCTTATGCGGAAAACCCTCCACAGCGGCTCTCCAGGTCCAGGCTCAAGTATTGGCATAAATAACCAGCACGACAAGGGAAGCTACAAGATCAACGGCACGGGCAGGACAGGATTCTTGCTGTGAATGAGGATTTCAGAAAGAGACCAAAGAGCAAGAAGACTGCCAAAAGTTCACTGGAGGACATTTGACAATATTAGCACACAAGTAGAGCAGCTTGGAGCAAAAGCCGGGTTTTACTCCCCGACAAAGTAAGAGCCAAGGTAAGTGTGTTGTGGGGGACACAGCACCTGGGCAAGTTGCACCACTCCTTCTCCTTCTACATCACAAACTACACTTCGGTGTTCACCAACTCCCCAAGTTAAAAAATTAAAATAGATTCAGATTAGTTGACCTGACGGGACATGGGTCTAGGAGCTTGCGCTAAAAAAAGGGCTTTTTTTGTTGTTTCTTTTAAGAAAATGATAAGAAAAGATTCCAAATGGAGTATCTGGAGGGAAAGGAACCATCTGATGATGTTTTCTCTTGCTGCCCCAAGTAGGTTTCAGAGTGCATCGCCGCTGGAAGTCCCTGCTTTGCAGATTTATTCCAGCCCAGCACAAGCGTGCCCCGAGCTTCCAACGCCGCAGCCCTCGTTTTGCAGTCGGGAGGTTTGTACTTCCAGCGGGAAAGAGCTCTTTAACGCAGCCCACCCATACATACGCCGGCGATATTCATCTCGCCGCGGAGAGCCAGCCGGGCCGAATGAATCGCACGCAATAAAACGGCGCGTTCAAGCGCTCGCACACAATACCGCGGCTCAGCGGGGGCCGTGCCGGAGCCCGGCAGCCTCCGCGCTGCGCCCCGCGGCCTGACCTGGGGCTTGTCATGCAGATCACCTGCTGCCCCCGTTGAAAGGCCGCGGAAAAGCCAGCGGCCCTGGTGCCCTTGGCTTTCACCGACGGGTCCGGGGCACTTTGCTGACCGCACAGCGGGGCCGGGGGAGCCGCAGGATGAGGGCAACGTCCTGAGCTGGTTTTCATAACCTGAAACCACCCAGCTCTCGAGCATGGAAACCCCCAGGTCCCTATGGGCAACTAAACACTTGCCATCCTAAACCACATCTTTCCAAACGTTATAGCAATAAACACCTACCTGACCTAACTTCTGAGCTATCTCCCAGGGGGAGGACATGCTGCCAACGTAAACGCTGGGTTAGTAACCGTGCGGGCTTCAGGATTTACCTGCAACGGGATACAAGCTAAGCCAAGTGCTTGGCTTTGCACTGGAGCAGGCAAGGAGAGCTTGCGGGATGCCCCAGCACATCATCCGGGGAGCAGGATCGCTCTCTACGAGGAATAAGAGTATTTTATAGTATCTGTCCACTCCAGAAGAGGAAACCATATAGCTTTTTTACATGGTGACTCCTTGTATGCCAAAATGCCACCTCTACCCAGGAAGACAAGGGTAGCAGCCAACGCCTAATGTAGGTGCAACCAAAATCTGGTGTGCTGCAATGATGTTTTTGTGGGTTTTCTATTTAGTTTCTTGATAGTTCGCAGTTTCCCTAGACATCTAATCACAACAGGTTAAGAGCAACTGGAAGCTACCTCCTCTCCCAGCCAAACCCTCGGCGACCGCTGCTTTCGCACGCCAGCCCAGTCCAGCCAGTTTATTATTTTGGAGGGGAGGTGGCAGCATTCTTCTCCTCTATTTGGATTTAAAAACAGGCCAGCCAGCCAGGCACCGTGACGTCCGCGCAACGTGTATTTTAATCCCAGACCAAAATAATTTCAACTGTGCTTTCCTGCTGCTTCTTCGCAAGCCATTTAAAGCTCCTGAAGCCAAGCAAGACGGATCAGGTTGGCTAAAAGGAAAAAAAGAGACAGTACAGCTGAAAACTCCAGTTTGATACCAGCCTTTCAAATGTGTAGACTAACTCAGGGGAAAAGAGCGTCAGTGGTGCTTCCAGCTTTTTACTGGATGGAAAACAAGAAACCAAAAAGCCACTGGATACATTTTTTTCGTTTTAAAGCCCCAGTAAAAGTTAGGGTGTCGCAGAGTTTCAGTATGCCAGAGACAGCGTATTTTTGCAACTAGAGATGGGGAGATAAATATTTCTAATGTTTGAAGACGCCAATGCCCCGACCGCAAAGCCAGCTTAGTTTGAATATGTTTCTGTTTTCCCCTCTGTGCTGCATAGCAGCAACGAACAAAGCGTCAGAGATTTTCATCCAGAGCGTGAGATAACAAAAATAGAGCTCAGTGGCCTCTAATTGGGAAGGGAAAGCTGAATGCAAAACACGTGCCCTTGATGGCAATTAAAGGGCATTGACTTTTTAAACTTTAGGAATCAAAGTACACCAAATAAAGTAACCTATACACATGGGAGTCGAGTCCAAAGGTCATATTCCCCATTTGAGCCAGAAGGGCAAATCTGGGGGCGGTTGAACTCCCATTTCTATGCAACCCTCAAGCGCAAACATCACGGCAGCTTTGCTGCTAAACGTTGACATCCCCAACGTTATATATATATTATATATACAACGTCTTTCTGAAACTATCCCAGGATGCTGCTCCAATCGGTGCTGTTATCTGCAGAGATCACTTGTCCCAACTTCAAAGAGCTGCAACCGTAGAGAAATACGTGCCCTGCTTAGAAGCACCCTTCAGCTAAGGACGGAAAGCGCAGCCCTAGAAGTGCAGGCACCAGAGCTGAGGTTTAGTAAAGATACTGGTTGCAAAAGCTATCCGCCTCCTTTGAAAAGGGCCCCGGACTTGTAATTATTCCCCCTCTCCAATTCAGGATTATCTTCCCGCTCCTCGTGCGGAGCAGCATTCCCTGGAGCGCCCTGCCGAGCTGCAGCAGGGGCTTGGCATCACGAGGCAAGGGCTGTATATCCAATTATCAGCATCGCTTCCCTCGATGTGCGGTGGGTTTTCGGAGGCAACATCTGCCCGCCTAACCTTGCTTAGCTGGAGAGCTCCAGCGATCGCAACGCCAGGAGGGAGGGCCGCAAATGAAAGGCATCAACATCTCTTACCTTAATCCATGAAGTTATTTGCATTAGTCATCATGCTGGTAACAGGCTCCCCAAACCGTATGGGGAAAATCGGTCTTTAAAATTAGTCACTGCGGTACCAACCCGTCCATCAACGGATCGATACTTCCTGGCACGCCGCTCGCCGTTCCTCTGCTGCTTTTCCCTCCTCGCCTTCCTTCCGCACCTTCCGACACCGCGCTCCGACTGCAGCCAGCTATTTAACTGCATGAGTCACTGCACCGCTATAATTTCTCTAGGTTTATACATTAGGGCTAGAAAGGACAATTAGATGACTAGCACAAATATTACACCTGCAGACAGCTACCCTGTCTCCGGCTTAAAAAGCTACGCCGCAAGCGCGCCTTCTAGTAAGCCTGTACGTTCAAAATTTTTTTAAAAAAACAGCATTACTGACGTGCTGTCATGCTATGCAGCTTAAATCAAACCCTGTAGAGAAACTACAGCCCATCTATAAAGTTTCTCATCAGCCAAACTTGAATTTTGCTATTGCTTCCCCGCGAATTTATGCAAGACAGAGCAACCTCTACCTATCTAAAACTCTCTGCCTTGTCCTTTTAAATACCAGCTCAACATTGGCACTTCTGGGATATTGCTAATAAGACCTGGAAAAAAAGACAGCCCTCGCCAACTCTTTGATGCCGGCTATCGGTGTCCGTTGACTTCGACTGACTCATGCCTGGTAGATGACGTCTCCCCACGAATCCAGGCAAGCCACCCTGTCGCTCCCCACTGAAAGGGGCTTTGCAAGTCCTCCCTCTCTCTCCCCTTCCTAAACCTCTCGTTTTTACTTCTGCTTGGCTCATCACATCTTAATACTGTAGATCATCGCACATTTGGAGGTTGTCTGGACATTTACGTGAGCTGGGCAATTAATTCGTTGCTTCTGTCTTATCCTCGCTGCCAAAAAGGAGGCTCATCCTCGCCGAGGTTTGAGCAAACCTTCCTCCGGGCCCCGATATTGGAATCCACCCACAAATCCACATCACTCGGTTAAGCAAAAAGCGGATCCCACGGATCTGGAGAGCTGTTCAAAAATTAAGCCGGCAAAGCAGCTAACCCAAATTAGCTTTCTGCACGTGAACTACATTAACAGCGCTCCTGCAGCGGCGAAGGGCTGAGAGCACAGAGCGCCGTCAAACAGCCGGGCTAAGAAAGATGACGGGAGAAAGACTCAAAACCCATTCTGGATCCGGTGTAACAGCAGCCCGCTCAGAGGAATCCCCCCCGGGCAACAAAACCACGTCGAAGAGCACGCAGCGAGTCCTTGATGTAATAATTTGGGCTTCTTTGGGTAATTTATAGTTAACCTTAAAGGTTCACCTGGAAGCAATCGCTACCCCACGGTACGCAAGCAGCAAGCACATCGCCAAGACACAAAAAACCCCCTCCAAGGCACTAGAATGGAAAGACAGCAGATGAGATTACCCTGATACACAGCCTGATTAGACGGTCAATACTGCCAGCAAACACAGGGAAATACATGCAAATCTGCAAGTCCCTGCAATCATCTGCAATAAGCACTTTATTAGCATTGCCGCTCAAAAATGAGCTATGAGCTGTGGTGCCTTTTTTATTTATTTTTTTTTTAGCAGGACAAAAATCTTTGAAGAGCACAATGACTTCACCATCATTCCCCCGCAGTGTCTCCTAAGCTTGCTCTGGCAAGAGGCTGCGCGCTCTGCGCATCGCTTGCTTCATAAATTATTACTTGGGAATTATGAAAATTTTATGACCGCTCGGCTCTTGGAATCGCACCACTTACATCACGTTTATTTACCTTTTTAAAAACGACACTCTGCTCTGCGGAAGAACCGTCTCCCGGAGAGCTCAGACCCAGCGACAAAGACACGCGGGCTGAATTTCTGTCATATTTCTATAGGTTGCCTGGCACAGCAATCCGAGGCAGCTGGATGCGACTGCGGCACAAATAAGTTTTATTTAAGCAGCTCTCCCTTAATGGAAACTTCTTTCCACTCTGTTCCAGAAACCTGGAAGCAGGGCCAAAAGAAAAAATCAGCTGTCCAAAGCAAACGTGTTTGCCTCAGTACGTCTCGGGTGCAGCCCCGGGTGCTTTTAATGAAGTGAGCCACATGCAGCCTCCTCCGAATTACAGCACCCTCAAATGTAGAAGATGATCAGAAAAGAAAGCAGCCAGCATATATCCAAGTGTCGGTGGGTATGAGGACTCGTTCGCCGTGACAGTCACTGGATTCGAGTCACTACCGAGCGAGGTCTCTACCGACGGGGACACGGACAGCTCGGATTAGAAGGGGAACTGGTTAAAGAAGTTCGCGTGCAAAATTTGCGGAAATAGCCAAAGGACTGAAGGGGCACAAGGCACACTGAGGGGAAAAAAACCCCCGTGTGTTAATATTTCCTCTTAATAACCTAGGAGCAAAGAGCTGGTAATGACAAACAGCTATTGAATCCCTATTCTCGGGCAAAGCGCTTGCGTTGGCAGAGCCGCGTGTTACGGCAACCAGTTCAAACCCTGCTGCGGTGCCACAAACACCTCGTTCGAGCTTCCCTTCGTAAAGCGGAGCCGAACAGGGGTGAGCCGAGCTTTTCTGAGCGGCTACTTACTGTGCGAGAAGCGTTGCGTGATGGGGGTTCCAGGATAGGGGTAAGTGCGACTCTCCCACTGAATATTTCCTTCTTGCACTGCTTTGATGAAGCCGTGATAACACTGATGGGCCACACCTGGAGAGAGACAAGACGTCAGCAGAATTTGGGGCACGTTGGGAAGGATCCGCGCCTGCACAATTGCACAAGCACATCCAAAAGCAATGCGTAATACACCTATGCAACAGAGGCATTGTCCTTGCTAAAGAGCTTGCTACCATATAATTTTGTGCATATACCCTACTTCGAGTCTAAATACCCTGGTAGAAATTCATAGGGGAATCAAGAAAATAAAGAGCGGGGACTATTCACATGCAGAAATCGGTGACGTTTACAGAAGAGATTTACTACACTTCTTCTCCAACATCTGTCGGCTCCAGGCAGGTAAAAATAAAGCTTGTGTGAATGATAAGCACGTGCAAACCTGTACACACGAGTTCTTGACCCAAAACAGCCGCTAAACCAGAGCTCCACTGCGGACCGAGATGCTCCAACACAAACAGCAAGAGGAACAAGTCAAAGCACGACAGGCGGAGGCCGCGACAGCCGAATTCGGCACGCCGAAACCCTCACCTACTCCTAAGGAAGGTGTCGAGGGAGAAGTGGCACAGCAGGCGCGGGCTGATGAAGGATTCAAGCGCGACGCCACGGCATCTGCCAGCCGGAGCCAGACAGCAAGTCAGGGTGCCAGCGGGCTGCCGGCACCGGCGGTACAATTTTTCCAGCGACGAGCAGCGCTAAGCACGCTTGAGGGTACTATAAATAAGGGCAATCAGGACATGCCTTTTTTTTTTTTTTTTTCCAGCTTTCCCTGCTGCTTCCTAATCACACCCACGCTAACGCCGCGCACAAGCCCTCCTTTCTGCCGGCTGAGCATCTGCCCTCCCTTTAACGGGCCCTGGAGGACGTGTAACATGCAATAATGAGTTTTTAAGCGCGTGCTTGCAGCTCTTGGGCAGGATTCGAGACTAAACACGAGAAGAGACACGGGCGATAAACGTCAGAACGTGTCTTAGCTCGAATTGCTCGTTCTTCACTCCGCGAAGGAGCGGACCCGGCCTCTCTACACCAGAGGTGGTTATAGCTCCTCTGCGGAGCAGGACCAGAGCTGCAGCTAACTGCATGGAGTACGTCTGTCCGTCTGTGCTGAGAGGGGCCAGATCCTGCTCCCCGGGGGAAGAAAACGGCCTGCCGAAGATTTAAGGCTGCACTCGCTGCTCTGCGGATGCTCCGCGGCGTAAAGCACCGGTTCTACCACGCGTCCGCAAACCCCAAGTCGCATCGAGATGCTCAAGCCCGGTACTCGAGAGCAGCATTTGGCCCTTCACGCGTCCGCGGAAGGAAAAGCACTTTCAAGAAAGCGCGTGCCCCGAGGGGAGGATTCTGGTTCAGCTAAACGCCGTCCTCCTCCAGCACATCGGGACCACAGAGGGCATCGACAGCAGCATCCAGCCCCGGAGCTTCCTAAGCCTCAGCCTGCCGCAGAGGACGAAGGAGCAGCTCCTTGCTGGTGACCTGCGCCACGGCAGGAATCACCCTGGCCTGCCGAGATATTTTCCCAACGACTCTCCCAATGAAAGCCCGGTGCCAGGAACACCCCCGGCAAGAAATCGCGCGCTGGGACGCAGAGCCGGAAGCGTTAAAAATGAAGCCCTGCATCGCCAAGCAGCTGGTCCCTAAGAGGCGCAAGGGAAACGCAATCTCGGCTATAGGACTCCAAAGCAGATGTATCCTGAGAAACAGGAAAAATTAACCAGGAGAAAACAAATCATTTACCTCAAGCGACCTCTCTGCTTTGCAGAGCGCAGGTTAGAAATGATGTTTTTTCCCGTAGCCACCGCAAAAGGGACAAGGGCTACCCAGCAGCGCTCGCCACCCACGCTCCCTGGGCTTGGGAGACGAACTAGTCATCGCAACGGCACGTTGCACCTTGGGCTGCTCATCCCTCTCCTACCCTTCAAGGATGTTTCCCACAGTCTCTGGCAGGGTGAATCACATGCTGGTTCATTCCCAGCTGCGTCCTTTCCCTCTCTCAGGATCGCTTCGGGAACATGCGAGCGGGCAAACGTTTCGACGGGGTGCAAACTGCTGCGCTGGCAGTAATGGAGCGAGGTGCCAGCTGACCCAAATTTACACAGAAAGTCGTTTCACAATACTTATTTCTGAGGTAGACGTGTTTTATTCCACCTCCAACCTGTTAAACTCTGCGCAAGGCAGAGAAACACTGGGATCTACGAGCAAAGCTTTACACATGCAAAAAACTCCACAAATTAGAGGTCACCCCACACAACTGCCTGGTTGCACAACTGCCTGGTTGCATGCAGCGGCAAGGGCGGAAACAGAGGTGTTTCTCACTTGATACCTAATAAACCACCCAGCATATTCAGAAAACACCAGGAGCAGAGCTGCAGGTAAAGTTTGGACAAGCATACAAAGCTATTTGCTGTATCGCATATATCTAGCATTTTATACTTTGCCGCTTATCTTAACCAAGAACTGTAAGAGCCAGACAGCTCTGTTTCCAGCCAAAAGCGAAGGTTTTGGGGGCGTAATTACTGATCACTGGGTAGACTTATCGTGGCGGTTTGGGGTTTTCACTCTTTCACGCTTCCAAAGAGTGAGTCCAACTAGGAACAAGCCCCCTCAGCTGAGGGACTCAACTATGCAGCATTTCTGTTGTTAGCAACGCCTTCTACGAGGCAGGTAAACCAATAGTGAAGGTATTTTTTCCTGGCATTAATTTCATGGAAGTCAAATTTCTCAGCTGAAGGGAAAAAAAAAAAGCCTATGCAAATGGGTGAGTCTAAAGCGAAGCAAAGAACGGCTGGAATAACCACAATTAAAAAAAAGAAAGTGCATTCTCACATCAGCTGTTAGTACCTTTGATTAGTCGATACCACTGTTTGCAGACGAGGGCAGCAGTTTTGTGCTCCTGATACGGCGAAAGGAAGGACAGGATATATTCCAAAACCTCTTCCGGGAGCTCCAGCATTGATCTGTTGTGCCTGGTCTCCTCGACCTCCAGCTCGGCGTGAGGCTCCTCGTCTTGCTCCATCGTCCCTTCGAGCACAGCTTCTTCGGGATCCACGGCCATGAAACCATCGTCGTCACTGTCTGAGGAACTGGCCATGGCATCCCACGTCACAGCTTCGAGAGGTGGGGGAAGAAATAAAACACATTAAGGTCACGGAAAAACTTAACAGCTCTGAACCAGGTGCTGCAGAAACGCGGTTGCAAGCTGCGTTGCGAGCGTGAAAGGCCCACGGCAAGCTCTACCCCAGGAAACCCCAAGTCGAGCTCTCAGATTTTGCAAAGCTTTGAGCCTCGCTGAGCAGGGTTTAGCAACAAGCTCCAGACCGAGGTCCCCGATACGTAGAAACAGAGGGTCGACGCCTTTCCTCCCTCAAAACCACCCCCATCACCCAAGCAAGAAAGCAACCACGTCGCGCCGTTCTCCGCGCGGTATTTTCCCAGGCCACTACTTCATTTCTCAGCGCTCTCAGATCTACAGGCAACACGGAGACGGCAAAAAAACCACTTCAGAAATTCAGAAATTTGCAGCCCCTCCTCCCCTGCGAAACCAGTTTTGCCAGCGAGTCTGCTTTACTCGGAGCGCTTGCAACTGCTCCAAGAGCGCGCTGGGGAAGAGGGGAGAAAAAGAAAGAAGAAAAAAGAAAAACCTCTCTGCCAGGCTCCTCTAAGACCTCTCCTTCACTTCATTTTTAAGCTACTTGCGCTCAGTGGCTTATTTGCTGGAGGTGAGGGGGGAAAAAACGCAAGGTTTACTACCTATGAACACCTGGAAATTTTATCTCCAGCTGCTCAGAGCATCTCAAGTGCAAGGCAACATACTGATGACAAAAATGCACTGCGAAATGTTTTGCTTCTCAATGGGTAGTAACCTGCAACGACAGAAATCCTGCAATATTCCCCAAATCCAGGGTTCGCCTGTCCTTGCGTATGCCAAAAACAAGACCGCGCTGGAGACGCAGAGCGGAAAAAGCTTTCCGCGGCAAATTAATTTGCGTCCAGAAAAATTGCTTCAGCCAGAACGACTCTCTGTTTTGTCAGGTCGGCTGATGAAACAGCTTCAGAAAAAGCCACAGTTAAACGCGTGGTGATCAGGCTAACAGATGCTCGCAAAAACCTTCCCGTGCCGGAACCGCTTTGCACAGTCAATGTTATGACAAAGAGAGGCTGGAACCGGGATGCTTCGACAGAAGGGCCGTCGCTGTCAGCAAACAGCGCGTTGCTTGGACAAACACAGCAAATAACATGCAAGCTTTCAAGCTTTATGAGCTAGAAAACTAAAAAAAACCTAAAAAAGGCCAAAGTTGCAATTAAAAAAATCAGGATGGGGGTTGGATCATCCAGATCAGGTATGATGGGACACCTGCGGGCGACTACGCTGAACATAAGCCCGGACAGGTTCACACGACAAATCTGTTGCGTTATTAAGGTTTAGAAGCCCGGATTGTGCTGATATACGTTTCCCAACGGCTTTTATTTACCATTTAAATAACGTACAAACCCTGCTGGAGGAGGTCAGCTGAGGAAGGCAAGAATGAATGCTCTGCTAGCAAGATTTTTTATTTTTTCCCCCCCATCTATAAATAGTCCAATTATTAAACCACAATTTCGATCCGCTGGAGGATGCTCGGGAGGTGATACAACACAGCAGACGAATCACAGGCGCACAGACCTTTCCACGGGATCCAAGAGAAGATGGGAAGCTCTGGGTACCATCAGAAGTGAACAGGTCAAGGAGAAAAGCATCTCCAGGGCGAGTTTTAGAGGCAAGAGGACCAAGAAAACCTCTCGCGGAGAACGTGCCCCTATGCTCGACTGTCCTCCTCCTCCCTATAACATGTTCTTGCACAGATCTGGGGATGGAGAAGTTGCACAGGGCTTTTCTGGTCTCCCCACGCTCGCAGCAGACCGACACGCTCGTGTCCAACGACGGATCTAACAGCTTAGCCGTGCAATGCTTCCCGATGGAAGAAAGCAAGGAAACGAACCTTTTGGGGGGTTTTGGGCAGCTTGCTTCTAGGCACGTCCCTCACAGCCATTTCGTTTCCAACCCTTCATTAAAAGCAAAAAAAAAGCCTACGTAATCTTGCAATTCTCGGTGGAAAAGTTACAGGAAGCGGGATGAAACGGCGTGGAACCCGGGAGGGCACCGGCGGAGCGAGCGCTCGCCAGGGAAACAACGCGATTCCTCTGCATCCCTCAAAAAGAAAGAAAGATGAGTTCAGACCATCCAAGATCTCATTAGAGCTTGCTGTACCAGACCAATTTATAATATTGTGACTATTTAAAAGCGCCTCCTTCGCTAAATCCCGGTTTTTGAGCTTAACAAATAACCATCCTCCAAGCATTAACACCCGCGCTGTTATTTTTCCTAGGGAAAACGTGTCCAACATTCGGAATAAGCTCACAACTCCCAAAAGGCAAGTCGCTGTCAAAATAACCCTTGAAGCCTGACCTTCCACGTACGCCGATCCCGTTAATGCGGCACGGGAACAGCAGGCCGGGAATAGCTACCCCCCGATTGCACAAACGTGCCTCACGCACCCACGGCAAAAGCCTCGCTCAAAAACCTTCGCGAGAAAAGGCTAAAAAATCCCAATCTCCAGCAAGAGACAGCTAAAGCATCCCAGGAAAATCAACATTACCAATGATTTTGCAGACCCACCGAAGAAAATCCCGTGCCAGTGTTTTTGCTGGTTGTCGGAAAAGCAGAACGAAGCATCTGCCCTCCCCTTGTAGGACCACAGTTTTCATTTTATTTCCCATTTCGTGGTTGGTTACTAGATGCTCTCTCTCATTTAACCCAGCTCTGCAAGCGCGTTCTCCTTGCACTGAACCAGGTTTCGGTTTGTACGCAGGCCAAAATTAATATCTGAGCAACAGCAGCTCTCCAAAAAACCCACAACCAAGCGATTTCAGCAATTGTCTCATCAAAAATTAAGTGCAATTCAATTAACTGGCCGGGACAGATCCAGAAGCCCCATTTTGCTTTGGCCCATCGCTACAAAGAGTGACCAGAACGCTTTGAAGCATCATCGTACGTTTTGTCCCTTGCTCCTCCAGACAACTGCATTTATATTCCAGCAGCAGCAACATTTCAGAGCATTTAGCAATTAGCCTAAAGCCCTACCAAAGAAAATAACTGCTTAAAACAATGTGTATAAAAATGCTAAAGCACAATCGAACCAGAACTCTGCCAGCGTTGAGCACATTGCCGTGACCGCTCCTACGAGTTCTTTCTCCGCCAGTTGGCAAAACATTTTATAACCATTTTCCTCACTTCGAAAAATTGCAATTTTCTCTGCCTCCCCTCCCAAATATGTTTGAGAACCTGCTATTATTCTGCTGAAGGGATTATCCACTGTGGTGGAATAAACAGATGAGGAAGATTAATCGCACAGACAAGAAAAATGCTAGGCTTCGACACATCTAGAAGGCTGCTAACTACATCAGACCAGTACCGTGCTCACGCAAAATCCCCATCAAGATAAAAACCAGCCCCTGGGACCACGCACCAAGCCTTTGGGCAGGCGCTTTCAGGATTTAGGCTGCAGGTTTACATCCCCGGAGAAACACCTTGCTGTTCTTCTGCTTGCACATCAGGCCTGCGCTAAAACAGGACGGCGCGAGGTTTCCTTCGGGACGACGAGACCTTTGGCGAGTTATTAAAGCTCTTCCAAAACGAAGTGTCATGTAGGCGCAGCGATACAGCTTCAGGAGACAACACGCTTCACCTAAAGTGACTTTTAAATGAAGAGGTTCAACATACGTTGAAGGTTTCCTACCTGCAGGCACCTTTCCCGGTCCCACAGACCCCAAATCACAGGCAGGGGTAGCATCCGTGGTTCCCATCCCAAGGCCACCGACCCTCCACGGCAGAAGGACCTCAGCTGTTCGAGGAGAAGCGCCTGGACCCCGCAGAGCTTTTGGCCTGGCACTGTTAAGTCAACAGTACTTGGGGGGAAAAAAAAAAGAATAACCTCTAAGGGAAAGGGGGAAAAAAAAAAGAATAACCTCTAAGGGAAAGTCCTTGGATGAAAAGAGGCAACCGTGCAATAGTACTGAGTCAGAGCACATCACCCATTACTCACGAGGGAACGCGCACTTGGACGCGCCGCAAAAAATCCGCTAAGCACAAATAATCGTAGGAGCTGCGATCTCACTTGGAAAAAAAAAAAAAACAGTGTTAGAGGACCCAGCCCTAGCTGGATGAGTGCTTCGCTTGGAAGTAGGGAGGCACTCGGAGCACAATATTTAATTACAGTTGGCAATCCGTTGCTACCGAGCTAATTTAGGGGTGGAAGATATCAGCTGCCTCTAAGCTACTCCCCAGCCTCTTCCACATACTTTGCAACTATTTATTCTGCTTGTCAACAGCCCCAGCGGCATAGCGGAGCAGCATTTAAAGAGATATTTGGATCGTTTACGTCTAATTTCTTGCCCATCTCAAGAAAAAGCATACTCTACAAGGCAGACACTTTTGAGCACAAGTCTTCAGAGCGCTTTCCTTGAAGAAATTTGTATCTTTACTGGGAAGGAGCATTCTTGCATGATATTTTGTTGGATGAAAAAAGATAAGCTTATCTGCGTCAGAGGGCACGAGGCATTCCCGCGCCGCCGGGCCACCGAGGACTCGGGTGGAGACAAGAGCCGCCGGGTTCATTGCGCGTTCCATCAGAGGCGAGGCTGGAAAACAACTATTTGGCAAACAAAAAGGAGGATTTAACGAGCAGGTGAAGAAGATCGCCTGGCTTTAAGCATTCGCTGGCGTCCTTCGAAGGTGCTTTGGCCCACAACGCGTGCACGAGGCTGCGTTGGTTGCTATAAAAGTCACAAGCCACCAGCCACCCCTATGGGCTTTCGTTTCCCTCTCCCCTCGTTTGCAACCGCGGCTTTCCAAGCCAAACCTACCTCCGTAAAGCAAAAAACCCAGCAAAACGCTGCAGTGTCTGGACCCAGAAGTCCACTAAACCAGGGAGAGGAAAAAAGAGCAAAGGACCTGGCAGCTTTGTCCCTCCAATGTGGCTTTTGCTCCTATCCATCACTCTACAGAAGCCACGAGCCTTATACAGCAGGCAAAAATAATGTATTATTTCCTTTACTTAAGAGGCAGACACATACTGCTTTGCCAAAGCAACGGTACAGGAAGGCAGCAAAGGGTGTACCTACAAGAAAAGGGACCTCAAGAAGCCACGGGAAATCTTACAACGCTACTTCAAGCGACAAAACGGTAACAGCAGAGTAAGGTATTTAATTACAGACATATTAGGGAGGAGACACCAATTAGGTTCATGAATAAACGAACCTGTGAATTGCTTGGGATTTGGAGCGGGGAGACTGTTTCCAGGGGCCCTAGAGTCCTGTTAGGAAAAGGAGATTTCTCGGGAAGCGTTCTCCAACAGCGCCAAGTAGCAGATTTTAGCGAGAAACTCTGGGAAACGGCAATGAGCAATATCCTGCGCGGGTATCACACCTAAAATGGCTGCACTGGAAGGATGAACGAGAGAGACCTCGGGGACACCTGCGCCGAGCTTTTCTTTTCATCCCTACAAAACAGGCAATTACAAGTTCTTTGAAGCATAGCTTTTCCCCCTGGTTGCTTCGCGGCAGGAAATGGGTTTTTTTTTCCCTCCCAATAAGACCTAGCTTCAGCCTTGAAAGCAAAGGTTACGCAAATGCCACCTGCAAGCTTCAAACGTGAAATATCTCTTTCTTTACGCTACCTTCCTGCCGCTTGCTTTTGCCTGCTAAACCAGGACTTTTACAAGGATTCCAGAGACAAGTCTGCACACAAGTTGGAAATTACGTAGCTTCCAGCGCAATACGTCCTGCAGTATATCTGTAATAAGACAGCGTGGTTAGCAGCGAATTTTAATTGATATATTGTAATAAAAAGGTTTATAGTTACCAGAAATCCCTCCCATTCCTCCACGTAACTTAGCTGGGGGTAGGTTCACCCTATCCCAGATCCCAGTAAGCGCTCATTTTTACTCTGAACTTTCAGCAAAAAAAAAGAAGTCAGGTAACGTCACGCAGCAAGGTTTAATGCACAAGCAGCACAGCAAGCTAAGAAGTTTATATTCTGCCTAATGCATCTTCCTGCAAAGTTACAGCACAGAAAACATTACAGGAAATAAAGAGGAGGTTTACTCTGGATTTATTCTGCAAATACAAACCCAGACAGCACATACTGTCTACGCTTCGAGTTTGGCATATGGTTCATCAGAGGAAAAAAGAAAAAGAGTGCAGTATTTGAGAACAACACACTTCACGTGTGCACAGGAAAACTTGTCACTAGAATTTGCTAATGCAGTAAACCAGAGCAAGGCAGAGACATCGCAATTTGCCCAAAAGGTTGATGAAATATTAACAAATCAAGAACGATTAACAAATCAAGAACGCAAGCAAAAAGCTAACGCACCAAGGCCGCCTCCCGATATCATTGCAGAAAGCTGTTAAGTAAGCGGAGATCTCCGACATGCAGTCACCAAACCCAGAATGCATCCCCAGCAAATGAATTTGAAGCCTTTCTAGTTTCTTTTGATGGCCTTATTACACCTGAACCAGCTTGCTTCGTCTTTAAAACCCTATTAAAACCTCTTCGAAGCAGGAGCTGGCACAACGAACACAAGCAGGACAAAAGGAGATGCTGTGCTGTGCAGCTTGGTACCGCTGCAGTTCACGACACGCTGCTGGCCCAACAAGCCCCAAATTTAAACCACGCCGTGCATCAAATATATTCATATTGCACGATTCCGACCCCGAAATCTCTGTTATCGCGCAACGCCGTTGCAACCCCGCAGCCAAGCTGAAGATAAATCCAAGCGTCGACCCTACACGGACAGGATCATTCCAGTATCCTAGCCCCAAATTTGGCCCGTTTCGAAAACCGTCCTACCTGGATGCAATAACCAGCTGGACTCTGTCTCGATTTACTCTTGAAATCCGTCGCCCTTGCTGAAGCCACCCCAAATTTTGTAGGGCTTGTAAAGAAATATTTGGGGCTCACACGCTCCCTCTGCTGGCTCCCTCCAAGCTGTTAATTAAAGCTATTCTCCCACCTGTCTGTACTTTCCACAGCAAAAAAAAGAAAAAAATAATCCGCTCCAAACCAAACGAAGGCAAAAATGCACGCACGAAGAAAATAAAATAAAGAAAAATGCAAATAAATGGCCTCAAGAATTCAAAATGCATCGGGAGGTTTCCGAGAAAAAGGTGAGGATGCTTTTCCTGCTGTAACATTAACTGTCTGAGGATAAACACTTGTAATAGTAGCACGGCGGCTGCCTGGATAAGATTGTCCCACACGGACAAGATTTTCGGTCCAAAATTGACCTCCTATCCGATAACATCAACAAAACACAAGACGGCAAATACTGCTATTCCTCTAAGACCGATAGTCTTGAAGGTACCAAGAATAAGCTGCAACATAGAAATTTTCTGTAATTACACTGCAAGACGTCGCCATGCCCATTTTTACCTTCAAATAACACAGAAAACCTGCTTGGGCAAAACGGTCGTATGTAAACACGGGAACATCTCAGGGAGGGGTTTGCTAACAGAACCAGGAGTTGAGCAAGAGCTCCCCAAACATGTTCAGCGAGTTCACTCCTGACTTTCTGACAGACTGAGTTAGATGCTTATTCAGTGCAGTCTGTTTTTTTGTTGTTTTTCTTTAAATAAAGATCTTTTCCTTGTGCGGTATAAAAGGGTGAATCGCCACAGTCGTTTCCAGCACGTTTCCCAACGAACGGCTGCCCGCGTCGAGTCCCCAAGGCGCCGGGGGTCAACCAGACGCTGTGATAGCAAAGTAGCACGATCCTACGCAGCGCCCAACCGCCTTGGCCTGGAAAATCACGGCTTGTACCCACCTCCCTAAGCACTGCCACCAAAATAGGCACCTCAGGAACCAAAAAATGTAGTTTCCTACTGATGCAGCCCTTGTGGTTGAGCGCCGGCACCTACCGCAATCAAGCTGGGGGACCTTCTTCCTCCCAGGTACCTCCTGCTGCATCTTCTCTGGTCTCCATGACATTGAGCTCCTGCTGCCGCCTTTCCTTCGGGAAAGGCACTCACAGCATCCTTCCTCTCCCTTTCTATTCCCTACAAAACTTGGAGGGACTTCACAGCGCCGAGATTTCTCTCAAGGGAGCTCAATAAATAAGCGTTAATCTACAACATTTAACACATTAAATTCAGCAACCTCGCCTTGCTTTAAGGGGTAGGACGGCCGGTCGAGATTCAGGTTTCCAACGCTGCTCTAAAACTCGGGCTTAACGTTTCACTACAGGAAAGAGGAACGAAGCTCTAGCGCTCAATAAAAGTAAACCGCAGCACAAACGCTAGGTCAAGGTCAGGGTTTACTAGCAGGGCAACTTGTCATGCAAGCGCTCGCATCCAAGCCTCTGCTCCCCTCCCAACGTGGTCTTTGCACACAGGCATTTAAAGGAGGAGGGGAGCAGGAGAATTTGGCGTTTGCAGTAGAGCAAACTTATGCCACAACCTAGTTTTAAAACCACCACACTCTAAGAAATTTAAGTAACAAGTAGCCCTGAAGAAGAGCTCAACGTTACCAACTTTCACGCCAGCGAGGATAAACGAGAAAAAGCCGTGTATTAGCATATAAGAGACTCAGCAGCCAATGCTTCATTTAAATCAATATCTGCTGCTTCCAGATGTAGTGCTGACTTAACAGGAGCTTGCTGATGCAAGATTTCTACCTTTGCTAGCAAGGAGGGTATCAAGATATCTACTACCACCTCGACACAGACACCATTAGCACGCAAGCCCTCGCAAATGATGTTCTCCCATCTTCGTGCAAAGCTGCTCGGCCGTAACACGTGTTACGCGGCCAACACGCTCGCCGAGGCACTAAAAGCACACACGGCGACGTCCACCCGGCAAACCGCGTCCCAAATTCGTTTGCCGTCTTCAGCAAACGAGCTGATCTAATCCGTAAAGTGAGGGCTTTAGCGAAAGCTGCCAAGGACAGTGGTAACCCTCCGGCAACGCTCAGCGTCGTGCTGCCCAGAAGGAAGGCTGCATCCCACCGAGCAGCACGGAAACGGACCTGTTCCTGCTCCATTTGCTAAATATGCAACAAAAACAAATAAAAATGCAACAAAATGGAGAATATTTTCATTCGCTCAACAGTCAGCTAAGAGGTTTAGCAGAAACCCTGCCGGCCTGATGGCACGCCGTCCACATATACCTGCCACCCAACTACCAAACACAACCCGAGACGCATCCGCGTGTTACAAAAGCGCGGATCCGCCGGCGTCCTGTTGCCCGACCTGCAAGCGCCGCAGCCGTAATTAACCCCGTTTCACAGGTAAACGAACAAAAGCACCGAGAAGCCGAGGTCGAGAAGCAGCAAGTCCTTGACAGCGCTGGGATGACAACGCCAAGAGATTTCTGGCTCCTCGACCTGCGCTTAGGAAACCAGGCCGTTGCCTCTCTCCAGTTAAGATGAATATTCAGATAGCACCGAGAGCTCTTTTTTTATTTTTGACAGCTCGCTGGAAATAGCCGGCACTGGAAGGGAAACAAAGAGACGCTAACCAAAACATAAAAGGGCGCCGGAAAAGAGGGAGATTTATGGAAAGCAGGGCTTAAGTGCTCGCCTTGACATTCGTAAAGAGGGATTGAATGTATAAATTCGGAACATGCCTGAATCTATCGCCGGTGTCTTTATTTGCGGGATGATAACTAGGCAGGGCGAATGGCTAACGGGTACCGATCGCCGCTCCGTGAATGCAAAGCCGCAGACGCTCTCGCAGCGTTGTGCAACTTGGACCGAGAGAAGGACATCGCCTAAGGGGCCATGCGGCTGGGATACCTATGCCGGCGCGAGGCCATTGGCCGCGGTTTTATGGAGAAAATGGGGAAAAGTAACTGGGGAGGGAGGGCACGTGGGCTGCTGCAGAGGCCAGTGCTCACCCTGAGGCCACACAACATGCTTTTTGTTTTTAGGCATTAGCTTCCCTCTATCAGAGCCTTGCCAAGCGGCAAAGGGAGACTTCAGTATGGGACCGGCGTTGAGGCAATGCTGCTTCTCGTATCGCCAGATCCCGCTGAGCTATCGTTAGCTCCATAACCAGTTGTCTAGACAGTGTCTTTCTTATTAACTGTCAGCAAGGTCTGCGTGAGCGCTGAGCGCCGGCAGAAGCGTTTCCCCAGCGTTAACGACTCTGCTAACCGTGCTTTTAATTTAAAGGCAGCGACGGAGCGTCCCCTCCAACGCTTCAGAAGGTAACAGGCGGGAAGGAGAAGCGCTTTCCTCCCAGGCAGCTCCTGCTACTCCATCATCTGCAATGCAAACGCGTAAAACATTATTATTGAGCAGGAAGGCCTGCTTAACGTCTCCTCTGACGTTTATGGCTTTTCCCCTCTTTTTATCCTGCGAAGACTTGGGAAAGGACCCAGGAACGATAGCAAGGGGTAGGAAACTGCACCGTCGACACGGCAAACGCAGCCTGTGAGCTACTGAGGCACCTACGGGAAAATGCAACCCAACCGCTGTGGCAATTAATTTAAAATAGATTGCACAAGACCCAGTTTTCTCACAGATCTTCACTTCGACACAGCAAACGGGTCAGACGAGTATTTGCTTCTCTTTCCACATGTTTGGAGAATTTGCTTTCAGCAGGTTTCCCCCCCCCCCCCCCAGGAAATTGTCCTCAACTCATTAAAAAAGGCAACACGCCAAGAAACAAAACCGCCACAATTAAGTTAGAAACGCATCACTGCTAAAAATCCATCGGCTGTCATTTTATCCCATGTGCCGTATCTTTCCCAGGGTGTTTACTGAGGCTTATGGATATTAAGCAACAAATAATTCGTAGGAAGTGTGTTTATTTAACCTTCATGCCCACCCCTCACTCGAGAGCTGCCCCAAATCACAGCCTGGCACTCCTGCAACCCGAATGGGCACCGCTTCCTAATTTTAGCTGCAACTTCCCACCGACAAGCACAGTTCATCGCACGGGAGCAGGGCAAACCCCATCTTCAAGGATTTTGGAAACACTGGCATTTCCCAGCAGCGCAGCATCCAAAGCCAGGCTGTACCGCGGGGTTTGGAGCGGGATGAGGCAACGCGCAGGTCTCCCAACGCATCCGCGTCCTCCGGCCAGGTCACCGCTGCTCCAAAACCTCGGCGGCCAAGGGACTTTGTGGAGTCCCCGGCACGACAGGGAAAAAACAGCCAGGCTAAAAACAAACGCAGGAAGAGTATGAATTCAACGGGACGACGTAGAGGTGGCTGCTCAACGGACACGCGAGGAATTGAGCTTGATTTTAGCTCAACGCGCGCGGCAAGAGAATGGATGCGACAACAACGGTGCGAGAGTAGCTGCTACCTGCATTTTGCATTTAAGTTGTTTTTAGCGGGTGCCTCCTCGTTCCAACCAAAGGACTCGATGCAAAACCACCAAAACTTTTTGCACGGGATTTTGCACTCCTTTCGTTTCTAAAAGAACCATAGTAAAAAAAAGAAATGGAATCGGATTAACGGGCAACGCTAACAAAAGGGGTAAACAGCAGCACTGAAAATACTTTCCTTTTGAGGAATTAAGCTTTGAAAATATGTTTAATGCTCCACATATATTTAGCTTCTTCCTCTGCGATTGGAAGCTCGCTAAGAGAATAACTGCCCCTCAGGACCTAAGGGATTCGCACTCTTTTGCTAAAGCAAAAATAAATCACTTGTACCATTATAGTCTCTCCAGCATGATAAAAAACTTAATCTGTGTGACAGAACGACTCCGCTGCTTCGCTATGGGAAAAGTTTTGAGGTGAACAGTTTTGGATGTTTCTGTACCCTGCTTTCTTCCCATAGTCACCTAGACTGAATAGTGCCTTTAATAGTAATATTTTTACATTTAGAAGCTACCTCTTATCCAGAAAATCCTAAAGCATTCAGCTAACCCTACCTTTGCCTACTGAAATACGCACCACTTCCAGACGGACTATATATTTGGTACAGGCAAGAAGAGTAATTTTCTCAGCCTTACAGGCAGCTTTGATTAGGCAGAACATATATACTAAGAGTTTTGCTCAGGCTGTCAGGTATTTTCAGTATTTAGTGGCAGACCCTTGCTTTTCCATCTCCAATACGCGACCAGTCCAGCAGCGTGACGCCTCCCACCATCGTACCTTCAGAATCAATTTAATAAAAGTGTCTTTTTGTCAGAATTAAACGCTGTTTTCTGCTGAGACCTAGGTATCTTCAGAAGCATCGATGGGGCTAATACTACTGCTCTTCGCAGTTTTGACAAGATCAGAGGCAGAAGGGAGCGTTACTGCAGCGCGTCGACTCTAACCTGAAGCTCAAAATGAATTCAGGCAGCGCTAACAACTTACCTTAAACCCTCAAAAGCCCCAGCTGCTGTGGAACCTGCACATGCCATAAAACAACATAAAGCAGACAAATCTTTTAAAATGCATCTAAAAACATGCGAAGAGATACAGCTCACCAAAGCCAAAAATCACAGCTGGCCACACTACGTTCAGCGGGGGGAAAACGCGCATTTTTATCTTCACTCAGGAACTTGTTTAGCTAGCAGATACATATTGCTTAACCTACTACAAAACTGGGATGAGAATAAACTCCATAGTGTGCTCAAATATGAATTAATTGAAGGTCTAAGAGGACATTTGCAGCTCTTGAGATAGTAAGCTCCTGGAGGCAAGAACTGCATTTTCTGCACGTTGCACAATACCGAGTGTCTTGCCACAATTTTGACCCAGCTGTGTCGCACCTCTGCTCTTTTCTATAAAAGCTAAGTGTGCTCGCGAGAAAATTTGACTTCAGTTTCTAAGCCACATCAAAAAGCTGCATTAGCTATCGACGGCAGTACAGCCTGGGCTAAGCCCCAAAAGCAGCTACCTCGATTCAGCCTCTCGGGGACGTCACCGATTGCACGCAGTCCCGCTCAAGGTAGAAAACACGTTCTGGAAGGAGCTCTTATCTGGCAAAACACCCATTAAGTGCATTATCAGAGCCACCAGAGTCCTCTTTTCAAAAGCTTTTATCTAGATTTGGAGCGAGTCTCGCAGCCTCGCACTGCTTTCTGGCTCTACCACCTTTTATAAGCCCTCGCAGACATCCTTGCATGACGCTGCACTTTAAAAGCTAACAAGGGTATTAAACTTATCTGCGCCCAATCTCAAAAATTTGCGAGGGCAAAGTCTGAATCAGTGCTTTGCAATAAACCCTCCCATGACTAAATACACAGGGAAAATAACTTCCCTCAGACGCCGAGCTCTGTTTACACAGAAAGTGGGAACCCTTTTCAAGCAGCACTCAGTCACATCCTGTGGAAATGGCTCGAATTGGCAGCGACCAAAGCAGACGGCATTACGACCAAACAACGCTTTGAAGCCCTGCAAACATGCATTTGAAAAAAAAAAATCATTCCTGTCTGGGAGCGCACGGAGGACACGAGATGCGCCCTTCCACTCCACGACGACGGCTGGTGCCGCTCTGCCCATTAAAAAGACAGAGAGAAAAACACAAAGCTACATTTTTGAGACCAATCAACAGTCAAGTGCATCCCAATATCCTCATAAACAAGAAGACGGGAAGGGAACAGCTAACAATTAATACCGATTGCCTAAAATCCCCCCAAAGCCATCCAAGATTTTGCATACTAGCCACAGTCAGGGCAGTAATATTTGTTCTGCACATGAGATTCATTTTAGGGCTTCTCCAACAGCCAAATACACAAAAAATTTGAGTGCTCGCATGAGTAAACGCTGAAGTAATCTCAGTTTTAAAATCACACATGCTGTCATTAATGAGAATAAAACAGCACAGCATTGTAAATCAGTGCTATCGTAAGCAATAACGAAACCTTGAACTGTGCAGGCGCCTTTCAAACCCAAATGCTTTGCAGTTTTTCCACTTGCCACCATGAAAAAATGTTGCTCGGGTGGAGTAATCTGTCAGCTAAAATACCAGGTAACACCGGAGGAAAGACATGCATAAACATCTTGGCTATGTGAAAACATGCAACAAAAAAACCCACCACACACAATTCTGTTTGCGGAAGAAATATGAATAGGACCGATTCAAAAGCACTGATGAACTAGTGGGGTTGAATAACTGTAATTTCTCCCTCTGCGATAGCTACACCTAGCTTGGAAACAGCCTAATATCTCAAACAAGCTCTCTTCCACTCCCAATCCCGGGCAAGGAAGAGCTGCAGAGACCGCGAAGGAGCTGCCTTAAACGCGTTCAGAGGCCAATTTTCTCAGGAAAAGCAGGCAGAGAGAAAATATCCTCCTTTGAAAAGCCAAAGCAGAGCGGCGTGGAACTTAAATACCGAAAACTGAGAAAGCCCGCTCACGTGCTGGCCATCGCCGAGCGGAAAACCCGACCAGCTATATGCACAGACCTATCCTATTAAATTCTGCCCAAGTTTTAATTCCAACATGAGATTTCCAACCTCGCATTTGATAAGATGGCTTTGACGTGCTCCCCCAATATAGACGATTCCTACCTGGGTGCTTTTTGCAGTTTTCCCCGATTGCCGAGTGAAACGGGCTCTCGGCCACGACCCTTTAATGCGGCTTGGCTTTTCGTTATGGCTACGAGCAGAGTCCAGTTGGCTGCAAGGGTTTGTTCGCGAGCAACAGAAATGCCAAGAAATTCAGGGAAAAAGGGAAAATAACGGAGAGTCCTCCTTGCTACAAAACCGTGGATGAGGTTCAACTAATCAAGCCTAGAGAAGGGAAGGCAGAAGCTGTCCTTTCCCCTTTTCCACCCAGCGTCTCCGCCAGGGACACTTTGCGAGCGCAGCTGTACTGACTTTTACTGCTCAGCGCCTCTGCCACAGCTACTGCTCGTCCTGGCAAGACGCGCGTCTGCTGATATCATTTATTCCAGCACGGAGAAACCAGCTACGCTGGTGCAAACCCACACCGGCAGCGCAAGAAAGGCTTTTTGCTGAAACAGCCCCGTCGGCCGGGGCCTCTGCTCCCACCAGGACCCGCGTGGCAGCAGGCTGAAGCGTGGGTGTAATTATATGGGGGGAAAACCAAAGGGAGCCCCCCAGGCAAATCTGAGGAATAAAACGGAGAAAAAGCACCGGTACGCTCCCATTCCCTGGCATCAACATAGGGAAAAGGAAGGAGAGACGGTGATGGGAACACGCAGGGATAAGGAAAACCTCAGGAGTCCGCCTTAACTCTCGTGTCGCATCTCGCGCACGGATTTGGTTCTCTGCCCGGGAAACTTGCCTTTTCCAAGCCCGGATCGCAACTACTGCATCATGATACGGGACAGGGTGTTAAGAGGCTGCAGCGTCATCGCACACCCGGCACTTCCTAAGCCGGACAACCTGCAACGCAACGCATCGATTAAGGCTTTGGGATGTCAGGCAAAGGGC
Source organism: Dromaius novaehollandiae (assembly GCF_036370855.1). Lineage (NCBI taxonomy): Eukaryota > Metazoa > Chordata > Aves > Casuariiformes > Dromaiidae > Dromaius > Dromaius novaehollandiae. The sequence continues at coordinate 9,762,549 of NC_088121.1, read as the reverse complement.
AGGGTGGGCAAAGATGCCATCACACTCAGGTCCCAAACTGAGGTCAGCAGCAGCTCAAATTAAACGTGTCTTAAACTAACACGAGTCCCCTTTAGAAAAGCGGACAACTTCTACCGAGATCAAAGCTATCCCTGCCCACATACATATTTACAGCACTTCTCCTGCTGAGGCTCCTCCAGTTGCCGACCTGCAGTATAAACGAGTCTCCCTAACGATAATTAAAGCCATTTTAACACAAATGGCATCCCCACCAAGCGACTGGGTTACCTTGCAAACAGCAAACGGTCCCACCTAATGAACTGACTCACTACACCACAAACCCGCGTTTCAGTTTAATAAGGCTTTGCCTGACTTGTCTTTTGTTCTTCCTCCGAGCACGGATGCGAGTTCGGATTGTTAAGCGCGAGACAGCAAGGGCGCTACGCTTGCTCCCAGAGCTAGAGGGAGAAACGCCTGGTATATACGCTCAGATTTGGAAACCTGAAAGGATTTGAGGCAAGAGATGTCGTTCCGGAGAGTTTTAGGCTGCACCTTGCTGAAGATAATCCCCCGGAGCAAGACCGACGCGTGGCAGCGAGCCCTGCAGCAACACTAGTGCGTTCAAGGCTCCGACGCAGCCCAGCTGTGACCAAAAAAAAGCCATTTTTACACCACTGCCAGCAGAACAGCGGATGGTATAAAGTCACACCTCCAGCCACGCTGGGCTGATAAAACACCAGGCTCACAACGCTATTAATTTAACGCAATGCTTGCAGGACAACGAGAAAGGAATTACACTGGGAGAAGAGCACAAATGAGTCGAGAGGTGAATCCAAAGTTACCCAGAGCACCGGGAAACCCCCTGAGACCCGGTTTGGTCCTTAAATAGGGAAAACCTGTCGGTCTCGTTAGCAGCCGTAGCATAACGCGATGCGGGGCTGGAAGGGAAAGGCAGGTAGGTCCCGTGGAGGCAGGATTGGGCGTTTGCTGACATCCAGAGCCGCCTGCGCTGGTTTTCAGAGCGAAACGCCTTTTGGGGGGATTTCTAAAGGGGGGGGGATTTTGGGGGGCGGGGATTTGGGGGGCGGTGGATTTGAGGGGGGGGAATTTTGCAGGTCTCCCCCTCCCCAGGGCCGTCCCCTGGGTGCCGGGCTCCCCTCGGTGGACAAGGAGGCCGCGGCGAGGAGCCGGCGCTGCCCTCGGCGGAGGCTGCCGGGGCCCGGCCGGGCCCAGGGTGGGGGCCGCCGCCCCCCCCGCCCCACACACACACACGCTCCCCCCGGCCCCGGGAGGCCCGGCCCCGGGAGGCCCGGCCCGGGGGGCCGCTGCTCACCTGCCGGCGGCCGCCCCCCTCCGCCGCCGCGGCGCTGCTCAGGGCCGCGGGCGCCGGGGCCGCCCCGTCGCCCCGGTGACGGCCCGCGCCGGCGCCGCCATCTTCCCTCGCCTCGGCGGCCGCGTCCCCGCCGCTCCGGCCGCGGCGGCCAGCCCGCACTGCGCAGGCGCCGGCCGGCCCCGGGTCACGTGAGCGCGGGAGGGCGGGGCGGCGGGGCCGCGCGCCCTCACGTGGCGCCGGCGCGCCATGACGGGAAGGTCAAGCCCCTTTCCTCTTACGGGGGCGCCATATTGGGAAGGTCTCCGCCGCAGTGATAGTGGAGTCATTACCCCCCCCATACGCACATCGCGGCCATGTTGGGAGGGGCGGGCGGGTAAGGCCGCCATGTTGGGGCGGTCGCCGGCGGAGGGAAGGTGTCAGGGCGGCTCCCTCTCCTTCCCCGCAGGCCTCGGCCCTGCCTTCCCCGACAGCCAGGCCTCGGCCCGGCCTCCCCGCTGCCCCGCTTCGTCCCCCTTCCCTGGGGGGGGAACCAGAGCCATGTTGGGGCCTGGAGGCCGTGGCGCCGCCAGCCTCAAGAGTGGGTTGAGCCCACCAAGGCCCGTTCCCAAAGGCGAAATGGCGTCGCGTCGCTCCGGAAAGGGGACGGCGGCGCCTCTTCGTTTTAACGGCGTCGCTGCTCGTCGGGGGGTACCGAGGGGCTGCGGGGGCCGCGGCGGGGATCTGGGGCAAAACCCGCGGGTTCAGGGCATGTCCGATCCCCGCTTCTCCCTCAGGTGCCGAAAGACGGGAGGCTCCAGGGCAGAAGCAGCCGGTGGCGGAGGGGGCTGGCGGCAGCAGGCCGTGAGTATCTACCTGCTTTTTGCTGCAGGTCTTGAAGAAGCCGGTCGCCATCTGCCGGAAAGCTGCAATTCCTGCCTCAAGTCGTGGGCTTGCAGGCAGAAAATTGAGTTTCCGTAACTCCCCGTGGGAATGTTTTGCTTTTTCAGGTAACAGGAGGCATTTAATACTGGATTCACTCCCAGCGGATCTCACCCCAGCGATTTTTCGCTTTTCAAAGCTTCGGCTAATACGTCGGCTTGATAACTATCCCAGATACAAAAGAGGGAAACCCAATAAAAGAATTTTTCTTCTGGGAAATCCACGCCGAAGGTTCGAGCACAAGTTACCCCTCCTGTCCCTTAGGGAGAGCAGTTTCAGACACCGAAAGACCCAGCTGCAAAGCGATACGAATGAGGATAGCACCAAGACGCAGCAACAGGCCCTCAAATTTCCGCTGAACGCACGGATAAACCCGCGTCCGTCTGCCTCTCGGCCAGCCCGGCTGAAGCCTGAGTTCGATTCCTCCTGGCTTTGCTGCGATTTGGAGCACCTGGGCAGGAACAGCCTTTTTTTTCCCCTGTCCTTCCTTTCGTTTCCCGCTGCCGTTAGCGTGCTCCGAGCGCCGCGTGGATCAGTTGATGCCACGCGGTTTTTAAGCCAAGAGGATTTCGGTTAACGTCCTGGTGGAGCTGGGACACCTCGGATAATGCCACTGCTTCTGGATCACGCCTCGGTGCCGGCCTTCTCTCCGAGAGAGCGCATTATGCTGAAAGCAGTGACTCGAGCACAGAGTCTGAACAAAATTTATCTTCGGTTACGTGTTTTTGGGGTTTTTTTAGGACGGTGCCCTTCGCCCACGTGCAGGTGGCCCGGCCGAGATTTATGCCCCGTTGAGTCTCACTAGGGTTTACAAAACGGGCTGCGAGAGGCGTCTGAGCGCTGCCCGGGGTATTAAGGCGTGAAACGCTATGGCTCGCGCTAACGGCTCTGTTTCTTTTCCCTGAGGTCGGCGTGCGGCAGGGCCGGTCCCTGAAGTCACCGTGTTGCTGGCAGCCGCAGCGATGCAGCCGGGAGGCATCGGCGGTTTTTGGCTTCTTGTGCCTTTGCTTAGGACGTGTTCAGGACGCAGCAAGTTTCCTTTCAGTCGCGGCACTGAGTTTCTCAGGTAAGGCCGAGGCCAGCTGGATTGCGGGTGCGTGTCACATGTCACCAGTATGTGGGTGCCCCAGGCCACACGTGTCACGTGTTGGCAGCATGGGGGTGCCCCGGCACGTGCATGTCCCATGTCACCACTACATGGGTGCCCCAGGCCACGCGTGTCCCATGTTGGCAGCACATGGGTGCCCCAGGCCACGTGTGTCCTACATCAGCTGCATGTGGGTGCCCCAGGCCACCCGTGTCCCATGTCAGCAGCACATGAGTGCCCCAGGCCACACGTGTCCTGTGTCACCACTACATAGGTGTCCCAGGACACACGTGTCCCGTATCGGCAGCATGTGGGTGCCCCAGGTCACGCGTGTCCCATATCAACTGCATGTGGGTGCCCCGGGCCACGTGTGTCCCATGTCACCACTACAGGGGTGCCCCAGGCCACATGTGTCCAATGTCACGACTACAGGGGTGCCCGGGACATGCGTGTCCCCTGCCAGCCGCACGGGGGTGCCCTGGGATATGCGTGTCCCATGTCACCGCTCCGTGGGTGCCCCAGGACATGTATGTCCCATGTCACCAGCACGTGGGTGCCGCGGGCGGCGCGTGTCCGGGTCCGCCCGCCCGCCAGGGGGCGAGCGCGCTCCGCCGCGCGCCCCTCACCGCCGCACGTGGCCGCCCGCAGCGGCGCCGCGCGCCTGCGCCTCTCCCGCGCCCTCCCCGCGGCGCGCATGCGCGCGGGCGGCGCGCTGGTAGGCGGCGGCGGCGCAGGCGCCGGGGGCCGCGCGCATGCGCGAGGCGCGGGCTGGCGGCGGCGGCGGAGGAGAATTAAAATGGAAGATGAGGAGGTCGCCGAGAGCTGGGAGGAGGCGGCCGACAGCGGGGTGAGGGCGGGCGGCGGGCGCCCCGGGCCGGCGGCGGGCAGCGGCGGAGGCGGCGGGGCGCCAGCCGAGGGGGGGCCCGGGCGGCAGCGGCGCGGCGCGGCGCGGGCGGCGGCGCCGGCCCCTGAGCGCCTGCTAGGCCTCTTAAAGGGGCCGCGGCCTCCGTCCGCGTGGGGCCGCTCCTCCCACGCGCGGCGGGTGTGTGGGCTGCGCCGCGTGGGCTGCAGCTGGGGTCCGCCTCAGCAGCGGGGCAGAAGTCCTTCCTCTGTGTCACTATACCTCTCCTTAACCCCTTTTTAAGGCGAACGAGGGTGGTTTTAGCACGGCCGGCCCTAACTTTCAGTTTTTCAGCTCAATTTCCTTTTAACAGCCGGCTCCGTGCGTTTTCCACCTGTCTGTCGTGCTGCGAGGCCCCGAAGCGCTCGCGCGTGTCTCGCCGGCGGAATAAAACCCTTTTTTGGGCAGCAGTGTAGGTGGATGATCGGCGGTGCGCTCGCAGCTGCGGGAGGAGAGGAGGGAAAGCATGCCAGACGGGTCGCTGCTTCAGTGACTCCGCGGGCTCCCTAACGAGCGGGGGGCAGAAGGGCTCTAACGATCGCTGCGTGAGGAGGCCGAATGTGACTCCGGTCAGCGCCGTGCCGGAGGAGATTGGGTTACAGCTCGGGGGAACGACAGTAGCGAAACAGAGCTTGTAATTCTATGCCCTCCCCCAGCTGCGTGCGAGATGCCAGCGGCAGGGTAAGGAAAGCCCTCGCCGTGCGCCCTGCCAGCGCTGTGATGCTGCAAAAACGGGAAGTCTCGCGCAGGGCGGTGGAGTTAATTCCAGCGCTCGTTAAAGCCTCCCATGAAGGGACATAACTCGTGTCCCGAGAGCTGATGATAGCTATGGCCTTGAGTAATGGCTTAAAATTGTAGGGCTGTTCGAATCTGAGGCACCAGTTGTCTTTTCCTATTTCTCCTTCTAGCTTGCACCTTTTGCTGGCGTTTTGAAACGCTTATGGGGGAATCTCTTGGTTGTCTAGCGTTTATAAAGTCCTTTTCCAGCACGTCTGATCTGCTGAGCCTTTGCGTTCATAAATTCAGTGGCGCTTGTGCTGCTTAGTGGCGAGCAGAGAGACGTCTTGAGGAGCCGACGCCGCGCTCGCAGCTGCTTTTACAGTTGTCCAGGCGTCGCATGTCCGTAAAAGCAGTTGGAACAACCCCCCCCTGCCTGTTTCCATTGCTGTTACGTAAGAGGAGCGATGGAAGCTGCTTTCAGGTTAGATCTGGCAACCATCACCAGGAGACTTCAGGAAGGTCATTCTCAAACTGTGGCTTGCAGGAAAGGGACCCTCTGCTGCTGCTTGTGGCCGCAGGAAGTCCAAAGCTGCCTGGGATGAAGGAGAAGAGAAGAGAATCTGATCTTCTCTAGCGTTTTTCTTGAACCGGATTGATGCCGGTGCGCGTTGGGTCTCTGAGCTACTGCAGGAATCAAACCTGCCAGGGGCAGGTTCAGAACAGAGAAACAGGAACAAAGTACAGGAAGAGGCTCAGGTGCAGAGCAGGCGGCGTGACTGCCGCGCTCGCTTGCCGGTTGAAAGCTTATTTCAGGCGCGCTTGCTTTTCCTTGGGAAAAAACCTGCTGCAGAGGCAGGGAAGCTTGAGAAGTACCTTGCTGAGACCGATCCGCTGGAAGTGAGAGAGGATAAATTGTGTACAGGAAAAGCTTATGCAACACCTGGTCCTGTGATCACGATAGTTTTTGTCTTAAGGACTTACCTTTATCTTCTTCCACCTGTATCTTATTAGCTGTGGGTTACAAATTGCCCTCTGGGGTGGCACAGGACAGATCCCAAGTTAAAGGCGTGAGACGTGACAGCACGGTCACTACTGAATAGGAATATTCAACAAAACATTAAACATAACATTAAGGAGCAACTCTAACTGTTTATTCTAGTTTTAATACTTCACACAGTCAGGAATATAAACCCGAGCTGTTATTTTACAGACCCTTCGGGAATATAAACCCGAGCTGTTATTTTACAGACCCTTCAGCGCATAAATGTAATACTTCCCAGTTACATTTCTGTGAGGTACGTGCTATCGACTCTTCAGCTGATATTTGTCGCTTAAATTAGGTGGAGTTTGGCCTGCAAAAGATTACACCGTCAGCCTTTAAGCACTGAGGAAATAGCAGAAATGTAATGAGACAGGTCTGTGGTGGGCTTCTGAGATACGTTGCCTGTTTCTTGGCCTGTAATTTCTTATATGCACCCCAAAGGGTGTTGCTTAGAACAGAAAGGATGACAAGCTTTTCAGTGCTGATCCTTCCCTTTTTTGTGGCTCTTCTGCTGTTAGGCTGCTAACCTTCGCTCTAGACCTTGGTGTTGCGCTTTCAGAAGGTAGCGTCGGCAGGAGGCAGTTCTGGGCTGAGCAGCGACGCCGGGGCCTCCTCGTGCCACCGTCGCTTCGTTCAGCTATTGCAGATCCACCTCTTCTGAAACAGGCAGCGCTGAGACCTTAGCAGGTAGAGGGAGAGCGGCTGATCTTTGAAAGGGGAAAGCCCAGACAAAACTGATGCAAATCTTCTGCTTTGGACTTGATCATGCCTTAATACAGCTGCTTAAACCGTCCCCCCGCTTTAACGGAGCTTCTCTTTGTCTTTTAGTTTTCTGTGTCTCCAGAATTACCGCATGTTTGCTGGAAAAAGGAGCTTCTCCTTTGGTATGTGCCGCCACCCTGAGCGACCGTATGCTGAGCAGATGCCCTCTGCTCCAGCAGCTTCATCTCCTCCGAGAATTTTGCAGGCACAACAGCATTAATGAAGAGGTGTGAAATTTTTCACGCTGAGCTGATGCAGCAGAATTATGATGCCTGTAACTCTGGCTGGTAGTATTTGTTATCAAGGCCCTACGTCGTCTAGGCCTGGCAGTCTTAGGTGCGTAGATACTTGACGTTTTTTTGAAATGGGGAGGCCTTGCTCGTCCCCTAGTTGTAGATGAAGGACTGAAGTGTGAAGAACGAGTGAGTTGTCTGAAGTTGTGCAAGAGAGTCGTGGCAGGGTAAGAAATGGAGTGTGAGTCTTCAAAGACCCGGGCTGGGTTAGTAACCACTAGCATTACTTAATGCATAGCTGAGTTTTCTTTTGTGTGGCCTGCCTGGCTTTAGGGAAGAGGGAAATCACAAATGAGGGCTGTATTTGTTACCTCTGAGGTGATTTACCTGGATAAAATCATAATTAAACTTCAAGTTGGGAGCTTTGCTCCAAGACTGGAATGGAAGGCAGGGATCACAGAGAACAGGCAACACGCAAGTCTGAATTGGCGCTCTTTGGTTGAATTGATTGCTTATTCCTGTAAATAAAATATGCCTCTCTAGAACTGGAGTTCACTGTCTTGCTAATTAGTAACTTATTTCAAGTCAGGAATATGTTCGCGTCAATAAAATGTTAGCCGACAACTCACAGTAGTTTAAAAAAGAAAAAAATCTCCCTGTTTTTATTTATCTCAGTTTGCTGGTAGACGGTTTACAGGGCGAAACTGCTGCCTCTGATCTCCCGCTTAAAGCTTAACCTGACGTAGTCCAGAGTCTAGGTCCTTGTCACTTGGTTTGCGTGCGCCTTGCTTCACAGCTCACCGCGAGAAACAGAAACCCCCTCGGATCATCTAATTACTAGCTCTTTGGGGAGGATGTGAGCAACCGAACGCGGGTGACTGAACTTTGTTCCTGGTATGTGTGTTACAGCGAGGGGGTGGGCGCGGGGATTGCCTGCTCGTGCTGCTGCACTTCAAGTGGACTGTTCCCCCGAGATTCCCCAAAACCTCTTGTTCTTACCATCTCTAAATTGGTTGACCTGCAAGTGGCAGCAGGCTGGATTTACCTGCCTTAGACTTCACGCTTTAAGGAGGGCGGCGGATTCAGCGGTTGTAAAGGGCTTGATTTAGGTTTGGGCCAGCCTGTTGCTCGAAGTTGCTAAATGTGATCAAAGTACACAGAAATCAAAGGGGACTATTTAGGCGCGCAATGCTGTGACCTCCGATCTGCGTAGTCGGCTAACTGCTTTTGTGACTAGAGGGCAAATTCGTTGGGGTTTCAGCATGCATTTGTGATTTTCCTCTTCAGGACCTTACGCTGAAGAAAGCCCAAGAAGGCAACTGGCGGTTTTCGATGCTAGGCAGAAATGCCATGAGGATGGGTTTTGACTTCATGGACTAAAATGACTTTTTGTAAAACACTTACTAAGTATTTGCTTTAGGTATTTGGGATTGGTCAAAATGTTGAGATGGGGAAACGAAAGTTTCCGTTCCTACTGTTCAGCGTTGCCTGGACGGAGGCATTTTCTTTGATAAATGATATCCTTAGGTTAGGAACAAGCATCTTAATACTGCAAACTGAATATCAGTGCTGGGATATTGCTGCAAGTCCGGTCTGGTCCTGCCTGAATCACTTGGGAGCAGTCTGTGTTCATTTGATACTTACTTATTTAAAGCAGTTTCACCTTCTTGAGCGTCTGGATGTGCCGACTGACCGTAGTCAGTAATGTGGGTGAAAAAGGCAAGGACGGTCTCCTGCCGATCACAAAATGTACTGATGCCTTTGCACAATGTGACAAAATCACGTAGAAACGCTGTCACTCGTGTCTGAGGCAGCGAAACACTAGCGAGGGCATATGTGGAGAAGGTGGGAAATGGGAAACCGGTTTCTTGGGAGGACTGCAGAAGGCTTTTGCTAGGGTTTAACCGCAGAAGGAGCTGCAGCCCCCTTAAGAGCTCTTCCCTTCCCCCCCCGGTAATATATATCCATGCTGGGAATACCATGTGGTGCCTGTAAGAACGAGCCTCTTGCCAGGTTTGTTCCTAAGAATAGTCTCGTGTCTTGTTTTGCAGTCGCTTAAAACCATAGCTGCTGCGAAGCATTATCTGCCTGTGAAAGACCGAAGCGCCAGCACGGCTGAAAGGAGCTGTGGCTTTCCTGGCATCGCGTCGGGTACGGTCCACTGCCAGGATCCAACGTAAGCAGAGCAACTTAGCGAATTAATTAATGGAGCAGTCTGATTCCCAATAGCCTCAGGAATTGGAATGCTCCAGTAATTAATAGCGTATTAATCTATCTGCAAATGAAAGAAATAGGTGGCTAATGAGGAGTCAGTTTGGAGATATCTTAGCTTTATCTCCTGCTCGATGATGTTTTCAATGTACCGTAGGAAGCAGTGAGTCAGAGGCTTGCAGCTGTGAACGGTTAGGTACCCATTAACAGCTTTTGCAACCTCAGATGCTAAACCCTCTGTTTTCTAAAGAAGAGAACATTAACCAGGCCTTGAAGTTTATCTCCTGTGCTTTATAAAACACCAGAGTATCTAATGGTGTTTTTAATAAGTCGACAAGGCTTGGTTTAGTGTTGGCGTGGGAGGATGCGACTGTGGACCAAACTTGCTCTTCCTGGGTTTGATCTTACAAGTTCAGTTATTTGAGGGAGCAAGGACAGAAGGTTGCGTTGAAAAGCGATCTCCGGTAAATACATCAAAGAATGTGGTTAACGTTTCTCTGGAGCTGGGTAGCTGAAATGTTATATTTCTAGGAAAGCTCAGCTTCCTTTTTCAGTGCCTGCTCTGCGCTCCAGCAGGAGGGATGGTGGGCATCTCCTCTTGCTTTCTGCAAAGTAACCTCATTTTGGAGGTGGAGCGGGGGGAAAAGTCCTCCCACTGTAAGGGATGTGGAGAAGGCTTAAGTTTTGCCCTCTTTCAAACATTCAGCTGCGATTCTGTGGCCACCTGGAAAACAAAGAAAAACCGACGACGGTTATCTTGTTATTCCTTTCCGCCGTATCAGCAGAGCTTGGAGCGGCTGTTATTTGGTCTGTTGGGAAAGCCTTTGCTGGCAACCGTCTGGAGGATGATTCTCTCTACGTCTCTGACGTAACTACGGTTATTCCAGCAAAGTTCCTTAGACAACAGCTAGGGCTAACTCATCCCTCTCTCCGCTACCGCTTTGCGATAAGTCCAACAACAAATTTTGCTTGGCACGGTGCCTAAAGCCGTATAAAAACTGTGATCCGTATGAGCCGACCTCCAGGCGTCCCTTCTGGGAGGGGAGGGCTTCTGATGCCTTGGGGGAGAGCATCTCTCTCTAACTTGCCATCAGTGGGGCAAAACAGCAGCTGTATCGGTGAAGTTGTTAGGCTGAGAGACTGTCGTAGTGTCAGATAAAGCAGGTTTGTGTCTTCCTGGCTGCGTTTGATTACTTTTTAAGGAGTATTTTATTGATATTTTTCTCATTCCTGTTTTTCTCCGGGGCGGATGGAGCTGGGTTTCGGCTTTCATTACGTCGTCCTCCGCAAATGTGGCTTAAATGTCAAAGAACAGTGTCTTCTTCACGCTGTTTGTTGGGGCCTGTTTAGCGTCTAGACATAATGGCACTAAAAATAGTTTATTGAGATTCTTTCCTAATCTTCGGGGAGGGGCTTTTTTAGGGAGAACAGGGACGTAAACCATGCTTTGATGCAAACATACGCTTGGGAAGTCGAAGCTAGAAGAGCCTCCCTGGTGGATTCATGCTGTCGGAAGATTAATAACTAGTTTTGGGGCAGTGCGACCTGCCCAGCTAATGGGTACGTGCAGCACGGTGTCCTCCAGTGCCAAGGCTAATTGCCTTTCCTGCGAGCCTGGTGCCTTTCGGTTGTTGCAGTGCTCCTGGCACTCGTGCTGCGAGTCAGGTCCTAATTTTGTCTCGTTATCCACGCAGCTCAGCGACAGCGCGAGATAGCAGTGGAGAGGAAACCACGTCGGCAGACAGACAGATCTGTGAGGAGCAGCGGCCGTGATCTCTTTTTTTAAGAATAAGCTGCGTCAAGGCGTTGTCGCTTCTCGAGCTCCTAAATGCGTGTGGCAAAATCCCTGGGCCGACCTCACGAAGCGCTGGATGCGTGAGGAGAGGTGGCTAGTGTCCTCGTTTATCCTTGCTGGCTGGTTAAGGGCTGCTCATTTGAATTGGCAATGCTCTCCAAATTTGAGCTCCTTCCTCCCTGTAATTCAAAACGTGGAAGTAGCAGACTTGAGCACAAATAGAGATCAAGAGCTTGCAGTGACTTTGGCTGAGAAAGTACAGGGTTAATCTGAGCACTGAAGAGCTTTTAACGCAGCGAGAAGCATGCCTGAAGTGGGGAAGCTTTTTTCTTATGCTAGGCATTGGTTTTGAACAGAATGGGAAACTTTTTACCCAATTTTTTAGTGGATTCTGGGAGAAATCCAGAATTCCCTCACTGATGACAAGGGTTATTTGGATCACAGATCTAGAAAGACTATTGTTTGGGTAGGGTGAGAGTGATACGTGTGTATTTGGGGCTGATCACTGTAGGTTATTATGCCCTGATTTTTAAGTGTAAAGGAAGCATCCGATTTTGGAGAACTATGTAGCGGCTCTAACAGTTATAGATATTATAATGTAGAGGATGTTTTAGCTGCCCTTTGCGTTGCTGCTTGTTGGCGAGAAGCTCCCCAAATGCAGGGCAGCTGTCAGGTCTGTTGGTGGTGTTTTATAGACCGTGGTTGTGCGTGTTTGCCGAGGGACGGCTGGAAATTACAGTGGGATGAGAGGCAAAAACACGAGGTACTTTGCAAAAGTCTGCACAGTAGTAGGAGAGAGTAAAATTAGACTGTGCAGGGCTCATTTTGGCAGGGGTTAACTACTGTGATGGCAGATTTTGAAGGATTCCTCTGGGATAAGCTTGCATGTGTTGATCAAATTAGGAGAACTGTTTGTTTTTTCTTTCTGGGAGTGGAAGTTGTGGGTCCTGACATCCGAGGATGTATTCGGAGGCCGTCCTGGGTGTGTAAAGTGCGCGAAGAGCTGTCCAGCAGCGCTTGGAGTCGGGGTGACGCTCGCATTAATCAGAGCGTTTTGCAGATGAGGAGGTTGACGTGACTTTTTGCAATGTAAAGAATACAACGGCAGCCCCAGGCTTGACCTGCAAAGCCTGCAGGAATGTGGAAATATGGCTTGTGTACGAGCCATCTCTTGACTGCCAGGAAGGAAAGGGGGAAGAGCAAAACAAGCAACTGGGTAAGTGTCTTTGAATCCCTTGAACGCTTGTGAACTATCTGACACTGTGCCAGAAGCCTAAAGCTCTGGTGCACTTTGGTGCTAGAGCACAGAGGAGGTAACCCCAGCTGTAAAGCTGAGCGTAAGCAGCAAAAGAGTAAGTAAATGCTTATTGAAAAGCATTTATAAACCGAGCGTGGACGTGACATGTAGCCGAGGCAGGAACTTTTTGCGGAGACATGGACTGATTTTTGTGGAATGAAGTAATGGATGAAACTATTGGCAACTCGGTAAGTGCTGCGGCGTCAGGTAGTTTCACAGTGAGCCGTGAAAGGTGAGATCTGCAGGGAAATAGATTGGGGCGTTTCCCGAAAATACAAAAGAGCTAGAAGTGATAATCCCTTCGGAGAGGAGCAGCCAGATAATGCTGTTTGCCAGGAAAGAAACCGAATGATGTTGTCACTCTCGACTTGCTCCGAAGTTTCACATACTAGTAAAAGCAAGTTTTTTCCATCGGCTCGGCCTCTGCTTCGCTTTCCATGTGGCTTTTCTGTAGCTTGTCGTGTTCTCGCGCTCTGCGGTGGTGGCTGGCTGTCCTTGCGGTGGGCTGTCAAGCGTAAGGAGGAGCCCGTCTGCCCTAGATTGACTTTTAAACCTTGCAGCCGAGGACTGGTGGTGTGGTTTTGGCCCGTACTTGGCTCTACGGTTGCTGCGCAGCGTTGAAAAATTAAGTGTTGTGAAATAAATGAATGGAGATGCTCTTAAATGTGCTTCTCCTCCTCCGCCCCTGTCTTCCTGTCCTTGTGCCTCTCCCCTGTGCAATGAGGTATTAAATAAGGGATATTTAAGGAAGCTTCCTTCCGGTCACCCACTTCCACGAGGCCCTGGGGAGACATGGTTAACCCTTGGAGTGTGAAAAAGTGTTTTAAAGACTCTCCTGTAGCAGGATATGACCTCTTCTGGCCGCGTGCGGGCAGATGAGCTAACTACGTTGCCTTAATTTGAGTTTCATTCTTTGCCGCCAGCCAGCCCAAAGTGCTCCCATTTTTGGCCAGGATATCCGTTTCTCTCCTTGTTCCCAGCCGGCCGTTCCTCCGCTTTTGTGGGCAGGAGCAGGAGGCAGCTGATGGCTCTCCACCTCCCGAGCAGCGTTTGGATTTTTATTTCTTTTTGGTCACAAGTTCAAGTGTCCTCTTGGAGAGGAAGGAAACTGCAAGCGTGTTTGCCCTTGATGGCAGGATTTAGCTATAATTCGGCCTTTGCTTCAATGACACGTGAAGCCCCTGGCTGGTTTTCTTATGAAAAAGGCCTCCAAATAAAATAATATAAGAAGAAAGTCTGTATTTTATTTTTAAGTTCAGCCTCCCACCCAATGATACCTTTCCAAAATTGCTTGTAACCCTCTCTTTGCAGATAGAGGATACTGCGGGCTGTAGAGCTGCACGGCCAAGAGTAAACACCACAGATTGGCATCTTGTAGCGACTTGTGTTCGTTCTCAGCTCGCTGGTGCATCAGGGAATTACTGTGCAAACAGACTCTGGGGTGAGGATGTTGGGCAGCGCGGTTTCTTACCGGGTTGTGCCTGCCTGCGGTCTTTGACAGCAGGGCAGGCTCTATTGCCAGCAAGCTTTTACCGTAGTCAAGCAAACCAACCTGGAAAATAGGGCAAATGAGTTCTGGCAGAAAGCTGGAATTTCCTTGAGTATTGCCAGCTATCAGCTGGTGTAACTAGGACACTTCCCGGTTACTTTTCCCCCCCCTCTCATTGATGATTAAATAAAACATATTGCTCTCGTAATAGCGTGGGCAGTCATGTGAATCTAAAGATAGCAGCGAGGTGCGGCTTGTCGGGGAAGGTTATCAAGCGATAGACTTGAATGACTGAAAGCTGGCTTTATTTTTCTGTTTAGCGATGATTTTCCGTGTAATTGTTTGGATTGCAAAATGTGAACACCTTTGCTAAGGAAGGTGTGAGTCTTAGTCAGAAGCTGACAGGCTTAAATCTGCGCTCGGGAGTAATTCATCTGTCTTTTTCGTGTAGCCACCGCTTTGACAGCTCTGTCGGGCAGAGAATTGCATGAAAAAAGCCACGGTTGGATAACGAGGCTCTGCCCAGCGAGTCTTTGGGTGCGTTTCGGGCAGGGCAGGGACTCCTCTGCGAAGGAGGGTTCTCGCGGCAGGAATGCCGACCTGCCGGCTAGTCCTCGGCATGGCTGCCGGCTCTTTCGCCGTGATGCGCAAAATCTGCGGCTTAGCGTTGCTGTATGTGTGTTAATGGCTACAGCAAAACATTTGTAGTTTGCTTTTCCTCTGCCTCTCGATTTGCAAGTCACTCTCGGACTGAGACAAGCTCTCTCTGCCCTTTATATAGTGGGGCATTGCTCTACGGACAATTAAAATATTAAATTAAAGGTATCTGCAGTCAGATTCAAGCTCTGCTCTCCAAGGTGAGCCTTCACTTCTCTTTTTTCCCCTCTTTCCCTTATAGGAAATAGACAGACGGTTGGAAAAGAAGCTGAAGATCACACAAAAAGAAAGGTAATGGCACTGCGCCGTCTGAAAAACCTTATTTTCCCGAGGTGCAGCTGCACATCTTGAAGGCCCGGGGAGCGGGTACAGTGGGAAATGTCGAACCCAGTAGGTAACGTTGGGTTTGAGCTAAGAAATAGGGAATCTCTCTAATCATGCCACTAGATGGCCCTTTCGATCCATAGCAGAGTAGCGGAAAGATTCTTGAGAGTGATTTTATTTCAGAGCCGGGTCTTCAAGACTGGATGTAGCTACAGCTATGGGGAAGCCTTTTAAGAAAAAGACACTCAAAGGAAGAAATGGGTGAGTCAGGTAATCCCAACTCGTAGCCCTAAAGTGGCTTGCTGTGCCTTGCATCAGTAAGACTTCCTTTCCTGCTTACTTTGGGGTGGGGTGGGGATGTGGGGGTGTGTTATTGTCTTCTCCTCTAGCACAATAGTTTCCACGCACTTCTGACAAGTCTTTTTTTTCCTCCCCGTCCCTCTGACTCTTAGTAGACCACTAAAAGATCAGAGTCATGGTGTTATTTCTCTGGGGACACAGAGAAGGGACTGTAAAAATTCGGATGGTGATGCTGGGGCTGAGACTGGCTCCGAGCAGGGTTGAAGTCAAAGGCCAGGAGTTCTGGTGAGAGGAGCTCTAAAAAATGCAGGGAGTGGAAGCAAGATGCTTAAACCAATGTCCTTGAACATAGATGTTTCAGGTTTTCTTTGAAGATCTCTTGATGCTTAAGGTACCTTACAAAGCATCCGGTTTCTGCCCCAAAGAAGGCTAAATTGGCAATCCAGATGCTAAAATCTGAAGTTAATTCTCAGAACAGGTACTAGCAGCAAAGCTTCAGACTCCGTCTAGCTGTTTAAAAGTGAGCTTTTCTGCTCGGTGTTTGCTTCCCCTTCCTTCACTCGAGTTTAAAGATGTCCAACGCGGCAGAGACTGGTTTTCTGTCCCTTATTGAACTAATTTCTTACAAACCCGCCTGTCGCTGTAGTTTAGGGTTACAAATGTAATGAGGTCTTTAATTATTACAGGCTTCCTCTTAGTCATGGGAATGACATCTGACCGGGACGCATTTGCGTGCGAAGCTGAAAACATGCTTGCACTAGGAGACAAATACTGATGGAATGTTTTTCTTTTAAACAGTAGAAAATCAAAATCTCCTCCTAAAGTGCCGATTGTGATTCAGGACGACAGCCTTCCTTCAGGTCCTCCGCCGCAGATCAGGATCTTAAAGAGGCCTACAACGAACGGCGTGCTGAGCAACCCCAACTCCGCTAGCAGGCCAGCGTTCCCCGTGAAGTCCTTGGCGCAAAGAGAGGCGGAGTACGCGGAAGCCAGAAAACGAATATTGGGCAGCGCGAGCCCTGAAGAGGAGCAGGAGAAACCAATTCTAGATAGGTGAGAATGTCTTGGCTTTAGTGGCAGCGCGGCGGCATCGTCGCGCGTAGTCCTTGCGAGCACCTTCGTACCGGAAAGGTTGCGTTCCTTGAGGTGTAAAATGAGGCAGGAGGAGGAGAAAGGGGCGCTTTGGTTGCAAACGGGGCATCGTAAAGCTCAAACGCATGGCAGTTAAAGTGCTTGCGCTTGATAAATGGCCTGCAATAACCTTTAGTGCTTTATGGGTTAGCTCTGGAAGAGCGTGCTGGGCAGGCAGTGAGGAGCGCGGGCAAGCGAGCTGTTTTGGCAGGATGTGTCTGCCTCTTTGCGGAGGTTTTAACTGAAGGGAGCTACCGCCTGTGGGTGGGACGGTTAAACATAAGCGCTTTGAAATGAATGCTGGTTGTTCGAAGGCACCGTGCGCTCCCTTTTAGATGCAGCGTGGTGTCTTGGCTGCTCAAGAATAAGATTTCCAAAACCTCGTGGAGAAATGCAGTGCTGGTTAATTTTCGCTTGCGTTCCTCCTCCCAGGGACCGTGGCGGGACCGTGACGGTCCGTTAGCTGCGGCAGTGGCTTTCCGCCAAAGTGGCTGCAAGAGCGTTTTGTCGAAGGCTTGTGATGTTACGCGGACGTGTTGCCTGTCTGTCTCTGATCTTCTTTCTCCTTGCAGGCCAACGAGGATCTCCCAGCCGGAAGACACCAGACAGCCCAATAATGTGATTAGGCAGCCACTGGGTCCCGACGGTTCACAAGGCTTCAAACAGCGCAGATAAACGTGGGCAGGAGATGATGCTGCAGCGAGCAGGGTCAGCCGCCGCGGGTTGCACTGCCGCGGTGGACAAATGGACTTGAGCAAAGGCAACTACCTGGTTTACTTGCACTGTGATCCCCTTTGCTCTGCCCACTGTGACCTTCAAACCCCACGCACTGTGACCTCCCCGCTCCACCCACTGTGATCGGCATACCGACAAGGGCTGTCCCCAGTCACTGTAAAAGGAAAGGGGAGGGGGGGGTATAAAGGACTCGGACGGGTGCAGAGAGTCGCGTGTGCCACTTTGGTTGAAGCTAGCGCCAGCAATAATGTTTGTTGTCCTCATAACCTGGGATTTAAGGAAAAAAAAGTGGGAAGCCTCCCCAGACGCGCATGTTGTCTTCATCACTTTCAGAGCAAGTTCTGTTTCAAAGGATCTCTTTTTGTTTTCTGTTTGTATATCAGATCAACTTTCAGTGGAGTGCATGGGAAGGGTTTTAACTGTTTAGTTTGTTTTAATTGAGAGAGGTAGTTAAGTGTTCTAAAAGGAGTTTCAATGAATTTCTGCAACATTAATGGCTAGGATTTGGCAAGCTTAGCTTCTCGTTCTGTATTTCTACCGCTGCCAAGCAAATGGGAGCGGACTCCCGGATACCTGGGCTTTCCCGTTGCCTTGGCCTTGGAAGCCGGCGGAGTCTGACCTAGTTTACGTATTGCACCTGTTAAAGCTTGGCTGGTGTTTTCTGCTGGCTTGAGGAAAAACTTAAAATACATCTTTTTGTATTTGGGGAGAAGGGAACGTGGACAGATCCCGTGAAAATGCCTACTGCCCGGTTACTGTTTGCAGCAGAGAGAGCAGGGCGGTGATGAACCAGGGCTCTGTTGCATCTGGACTTACAGGCTAGGAAGGGAACAGGCGGTGCCGCGCGGCTCTCTTCTGGTCCGCGAAATACGTGGCGAAGGAGCCGCGCTCCGTAAAGCCCGTGCTTGTCAAGTGGCTGCGTAACGGCAGGGCCAGGACGACCGCTGCTCCGAAGGTTCGAACCTAAGTGGCTTATGATGGACCGAAGGCTCTGATCTCTCGGTTACGGTACAAGTCAGTGCTGTACCTGATGCATTTACTTCTAGAAATCACAGACGTTGGGAACAAAACGCGTTCAATAAAGTTTGGAAAACTCCCTGTCTTCATGCGTTGTGGGTGGTAACAGCTGGCTTTCTGCTAGGCTGCAGGGAACTGCTTGCTTTTGCTCCCCCAGCTCCCAGAAAAGAGGACAGGGTCTGAGGCAGGGACTCCAGCTCGCGGTCGGAAAACTTTCCTGGATGATAGCTGCCGAGGAGCGAGACCAGGTACCGCCAAACGTGTTTATTGCAAGACACTGTTGACTGTGGATGCTTCGCCTGTGCCCAATGCTGTCTGTCTTATCGCATTGTCTAACTCTGTACCCTAGGCAAGAAAGCTGACCTACTCTTAATATTACTGTCTTGAGAGATTAGATGAACACTAATGCTCTTTTTGGAGGGAATGTAAAGAACGCCGCTTGCATGCAAGCGACTCCGGGCTTAGAAGTGTTTCTGCATGTTGCTAGGAGCTCTTCCTGTAGACGGACCTGCCTGGCAGAGGAACGGGCTGTGCCGCTCGTGACCCCGGCTGCCGACGCAGAAGGCTTTAGACGGTTCCCTCGGCCGAAACGGCCATGGTCCGGCCGGTTACCCCGTTCTCGGAAGCTAGGATATCCCTCTGGTTGTTGGCGGATGTATTCTGTACAGGCGCAGCGTCGCCTACCGCGTGTGCTCAGTAGGTCGAACGGCGAACAACCAAAGTCTTTCTTCTGCCTGAGAAGAAGCAAACGTACAGAGCATCTTCCACCCTGCGTCGTATGGGCGACTCCCATATGCTAAACCAAGACGTGTACGGAAATACAGTATAAAAAAAAAAAAAGAAGTTACTGGTAAAATAAAACTACCTGTGTACAAAGGAATCTGCCAGAAGCTTAATCTGCTATTCGAATCCGTGCCACCCTCCACCGTGAGCCCCCCGACCGGGTGAGCCCCCAGCGGCTGGCGCAGGGTGACGTTCTTCACCCGCTGCACGGTGGGAGAGGTCCCCGCCGGCGGGCGGACCAGGGGTTTGGCCCAAATCTCGGCCTTCGGAGGCCGCAGTCTTAACGTTTACTGAACTCCCTCTCAGGTAGGCGGCTTGGCGGGACGTGTTCCCCTTCTCTTCGCGGGCCGGCGGTAGAGAAAAGCCCCCGGGGAAGAGCAGCTCGGCGAGGGAAGGGTCGGGCAGCGGGAAGGGAGAAGGACACTAGCAATAACTAGTCACCGCGTCTTTCCTTAACTATTACTCAAAATAGCTTTTTCAGAGGGCCAGCTGCTGGCAAAAAAGCTCCCGCCGTGGCTTCGGATACCTTGCTGCCCTTAGACGTCTCCTCCCGCCGGCGTATCCCGCAAGTCCGGTGCCTCCGATCCTCCCTAGTTGCACGTCAGACCTTGTCCGCCGGCACCGACCTCGCGTAAACTAAGACGACTCGGAGCCAGGGCCGAGCGCGGCGCCTTCCTCCAGCTCGGCGGTGAGCCAGGATGCGTCCGACCTGCGGGCCGGGGGGGACGGCATCCCTGGCGCCGCGGGCTTCCCCTCTTCCAGACGGATAACGGGTCGGGGAAATTCCCGTCCGGGAATTGGCGGCGGGGAGAAGCCCCCGTTCGGGTAATCCGTGTCCGTAGGGGTGTGCGTGTGTGTGTGCGTGTCCCCGGGGCGCTTCGCCGGTCTCCTGTACGCGTTCGGCTCGCCCGAAAAACGCGCGGGGTACGGCCCGGGCCTCCCGTCTCCCCCCCGGAAAAGTGCGCCGAAGTATGCAGATAAACCTTTTATAAATTGTATTTTAAATAAATGGTGTTTAAACTTTTAACGGCGTCGTTTTGTTTCGCAGCTCCTCTGCCTTCGCTTTCTTTTATTCCCCATCCCTCTGGCCAGGGGCTCGAGGGACATTTTGGTGGCCACATAACGGGAGATGCAGGGGGGCAGAGATGGGGCAGAAGCGATTACAAAGCAAAACCCCTCTTTTCCCCCCCGGGGTGGATTGAAACTCTGATTTTTTTATTTTATTTTATTATTATATTTTTTACACCGTCTCCAGGCTCCTCTCATGGTGCATAAACCAACTGGAGGGAGATTTTCAGGAGGGATGAGTGCAAGGGGAGAAAAGACAAGAATGAAGCTCTGTCTAGCTCCGATTCCCTCTCTGCAATTGCTTTTTAAGGGCAGAGAGGACAAAAATAATTCAAGTCCCGAGCTGCCTGCTACCTTAAGGGGAGCATGGACTAAAGATTTCCCCAAAAATCTTTAATTAAAAAAAATTCAAATAATTTAAAATAAAATTTTTAAAAATTAATTTCGTAGTGTTCATTTTTAATTCGTTAATTTTAGGGGGTTTTTTTTGCTTTTATTGCTTTTATTCGGTGTGGGTCCGGGTGCGGCGCAGCCTCCCGCCGCAGGGGGGCGCCTGGCGGCGCCTGGAGGACCGGAAGCGCCGGCACCGCCGCCCCCCCCCCGCTGCGGCGCCAGGACCAGCGAGGCGCGGGGCAGAGCGGCGCCGCGCCCAGTTCCGCCGCGACGGCGGCCATGGCGGAGGGGGACTACGAGGCGGTGCTGTGCGTGAAGCCGGCGGTTCATGTGTACCGGGTGCCGCCGCGGGCCTCCAACCGCGGCTACAGGTGGGCGGCCCGGGGGGGGGGGTCTGGCCGCCTGCCATGGCGCGTATGGGGGCTTCCCCCCTCCTTGGGGTATATGGGGCCTGCCCCCCCCATGGGGCGTCTGTGCCCCCCGCAAAGGTATATGGGATCTGCCCCCCCATGGGGTGTCTGTGCCCCCCGCAAAAGTATATGGGATCTGCCCCCCCCCATGGGGTGTCTGTGCCCCCCCTTGGGGTATATGGGAGCTGCCCCCCTATAGGGTGTCTGTGGACCCCCCCCCTTGGGGTATATGGGACCTGCCACAGACACCCATGAAGTGTGTGTGCCCCCCCCCAAAGTATATGGGACCTGCCACCCCCCAGGAGGGTCTATGCTCCCCGCATTGGGGTATATGGGACCTGCCTCCCCTGTGGGGTGTCTGTGCCCCCCCCGCGTTGGGATATATGAGAGCTGCCCCCCCATGGGGTATGTGGGACCTGTCTCCCCATGGGGTGTCTGTTCCCCCCCCCAAAAAAAAGTATATGGGACCTGCCTCCCCTCCCAGGAGGCTCTGTGCCCCCCCCTTGGGGTATATGGGACCTGCCCCCCCCATTGGGGTATGTGGGACCTGTCTCCCCCATATGGTGTTTGTGCACCCGCAATGGGGTGGGTGTCTCCGGGGGGTATATGGGATCGGCCCCCCCATAAATAACCCGCTTGCGCCCCTCTCGTGGAGTACATGGGGCCTGGCCCCCCGAGGCGTCTGTGCCCCCCATCCCGGGGTGCTTCGGCTTGCGCTCACCCCGCTGTGGGGCGCGTGGGATTTGTCCCTCTGGGCTAGGCTGGGACTCGTGGTGGTTCTCCGCCGCATCCCAGTCTCCAAAAGCATCGCGTTTCCTTCAGGGATCTCTTTGCTCAGCCGACGCTTCCCGGCTTGTTCCTCCAGCGTGACACTGTTGTCGTTACTATCATTTCGGGAAGCCGACTAAGAGCAGGGTCGTGTTTCCTAGACACTAAAGAAGCGGCAGTAGTTGTTACCCGAAATGCTGCTTTAGGGCGGTTTAAGTTACGATATTTAACATGGATGTCGCGGCAGAGCCAGCCCGTAGCTAACGTGGCTGCGAGCCACCGTAAAACTGCTTTCGAACCGGAGATCCTGCGAAAAGAGAAGTGAAACCTCGTAGCCTTGTGCAATTCTTGCTGGTTCCCCTCTGGTTCTCGTGCTCGGGGGACACGCCGGAGCGGCAGCGCTCGCGATGAATCCGACCTCGCTTTTCCGAGCGCAGATGGGTGCAAACACTGCCGTGTGCTGCTGCAGCACCGTTAATCAGGGCGATCAAATCGTGGCGCTGCAGCGTGTTATGGCACCGCGAAACACGGACGGCGAGCGAGGTCGGGGCATCGTCTGGCCTTTGGGAGGCTGCTCAGAGGCCGGTAGCTGTTTCCTCTTTCTCCAGAGCTGCGGAATGGCAGCTGGACCAGCCGGCGTGGAGCGGCAGGCTGCGGATAACAGCCAAGGGCAAGATTGCTTTCATTAAGCTGGAGGACAAGACTTCAGGTAAGGCGGGGGGAAACGCCAGGGCTTTTCTCCGGCTTTTCCCTGGGAAGACGCGTTCCTGGCAGGCACGGCCGGACCATTGGCAGGACCGTTCCCAAACAGGAATGCCCAGCGCATGAAGGGTCCCGCTTGTATGACTGTATTCACAGGCGCTTCTATCTGTAGAGTATTTTGGAAGCCATCCTCCGGTTGTTAATGAACCGGTACATCTCCATCAAATACCACAGTTACCCTTTTTGCTCTGGAAACAATACCCTGGAGCACGGGGTAGCCGAAAGGAGGAGCTGACGGGGGGTTAGAGGTTATAGCGCAGAATGAGGAAGGCAAGATTTGGCCTCTTCCCTGCTCTGAGCTCCCTGTGACATATCAGTAAATCATTCAGCAGCTTTTTCCATCTCCGAAATTCTTAATTCTCTCCTGGCTGGAAAACCTGCCGCAGAGGAACGTGGTGGTGTTTGGTTATCTTTTGCGCACAAGTTGCTGTGTCCGTGTAGCCTCTTCGTGATGGGAGATGTGGCACTGAGACGCTGAGCGGTTGCGTTAGTATTTCACCCTTCCTACCTAATTCTTTTCTCAGGAGAACTTTTTGCCCAGGCTCCTGTGGACCAGTTTCCCGGCATTGCTGTGGAGAGCGTGACGGACTCCAGCAGATATTTTGTCATTCGGATTGAAGATGGAAACGGTACGGCTGCTTTTCATCCTGCTATAAAGAGAGAGGTTTGGGGGAATCGTGGAAACGGGGCGCCCCGTCCCTCTTACCCCGCGCCTGCGGCTCGTGCGCTGGTTGGCGGTTCCAGCACTGACGCTTCCTTGTTCCCCAGGCCGCCGTGCTTTTATTGGAGTTGGGTTCGTTGACCGAGGGGATGCTTTTGACTTCAACGTGGCTCTCCAAGACCATTTTAAGTGAGTTTGTCTCTCTCCCTCTGTCCCCTCGGCTTGAGAGGTTGCAGGTGTTCACCGAAAACGGCAGGCGGAGGAAGCTGGTAGCTCCTGACTCACTTGAGCAGGGAAGCGTGATGCAAAGGGGGTTACAGACGGAAACTTCGTGCTCTGTTCAGCCCCCATCCTGTGTGCAGACGGCCTACGTGCGCTTCATCTCTCAAATATTCCCCAGCTTATGTCAGAAAGCTCCCAAATTAGGCTTGCAAATCCCGGATGGGGCAAACTCCCTAATTCCTTTCCTCCTCTTCCCATGCCTGGAAGAGTGGGTGAGTGGCCACGTCTGTGGGACCGGGACGCTGCTGCCAGAAAACGGGGCTTTGGGTAGAAATAGCCTCGCAGCTTGCATGTCGTTGAGCAGAGCAGCATGAACGCGACGGAGCTGCTTTGCCCCACGGCTCGAGTGTCCCGGCGGATCGCCCAAGCCGTGCTGCCGGCGCCTGTGGGGAATCGATCCCTCGGTGCCGCCCCACAGCACGTCTCAGGCCACATCAGACATGTTTTAAGAGCTGTCACCGCGCCGCGGGGCTGATCTCGGCGGGGGAAGCGTCACGCTGGTTGTTCACGTGCCTTTTTGCCTCCCGCAGGTGGGTCAGGCAGCAGAGCGAGCTGGCCAAACAGGCCGAGAACCCGGATCAGGGACCCAAACTGGACCTGGGCTTCAAGGAGGGGCAGACCATCAAACTCAACATCGCGGTGAGGGGCTTCTCTGGCTAAATCCATTGCTTCCACCTCGCGGTGTTTTTCTTTGTGCTCTGCTCAGAGTTTTTTGGAGGGAGCCTGATGCTTGAAGTGGGGGGCTTGGTCCCATACAGCTGTGTTGGATCGCCTCCTCATCTGTCCGTCTCTTTGAATGGTTTGGATCCATTTGAATTCCAAAGCCAGATAAAAATATATTAAGTATAACATATACAAATATAAAATATTAAAACAGCCCCTGTGGTTTTGGTGATTGTCCTAATAATGTGGAGGAGAAACATCACCAAAACCCTTCTTAGCACGTTAGGAAAAGGAAGCGTGAAGAATATTCCCTAGTTCTCTTGCTAGCCTCGTTTCCTGTAAGGTGTTAAATATTACTCTTATGATGAAAGAGATGAGCCAGACTGACTTTTCTTGACCCTCAGCCTTCAGAAATCTGATTTTCCCCTCTGCTGTGCTTGGGTGGCACAAGGGGAAGTAGCGACTGTGCTGAAATCCCCGCGCAGGAGGAAGCCCGGCACGGGCAGCTGCGCGCTCCATGTGCTCTGCGCAGTGGTTTGCAGAGGAGAGCGGTGCCGCTCCGCACCGCACAGCCCAATCCGTGGGATTCACGGATCCAAACGTCCCCCAGAATAAAGCAGCTGAGCCGCTTTGGCCTCTCGTGACCCTTGCTTGGGAGGGGGAAGGGGAATGTCATGCTCCAGCTCTGGATTTGAATGTGTGGTGCCATCTAAGTTCCCTCTCTCATCTCCTTTCAGAATATGAAGAAAAAGGAAGGAGCAACAGGAAACGCCAAACCGCGTCCCGCAGGTCCCGGGGGTCTGAGCTTGCTCCCGCCGCCTCCCGGAGGAAAATCTTCCACTCCGGTTCTTCCCTCCGGAGAGCGGCCGTCTTCGCTCTCGACGCCTGTCCAGGCTGCGGGCATGCCGAGCGCAGGTCTGTGGTTGCAGAGCAACAGCTCTGAGGCTCTTTAGAGTCAGTTTTTATCGTCGAGGTCCCCCCACCGCGTTCATTGCTCTATGTATGGGGCTTGGGAGTGATTTTGGGGGGGGGATTGGCAAGAGTTTGGCAGCAAACTGTCTCTGGGCTGACCATACTTAGGGGTACGTGCAGGAGAGCAGCAACCCTTGTAGCTGATGTGCTCCAGTGACGTTTTTAATGTCCCCGTATCTTTAGCAGCTTCAGAGGGGTCCCTAAAGCACTTGTCCCTAGATCATTTGAGACACGTGCTCTACAGAAGGAGGTAATACTAATGCCCCGTTTAACAGAGGGGAAACTGAGGCACGGGACGAGGTAGGGAGGTTTGCCAAGTCCTTCGGCGGGCCAGTCCCAGAGCAAGACAGCGTCCAGGTCTCTCATGTCCTCTAGTGCTGGTGAGCACCTGGATTCCCTTGGCTCTGCGGAGAAAGCTGCGCGTCGTCTTTGGGAAGACAGCGGGAATTTGGGAATCGCAAATAACCGCTGATATTTGGTCTCTCTTTCTGCTCCTTCGATCTGCCTGGCCGCCGACAGACTCCCTCTTGGCCTGGCCGCAGCCCAGCGCTGCTCCCTCGGCCGCCGCCGCCGCCGACGTCTGGGGCGACTTTGCCAAAGCTTCAGGGTGAGGCCGCGCGTGGTTTGCGTGGAGGGCGGGTTTTACGGGCCACGCTTGCACCCCGCGGGCGCTCCGTAGGCTTGTGGCCTCGCCGCGGTCGGCTGGGTTCCCTGCCTCGGCCGAAAGCATCACCAAAAATAGCCAAGAGGGCTGCGCGCGACCTGGGAAGGACCGTGCTACGGAGCTGCTGCGTCGCTGTTCGAACAAGAGCTCCTGCTCTGCGTGCCCAGGCCTCCAAGCAGCAAGCTGCCGCCCCTGCGAATATCTAAACGTTTTTCCCTTCTCTTTCTCCCTCCAGGTCAGCTCCTAACCCGAATCAGGCGAATGCGGGCTGGGTGCAGTTCTGACCCAGCCCCCTCCTCTGCTTTTTCCTGCGCGGATGCTGAGAAAGGGACCAAAGGATGGGGAGCGCTGCTGCACCCTTCCCCACAGAGCTAACACGCTGCTTCAGGACGCTCCCCTTACGTCTCGCGGTGGTGTCCTGCTTCCCTAATCTTTCCAGGCAAGAAATGAGACCCCAAAACCCGGCCCTTAAGTGCCTTGAGATTGATACGCTGAAGTAGGTGCTGGAGAGCCAAATGAGAAGGTGCCTTAAAACACACTAAGCCGGTGCCCCCAAGGCCTGGGGCCTTTTATTCTCTACCTAAACCACAGCAAACCTTAGAAAAATCACTGCCAGGAGCAGGGGAAACATGACCTGCCTCCCCATCTGCCGCACCACGGTGATTTCTGGCTTCCACCCGTGATCTTTCCTGCATTTTCCTCCCCTGCTTTCTTGCTACCTTGTCTGACATAGCTACAGAAAGCCGACGGCTTCATCACGATCCGAGTTCCCTTAGTAACCTGCGGTTGAGAGCGCTGAAAGCAGCGCTGGAAGACTCCGACTCGCTTGCCAGCCCCCCGTGCCATTGCTCTTTGGTAGGGAAACTTTTTGCCAGCGTCCTGCGCAACAGAGAGGGGTTAACGCATGCGGCGGGGGGCTGGGAGACCCCTCCGCTTCGTGCCGGCCTCGCGGAGCTCACGTGTTCGGGGCTCCGGCAGGCGGAAGGTTTCCCCTCTCCGGGGCTTCCTCCCGGGGACTTTTCACCCGCAAAACCTCGCTTTACTGCCTGCGTCCCGCGGTGCCTTCGCGTCCCGTAGACGGACGTCCTGCAAAGATGCTGAGCGTCGCCCTGCGCGTTTCAGGGAGAGGTGGGGAGCCGGACTGCGAGGTTTAGATAACTGTGTCTGAGCACAGTGCTGAAATTCCCTATTTCTTATCTCAGTAAGTTTTTCCTCTATTTTGAAGAGAGATTTTTACTTCTTTTTGCAGACGTTTTATTAATCTAATGTATAGCTGGAAGCCATGAAGGACAGATCTGAGTTGGTCTCTTTAACAGAGCTGGGGCTGAGATTTCTCTGTGAAAAAAGAGTATTTTCTTACCTATTTATATTAAGGTGAAGGCCTTTAACCGTATGAAGTCCTGCTATTTTTTAAGTGTTTCGAACTTTGTCTTTTTTATTATTTCCATTTTCAGCTGGATGGTGGGCATTTGAGTTTCACTTTGCCTGGCAGAGAGCTCACTGAGCCGGGCGAGACGTGTAACACTTTAAATGAACAATAAAATTGTTTTGAGGCAAAATAGGAGCTTTTTGTTCCTTTTCCTCCCCCCCGAGGCCATGGGGAGAGCGAAGAGGCAGGGATCGGACACCGGGGAAAGGTAATTTCTGGTTTCTTCTCCGTATGGAGGAAAGGGGATGAGCTTCCCCGCAGCATGACTGAAGCGTCTTGCCTGGCCTTACGGGACGGGAAGGATCCCGGGAGGAGAAGGGAAGGCGACAAGCAGGATCGGGGCTGCCTCAAAGGAGCCGGAGGGGTTTCGGGGATGCTCAGAGCAGCTCCGAACGATGGGAAACTCCACGGCCCCAGCTCGGAAAGCGGAGCAGGGAAGCGAGACTGAGAGCCGCCATCCGTCCGGTTCCTAAAGCCCATCAGGGCCGTGGGAAGCCTCAGGCCGGCTCTGGCCTTTGGGAATTGGGACCTGAGGCAGATGGGCAGGACGATTTAAATCCTCCAACGCATCCGTCTGCCCCGACGTGATCTCTGCCTTGCCGTTAATCCGCTAAGCGGCCGTCGGGCGGGAGAAAGGGCACTTTCTCGCCTTGGGCACCGGCAGGGGGGAAAAGCGGGAGGCGGGAGAACGCCGGGGCTCTCCGGAGGGCGAATCCAGCTGGGCGAGTGCTCAGCCCTGATTTTTCCTCTCGAGGCAGCTTTGGCTAAAATCGACCCTCCGGCCGGGCCCGGGGAAGCGATGCTGCGCTAAGGGGGGGCGTGAGCAGGATGCGGCCACCCAAAGCATCCCCCTCCCTGCTCTTTCCATCCCGGCGGGATGCTGTGGCCAATGCAGATCCGCTTTTGTCTCAGTGCCGGGAAAGCCGGCTCCGCTCGGAGCCCGCGGAGCCGGAGGCGTTAGGACCCCCGAGCCGGGCGCCGGCGGCCAGGAAGAGGAGGGTCCCGGAGCCGGGCTGCCTCCCGTCACGCTGGGAGGGGAAAAGCGAGGATTTCAGGCTAATCCAAGCTGGGAAGGAGCCGCTTTCCGCTTGCGGCCGCAGCAGCAAAGCCGAAAAACAGAGGCCAGGGGGATCCGGGGGGAGGGAGGCCCCGAGCGCCGCGGCCGGAGTGGGAAGCTGAGATTGCGGCGGCTTCCCGCGGAGCTTCTCGCCGCTCGGGGATTTATTTTCGGAGCCGGCCGCGGCGGGAGGGGACGGGGCGGGAAGCGGCCATGGCCTCGCCGCTGTCTCCTCTGCAGGAGGAGAACCGGGTGCTGCAGCAGGAGCTGGCCCGCGTCGAGGACCTGCTGGCGCAGAGCAGGGCCGAGCGCGACGAGCTGGCCATTAAGTACAGCGCCATCAGCGAGCGGGTAGGCCGGCGCCTCGGGAGCCTTTTTTTGGGCCAAAAAAGGGGTTTTGGGTTTTTTTTGGGGTTGCTGCAGCGGTAGTTGTCCCGGAGCCGGTAAACTTTTCGGGGCCGGGCCGCTGGGCCGCCCTCGCGCCGTGGTGGATGCCGGGGAGGGAAATCACTGCTTCCCTCTGCGCCGGGGTCGGCGTCGCTGCAGCGAGCGGCTCGAGAAAAGAGGGTTCAAATGCACGGAGTTAATTGCACCCCACGGCATGCAGCACCCCCCGTCTGCCTTGCACCCCGCTGCGTTGCACCCCACGCCATGCACTGCTGTGTTGCACAGAGAAAGGCTCTTTGCACCCAAAAAGCCTGGTGCAAACTGGGCTTGCAACAGGCGCTGGGAGCTTGCAAGGGGCAGCGGGGGCTTGCGACGGGTGCCAGGGGCTTGCAATGGGTGCTGAGATTGCAACGGGTGCCAGGGGCTTGCAACGGGTGCCAGGGACTTGTGACGGGCAGCGGGGGCTTGTGATGGGTGCCAGGGGCTTGCGACGGGTGCTGGGGGCTTACAGAGGGGGCTGGGGGCTTGCAATGGGTGCCAGGAGCTTGCAACGGGTGCCGGGGGCTTGCAATGGGCAGTGGGTGCTTGCAATGGGTGCTGGGGGCTTGCAATGGGCAGTGGGTGCTTGCAATGGGTGCTGGGGGCTTGCAATGGGCAGTGGGAGCTTGCAACGGGTGCTGGGAGCTTGCGACGGGCAGTGGGGGCTTGCAACGAGTGCCAGGGGCTTGCAACAGGCAGCAGGGGCTTGCGATGGGTGCCAGGACCTTGCAATGGGCAGCGGGAGCTTGCAATGGGTGCCAGGGGCTTGCGACGGGCGGCAGAGGCTTGCGCCGGGTGCCGGGAGCTTGCAACAAGTGCCGAGATTGCACTGGGCGCCAGGGTCTTGCGACGGGCAGTGGGGTCTTGCAGTGGGTGCTGGGGGCATGCAATGGGCAGTGGGGGCTTGCAATGGGTGCCAGGGTCTTGCAACAGGTGCCAGGGGCTTGCAATGGGCAGTGGGGGCTTGCAATGGGTGCCGGGGGCTTGCAATGGGTGCTGAGATTGCAATGGGAGCCGGGAGCTTGAAGTGCGGGCATGCAACGGGTGCCAGGGGCTTGCGATGGGCAGTGGGGGCTTGCAACGGGTGCCAGGGGCTTGTAACAGGCAGTGGGGGCTTGCAACGGGTGCTGGGGGCTTGCAATGGGTGCCAGGGGCTTGCAATGGGCAGCAGGAGCTTGCAACGGGTGCTGGGGGCTTGCAACGGGTGCCAGGGGCTTGCAATGGGTGCTGGGGGCTTGCAATGGGTGCCAGGGGCTTGCAATGGGCAGCAGGAGCTTGCAACGGGTGCTGGGGGCTTGCAACGGGTGCCAGGGGCTTGCAATGGGTGCTGGGGGCTTGTAACAGATGCCGGGATCTTGCAACGGGTGCCAGGGGCTTGCAATGGGCAGCAGGAGCTTGCAACGGGTGCTGGGGGCTTGCAACGGGTGCCAGGGGCTTGCAATGGGTGCTGGGGGCTTGCAATGGGCAGCGGGAGCTTGCAGCGGGTGCTGGGGGCTCGCAATGGGTGCTGGGGGCTTGCAACGGGTGCCAGGGGCTTGAAATTGGCAGCGGGAGCTTGCAATGGGCAGTGAGGGCTTGCAATGGGTGCTGGGGGCTTGCAACGGGTGCCAGGGGCTTGCAATGGGCAGTGGGGGCTTGCAACGGGTGCCAGGAGCTTGCAACGGGTGCTGGGAGCTTGCAACGGGTGCTGGGGGCTTGCAATGGGTGCTGGGGGCTTGTAACAGGCAGTGGGAGCTTGCAACGGGTGCCGGGAGCTTGCAACGGGTGCCAGGAGCTTGCAACGGGCGCCAGGGTCTTGCAACGGGCGCCAAGATTGCAACGGGCACCCGCTTTCACGCACTGGCGGAGCAGCCGAGCAGCCCGAAGCGGAGCCCTTGGTGCACCCATCCCACCGGGGCTGGGGGGGGGTGCTTTTTTGGGGGAGGAGGGGGTGCTGCCGGGCCATGCCCTTTGCTGTCGCCCAGCTGGAGCAGGCGCTGCGGCTGGAAGCGGGCGAGGGGGAGCCGGCGGCGGTGGCAAGCCGGGGCCTGGCGCGGCAGCACCTGGAGCTGCGGCGGCTGCTGGGCGCCGAACACGCCGCCTACAAGCGCAAGCTGCAGGCCTACCGCGAGGGCCAGCAGCGGCAGGGCCAGCTGGTGCACACGCTGCAAGCCCAGGTGGGTGCACGTCGCCGGGGGGGGGGGGGGACAGCAGCACCCGGGGGGGGCCGTCACCCTGCCCGCATCCCGCAGGTGCTGCAGTACAGGAGCAAATGCGGCGAGATGGAGCAGCGGCTGCTGGAGGCATCGGCGCAGCTGGAGCGGCAGCGGCTGGAGGTGGGCGCTGGGGGCACCCAAAGTGGGGGGGGGTGGTTTTTTTTGGGGGGGGGTCTCCACGGTGCTGCCCCCCCCCTCCAGGGCCAGCTGGAGGCCGGCAGCCCCCGCGGCGGCTGCAGCGAGCTGGAGACGGTGCTGATCCGCTTGGAGGAGGAGCAGCAGCGGTGAGCGCCGGCGATGGGGCCGGGGGGGGGGGGGACATTTGCGGGACCCCCCCCCCCCCCGATGGCTGACGGTGCCGGGGGGGGGCAGGAGCGGCAGCCTGGTGCAGGTGAACGCCATGCTGCGCGAGCAGCTGGAGCAGGCCAGCGGTGCCAACCGGGCGCTGGGCGAGGACATGCGCAAGCTGGCGGCCGACTGGGCGCAGGCCCGCGACGAGCTGGAGCAGCGCGAGGCGCAGTGGAGGCGCGAGGAGGAGGTGGGGGGGGGGGCGTCGCGGGGGGGGGCTGCGGGGCCGGGGGCGATGCGGCGTGCGGCGGGGGGCAAGGCAGTGGGGTGCAATGCCGCGGGGTGCAGCGGGGTGCAAGGTGGAGGGGGGTGCTGCATGCAGCGGGGTGCAATGCAGTGGTGCATGCTGGGGGGTGCAACGCAGTGGGGTGCAAGGCAGAGGAGGGTGCTGCATGCTGGGGGGTGCAATGCAGTGGTGCATGCTGGGGGGTGCAACGCAGTGGGGTGCAATGCAGTGGGGTGCAATGCTGTGGGGTGCAAGGCAGAGGAGGGTGCTGCATGCAGCGGGGTGCAATGCAGCGGTGCATGCTGGGGGGTGCAACGCAGTGGGGTGCAAGGCAGAGGAGGGTGCTGCATGCTGGGGGGTGCAATGCAGTGGTGCATGCTGGGGGGTGCAACGCAGTGGGGTGCAAGGCAGAGGGGGGTGCTGCATGCAGTGGGGTGCAACGCAGTGGGGTGCATTGCAGCGGTGCATGCTGGGGGGTGCAACGCAGTGGGGTGCAATGCAGCAGGATGCAATGCATTGGGGTGCAAGGCGGAGGGGGGGTGCTGCATGCATTGGGGTGCACTGCAGCGGTGCATGCTGGGGGTGCAGCGCAGTGGGGTGCAAGGCGGAGGAGGGTGCTGCATGCATTGGGGTGCAATACAGCGGTGCATGCCATGGGGTGCAATGCAGTGGGGTGCAGGGCAGAGGGGGGTGCTGCATGCAGTGGGGTGCAACGCAGTGGGGTGCATTGCAGCAGTGCATGCTGGGGGGTGCAATGCAGTGGGGTGCAATGCAGCGGGGTGCAACGCAGTGGGGTGCAAGGCGGAGGGGGGTGCTGCATGCAGTGGGGTGCAACGCAGTGGGGTGCAAGGCGGAGGGGGGAGCTGCATGCCATGGGGTGCAATGCAGTGGGGTGCAAGGCAGGTGGGTGCTGCATGCAGTGGGGTGCAATACAGCGGTGCATGCCATGGGGTGCAACGCAGTGGGGTGCAAGGCGGAGGGGGGTGCTGCATGCAGTGGGGTGCAACGCAGCGGGGTGCATTGCAGCGATGCATGCTGGGGGGTGCAATGCAGTGGGGTGCAATGCAGCGGGGTGCAACACAGTGGGGTGCAAGGCGGAGGGGGGTGCTGCATGCCATGGGGTGCAACGCAGCAGCGCACGCCATGGGCTGCAACGCAGCAGGACGCAACGCGGCCGGGGGGGGGGGGTGCCACAGGCACAGGCCGACCGCCCCCCCCCCCCGCTTTGCTCCCGCAGTCCTTCCACGCGCACGCGGGCGCGGAGCACGGCCGGCTGCTGACGCTGTGGCGGCAAGTGGTGGGCGTGCGGCGGCACGCCGGCGAGGCCAAGGCGGCGGCGCAGAGGTCAGCGGTGGCACCCGTGCACCCGTGCACCCGTGCATGCACCCATGCACCCGTGCATGCATCCATGCACCCGTGCATGCACCCGTGCACGCGTGACGGAGGCCGCCGGCCCGCAGGGAGCTGGCGGAGCTGCGGCAGGAGGTGGCCCGCGTGGGCCGGGCGCTGCAGGCCGCCTGCCAGGCCCTGGGCTCCCGGCTGCGGCGGCGGGAGGCGGCGGAGGCGGCGGGGCGGCGGGCGCAGGCGTTGCGGCTCGCCGGCCTCGAGGAGCGGCTGCGCGACGCCCGGCGCCAGCAGGGCCGCCTGGCCGCCAGGTACCGGCCGGGGTGGGGGGGGGGACACGCTGGGGACGCGGGGGGGGTGCCAGGAGCCCGCGATGCCAGCGGCGCCCCGCAGCTTGGCGCAGGCAGCGGCCGAGCGCGCCGGCAAGGAGCGGGAGCTGGAGGAGCTGCGGCTGCGGCTGCAGAGCCTGGTGAGGACGC
Organism: Dromaius novaehollandiae; assembly: GCF_036370855.1. Classification (NCBI taxonomy): domain Eukaryota; kingdom Metazoa; phylum Chordata; class Aves; order Casuariiformes; family Dromaiidae; genus Dromaius; species Dromaius novaehollandiae. Next base: position 9,729,688 of record NC_088121.1, on the reverse strand, counting down.
ACGGACGGACGGAGGGATGCGCGGACGGATGGACCCCCCCCCCCGGTGACGGCGGCGGGCGGGGGGGGTCATGGCCATGCTGATGGGGGCCCCCGCAGGAGACGTCGCGGCCCCCCGCGGAGCTGGAGGTGCTGCAGGCCGAGGCGCGGAGGCTGCGGCGGGCGCTGGCGGACGTCACCCAGGTGCCCCCCGGTCCCCCCCCCCCCCCGGCGTGGGGCCGCGCCACCCCCCCCTCACCCTGTGTCCCCCCCTTTCCAGGCGGTGCTGGCGGAGGCGGACGGCGCCGAGCCCCCCCCCGAGGGCGCAGGGACCCCGTCGCCGCCCGGCTCCCCCCCCGCCGGCACCCGCAGCCCGGCACCCGCGGGGGCGGAGGAGGCTCTGGGTGCTGTGCGTGCCGCCCTGCAGCGGGGGCGGCGGCGGCTGCAGGTGAGCGCGGCCGCGGGGGCGGGGGGGCCCATTTCTGAAGTTTTTTTTTAAAAAAAATCAATAAAAATTCCAAAAAAATCGAAAAATCGAAAATTTCAAAAAATTTGGAAAAGTCGGAAATTTGGGAAAATTCGAAAGAGTAAAAAAATTTGGAAAAGCTCGAAAGTTTGACAGGTTCAAAAAAGTGTGAAAGGGTCAAAAAGGTTTGAAGGATTCAAAAAGGTTTGAAAGATTCCAAAAGTAAAAAAGTCAAAAAGTAAAAAAAAGTTGAAAGTCAAAAGTTCAAAAAAGTAAAAAAGTGGGAAAGATTCAAAAAAGTTTGAAAGATTCAAAAAGTCGGAAAAGTCAAAAAGTTTGAAAGATTCAAAAAGTCGGAAAAGTCAAAAACGTTTGAAAGATTCAAAAAAGTTCGAAAGATTCAAAAAAGTTTGAAACATTCAAAAAGTCGAAAAAGTATAAAAAGTTTGAAAGATTCAAAAAAGTTCAAGAGATTCAAAAAGTCAAAAGATTCAAAAAAGTTCAAAAGATTCAAAAAGTCAAAAAGTCAAAGAATTTCAAACGATTCAAAAATTTGAAACATTTCAAAAGATTCAAAAATTCGAACGATTCAACAATTCGAAAAAATTCGAGTCAAAAATTCGAAAAAGTCAAAAAATCAAAAAAGGTCGAAAGAGTAAAAGAGTCAAAAAGTCCAAAAACTCAAAACATTCAAAAATTCAAAAAATTCAAAAGATTCAAAGATTCAAGAATTCGAAGAAGGCAAAAGAGTCAGAAAAGTTCTAAAGATTAGAAAGGTCAAAAAAGTCAAAAAGTCAAAAAATCAAAAGATTCAAAAGTCAAAAAGATCGAAAGATTCAAAAAATCGAAAAAAATCAAAAAATTCCAAATTCGAAAGAATCGAAAAATTCAAAATTCAAAAAAATCGAAAAATTCCAAATTCGAAAAAATCGAAAAATCGAAAAATCGAAAAATCGAAAATTCGAAAATTCGAAAAAATCAAAAATTCGAAAATGCGATTTTTCGAAAAATTCGAAAAAATTTTCTTTTTTTAAAAAAATCATTTTTAATTTATTTTTGATTTTGGGGGGGTTGGGGGCCCGCAGGAGGCGCGGCGCGGGCAGGCGGCGAGCGCGGAGGCGGCGGGGCGGCTGCAGGGGCAGCTGGCGGCGGGGGCGGAGGAGCGGCGGGCGCTGGAGCGGCGCCTGGCCGCGCTGGAGGAGGAGGCCGGGGGCTGCCGCCGGGCCGAGCAGCGGGCGCTGCGTGACGCCGCCCGCCACCGCGCCGCCGCCGAGAGCCTCGGCAGGTACCGCCGGCCGTCTGTCCGTCCGTCCGTCCGTCTGTCCGTCTGTCCGGCCGTCTGTCCGTCCCGCTCTGCCGTCGGGCCGTCCCCCCGCGCCCGGCGGTCCCCGTGCATCCGTCCCCGTGCGCCCCGGCCCGCTTGTCCGTCTGTGCTGGTGCGTCCTCGTCCGTCTGTCCCCGTGCGTCCACCCCTGCCTGTCCGTCTGTCCTGATCCATCCCCACTGATCCGTCCCTGTGTTTCCATCCCTGTCCGTCTGTCCCTGAGCGCATGTCCCTGCGGGTCTGTCTGTCCCCATCCATCCATGTCTGTCCGTCCCCATCCATCCATGTCCATCCATCCCTGCGCACACATCCCTGCAGGTCTGTCTGTCCCCATCCATCCGTGTCCATCCGTCCATCCCTGCGCACGCATCCCTGCGGGTTTGTCGGTCCCCATCCATCCCTGCGCGTGCGTCCCTGCAGGTCTGTCTGTCCCCATCCCTGTGTGTCTGTCCATCCCCATCCATCTGTGTCCGTCCATCCCCATCCATCCGTGTCCGTCAGTCCTTGCGGGTCTGTCCGTCCCCATCCATCCATGTCTGTCTGTCCCCATCCATCCCTGTCCATCCGTCCCTGTGTGCGCATCCCGGCGTGTCCATCCGTCCCCATCCATCCCTGTCTGTCCGTCCCCATCCATCCGTGTCCATCTGTCCCCGCACACGTGTCCCTGCGGGTCCGTCTGTCCCCATCCATCCGTGTCCGTCTGTCCCTGCGGGTCTGTCCGTCCCCATCCATCCCTGTCCATCCATCCCTGCACATGCGTCCCTGCAGGTCTGTCCGTCCCCATCCCTGTGTGTCCGTCCATCCCCATCCATCCCTGTCCATCCGTCCCAGCATGTCCGTCTGTCCCCATCCATCCCTGTCTGTCCGTCCCCATCCATCCATGTCCGTCTGTCCCCGCACACGCGTCCCTGCGGGTCCGTCTGTCCCCATCCATCCCTGTCCGTCTGTCCCCATCCATCCATGTCTGTCCAACCCCATCCATCCGTGTCCGTCTGTCCCTGTGGGTCTGTCCGTCCCCATCCATCCCTGTCCGTCTGTCCTGGCATGTCCGTCTGTCCCCATCCATCCCTGTCCGTCTGTCCCCATCCATCCGTGTCTGTCTGTTCCAGTGTGTCCGTCTGTCCCCATCCATCCCTGTCCGTCTGTCCTGGCATGTCCGTCTGTCCCCATCCCTGCGTGTCTGTCCGTCCCGGCGCGTCCGTGCGTCCCCATCCATCCCTGTCCGTCCGTCCCCATCCCTGCATGTCTGTCCGTCCCGGCGCGTCCGTGCGTCCGTCCTGACGTCCCCCCTCTTTGCGGCGGCGCAGGGCCAAGGGGGCCCTGGAGCAGGCGCAGGCCGAGCTGCAGCGCCGGCACCGGGAGCTGCAGGAGCAGCGCGACGAGGCCCGCGAGGCCGCCCAGCGCGCCCGCCGCCACCTCGAGGACAGGTGGGTGCTGGGGGGGGGCACACGGCAGCCCGTGCAACCCCCCCCCGGGTCCTTGCAACCCCCCCGGGACCGTGCAACCCCCCCAGGGGCTGCAAAATCCTTGCAACCCCCCCAGGGGCTGCAAAACCCTCCCTGGGGCCCTGCGAGCCCCATTGCATCCTGCAACCCCCCCCGGGTCCTTGCAACCCCCCCGGGACCTTGCAACCCCCCCGGGACCTTGCAACCCCCCCCGTCCCCCCCCCAGGTCCTTGCAACCCCCCTTTGGGCCTGGAAATCCCTCCCTGGGGCCCTGTGAGCCCCATTGCATCCTGCACCCCCCCCCCGGGTCCTTGCAACCCCCCTGGGGGCTGCAAAACCCTCCCTGGGGCCCTGCGAGCCCCATTGCATCCTGCAACACCCCCCCGGGTCCCTGCCCCCCCCCCCCCGCCCAATCTGGGTCCTCGCAACCCCCCCCGGGTCCTTACAAGCCCCATTGCATCCTGCAACCCCCCCCCCCCAGGTCCTTGGAGCCCCCCCGGGTCCCTGCAAGCCCCATTGCATCCTGCAACCCCCCCCCCAGGTCCTTGGAGCCCCCCCGGGTCCCTGCAAGCCCCATTGCATCCTGCAACCCCCCCCCCGGGTCCTTGGAGCCCCCCCTGGGTCCCTGCAAGCCCCATTGCATCCTGCAACCCCCCCCGGGTCCTTGCAGCCCCCCCCGGGTCCCTGCAAACCCCCCCTGGGTCCCTGCGAGCCCCATCGCGTCCTGCAACCCCCCCCCCGGGTCCTTGGAGCCCCCCCTGGGTCCCTGCAAGCCCCATTGCATCCTGCAACCCCCCCCCCGGGTCCTTGGAGCCCCCCCGGGTCCCTGCAAGCCCCATTGCATCCTGCAACCCCCCCCCCCGGGTCCTTGCAGCCCCCCCCGGGTCCCTGCAAACCCCCCCTGGGTCCCTGCGAGCCCCATCGCGTCCTGCATCCCCCCTGCAACTGCTCCCCCTGCCCCCCCCCCTAAAATCTGGGTCCTTGCCCCCCCCGCGGGGCAGCCAGCGGCGGCAGGAGCAGCTGGAGGAGGAGGCGGCGCGGGCGCGGGAGGAGCTGCTGCTGGCGCAGGAGGCCCGCAGCAATGCCGCGCTGGAGGCCGAGGTGGCACGTGGCGAGCGGGACGAGCTGGCCGCCGCGCTGAGCAAGGTACGGCGCGGGGCGGGGAGGGGAACGCGGGCTGAGCCCCGAGGCACTCGGTGCAGCGATGGCCCCGACACACAGAGGCTGAGCCCCGAGGTGCTCGGTGCAGCGATGGCCCCTGGCAGGCGGAGGCTGAGCCCCGAGGCGCTCAGTGCAGCGATGGCCCCGGCACACGGAGGCTGAGCCCCGAGGTGCTCGGTGCAGCGATGGCGCCTGGTACACGGAGGCTGAGCCCCGAGGTGCTCGGTGCAGCAGTGGCTCCCAGCACACGAGGGCTGAGCCCCGAGGCGCTCGGTGCAGCGATGGCCCCTGGCAGGCAGAGGCTGAGCCCTGATGCACTCAGTGCAGCAATGGCCCCGGCACACGGAGGCTGAGCCCCGAGGCGCTCGGTGCAGCAATGGCCCCGGCAGGCAGAGGCTGAGCCCTGAGGCACTCGGTGCAGCGATGGCCCCTGGCAGGCTGAGCCCTGAGGGCTGAGCCCCGAGGTGCTCAGTGCACTGATGGCCCCGGCAGACTGAGCCCCGAGGCGCTTGGTGCACTGATGGCCCTGGCAGGCCGAGCCCCGAGGGCTGAGCCCTGAGGCGCTCAGTGCAGCAATGGCCCTGGCAGACAGAGGCTGAGCCCCGAGGTGCTCGGTGCAGCGATGGGCCTGAGCACGTGGAGACTGAGCCTCGAAGCTCTCGGTGCAACGATGGCCCTGGGCACGCGGAGGCTGAGCCCCGAGGCGCTCGGTGCAGCGATGGCCCTGGCACGCGGAGGCTGAGCCCCGAGGCGCTTGGTGCAGCGATGCCCCCCGGCGTGCTGAGCCCCAGGGCTGAGCCCCGAGGTGCTCGGTGCAGCGATGGCCCCTGGCAGACAGAGGCTGAGCCCCGAGGCGCTCGGTGCACTGATGACCGCGGCAGGCTGAGCCCTGAGGGCTGAGCCCCGAGGTGCTCGGTGCAGCGATGGCCCCTGGCAGGCGGAGGCTGAGCCCCGAGGCGCTCGGTGCAGCGATGGCCCTGGGCACACGGAGGCTGAGCCCCGAGGCGCTCGGTGCAGTGATGGCCCCGACACGCAGAGGCTGAGCCCCGAGGCGCTCGGTGCAGCGATGGCCCCAGCAGACAGGGTCTGAGCCCCGAGGCGCTCGGTGCAGCGATGGCCCCAGCAGGCAGAGGCTGAGCCCTGATGCACTCAGTGCAGCAATGGCCCCGGCACACGGAGGCTGAGCCCTGATGCACTCAGTGCAGCGATGGCCCCGGCACACGGAGGCTGAGCCCCGAGGTGCTCGGTGCAACGATGGCCCTGGGCACGCGGAGGCTGAGCCCCGAGGCGCTCGGTGCAGCGATGGCCCTGGCACGCGGAGGCTGAGCCCCGAGGCACTCGGTGCAGCGATGGCCCCTGGCAGGCAGAGGCTGAGCCCTGATGCACTCAGTGCAGCGATGGCCCCGGCACACGGAGGCTGAGCCCCGAGGCGCTCAGTGCAGCGATGGCTCTGGGCATGCAGAGGCTGAGCCCCGAGGCGCTCGGTGCAGCAATGGCCCCGGCACACGGAGGCTGAGCCCTGAGGCACTCGGTGCAGCGATGGCCCCTGGCAGGCTGAGCCCCGAGGGCTGAGCCCCGAGGTGCTCAGTGCAGCAATGGCCCCGACACACAGAGGCTGAGCCCCGAGGCGCTCGGTGCAGCGATGGCCCCAGCAGACAGGCTCTGAGCCCCGAGGCGCTCGGTGCAGCGATGGCCCCCGGCATGCTGAGCCCCGACGCGCTCAGCGCAGCAGTGTCCCCCCCCCCCCCGCAGGCGGAGGCGAGCGGCGGGGAGCTGGCGGCGGCGCTGGGGGCGGCGCGGGCGGAGGCGGCGGCAGCCCGCGGGGCCCTGGGCCGCCTGGGCGAGCTGGGCGCCGGCCTGGCGGGCGACCGGGCGCAGCTGGAGGGGCTGCTGGGGCGCCTGGAGGGCGAGAGGCGGCGGGCGGCGGCGGCCGAGGAGGAGGGCGAGCGGCTGCGGGCCGAGCTGCGGGAGGGCCAGGGGCTGCGGGAGGAGCCGGGCCAGGTGAGGGGGCCGGGGAGAGGGGCCGGGGGGGCCGGGGAGAGGGGCTGGAGGGATGGGGAGGCTGCTGGGGAGAGGGGCGGTGGGAAGGGAGGATGCTGCGGGGACAGGGAGAGGTGCTGGGAGGGAGGGGAGGATGCTGGGGAGAGGGGCGGTGGGAAGGGAGGCTGCTGGGGGGACAGGGAGAGGTGCTGGGAGGGAGGGGAGGATGCTGGGGAGAGGGGCAGTGGGAAGGGAGGATGCTGCGGGGACAGGGAGAGGTGCTGGGAGGGAGGGGAGGATGCTGGGAGGGGGGAGGATGCTGGGGAGAGGTGTTGGAGGGAGGGGAGGATGCTGGGGAGAGGGGCAGTGGGAAGGGAGGCTGCTGGGGGGACAGGGAGAGGTGCTGGGAGGGAGGGGAGGCTGCTGGGGAGAGGGGAGGCTGCTGGGGAGAGGGGCAGTGGGAAGGGAGGATGCTGCGGGGACAGGGAGAGGTGCTGGGAGGGAGGGGAGGATGCTGGGAGGGGGGAGGATGCTGGGGAGAGGTGTTGGAGGGAGGGGAGGATGCTGGGGAGAGGGGCAGTGGGAAGGGAGGCTGCTGGGGGGACAGGGAGAGGTGCTGGGAGGGAGGGGAGGCTGCTGGGGAGAGGGGAGGCTGCTGGGGAGAGGGGCAGTGGGAAGGGAGGATGCTGCGGGGACAGGGAGAGGTGCTGGGAGGGAGGGGAGGATGCTGGGAGGGGGGAGGATGCTGGGGAGAGGTGTTGGAGGGAGGGGAGGATGCTGGGGAGAGGGGCAGTGGGAAGGGAGGCTGCTGGGGGGACAGGGAGGGGTGCTGGGAGGGAGGGGAGGCTGCTGGGGAGAGGGGCAGTGGGAAGGGAGGATGCTGCGGGGACAGGGAGAGGTGCTGGGAGGGAGGGGAGGCTGCTGGGGAGAGGGGAGGCTGCTGGGGAGAGGGGCTGGAGGGATGGGGAGGCTGCTGGGGAGAGGGGCAGTGGGAAGGGAGGCTGCTGGGGGGACAGGGAGGGGTGCTGGGAGGGAGGGGAGGCTGCTGGGGAGAGGGGCAGTGGGAAGGGAGGCTGCTGGGGGGACAGGGAGAGGTGCTGGGAGGGAGGGGAGGCTGCTGGGGAGAGGGGAGGCTGCTGGGGAGAGGTGCTGGGAGGGAGGGGAGGATGCTGGGGAGAGGGGCGGTGGGAAGGGAGGCTGCTGGGGGGACAGGGAGAGGTGCTGGGAGGGAGGGGAGGCTGCTGGGGAGAGGGGAGGCTGCTGGGGAGAGGTGCTGGGAGGGAGGGGAGGATGCTGGGGAGAGGGGCAGTGGGAAGGGAGGCTGCTGGGGGGACAGGGAGAGGTGCTGGGAGGGAGGGGAGGATGCTGGGAGGGGGGAGGATGCTGGGGAGAGGTGTTGGAGGGAGGGGAGGATGCTGGGGAGAGGGGCAGTGGGAAGGGAGGCTGCTGGGGGGACAGGGAGAGGTGCTGGGAGGGAGGGGAGGCTGCTGGGGAGAGGGGAGGATGCTGGGGAGAGGGGCAGTGGGAAGGGAGGATGCTGGGGGGACAGGGAGAGGTGCTGGGAGGGAGGGGAGGCTGCTGGGGAGAGGAGGGGATGCTGGGGAGAGGTGCTGGGGGGGATGGGGAGGATGCTGGGGAGAGGGGCAGTGGGAAGGGAGGCTGCTGGGGGGACAGGGAGAGGTGCTGGGAGGGAGGGGAGGATGCTGGGGAGAGGGGAGGATGCTGGGGAGAGGTGCTGGGGAGAGGGGAGGATGCTGGGGAGAGGGGCAGTGGGAAGGCAGGCTGCTGGGGGGACAGGGAGAGGTGCTGGGAGGGAGGGGAGGCTGCTGGGGAGAGGGGAGGATGCTGGGGAGAGGTGCTGGGAGGGAGGGGAGGATGCTGGGGAGAGGGGCAGTGGGAAGGGAGGATGCTGGGGGGACAGGGAGAGGTGCTGGGAGGGAGGGGAGGATGCTGGGGAGAGAGGAGGATGCTGGGGAGAGGTGCTGGGGAGAGGGGAGGATGCTGGGAGGGGGGAGGATGCTGGGGAGAGGTGTTGGAGGGAGGGGAGGATGCTGGGGAGAGGGTCGGAGGGAGGGGAGGATGCTGGGGAACCGGGAAAAGATGCTGGAGGGATGGAGGGGATGCTGGGGAGAGGGGAGAATGCTGGGGAGAGGTGCTGGAGGGATGGGGAGGGTGCTGGGGAGAGGGTTGGAGGGAGGAGAGGACACTGGGGGCCCTGGGGAGAGATGTTGGAGGGATGGAGGGGATGCTGGAGAGAGGGTTGGAGGGAGGGGAGGCTGCTGGGGAGAGGGGAGGACACTGGGGAAAGGGTTGGAGGGATGGGGAGGATGCTGGGGAGAGGGTCGGAGAGCGGGGAGGATGCTGCGGGGATGGAGGGGATGCTGTGGATAGAGGCAGCAGGAGGGGGGATGGTGGGGAGAGGGGAGGATGGTGGGGAGAGGGTTGGAGGGAGGAGAGGACACTGGGGGCCCTGGGGAGAGATGTTGGAGGGATGGAGGGGATGCTGGAGAGAGGGTTGGAGGGAGGGGAGGCTGCTAGGGAGAGGGTCGGCGGGGTGGGAGGATGCTGGGGAACCGGAGAAAGATGCTGGAGGGATGGAGGGGGTTCTGGGGAGAGGGATGGAGAGAGGGGAGGCTGCTGGGGAGAAGCTCGGTGGGAGGGCAGGATGCTGGAGGGATGGAGGGGATGCTGGGGAGAGGGTTGGCAGGGTGGGAGGCTGCTGGGGAGAGGGTTGGCAGGGTGGGAGGATGCTGAGGAACCAGGGAAAGATGCTGGGGAGAGGGTCGGTGGGATGGGAGGATGCTGGAGGGATGGAGGGGATGCTGAGGAGAGGGTCGGCAGGGTGGGAGGCTGCTGGGGAGAGGGTTGGCAGGATGGGAGGATGCTGGGGGACCCAGGGAGAGATGCTGGAGGGACGGAGGGGGTTCTGGGGAGAGGGTCAGCAGCATGGGAGGATGCCGGGGGAACCGGGCAAAGACGCTGGCGGGCCGGAGCGGCTGCTGGGGAGAGGGTTGGAGCAGGGGGAGGCTGCCGGGGAGAGGGTCGGGGAGAGGGTCCTCCGGGACCGGCACCGACGGGCGGCGGGGCGCAGGCGGCGGCGCTGCGGGAGGCGGCGGGGGCGCGGGAGGCCCCGGCCCGCCAGGCCACCGCCGCCGCGGAGCAGCTCGTCGCCGGCCAGCGCGTCGCCCGGCAGCGGCAGCGGGAGCTGGCCGCCCTCAGGTGGGTGCCGGGGGGGCGGCGGGGGGCGGCGGGGGGGGGCTGCGGCGGCAGCGGCTGCAGCCGGCTGCGTTCGGCAGGGCGGAGAAGGCGGCGCTGGAGCAGCTGCAGGCCGAGAGCCGGGGCCGGCTGCAGGCCAAGGAGGGGCTGCAGGGTGAGGACGCGTCCCCGCGCCGCGGTGCTGCGCCGTTGCGGTGTGCCGCGATGCCGCGTCGTGATGCTGCGGCGTTGCGGTGTGTCGCGATGCTGCGTCGCGATGCTGCGCCGTTGCGGTGTGCCGCGATGCTGCGTCGTGATGCTGCGCCGTTGCGGTGTGCCGCGATGCTGCGTCGTGATGCTGCGCCGTTGCGGTGTGTCGCGATGCTGCATCGTGATGCTGCACCGTTGCGGTGTGCCGCGATGCCGCGTCGTGATGCTGCACTGTTGCGGTGTGTCGCGATGCTGCATCATGATGCTGCACTGTTGCAGTGCACTGTGATGCTGTGCTGCGATGCTGCACCGTTGCGGTGTCGCGATGCTGCGCCGTGATGCTGCACCGTTGCGGTGTGTCGCGATGCTGCATTGCGATGCTGCACCGTTGCGGTGTGCCGCGATGCCACGTCGTGATGCTGCACCGTTGCGGTGTGTCGTAATGCTGCATTGTGATGCTGCGCCGTTGCGGTGTGCCGCGATGCCGCGTCGTGATGCTGCGCCGTTGCGGTGTGTCGCGATGCTGCATCATCATGCTGCGCTGTTGCAGTGCACTGTGATGTTGTGCTGCGATGCTGCGCCGTTGCGGTGTGCCGCGATGCCGCGCCGCGATGCTGCACCGTTGCGGTGCACCGTGATGCTGCGCTGCGATGCTGCACCGTTGCGGTGTGTTGTCATGCTGCATCGCGGTGCTGCACCGTTGCGGTGTGCCGCGATGCTGCATCATGATGCTGCACTGTTGCAGTGCACTGTGATGCTGTGCTGCGATGCTGCACCGTTGCGGTGTGTTGCAATGCCGTGCCGCGATGCTGCACCGTTGCGGTGTGTCGCGATGCCATGCCATGATGCTGCACCGTTGCGGTGCACCATGATGCTGCGCTGCGATGCTGCACCGTTGCGGTGTGCTGCGATGCTGCGCCATGATGCTGCATTGTGATGCTGCACCGTTGCAATGCGCTGCGATGCTGCATCGCAATGCTGCACCGTTGCGGTGTGTCGTGATGCTGCGCTGCAATGCTGCGCCGCGATGCTGCACCGTGATGCTGCACCACTGCTGCACGTCGCGATGCCGCATCACGATGCTGCGCCGTTGCGGTGTGTTGCAATGCTGCACCGTGATGCTGCACGGTGATGCTACGTTGCTGCACTGTGCCGTGATGCTGCACTGCTGCAGTGCGCTGCAATGCTGCGCTGTAGTGATGCACTGCTGCGATGCACGGCGATGCTGCGCCGCGATGCTGCGCCGCGATGCTGCACCGCGACGCTACGCTGCTGCGCTGTGCCGTGATGCCGCGATGCTGCAGTGCTGCAGCCCATTGCAATGCTGCACCGTGATGATGCATCGCTGCAGTGCACGGCGATGCTGCACGGCGATGCTGCGCCGCGATGCAGCGTGATGCTGCGCCGCGATGCTGCACCGCGATGCTGCACCGCCGCTCACACCCCACCACCGCAGCGGAGCTGGAGGCCGCGCGGCAGCAGCCTGCGGCCGAGCTGGAGCGGCTGGAGGGCGAGAAGGAGCTGCTGGCGCAGGCGCTGCAGGGCACCCGCGAGGCCCACGACGAGGCCGCCGACCGCCTGCAGCAGGACAAGGTGCGGGGGGCACCCGGGGCGGGGGGGGGACGGCGGTGCCGGTGCCGGTGGCGGCCCGGTGCTCACGGTCGCCCGCAGGAGCTGGGCGAGCAGCGGGACGCGGCGGTGCGCGAGGTGAGCGGCCCCCCCCTCCCCGGGGCCGTGCCTGGCCGTCCCCCCGGATTTCCCACGCTATCTCCCTGAATTTCCCACAGCGGAGCTGGCCAAGCAGCGGGATGCAGGAGCTGAGCATCCCTGTGCCCCATTGGGGCTGTTCCCACATTATCTCCCCGAATTTCCCACACTATCCCCCCAAATTTCCCACGGTGGAGCTGGCCGGGCAGCGGGATGCAGGAGCTGAGCATCCCGGTGCTCCAGCTCTCCCCATTGGGGCTGTTCCCACACCATCCCCCCGAATTTCCCACGCTATCCCCCCGAATTTCCCACGCTATCCCCCTGAATTTCCCATGGCGGAGCTGGCCAGGCAGCGGGATGCGGGAGATGAGCATCCTGGCTCTCCAGCTCTCCCTGTCTGGGCTATTCCCTTGCCGTCCTCCTGAATTTCCCATGCTATCCCCCCGAATTTCCCATGTTGGAGCTGGCCAGGCAGCGGGATGCAGGAGCTGAGCATCCCGGTGCTCCAGCTCTCCCCATCGAGGCTATTCCCATGCCATCCCTCTGCATTTCCCATGCCATCCCTCCGCATTTCCTATGCCATCCCCTCGAATTTCCCGCTCCATCCCCCCGAATTCCCGCGGGCAGGCGGCGGAGCTGCGGGCGGCCGGCGAGGCGCGGGAGAGGCGCGGCAGGGATGCGCGGGATGCCCTGGGCGAGGCGGCGCGGGAGACGGAGGCGCTGCGGCGTTCCAACGAGGAGCTGCGGCGTTCCAACGAGGAGCTGCGGGATGCCGTGCGGCACGCCGAGGGCCGGCGCATCAGGTGGGGGCCGGGGGCGCGGGGGGGGCCGGGGGATGCGGGGACGGGGAGAGGGTTTGGGATGGGGGACGCTGGGGATGGAGAGTCTGGGACCGGGAGTCGCTCGGGATGGGGATGCTGGGGATGGGGGATGCAGGGATGGGGGATGCTCCGGATGGAGATGCCAGGGATGGGGGATGCGGGGACGAGGGATGCTCCGGATGGAGATGCCCGGGATGGAGGATGCAGGGACAGGGAGAGGGTTTGGGATGGGGGATGCTGGGGATGGAGAGTCTGGGACCGGGGGTCGCTCGGTACAGGGATGCTGGAGGCAGAGGGAGGCTCCAGATGGAGATGCTGGGAAAAGAGGGATTCTCTGGATGGAGATGCCAGGGATGGGGGATGTAGGGGACAGGGAGAGGGGTTGGGATGGGGGATGCTGGGGATGGAGAGTCTGGGACCGGGGGTCGCTCGGTACAGGGATGCTGGAGGCAGAGGGAGGCTCCAGATGGAGATGCTGGGAAAAGAGGGATTCTCTGGATGGAGATGCCGGGGATGGAGGATGCAGGGACAGGGAGAGGGTTTGGGATGGGGGATGCTGGGGATGGAGAGTCTGGGACCGGGAGTCGCTCGGGACGGGGATGCTGGAGGCAGGGGGAGGCTCCAGATGGAGATGCTGGGAAAAGAGGGATTCTCTGGATGGAGATGCCGGGGATGGAGGATGCAGGGACAGGGAGATGGTTTGGGATGGGGGATGCTGGGGATGGAGAGCCTGGGGACTGGGAGTCGCTCGGGATGGGGGATACCGGGGATGGGGAGGTTTGGGGACAGGGGATGCTCCAGATGGAGATGCCAGGGATGGGGGATGCTGGGGACAGGGAGAGGGTTTGGGATGAGGGGTACTGGGGACAGGGAGATGGTTTGGGATGAGGGATGTGGGGATGGAGAACCTGGGGACAGGGGATGCAGGATGGTCCAGCTGGAGATGCCGGGGACGGGGAATTCTCCGGATGGAGATGCTGGGGATGGGGGATGCAGGGACTGGGGATGCCGTGGATGGGGAATGCTCCGGATGGAGATGCTGGAGATGGGGGATGTGGGGACAGGGAGAGGGTTTGCAACAGGATGCAGGGACAGGGAGAGGGTTTGGGATGGGGGATGCTGGGGATGGAGAGTCTGGGACCGGGAGTCGCTCGGGATGGGGATGCTGGAGGCAGGGGGAGGCTCGGGATGGGGATGCTGGGAAAAGAGGGATTCTCTGGATGGAGATGCCAGGGATGGGGGATGCAGGGGACAGGGAGAGGGTTTGGGATGGGGAGATGCTGGGGATGGAGAGTCTGGGGACAGGGAGTCACTCGGGACGGGATGTGGGGATGGGGATGCTCTGGATGGAGATGCCACAGATGGGAGATGCTGGGGACAAGGAGATGGTTTGGGACAGGGGATGCTGGGGACGGAGAGCCTGGGGACAGGGAGTTGCTCGGGATGGGGATGCTGGAGGCAGAGGGAGGCTCTGGGCTGGGGCTGGGGGATGCTGGGGATGGGGGATGCAGGGATGGGGGATGCAGGAACAGGGGATGCTCCAGATGGAGACACCAGGGATGGGGGATTCTCTGGACGGAGATGCCAAGGACGGAGGATGCGGGAACAGGGGATGCTCCAGACGGAGGCTGCTCCGAATGGCAGTGCCATGGACAGGGGATGCAGGGAGAGGGGGATGCTCAGGGTGGAGATGCCGGGGATGGGGGATGCCCAGGCCAGGGATGCAGCGGGGAGGGGGAATGCCTGCATGGGGGGGGGGCTGGCTCGGCACAGGGCGATCCCTAGCAGGAGGACACCGGGCATGGATGGGGGTGCACGGGACGGGCCCCCCCCCATTCCCAGCTGACGGCCCCCCGCCCCGGCTCCCCGGCAGCCTCCAGCGGGCCAACGAGGAGAAGGAGCAGCGGCTGGCGGTGGCGGAGGCCGGGCTGGCGGCGGCGGGCCGCGAGGCAGCCGAGCTGCGGGCCGGCTTGCAGGAGCTGGAGCGGGAGCGCCTGGAAGCCCGCCGGGAGCTGCAGGAGCTGCGGCGGCAGGTGAGGGGCGGCGGGGCGGCCCGGCGCGGCGCGGGGACCGGGGCGGGACCTCAGCGTCCTCCGCGGGCAGGTGAAGACGCTGGACGGCGAGAGCTGCAGGAAGAGCAAGGAGGTGGCGGAGCTGCAGGAGCGCCTGGCGCGGGAGGAGCGGCGGGAGGAGGAGGGCCGCTGCGAGGCCTTCGGCCTCAGGCAGAGGCTGGCGGAGAGCGAGGCCGAGCTGGAGAGCGCCAGGAAGGAGGTAGTGGGGAGGGGGACGATGACGCCCCGTCCCTGTCCCCCGCGGGTCCCCACCGCTCTGTGCGGCTCTTTGTGCATCCCAACATCCCTTTTGCTTGGTGTCCCCCAGTGTCCCTGTCACCCCGTTGCTCGGTGCCCTGCGGTGCTGAGTGTCCCCATCACATCACGCCTTGCGTCCCTGGGTGTCCCCATCACCCTGCCGCTCTGAGCCAGGTGCCCCTGGGTGTCCCCATGGCTCGGTCCCCTGTGTCCCTGGGTGTCCCCATCACCTCATTGGTCGGTTCCCTGCATCTCTGGGTGCCCCCATCACTCCATCACTGTCCCCTACATCTCCATCACCTTCTCACTCTGTGCCAGGTGTCCCTGGGTGTCCCCATCACTCGGTCCCCTGAGTCCCTGGGTGTCCCCATCACTCTGTCCATTCCCTGCATCTTCATCACCCTGTCACCCTGTGCTGGGCGACCCTGGGTGTCTCTGTCATTTGGTCCCCTGCGTCCCTGGGTGCCCCTGTCACTCTGTGCCCTGCATCCCTGGGTGTCCCCATGACTTGGTCCCCTGTATCTCCATCACCCCATCACTCTGCACCAGGTGTCCTTGGGCATCCCCATCTCTCGGTCCCCTGAGTCCCTGGGTGTCCCCATCACCCCATCACTTGGTCCACTGTGTCCCTGGGTGCCACCAACACCCCATCACTTGGTCCCCTCTGTCCCTGGGTGCCACCAACACCCCATCACTCGGTCCCCTGCATCCCTGGGTGTCTCCATCACTTGGTCCCCTGCATCCCTGGGTGTCCCCATCTCCCCATCACTCGGTCCCCTGCATCCCTGGGTGCCCCCAGCACCCCATCACTCAGTCCCCTGCATCCCTGGGTGCCCCCATCTCCCCATCACTTGGTCCCCTGCATCCCTGGGTGTCCCCATCACTTGGTCCCCTGCATCCCTGGGTGTCCCCATCTCCCCATCACTTGGTCCCCTGCATCCCTGGGTGCCACCAACACCCCATCACTCAGTCCCCTGCATCCCTGGGTGTCTCCATCACTTGGTCCCCTGCATCCCTGGGTGTCCCCATCTCCCCATCACTTGGTCCCCTGCATCCCTGGGTGTCCCCATCTCCCCATCACTTGGTCCCCTGTGTCCCTGGGTGTCCCCATCACCCCATCACTCGGTCCCCTGCATCCCTGGGTGTCCCCATCACCCCATCACTCGGTCCCCCGCACCTCCATCGCCCCGTCACCCCCCTGTCACCCCCCCAGGTGCAGCACCTGCAGCAGCGGCTGGCGGAGGCGGCGGGCGACCGCGGGCGGCGGGCGCGGGAGCTGGCGCGCAGCGTGGAGGCGGCGCGGGGCCGCGAGCGGACGCTGCTGGCCGAGGCGCGGGAGCTGCGGCGGCGGGCGGAGGAGGCGGCGGCGGCGGCGGCCGAGCGGGGCCTGCGGCTCAGCGCCGCCGAGGGCCGGGCCCGCGGCCTGGAAGCCGAGCTGGCCCGCGCCGAGGGGCTGCGGCGGGCCGCCGAGGACCGCCTGGGCGAGCTGCGGGCCGCCCTGCGCCGCGCCGCCGGCATCGGCATCCGCTCGCCGCTCCCGGGTGAGCGACCCGCCCCGCATCATCCCCGCCATCCCCGTCCCGGACGCCGGGGCCCTTCCTCGGGGCATCCGGTTGCATCGTCCTCTCCCGGCGCAGGCGACGCGGCCGAAGGGCCCAGGAGTCCCGGCTCGCCGGCGGCGGGTGCCGAGGCCGACGGGGAGCCCGAGGCGGTGCGGGCCGCCCTGGACGGCTTCGTGCGGGAGCTGCGCGAGGCGCAGCGGCAACGGGTACCGCAACCCCCTCCCCTTCCTCCCCCCCCATCCGTCTTTCCTAAAAACCGCTCATTTCGCCCCGTTTTGCTGCCGCAGGAGGAGCTGCGGGCGCAGGTGGGTGCCCTGGGCCAGCGGCTGGCCGAGGCCGAGGAGCAGCGGGACGGTGCCAGCGCCCGGGCGCAGCAGCTGGTGGCTGAGAGCGAGGAAGGTGATGGAGGGAGGAAGGCGATGGAGGGAGGAAGGTGATGGAGGGAGGAAGGCGATGGAGGGAGGAAGGCCGGGGAAGCTCCTTGCTTCCATTTTTCGGCGAGGCTGGGGGGGGGATTTGCAAACGCTCGCGGTTGGCGCCGTGCTTGCAAATCCCCGGGCTGCCACGCCGCAGCCTTCCTCCTCCTCCTCTTCCTCCCTGATGGTGGGTGGGATGCCGGGGGCCGGATGGCGATGGGGAGACGGAGTCAGCGGTGCTCCAGGGCGCCGGGGAGCCGCCGGGGAGCTGAGCAGCGCCCGGCCGGCATTGCTGCTGCGGGAGGAGGCGGCGCGGCGGGACGGGTGCCAGCGCCAGGCCCTGCTCGACACGGTGGCCGCGCCGGAGAGGAGCCTGCGCGTCGCCGACGGCACCCGCCGAGCCTCCGAGGTGGGTGGCATCGCCCTGCCGGGGACCGAGCCACCGGAGCATCCCGGCCGCTCGGCGCCCGGGTGACACCACCGTCGTCGTCCCCTTGCGCAGGAGCGGCCGAGCGCGCTGCAAGCCGGCGAGGCCACGCCGGAGGTGGCCGAGAGCCGCGGCGCGTGCCCGGAGCTGCAGCGGGCCCGGTGGGCCCTGGGCGAGCGCGAGGCGGAGGCGCGGGAGCTGCGGGAGCGCGACGAGGAGCTCCGGTGGCAGGTAACCCCGGCGGCGGCGGGCCGAGGGGGCCGGGGCTTGCGTGCACGGCGGGGCGGGCAGCCGCGTCCTTGCGTTTCGTGCCTCGCCTCCGCGCCCTTGCATTGCCTTGCATCCCATTTCATTCCTTGCTTCCGCTTCCTTGCATTGCCTTGCATCCCATTTCATTCCTTGCATCCCATTTCATTCCTTGCATTTCATTTCTTTCCTTGCATTGCCTTGCATCCCATTTCATTCCTTGCCGCAGCTTCCTTGTATTTCCTTGCATCCTATTTCATTCCTTGCATCCCATTTCGTTGCCTCCCATTTCATTCCTTGCCTCTGCTTCCTTGCATTTCCTTGCATCCCATTTCATTCCTTGCATCCCATTTCGTTGCCTCCCATTTCATTCCTTGCCTCTGCTTCCTTGCATTTCTTTGCCTCCCGTTTCTTTCCTTGACTCCCATTTCTTTCCTTGCCTCCCATTTCTTTCCTTGCATCCTCTTCCTTGCATTTCTTTGCCTCCCATTTCATTCCTTGCATCCCATTTCATTCTTTGCCTTGGCTTCCTTGCACTTCCTTTCCTCCCATTTCATTCCTTGCCTCCCATTTCATTCCTTGCATTTCCTTGCATCCCATTTCATTCCTCTTCTTGGCTTCCTTGGCTGCATTTCTTTGCATCCCATTTCTTTCCTTGCCTTTCCTTGTTTCCTATTTCATTCCTCGCCTCCCATTTCTTTCCTTGCCTCCTCTTCCTTGCCTCCCATTTCATTCCTTGCCTCCGCTTCCTTGCCGGCGGAGGCAGCGGCGGAGCAGGGCTCGCCGCGGGAGCAGCTGCGGGAGCTGCGGGGCGAGTGCGCCGAGCGGCAGCCCTGCACCCGCGAGCTGGAGGCCCAGGGCCGGCAGCGGCAGGAGGTGAGGGTGCCGCCGGGCTTCCCCAAAGCCTTCCTCCCTGGCCGGCATCCCCCGGCGTCCCCCGTCCTCCCTGGCTGGTGTCCACCGTGCTTTTCCATCCAGGATCCTCCATCTGTCACCATCCCCTGTCCTTCCCAGCCAGCATCTCCCATGCTTTTCCATCCAGCATCCTCCATCCTTCGCCATCCAACATCTCCTGTCCTTCTCCATCCTCCCCATCCGGCATCTCCCATGCTTTTCCATCCAGCATCCTCCATCCTTCGCCATCCAACATCCCCTGTCCTTCTCCATCCAGCATCTCCTGTGCTTTTCCATGCAGCATCCTCCATCCTTCACCATCCAGCATCCCCTGTCCTTCCCTGTCCTTCCCGGCCGGCGTCTCCCATGCTTTTCCATCCAGCATCCTCCATCCTTCGCCATCCAACATCCCCTGTCCTTCCCTGTCCTTCCCGGCCAGCGTCTCCCATGCTTTTCCATCCAGCATCCTCCATCCTTCGCCATCCAACATCCCCTGTCCTTCCCTGTCCTTCCCGGCCAGCGTCTCCCATGCTTTTCCATCCAGCATCCTCCATCCTTCACCATCCAACATCCCCTGTCCTTCTCCATCCAGCATCTCCTGTGCTTTTCCATCCAGCATCCTCCATCCTTCACCATCCAACATCCCCTGTCCTTCCCAGCCGGCATCTCCCATGCTTTTCCATCCAGCATCCTCCATCCATCACCATCCAACATCCCCTGTCCTTCTCCATCCTCCCCATCCAGCATCTCCTGTGCTTTTCCATCCGGCATCCTCCATCCTTCACCATCCAACATCCCCTGTCCTCCATCCAGCATCTCCTGTGCTTTTCCATCCAGCATCCTCCATCCTTCACCATCCAGCATCCCCTGTCCTTCCCTGTCCTTCCCGGCCGGCGTCTCCCATGCTTTTCCATCCAGCATCCGCCATCCTTCACCATCCAACATCCCCTGTCCTCCATCCAGCATCTCCCATGCTTTTCCATCCAGCATCCTTCCCTGTCCAGCATCCTTCATCCTTCCCTGTCCAGCATCCAGCATCCTTCCCTGTCCTTCCCATCCAAGAGCCCCTGTCCTTCCGCCTCCTTCCCGTCTGGCATCCCCCATGCTTTTCCATGCAGCATCCCTCACCCTTCCCCATCCAGCGTCCTTTCCCATCCAGTGTCCTTCCCTGTCCCCTGTCCTTCCCCATCCAGTGTCCTCCCCATCCAACAGCCCCGTCCTTCCTCGCCCAGCATCCTCCTCATCCAGCCTCCCCGCCCGACCGCCCCTATCCTACTATTTTCCCTCTTTTCCCGCGGCAGCCGCAGGAGGGGGAGCGCTCGTCCCTGCGCCTCAAGGACAGGACCGCCCTCGGGAAGAGCCTGGACAAGGTGAGCCCGGGGGGCGGGGGGGGGAAACCCTCATCCCCCCTTAGCCGGCGCTAAATTTTTGCCCCCCTTGGCCGCAGCACGCAGGTTTCGCTGCCCTCCGCACCGGGAGCGGCTTAAAAACACATAAATACAGCTTATTATTAAGTGCGGCGATTAACGTTGGAGGATGCTAAATCTAGAGGTCGTTATCTGAAGGCGACGCTATGAAATATAGTGCACATGATCGCGGGGATCCCGTGTGGGTTCCCGTGCTCACGGCGTTCCCGTGCTTGCGGGGATCCCGTGTGGGTTCCCGTGCTCACGGGGATCTTGCACTCGTGGTGTTCCCGTGCTCACGGAGATCCCGTATGGGTTCCCGTGCTCACGGGGATCTTGCACTCGTGGTGTTCCCGTGCTCGCAGGGATCCCGTGTGGGTTCCCGCGCTCACGGGGATCTTGCACTCATGGTGTTCCCGTGCTCACGGGGATCCCGTGTGGGTTCCCGTGCTCACGGGGATCTTGCACTCATGGTGTTCCCGTGCTCGCGGAGATCCCGTGTGGGTTCCCATGCTCACAGGGATCTTGCACTCATGGTGTTCCCGTGCTCGCGGGGATCCCATGTGGGTTCCTGTGCTCACGGCGTTCCCATGCTTGCGGGGATCCCGCGTGGGTTCCCGTGCTCATGGGAATCTTGCACTCGTGGCGTTCCCATGCTTGTGGTGTTCCCGGTGATCCCGCGCTCATGGGGATCCTGCATGGGTTCCTGTGCTCACGGGGATCCCGCACTTGTGGGAATCCCAAGCTCATGGTGTTCCCACACTCATGGGGATCTCGTGCTCACGGCATTCCCACGCTCACAGAGATCCCGCACAGGTTCCCGTGCTCGTGGCGTTCCCGCACTCGTGGTGTTCCCATGCTCGCAGGGATCCTGCATGGGTTCCCATGCTCACAGCATTCCCATGCTCATGGGGATCCCGCGCAGGTTCCTGTGCTCATGGCATTCCCACGCTCACAGGGATCTTGTGCCCATGGCGTTCCTGCGCTCATGGAAATCTTGCACTCATGGTGTTCCCACGCTCACAGGGATCCCGTGTGGGTTCCCATGCTCACGGCGTTCCCATGCTCACAGGGATCCCATGCTCGTGGGGATCCTGCGTGGGTTCCCATGCCCATAGCGTTCCCATGCTCATGGGGATCTTGCACTCCCGGCGTTCCCACGCTCGCGGGGATCCTGCACGTGTTCCCGTGCTCGTGGCATTCCCACGCTCCTGGGGATCCCATGCGGGTTCCTGCACCCACGGCATTCCCACGCTCACAGGGTTCCCGTGCCCACGGGGATCCTGCACGGGTTCCCGCGCTCTCGGGGATCCCACGTGGGTTCCCGTGCTCATGGCATTCCTGTGCTTGCAGGGATCCCACGCTCGTGGCGTTCTGCGCTCGCAGGGATCCCACGTGGGTTCCTGTGCTTGCGGGGATCCCATGCTCACGGGGATCCTGCTTGGGTTCCCACGCTCAGAGCGTTCCCGTGCTTGCGGGGATCCCACGTGCACGGGGATCCTGCACGGGTTCCCGCGCTCGCGGCATTCCCGTGCTCACGGGGATCCCACGCTCGCGGGGATCCCGCCTGGGATCCCGCGCTCACAGGGATCCCGCGCTCACGGGGATCCCCTGCGGGCAGGCGGAGCGGGAGAAGCCGCAGACGCCCGAGGCCTCGCCGCGGCTCCGCGCCGCGGAGCAGGAGCTGGCCGAGGCCCACCTCCATTTGCCCTTTTTTCCCCCTTTTCCGCCCCAAATCGCAACTGCAGGCGACGGCGCTGGAGCAGCCGGCGGGCGCGGGGCAGCGGGAATCCGTCTGTCCGTCCCGGCGCAGATCGCCCCGGCACCGCCACCCCGACTCCTCCGGCCTCGCCGGCAACTAAAAGCCCCCCCCGTACGTCACACGGCATCCGTGTCCCCCCCCCGAAAAGTCTCAGCCCCGGCTGAGACCGGTGCAACTCATCACACGAATGAGTCGCTCAGCGGCGTTTCGAACCACCTGGGAAACAGCGAGGCCGAAACGGGGGCCGGCCCCCATCCCGCAGAAGCAGCACCGGGCTTATTTTTCCGCGCCGTTCCCTTTCCTTCCTGCTTCTTTTTTTTTAAAAAAAAAAGGAAAAAAAACCCCAAAAAGCACTTCACCGCAGAGAAGACACCACTAATGTATTTTTGATACAGCTCGGGGCCTGACTGAGGGCTTTTTTTTCTTTTCTACCGCAATTTTTTAACAAGAGGTTTGGAAATACTATTTTTTTTTTAACATTCCCCGGAGCAACCGGCCAGGAGCTCTTTGCCTCTTTATGTATATATTTAAAATATATATATATTTTTAAAACGCCTTCCTTTTTCTAACTAAATTCACTGAGCCGGGCACCGCTGCCCCAGTGCGCGGTGAGGGTTTTTTGGGGGGGGTTGGGGTTTTTTTTGGGGGGGGACGGTGCCGGGGCAGGACCGAGGATCGGCGGAGCAGCACCCGGAGCGACGGGCGAGGACGGCGGAGGGACGGCGCAGTGGCAGGTCTGTCCTTGGCGGGGGGGGGACGAAGGGACGGGGGGGTCTTTCCCAAATAACCCTCTCTGCTCCCTGCAGCATCGGAGGCTCTGCAAAACCCCGCGCTCGGCGCGAGAAAATCCTGCTTGGAAGTGCCGGACTCGGCCGTCCCCGTGCGCAGGGACCCGCTGGTGTCCTAAAGCCACCCGGGAGCATCGATAGCCGCCTGCCTCGTCCCTAAAGCCACTTGGGAGCATCCTAAGTGTCTCATCCCTAAAGCCACTGCGGGAGCATCGCTAGCGCCTGCCTTGTCCCTAAAGCCACCCGGGAGCATCGCTAGCGCCTGCCTCGTCCTTAAAGCCACCCAGGAGCATCCTAAGTGCCTCGTCCCTAAAGCCACCCCAGCAGCATCGCTAGCTGCCTGCCTCGTCCCTAAAGCCACCCGGAAGCATCCTAAGCCACCTGCCTCGTCCCTAAAGCCACCCAGGAGCATTGCTGGCCACCTGCCTTGTCCCTAAAGCCACCCGGGAGCATTGCTGGCCACGTGCCTCATCCCTAAAGCCACCCCGGAGCATCGCTAGCCACCTGCCTTGTCCCTAAAGCCACTTGGGAGCATCCTAAGTGTCTCATCCCTAAAGCCACCCCAGCAGCATCGCTAGCGCCTGCCTCGTCCCTAAAGTCACCCGGGAGCATCCGAAGTGCCTCGTCCCTAAAGCCACCCTGGGAGCATCCTAAGAGTCTCGTCCCTAAAGCCACCTGGGAGCATCGATAGCCGCCTGCCTTGTCCCTAAAGCCACCCGGGAGCATCGCTAGCACCTGCCTCGTCCCTAAAGTCACCCGGGAGCATCCGAAGTGCCTCGTCCCTAAAGCCACCCTGGGAGCATCCTAAGAGTCTCGTCCCTAAAGCCACCTGGGAGCATCGATAGCCGCCTGCCTTGTCCCTAAAGCCATCCGGGAGCATCGCTAGCCACGTGCCTCGTCCCTAAAGCCACCTGGGAGCATCCTAAGCCACCTGCCTCATCCCTAAAGCCACCCAGGAGCATCCTAAGTGTCTCATCCCTAAAGCCACCCCGGGAGCATCGCTAGCCACGTGCCTCGTCCCTAAAGCCACCTGGGAGCATCCTAAGCCACGTGTCTCATTCCTAAAGCCACCCAGGAGCATCCTAAGTGCCTCGTCCCTAAAGTCACCCGGGAGCATCACTAGCCACCTGCCTCATCCCTAAAGCCACCCCAGAGCATCACTAGCCACCTGCCTTGTCCCTAAAGCCACCTGGGAGCATCCTAAGCCACCTGCCTCGTCCCTAAAGCCACCCAGGAGCATCCTAAGTGCCTTGTCCCTAAAGCCACCCGGGAGCATCCTAAGTGTCTTGTCCCTAAAGCCACCCAGGAGCATCCTAAGTGTCTTGTCCCTAAAGCCACCCGGGAGCATCGCTGGCCACGTGCCTCATCCCTAAAGCCACCCAGGAACATCCGAAGTGCCTCGTCCCTAAAGCCACCCCAGGAGCATCACTAGCCACCTGCCTCATCCCTAAAGCCACCCGCGAGCATCCAAAGTGCCTCGCCGCGACGCGGCATCCTTGGCTTCTCCTCACGCGGCGGGAGGGGGGAATTAAGGACATTTTTCACTAAACAAACTCTCCCCGGGGGAGGTAAGCGCAGAGGCTGCTTGTAGCCCCCCCGTGCTCTTTAAAGCCCTTGCAAAATGTCCTAAAGTGCCCCCCCATCCCCAAAAAGCCCCCCCAACCCAAGCGCCGGCCCCCAGCACCCTTGTGCAGACGCTCGCTGCCCCCCCGGGAAAGAAAAGAGCCGGGAGCCGCGGCAACCCTTACACTTTTCTTTTGGATACTCTACATAGAAAGAAGGAAAAACCCAAAAAATAATAAAAAACGGGGCTGGGGGGGGGGGGGGGAGGCGGGCCAGGGCAGCGCCGGCTCAGCCTCCCCCCCCCCCCCCGGGCGCCCTTACAAATATAATAACAACCGTTCGTTAAAAAACAATAAACCCCCCTATAATATATGTACGTGCCCAAAATGGACCGTTATGCTGGTTCATGCACTGTTTCTTTAGCACCATGGTGAGGAGGAGGAGGGAGAGCAATGGTGGGGGGGGGGTTTTTTTGGGGGGGGGGATGGATGGATGGACGGGGGGGTTCAGCAGCCGCCGCAGCTCCGGGCGCAGGAGGTGACCACGGTCTGGCAGAGCCCGCTGGTGGCCATCACCCCGCACTTGGAGAACTTGTCGCGGCAGAGGTCGGCTGCGGGTGGGAAACCAGAAAAGAAAAAACCCCGGCGGGGGGGGGGTTAAAAGCCCTTCATCCTGCCCCCCCCCTCCAAAAAACCCCCCCAACTCCCAGCAACGCGCCTCCGAGCATCTCTTTTAACCACGAGCATCCGCTCGGACCAGTTTGCCCCAGTGTGGACCACAGCTGGGAGCAAGCATCCGTCTCGCCTTGCTTTGCCGCTCGGCGCGGGGGGGTTTTTTGGGGGGGTTTTGGGGTGTTTTTCTGGCTTTTTCCCCTTTTTCCCGCAGGCAAAGCCGCGGCGCTCACCTCGCAGCAGCTCCTCGTGGGCGCACACGGTGCGGACGCAGATCTCCTTGTTGATCACGTAAACCCGGCGGAGGCTGCGGGGGGGGGGAAAAAAACCACAGCGATTTACCCCCCCTCCTCCAAAAAAAAACCCACCCCCCCCGGGCCGAAAGCGCGTGCCGGCGCCTACCTGTAGAAGCAGATCTCGTTCAGGCACTGCTTGCAGGGCTTGTGCACCGAGTAGAGCCGGGTGCAGGGGTACTGCTCCTCCCGGCAGTCTGCAACCGCGGTGCCGCCGTTAAACACCGCCCGTTTCCCCCCCCCCGGTTGCATCGCGGAGCCCGGCGTTAATCCGGATTAACCCCCCCGGCGCGCGTGGGCAAAACGCGGCAGCGGCACCCGGCGCGTTGCCAGCTCGCCCGGGGCCTGGGTGTTTCGCGGCACGGTGCAACGCGGGAAATGATGCGATTTTTCCCGTTTTTATGTATTTTTTTCCCCCCCCCCGCCGTCGACAGCGTGGAAACGCGGCGCGGCCGAGCAGCGCGCCGGGCACTCACCGAGCGGTCCCGGCTCCGTGGGCTCGGTCTCCGGGACGGCGGCTGCGGGGAGAGCGAAAGTTAGGGATGCGGCGACGGGGATGCAGCCGGTGGCTGCAAACGGCAGCGGCAAAACGGCGGCTGCAAAACGGCGGCTGCAAAACGGCGGCTGCAAAACGGCGGCTGCAAAACCGCCGCTGCAAAACCCGCCGCTGCAAAACCCGCCGCTGCAAAACCCGCCGCTGCAAAAACGGCGGCTGCAAAACTGCCACTGAAAAATGGTGGCTGCAAAACCGCCGTTGCAAAACGGCTGGCTGCAAAACGGCGGTGGCAAAACCGCCCATGCAAAACCGCCCCTGCAAAACAGGGGCTTCGAAACAGCCGCAGCAGTTTTGCACTGCAAAACGGTGGCTGCAAAACCATTGCTGCAAAACGGTGGCTGAAAACCCGCTGCTGCAAAGCCATCGCTGCAAAATGGTGGCTGAAAAACCGCCGTTGCAAAACGGCAGCAGCAAAACCGCTGCTGCAAAACCGCCGCTGCAAAACGGCAGCTGCAAAACTGCCGCTGCAAAACGGCAGCTGCAAAACGGTGGCTGAAAAACCGCCGTGGCAAAACGGTGGCTGCAAAGCCGCCGCTGCAAAATGCTAGCTGCAAAACGGCGGATGCAAAATGGCGGATGCAAAACGGCCGCTGCAAAACGGCGGATGCAAAACGGCCGCTGCAAAACGGCGGATGCAAAACGGCCGCTGCAAAACGGCAGCTGCAAAACTGCCGCTGCAAAACGGCAGCTGCAAAACTGCCGCTGCAAAACCGCCGCTGCAAAACGGCAGCAGCAAAACGGCAGCAGCAAAACGGCAGCAGCAAAACGGTGGCTGAAAAACCGCCGTGGCAAAACGGTGGCTGCAAAGCCGCCGCTGCAAAATGCTAGCTGCAAAACGGCGGATGCAAAATGGCGGATGCAAAACGGCCGCTGCAAAACGGCGGATGCAAAACGGCCGCTGCAAAACGGCCGCTGCAAAACGGCCGCTGCAAAACGGCGGATGCAAAACGGCGGATGCAAAACCGCCGCTGCAAAACAGCTGCTGCAAAACAGCGGCCGCAAAACGGCGGCTGCAAAGTGGCTGCTGCAAAACCACCGCTGCAAAACCTCTGGGCCCCCCCGCGGCCCCCGCTCACCTGGGGTGGGGGCCGGCACGACCTCCTGCTGCGACTGCTGCTGCGACTGGTACCGAAACTGCTCCTCGGGGGCGCGGGGGGTCACATCTGCGAGCGAGAGCCGCGGCGCTGACGCCCGTCCCCCCCCCCCGGTCCCCGCCACGCGCGCCCCATTTTGGAGCCGGGGATGCAGGACGGGGCGAAGGCGGAGGATGCCGAGGTGCTCAAAGCCGCCCCGGGGGGGCTTTGCAACACGGCTGCTTTTTTTTGGGGTGGATTTTGGCTTTCTGGCCGTTTCCGCGGTGGGGGGGGGAAGGGAGATGGCACGAGCATCCCGCCGCACTGGGGTTTCCCTGCCGGAGCAAAGGGCGGCCGGGAAGAGCATCCTTCCCAGGGGAAAGCGCGGCCGTTTGAAGACTCACCGTGGTAGTCGTAGTAATCCTGGATTTCTAGGGAAAGCAAACAGAGAGGCTCATTGGGAGCGGGACCGCGGGATCCCGGGCAACATCCCCCGGAGAAGAGGCTCCAACCCACCAAACCCCCCCAAAACGCACGGGATGGAGAAGGCAGAGATGCTCTGCAAAGGGGGACGATGCATCGGGCCGCAGCGCGTGGCGATAAGGCAGAAAACGCCCCCCAAAAATAATAAATAAAGGTGGAATGGGAGAGACGGACCTGCTTGCTGGTCGTACTGGGAATACTGCACCGGCTCGGGGTAGGTGATGCCTTCGAACCGGCTGTACTGTCCCTGGACCAGGAGCGCTGCTGGGGAGACACAAGCAGCAGGGCGAGACGTCACCGGAGGACGCTGCGAAAAGCCACCGAGCTCGAGGCACATCGGGGTCTTTCGCTCCGCTCGCGCGCGGTCCCCTTCCTCCATCGCCCGGCATCCCCGACCGGGAGCATCCCGCCCGCCATCCCTCCTCCCCGCCGGCGGCCCCGAGCTCCGGCCGCGCCGGGTAATGTTTTCCATGTGTCCGCTCGCCTCCGCGCCTGCAGTTTTCCTGGCTCGGCGCTGCCCGGGCGCGCTGCCCCGTTCGCAGCGGGGGCCTTTGCCAGCGTGTCCCCCCCCCGCCCCGCTCCCTCCGCCCGGCCCGGGGGGCTTCGCGGCCCCCGCGGCACTCACCTGGCAGGCAGAGCAGGAAAAGAGGCGCCGCTCTCATGGTGACGGCGACGCGGCCGGGAGGGAGCCGGAGCTCGGTCTGCGCGAGGAAGAGGAAGGTGCGCGGGGAGGAAGGGGGGGGGGGGGGGTTAGCCGCCCCCGCGATTCGGCAGCGTCGCGTCCCTCGGGCGCTGCCCCCCGCGGCTTTTTCGGCCGAGGGGGCGAGACGTGCCGCGGGGCGCTTCGCGGGGGAGAAGGGGAAACCATCATCTTCATCACCCTCATCACCCTCATCATCCTCATCACCCTCATCCTCATCGTAACGGCTTGCTTGCACCCAGGTTGAGGGTTTTCTCTTTACGGGTTGCAGGGGCGCGAGCCAAAGCGATGCTGTTTCTGCACCGGGGGACGGCGAAAAGGGGGGAAAACCCCCCAAAACCCCCCAAACCCCCTTTGCAAGCAAGCGCCCGGCTCTTTCCCTTTACGGGTTGCAGGGGCGCGAGCCAAAGCGATGCTGTTTCTGCACCGGGGGACGGCGAAAAGGGGGGAAAACCCCCCCAAAACCCCCCCAAACCCCCTTTTGCAAGCAAGCGCCCGGCTCGGCAGCCTCCGCGATCGGCTCGCGCCGGCGCCGGGCTTTGGCAGCGCCGCCGCCGCGGTCGTCGCCCTCGAAGGCCCCGGCGCTTTCCAAGCGGCGATTTGCATTCGAAGCGTCTGCTGGGCCTGGCGGGGAGACAGGGCGTCTGTGCCGCCGCCGGAGACGGGCCCCTTCCTTCCCCCGGCGCGGGCTGGCGGGCCGCTGCGGACCTCGCCCCCTCCCCACCTCCCCCTCCGAGGCCGAGCAGGGGGGAGGAAGAAGAAAATATATATATATATATTTTTTCCATATATATATATTAAAAATATATATTTTTATTTTTTATATATATATATGTATGTGTATATATATATCTCTCTCTATATATATATATCATTTCTGCCTCCTTCCTGGCCCGCAGAGCCGCTGTTCGCCGAGAAGCCCACCGGCACGCGGATGCCGATGCGGAGCCCGCGGAAAGGTCCCGGCAGCACCCGAGGACGGGCCGTGGCCTGGAGCCCGCTCCCGGCTGTTTTCAAGGCCATTTTGGGGAAGAGAGGCCCAGGGGATGGGCTGCACCATCACTGGAGGGTTGTGCTTTCTTGGGGCCATGTTCTTCACCATCAAAGTGTAGCATCTCCTCGGGACCATGTCTCGAACCACCACCAAAGCATGGCATCTCCTCGGGACCACGTCTTGCACCACCACCAAAGCGTAGCGTCTCCTACGGACCGCGTCTTGAACCACCACCAAAGTGTAACATCTCCTGGGGACCACATCCTGCACCATCACCAAAGCGTAGCGTCTCTTACGGACCGTGTCCCACACCACCACCACCAAAGGGTAATGTCTCCTAGGGACCACCTCCCGTGCCGCCACCAAAGGGTAGCATCTCCTACAGACCATGTCTTGCACCACCACCAAAGCGTAGCGTCTCCTCGGGACCACGTCCCAACCACCACCAAAGCGTAGCATCTCCTAGGGACCACGTCCCGCACCATCACCAAAACATAGCATCTCCTCGGGACCACATCCCGCACCATCACCAAAGCATGATGTCTTCTTGGGACCACGTCCCGCACCATCACCAAGGCATAGCATCTCCTAGGGACCACGTCCCGCACTACCACGAAGTGTAGCATCTCCTAGGACCACGTCCCAACCACCACCAAAGCGTAGCATCTCCTAGGGACCACGTCCCGCACTACCACAAAGTGTAGCATCTCCTAGGGACCACGTCCCAACCACCACCAAAGGATAGCATCTCCTAGGGACCACGTCCCGCACTACCACAAAGTGTAGCATCTCCTAGGACCACGTCCCAACCACCACCAAAGCGTAGCATCTCCTAGGGACCACGTCCCGCAACATCAAAGAGGAGCATTTCCTAGAGACACATCCTGCACAACCAAAGCGTAACATCTCCTAGGGACCACGTCCCACACCACCACCAAAACGTAGCGTCTCTTCGGGAGCACATCCTGCACCATCACCAAAGCGTAACGTCTCCTAGGGACCATGTTCCACACTGCCACGAAGAGTAGCATCTCCTAGGGACCACCTCCCGCACCATCACCAAAATGTAGCGTCTCCTCGGGACCACGTCCCGCACCACCGCCAAAGTGTAGCATCTCCTCAGGACCACATACCGCATCATCACCAAAACGCAGCATCTCCTCGGGACCATGTCTCGAACCACCACCAAAGCATGGCATCTCCTAGGGACCACGTCCCACACCACCACCAAAGGGTAGCATCTCCTAGGGACCACATCCTGCACGATCACCAAGGCATGGCATCTCCTAGGGACCACGTCCTCCTCCGTCCACAGGTACCAGAGATGCTGCCAACTCAACATCCCGTGCAGGATGAAATTGGGGCTTTCCCTGGTTCTCCGAGAGCCGGAAAGCCCATCCCTACCTGATCCAGAGACCGGTAACCAAGCCTGGCCCACGGGCAGGGTTTGGTGGCCCCGAACGATGAGCCTGGTCGCCAGCCCACGCCGGTGTCGCGGAGGGAGCCGAGTGCCGGACGCAGGTTTAACCGGAGCTCAACGCGTCCGGGGATAAGGAGGGATCGCCGGGGATGAGCGAGCTCGGCGTGCCGCTCCGGGCTCCGCAGCCGCTTGGCAGGGAGCCGGGAGGGTTTCGTGGAGCCGGAGCGCCCGCTTCCAGCTGGATCAAGCCGGGACGGCTCAGGGCCATCACGAGACGCTTCGCTCCGTGGGTGCCCTCGCTCCGGCTTTCCCAAAGCCGGAGCCGGGATTAACCCTCGCAGCAGCCTGCCGAGGCCCCAGGAGCTCCTTGGGCGTATTTAGAGGTCTAATTTCCCAGGAAAACCAATCCCTTGGTGTTCCCGAGCCCAAGGGGCATCTCCTCCCACTTGGTCCATGCTGGGAACATCACCCAAGCGATGGAGCTCACCAGCTTCGCCCAGGCCACCACCACGTCCTCCCCCAAGCCGCGACGCCCAGGGTCGAGCCCAAAAAGCAACTTTTTCCACCCGGGGCCCCCGCGAGCGGGACGGCGGCCGGAGGAGCGAGGCCGGTGGCGACGGGGGGGCCTTTCCCCCCCACATCGGCCCTCGCCGTCCGCCCGCTCCCGGAGGAGCCCTCGGCTCCACGCAGGGGTCTGGAGGCTCCAAGCCGCCAGATGTTTTTGCAATACACATCTGGGAACAATCAATCCCAGAGAAAGAACACCACAGTCTCGCTCTTTCATTCTGCTAAACCCCACCTTCCTAAATCCTTCCCCCCTCCCCCAGCTCCCTCCTTTTTTTTTTTTTTTCCTTTTTTTTTTTTTTTTTTTTTTAAAAAAAAAGCTCTCCGGTTGCCAGAGAGTGCGAGAACAAAGGGAATATGAAAGGATTCAAATTTTCTGGCCCCCGACCAAAGGTAAAAACTCCCTGAAGTTCGCCCCGCTCCTTCGACACCGCACGCTCATCGGGGACCCCCCCCGGCCCCCCCCCCTTCGTCCTCCTGGGGGAAAAAAAGGGAAAAAAAAAAAAAAGAAATGGTAAAATCTCCCTTTTTGCACGGTCTGGTTCCGGGAAGGGGGGGGGGAATCACCGCTTCCTTCAGACGTTGGGGTGTTTTTAGGAGCGATTTTCGCGGCGGAGGATCTGCAGCAGCAGCTGTCAGGCTGCAAAGCTGGGAAAGACGGGGAGCCCCCCGCAAGCGCCTCTTCCTTCCCGGCCCCCCCGGACCGATATAAACCCTCTTTTCGCTTGCCCAAAGGGCCGAAAGCGCCTTTGGGGACCTCAGCTCACATCTCCGCTCAAAACCCCCCTCCGGCGCGTTTGAAGTTTGCAAAGAAACTCCGGCACCGGGGCACCCCGAGGCTCCGCTCCCGAAAGATGGAGTTTGGGAAGCGTCGGGGAGTTTGCAGCCGTCCGGGTGCCGGGCGTCGCGGTGGGTCGGGGGGGTCCTTACCGGCTCGGGGTGCTGGGTGCTGGTCCGGTCCTTTCGCAGCGCCGTGGGCTCCTCCGTCTGCTCCCAAAAGCTCCCAAATGAGCGAGAAGCTCCTACCTCCAGCATGGGGGCTCCGCTGGGTCCTAATGCTACACCTGATCCTTCCCCTTCCTCCTCCTCCTCCTCTGCCTGGAAAGCTGCAGCCTAGGGAGGAAAACCGAGAATAATTAAGGAGAAAAATCGAGCAGGCGTCGATGGGACGGTCCGAGCCACGCCGAGGGTTTTCCGCCGCCGGAGTTTGCGTGGAAGCTCGGCGGTGGCCGAAGCGAGTCGGACCTCGGGGGTTTTGCACAGCACCGAGCGCGCGGGCTCGATCCAGGGCGATTTTCACCCGGGGAGGATGAAAGCGGTGGGTGATAAACGTGTGGCGGTCCCTGCTCCTGAGCGGCGGCTCTGGGGAAACGGAGAAAACCTCAAGAAATTTGGGGTTTCCTTCCGTGGGGGGGGGACACGAGGGGGGACTCGCTGCCGGGACGATGCTGCTGCAAGCTGGCGGCGGCGGGGGGGGGATTTGCACCGATTCGGGTACGTGGCCGGCAGGCCGGAGCGCGGGAAAAATCCTACCCCAAAAAAAAGAAAAAAAGGGATTTTGGGCCGGGCTGCAAGCGAGGACCCGCGGCGGCGGCGCTGGTGCACGAAGCCGCCGGCCCGTGGGGCCCTCTTTCCCCCGGCAGCGCGGGAATGCCGCCTGCTTCCCGTGGGATTGCCCCCCTCCCCGGCTCCCGTTAGCCCCCCGGGACGAGCCGAGCGCTCCGGCCGCTTGCAAAGGCGCCGGAGCCGCTTTCGGCATCGCCGTTGCATGGGAAAATTTGGAATAAGCAAAATTTTCACGCCGGGGAGGGGACGGCGGGGAGCATTTCCGTAGGGACACAGTTAGGGCAGGGAGATCAAGCACCCGCTCTTGGCCTGGAGCAGATCCCCGCCTGCATCCGCCAGGATGATGGGGGAAAAACAAGGAAAAACCAGCCCGGCCGTCTCCGAACCGGATCGCGGTGCCGTCCCCGGGGTTTGCCCCCCCTCGGAGGTAGCTAGGATTTTCCCAGGATGGGGAAGCCCAGGGAAAACATCTGTCTCTCTAAAGCCTTCCCGGAGCCGGCGGGAGGCTGGCGCCCTCGGCACGCGGAGGAATTTGCTCCGGGGTAAAAGACGCTGGGAAAGGGAGCCCGATCGGCCCCATCCCGGGGGCAGAGCAAATCACGGAGCCGAGCCCGGATCTCGCCGAGCTGCCGGGGTCGCAAGCGGATAAAACCGCGGCTCCAAACGCATCTATCGGCTTCTCCCATCGCGCTTCTGCGTCACCGAATTCCCAGCGCCGTCCTTGTCCCCAGCTCTGCCCCGCGTTAACCTACCGCTGAGGACAGGAGCCGGCGGTTAATAATTAAGCGTAATTTGCCCCCTTATAACCCTCCCGAGGTCGTTAGCCCGCGAGCAGGCCGGCAATGCCAAACCAAACGCTCCCGGAGGGAAACCGAGGCACAAGCGGGTCCCTCGATCCGGGTCGAACGCCCGGAGGCGACGGATGCTGCGGCGCTTTTTTCTCGCTTTTTTCTGCCCTCGAACCTCTTCATGCAAACGGGAGGGTCAGAAAGTTGCTTGTAATTAATTAAATAGGATTTTTGCAAGCAGCAAAGCGCTGGGGACTTGAGAGAAGGGAAGAAAAGTCGCCCGGGGGGATCTGTTTGGGACGGGTACCTCGACGCGGGCGATGCTCGCGGGTTCACGTCCTGCATCCGCGTCGCACGGGGATGCGAAGCCTCGGTGCCGGGATGATGCCGATGCATCCCAGCGCCGGAGCTGAAAAGCACGCGAACAGCAAAGCAGGTTTTGAGTGGTATCACCCCCCGGCGTGGGTTTCTTTGGGGAGTTTTTGGGGGCTGCAACGTGGTTTTAGCCTCCCTGTGCTTTCAGAGCTGCAAAGCTAAGGCAAAAATCCCTGAGGGTTTGGGGGTTTTTTTTGCTCAGGAAACCTGATTTAATAACTCCAGCCCTGGCTGGGATTTCAGGAAAGCTCTTAGCTCGGCTGGTGCCTCATTTCCCGATCTAATCCCGACCTCCAGGAGGGCAGAGAGGCACCGCGAGCGCGTCGAGGGGCTTAGGCTCCCGCCGAGCCACCCGAGCGCACGCAAATACCAACCTTTGAACCCAAAGCCGAGCTCAGAGGCGGCCAAACCCCCCCGCCAAGAGCCTCTCCGCTGCCAAAGCCGGCGGCTCCCCGTGCCAGCTCCCCGCTCTCCCGCGTCGGCTCCCACCTGCCGAGCCGAAAGCCCTTTTCCTCCGGGGCCCCGGGCCGTCCCCGTCTCCGAACGTCACATCCCCGCCTACCGGCTCTGCCGCGGAAAAACCCGGCGGCGAAGGGTCGCATCCTGCACCCGGGCTAAAAAACGCAGCTCCGAGAAGCAGCCTGCGGGTTAGCGACCCTCTGCTCTCCTCCTCCTCCTCCTCCTCCTCCTCCCGCGCTCACCGGCACCGGAAAGCGGTCGAGAAAATAGCGTTAATTTATTAGCCGCGCTCACGACAGCACCGTCCGAAACCCGAAAGCCGCGTGCCGCTCTCCCGCCTCGGCGCGTGGCAAAGGGGTTAAAAAATAGAGATTTAGGCTTCTTTAATGCTACAAAGCTCCCGTCCGACAGCGGACGGACGCTGCAGAAGCATCGCCGGCGCGTTCGAGCGGAGCGAATGGCTCTAGCCGCTCCAACGGACAAAAACACGGATATATCCACGCGCGTTGTCAGTTCGATGCTGCGTTAAATACTCTCGAGCCCCTCTGCGAAGAAGGGCGGTGGGTTCACAGTGAGCAGAGCCGCGAGGTCAGGGCCGGAGACGATGCCATCAGCAAAGACACCTCTTCCTTAGTGGTTTTGATGAGCCAGGAGAGCGCGAGGCAGGAGGGGAAAAAGCTGAGCTGGTTTCTCCTCCTCTTCTGGACGCCCTCTCCATGGTTTGCTTCTCCATGAGGTTTGGGCAGACCGGCCCGAGCGTCTTCCATGGGCTCCTCGCGGTCTGAGCCCGATCCGACACGGCTGCGGCGTCGGCCGTGGGTTTCCCGCGGGAAGACGAGCTGCGCGGCCGGTCCTGAGCTTCCTGCAGCATCCTTGCCCAGGACGCACATCTCCTTTGGGGTCACCGCGCAGACGCCCGCGGCCAACGTTGGCATCGGGATAAATAAATAACCGACGGCAGCCGAGGGCAGAGCTTGCCTGCGGAGCAGGGAGGAGGGAGGCCCGGCGCGTGCCGCCCGCGGCTATCTCACGGCGATGGACAGCTTGGGCGTAGCGAAGAGCGGCTCGTTAAGGGGCGGCCAGGACGACGGCTGCTGGCTCAGCTCCTTCTCCAGCCTCTTGAAAAGCTTCTTGGACACCTTCTTGCGGCGCAGCTTGCGGAGGCAGCAAAGCAGGCCGTGGTCCAGGGCGGTCTGCAGCAAAGAGGAGGGGAGAACGGGTTTCCGAGGAGGCCCCGAGGGAGGGGACCTGGGACAAGGGGTTGGTTGGGAAGGCCCCGAAGGACGGCACGTGGAGAAGGGCCCATCTGTAGGACGCGCGGCCCTCGCGAGCCCCCGGCCCGGCCTTACCTCCAGCACGAAGGCCGCGAAGAAGTTGAGCGTGGCGATTCCTAGCAGCAGCAGCTTGAAATTCAAGTCGTCGATGCTCTGCAGCTTCAGCAGGGTTTTGGGGAAGCCCAGCGGGTACAGGGTCAACCACACCATGAGGCCGAAGAGGACGACGAGGACCAGCAAGAACAGCACTGAGGGCGAGAAAGAAGACGGTTGAGAACGAAGGCTTGACGGTTCCTCTTGCCCACGCAGGGAGGAGAAGGCACGGCCTTCCCCGGCCGGCCCGTCCTCACCGTTGGTGTAGAGCGGCTCCCGAAAAGGGTATCCCTTGGACATGGCGACGGCCAGGATGAGATACTGGAAGCCCGTGACACAGAAGAGGACCGTGTTCTCGTAGTTGGGCAGGTTCTGGGGGGCCGTCTCCGTGCTGTTCAGCGGCACGTACCTGGGCCGGCGGGGGGGAAAAAGGCAGGGAATCAGACCAGGGCCTGGGCCGCGAGGACAGAGCAGCAGGCAAGGAGAGGGTCTAAACGCCACGCCAGCCCCGTCCTCCGTAAGCACGTGGCGGTTGTTCACTGCGAGGTGGCTCAGCACCTCCTCGAAGGCAGCCGGCGTTGGCCACAGTCAACGACGAACGCCAGGACATCGGATGGGCTTCAATCCTCCGCGCTGTTCCCACCGCTAAACCCGGACAACCGGGTCTCTTACCAGCTCTGCGAGACGGTGATGAAGTAGCTGAGGACTTGCACGGTGATGAGCAGGGCCGTCTGGAGCAGCAGGCTGCCCAGGACCAGGACGCTTATCAGCGCCCCTTGGGGACGTTCCACTCCCAGCTCCTTGGCAGGGCCCGTCCGACCCATCAGCACCGCCACCGTGGTCGTGATGATGAGGTCGAAGAAGAGGAACTGGAAGTCGCTCAGGTTGGTGTTGATCTGGGAGGGAAAAGCCACCCTCGTTCAGCCACGAGGACCCGCGAGGGGCTACGGGAAGATCACAGCTTCGAACCCGGCCACGACGAGGTGACCGGGAACAGCTGGGCTTGGAAACACCCTGCGGTCCCCACGCGCTGTCCTGACGCAGACCCGCTCACCGTGTAGAGCAGCAGCACGGACACGAACTGCACCAAGCTGTACAGGGCCATGTACTTAAACACCCCGAAGGAGGTGACCAGCGAGCACCTGCCCTCCCTGGAGAGGAGAAGAGGGACTTATCCACCAGCTCGGGGACGCAAAGCCCCGTCTGCAAGGAAACACGTCCCTGAGAGGGGACGGAGGCACTAACGCCGCCGAGAAGCTCCCCCTGAATTTTGTCCCCCAGCCCCAACGAAGCCCCCAAAGCCCTGAAGGCCACGGCTTGACCACGGGGACACTCGGGGACATCCCGTTTGGCTCTGCCGCAGCACCGGGCAACCTCGATACGGGCGGAGGAAGGAAGAGGGCCTCGGCAGCCGGGAAGGGCTGGTCGGCGGAGCTCACCGGATGACCACGGGCACGCACTCGACGTTGGCGACGCGGGAGGTGAAAGGCGAGGCCACGGAGGCCTCCGCCTCCGAGAGCGAGATCCCCACGTCGGCCGCTTTCAGGGCGCCGCAGTCGTTGGCGCCGTCCCCGCACATCCCCACGCAGTAGCTGCGGCGGAGAGGGGACGACTGGCAACACCGCGAACCGGGTACGAGCTGCCAACAGCCCCGGGAAAAGCAAGCCCCCGGCCCCACTGCCCTCCTCCGCGCCCCACGTCGCGGGGCTTGGGCACGTACTTGAGCTCTTGCAGGCTGCACACCAGCTGAGTCTTCTGCTCCGGAGACATGCGAGCGAAAATGGTTGCTCGGATGAGGATCTGCAAGGAGGGAAAGGCTTTGCGTTGGCACCAGGGCTTAGGAACGCGTGCCACGGTCCGGTGGCCAGTGCTCGGAGCACAACAAGCCGCAGCTCCCGGGAGGAGCTTGGCCGTTTTGACCTTGAGCTGCAGCAAGACAAGCACGAGGCACTTTGTGCTTCTCCAGCACACCTGGCAGCTCCAAAGCAAAGCCCAGGCGAGGCCAACCGGCCGGTCTCCTCGCCAGGGACCTCCCTGCGCGACGGGGAGCGACCCACCTTCGGCAGCAGGTCGGCGAAGTGCTCGCAAACCACAGCAAAGGACTTGCCGTTGAGCGCGAAGTGGCAGGGCTGCTGCTGGAGGAAGCAGTTGTCCTGCTGGGACAGGCCCTGCGAACGGAGACAACCCACTGGGGGAAGCGACACCCCCTCCGCAGCGGGGCTTTGCCCCTCGCCCGCGTCTCCGCTGAGCAGCTGACGGACGGGAACAGCTCGAGCCAGCGTCCTCAGCCCGCAGCGAACGGGAGGCAAAGCAGCTTCCGCTTAAACTTCCACTTCTGGCAAATAAAATGTCGATTCTTTGAATGAAAAGCTTGTTTCTGGTTCCTCAGTCCTGTATCCTCCACGGGACCAAGCCCGGAGCAGGCACCGAGCTCTGCAAGGAGCACGGGGCAGGCTGCATCCAACACGGGCATCCCACGAGGGGACCGGCGGTCTCCACCCCCCGAACGTCCCCTCCGGCCTCACCTGCGGCTGCCCTTCGCCCTGCGAGTGTTCGGCGAGGACGAATTTCAGGGCGGCGGGTTTGTCGGGGGCGGGCGGCGAGGCGGCGACGAAGATCAGCCGCTCTTTCGGCTCCACCATGCAGCAGCTCTTGGCGACGTTCACGGCCGTCAGCATGTTGTCTCCTGGCAGAAAGGGGCAGCGCGGCAGGGTCTCACCCGGCGCTTGACGTCTCCAGGCCGGGAAGAGCAGCCCAGACCTCTCGCAGCCCTTTGCAACCCCGCGGAGCGGCAATTTGCTTCCCCGCCGGAAGATTTTGGAGGAGAGGAGCTTATTTCTGCCCCAGCGAAGGCAGCAGCTTCCCATAAACCCTGCTGCATGTTGCCTTGCTACACGCTCCAGGCCACCGGCTTCTGGTGGAGAAGCGCTTCATCCCTTGCACAACATCACGGATTCTCCTCCGCATCCGACCTCTTTCCCTCCTCCCCTCCGCGCGGCACGGATGGTACCTGTCACCATGACGGGGCGGACGTTGGCGTTCCTCAGCAGGCGAATCACGGGCGCCGTCTCCGGCTTGAGCACGTTTTTCATGACGAGGAACCCGAGGAAGGTCAGGCTGCTCTCTACAGAGTCCCTGGGGGGGAACAGCTCATCTGTCCGTGCCCTAAGCTGGACCCGCTCCTCCCAATCCCTGACTCGTTGAGGCTGGGACCGTCTCGCAAAGCAGGCAAGGAAAGGAAGGAGCGCACAAGGTCTAAACGGAGAGGAAACCGGTTCACGCCAACCTTGTCAGCTGCAGGGCCTCCTCGAAGGTCGTCACAGCGCTCAGAGCTTTGCAAGCCAGACCCAAGACGCGGAAACCGTCCGTGGTGTAGTGTCGCAGCATCTGGGAGAAATCCACGGGCACTGGCAGCCGCAAGGGAGAACCGAGGTCAAAACGGCTCCCTAAGGACCGCGGGACGCCGAGCCGCCTGCCAGCTACGTCAGCCCGAAGCACCCACAGGAACCCAGCGAGGGAAGTCGCGACTCCGGTTTTCCCACCTCGCGGCTGCTCACGTGGATTCCCACCTTCTCCCCGTGTCCCGGCTCCTATTTTCCTCCCCTAAACGGCTGCAGCTGATCCACACCAAAGCCCCGTTGCTCCAACCAGCCTGGTTGGAGGTCAGCGACGGGCAGTCGCCGTGCCCAGCACGCACCCGTCTCCTTCCTGCAGAGGCTGGCCACCATCTCCGGCGCCCCTTTGACGTACGCTTCCGCGGAGGCCTCGCCGGGCAGCTTCGCCAGGACGCTCATCCTCTGCGAGGAGGAGGAGAAGGGGAACCGCCGGAGGATGCCCACGGGCACGTGGTGCTTCTGGGGAGGAAAGGGAGCGGGTGGGTGTCGGGAGCCGGCAGGAAGACCTGCCTCCGGGATGGACAGGATCCGCCAGGGCAGAGCAGAGCAGAGCATCCCTTGGGGACGCAACCGACGTCGGGGAACCACATGAGATCACGCAACGGTTGACGCCAGTACCACGTGCCCTCCTCACCGCGGCTCAGCCTGGCCCCCCCTCCCCGGGCGTACCGTGTCTCGCGGCTGCTCTTCCACGGGCGGAGGTGTCATCACGGCCAAGACCTTCGTCCCAAACTGCCGGAAGACGGGCGGCTCGTCCTCGTCCTCCTCCAGCATCTCCAGGTGCTGCAACCGAGGCAGCTGCTGATGCAAGCCCCCAACGCCAGCCGCTCCGCAGCGGCACGCCTGAGCCCACGCGTGTTTTTAAACGTCCCCTCTCCTCCCCTGGGGGTTACCGCCCTTCTGCTGCGACGGCAGAGCACGCGTGACAGGCCAAACTTCACCCGCCGCTGTCCCCTCCCTCCTCACCCAGCCCGTGGACTCCACCATCTTGAGGTCCACGGGGTCTCCGATGAGCTGCGTCCGCAGCAGCGAGACGGCGTGGCAGGCGGCCAGCGAGTAGAGCAGGGGGCCGTCGGGCAGGCAGCGGGGTTCGTGGACGATGGGCAAGAAACGGCCGTTTTCCAGCGGGACAACGCCCCAGACGTCCAGGCCCTCCTCCGTCAGGGTTCCCGTCTGCGGAGAGAGGGCAGCGGTCGAGGCCGGTCTCCGAGCCGGTGGCCCCCACGCAGCGACGCTGCCCGAGACCCACCTTGTCGAAGCAAACCAGGCGGATCTTCCCGCACAGGTTGATGCGGGGAGGGCTGATGCAGAAGATGCCCTGTTTCTTCAGCCTGTTCTGGGCGTAGATGGTGCCCACCGTCATGGCAGCCGGCAGAGCCGGGGGCACAATCACGGTGATCAGGTCAAGCGCACGGATGATGATTTGCTCCAGAGGAACCTGGACAGCAAGGAGAGACAGGGCAGCGTAAGCCGGCGGGGCACCCAACATCACCCATCTCCACCAGCGTTGGCTGATGGGCCCAGCATCATCTCCAGTAACTGCACCTGGTTTCTAATCAAGATCAAGATGCTGTAGAGCGTGCCAATAAAAGCTGCGCGGGAGAAAAAACAAGCTCCGTTACGAGGAGAAAGCAGAGGGATTCAACTATTAAGAGGAATTTGGCTGCTCCTGGCAACTCCTCCGCGCTCGGGCGTACCCAGGACGGCGAGGAACAGCACGAACTTCACGGCGTCCTTGTAGAACTTGAAGCTCACGGGCTTGGGGTAGAGGATGGAGCTGATGAGGTCCCCCTTGGCCGTGCAAAACCCTGCGGGAGAGGGGCGGCAGGTCCGCGCGCGCGTGCCCACGGGCAGCCCTCGGAAGGACACGGCCGACGGCGTGCCGCCAGCCCCCTCCACGCCGTTACCTGTGCGGGTCACCACGGCCAGCACCTCCTTGCCCACGTAGGACTTGGCCTGGATGACCTGCGTCCCGCAGAACAACGTGTGCCGCTTGTGCTCCTCGGGGGAGTAGACGGTGTCGGCCGCCCGGCTGCCCGCCGGGAGAGGCGTTTTCATCACCGGCACGCTCTCCCCTGCGGGAGAAACCCACAGCGGTGAGGACCATCGCGTAGGGAGGTTTATCACCCCCGGGGCGTCAGGATCCGAGCAGCCGGTCCGGCGGCCTCTGCACGGGAGCGGGTGGACACAAGGATGGGAAGGGGCTGCCTTAGGGCCGATCAAGACACGAGGTTGATCTTTTCCCCCAAATCCCCAGCGAAAGCCGGGGCTGCGGACACGGGTCCCGGCTCGCTCACCTGTTAGCATGCTCTCGTTGACCATGCACTCGCCCGTCAGCAGCGCGGCGTCGCAGGGGACCAGCATCCCGTCGGAGGGCAGGCTGATGCAATCGCCGGGCACCAGGTCCGCCGAGCTCACCACCGCCTCCTCTGCAAAAAGGGCAGCGCGCTCAGGCACGCAGCCCCAGCACCTTCCCGGGTGGCTTAATCGAGTCTGAAGGCCAAAAGCGAGGAGTCCTCCACCCTTCGGTGTGCTCAACAGCTTGCGTGATGGGGCATAAACCAACCACTCGACTGAAGCCCAACAGATGCAGACAGGGCTGTGCTGCTACCAAACTCAGCGAGACGGCTTCCCCGCCGGCCTCGCTGCTCCCGTGAGCTGGAAAACCAAGCTGTGGCCTCCTCCAAGCAGCCCTGCTAACCGCGGGCACCGCACTCACCTCCGCCGGGGCGGCGGACGCGGACCCCGACCGACATCTTCGCCATGTTCTGCAGCGTGGCGCTTTGCTGCGGGGAAGCGAGCGGTCAGAGGCACCCGAGGGAAGGGCGAGCCCCTCGAAAAGCGCGGCAAAGCCCCCCACGAGCCAGCCCTCGAGCACGCCAGGATGGTGTCCGGAGGATGGAGGAACCTGCCCCACCGCTGGAGGCCTAGGGCAAGCTTGGGCTCACCTAGCAGGGCTTCCCGCACACGATCACCCCACGGTTCCTGCATCTCAGCCCGGACCCCCAAGCTGGGCTGGGATTTGCTAAGCCTTCCCCTAGTCCCTGCCCTCCTGCGGGGCCCAGCACCGACCTTCCTCGTCTCGTAGAGGGACAGCCCTAAGGAGACAGTGGAAATGAGGAAGATGCAGGCGGCGTAGTAGTAGTAGGCGTCGCAGACCCACAGCACGATGCTGAACACTTGGAAGATGTAGAAGGGATTGAGCACCTGCAGGGGAACGAGCAAAGAGAGGGGGTTTTGGGGAGGAGAGCTTCCTCCAGGCCGTCCTGAGACCTAGTAGCAGCTTCTGCAGAGAAGTTGGCCCTTCCTTGGGGTTGGGGATGGACTAGCTGCCTTCTCCGGCCTCCCTGGCTTTGCCTACGGTCAGGGCTTCTGCGGATGCTCCACCACCTCTGTAACCAACCCGGGATGCTCCTGTCTGAGCTAAGAGGCAGGACGGGTCCTCTCCACACCTGCACCAGCTCTGCCTCCTCCGATCTCCTCTCCTAAAGTCCTCTTCTCCCTGCCCAGCGAGGAACAGCCCCTCAACTCAACGCACTCGCAGCGAGACGGGACACGGAGGGCACAAAGCAGGGGAAGGCTTCGCCCGGGGACAACCTGCTCTCCCGAACCACCGCTCAGCCCCACAGCTGCCCACCTCCTCCACCAAGAGCCTCGGGTAGGACTTCACCGGCACCTCGATGAGGTTCGCTCCGTAGATTTTCCTCCTGCGGAGGGGAGAGAAAAGCAGAGGGGAGAGAAAAGCAAAGGGGAAGCAAACGCAGGGCAGGGAAAAGCTGCGTTTCCAAACTGAGGGCCACCACACTGCCAGACCTCCAGGGGAGCCCCAGTTAGACAGAAGAGCCAGGCGAGAGCAGTCCAGGTTGCTTCAGTACCAT
Organism: Dromaius novaehollandiae; assembly: GCF_036370855.1. Lineage (NCBI taxonomy): Eukaryota > Metazoa > Chordata > Aves > Casuariiformes > Dromaiidae > Dromaius > Dromaius novaehollandiae. The sequence goes on along the minus strand of NC_088121.1, from coordinate 9,687,446 downwards.
CTACCTCTTTCGACCACCTCACTGCTGCTACTAACACCCTTTTCTCCCTCTCTCCAGCACCCTTCAGCTCACGAGGAGGTCTAACAGCCCCCCAACGCAAGGTCCCCGGGGTGCTGGGTTCAAATCTCCAACCCGTACGGCGTTGGGAGCCCCAGGATTTGTGCAGGGACCCCCGGTACTGAAAGCCATCCGCTACGACAGCTCTAAGTCGCCAGCCGCCCGGGGAGCAGATGGGTGGGAGAGCGGTCCTACGACCTCCGGGCATCGCTTGGAAAGGGCACAAATTAACCCTGCGCACTCGCTGCCAGGGAATTTCATTAAACAAAACCAACTGCTTTTATTGCAGTAATTTCTTCCTAAGCACAGTGAAGATTTAAGGTATGTAATGCCCTCTGGAGCAGGTGCCCCTGCTACATCCCTACCTGGTGTTGTGGTCTTGCTGGTCAAGCCCCGCCTGGGCGAGATGGAGATCTGCGCAGGTCCAGCCTTCATCCAGGGCGCTGGAACACCAGAGGGGCAAGGAAACGAGAAGAAACGGAGTTAAAATCAGCCAGGAGCCCAAGCCAACACACGGAGAAGGTGGGACAGCCAGCGAGGACTTGGACGCGGTGACAAAAACCCCTTAGGGAAGGGAAGGCATCTTGTTCCTCGGCCAAGGCCGGGAGCAGGAACAAAGGGAGCCGCACGCCAGCATCCGGACGAGCCGGTCGGGGCAACCGCCAAGGCACGTCGCTCCGCTTCCTCTGCCCGTGGAGGGAGGCACGTTCGGCGGCCCGACTCCCGGCCCCGGGGGACTCCCGGACCTCCATCCATCCCGGCGATTCGGTTAAGGGAAGCCTAACTCGGCCTCGCAGGAGGGACGCCGGCTTCGGAGCAGCACCTCTGCCCAGCAAGACGAGGCCTTGCAGCCCATCCTTCCCATGGGTTTGAGCTCGGGCATCCCAAAAGCTCCACGGCAGCAGGCAGGGCACCAAAACGTACCCCAGCATCTCCATCCCACGAGGAAAGCCGGGCACCTAACGCGTTGGTTTTGCAGCGCCCAAGGGCTCTGGCAATTTTGGGGCGCTCAGCGGCCGAGGACAGCAGCAGAGGGACACGGGGACCCTGGAAGTACCTGACTTTGCAGTACGCCTGTCGCCTCTCGATCCAGACGTAGCGCAAGCCCTCGAAGAGAAAGTACCGCAAGACGTTCTTCTGAGCAGGACGGGGTGGAGAGAAGGGGGTTAGCGGCATACGAGGGCAGCCCGGCCGTGCTACGGGGGTGGGATTCGGGGGTGGAGGTGGGAAGGGTGGGTTGCTGGCGTTACCTCCTCTTTCTCATGAAGCCGGATGGTGTCCCGGCTCTCCTCCTCCTCCGACATGCCGATGGCGACGCTGGTTCTCCGGTCCTCCAGCCGGGCCCCCGGGTGATGCTCCAGGCTGCTCGGGATGGAAAACCAAGCGCTCGTCCCTCCGAACCCACCAGTGCCGCCGCGACCCACCTCCGTTGGGGTGACAAAACCACAGCTCGGCAGCTTCATATGGACGGTGTAATGTGGTTGGTGGGGCCGGAGCTAAGCTCGATCCGGAGGGACAAGCTGCTCCCCTTGGCACAACCACCGAGAAGCCGAGCGCTTGCTTGGGGAGGGGGAAACGTCCGTTAAAAGGATGGGGAGAGCTCAGCCCTGCTCCGAGCCCTGGAGCAAAACCCAACCAATTTCGGCTCTCGCCAAGTCAAGCGCTCGGCCACCACCTGCGAGCGACGTTGCACATCCGAGCCCGAAGCATCTGCTCCAAAGGGCCATCGCTGGAGGTCTGCACCCGCAAGCAGCTCCGCATGATGCTGGTTTCACCGTGGTCTGGGCCACCACGAGAAGGTTTTTGGGGTCACCTCCGCCCCGCCACGAAGCCCGCGCGAGCCCGGCTCACCTGCCCTCGCCCAGCGTCTCCGTGCGCACGCGCGTGGTGAAGCACTGTCCGAAGCGGTCCTGCAACGCGCGGGGAGATGAGCGCTCAAGTAACTCGCCCAGGGCCCTTCTGCGAAGCCCGTGGCAGAGGTGGCCCTCGAAGCCACCAAGGCAACCCCGGACCAAGCTCCGGCCAAACGCGGACTTACCCTGATGACGACCCAGTCGGCCTGGCCGAGCGCGCAGCGCTTGCCCTTCGCCCGCACCTCCAGGCTCGGCTTCCAGTGGAAGACGAGGAGCGGGAGCCCCGCGGTGAGCACGGAGAACGCGTGGCACAGCACCACTCGCCACGGCCTCGTCTGGTAGCCGGTGACCTCCTGCAAGGGAATCCCAGCGTCCGCGGCGGCTCCGGGTCCGGCGTCGCGCGGGCCGCGACTCGCCGCCTTTCCCCGCGCGGCGACGTCCCCTCCCCGGGCCAGGCTCGAGGTCACCTCACCCCGTCTTCCTAGGGGGGACGTTTCACTTAAAAATAAATAAATGAATAAACTGAAATGAGGCCATCGAGCGTGCAAACGTCGCTGATGAAAGCCCCGCTCCTTACGGCTGCCGGCACCACGGGGGAGATTTAACCCCGGGGAAAAAACCAGCCGAGCTGCCTCGGAGGATCCGTCTCATCCAAAACGGCTCCGTCTCCGTGTCCGGGGAAAGCCCGCTGCCTTGTGCCGGTCGCCTGCAAACGCCTCCCGCTTTTTGCAGGTGATGAACAGCCCTTTCCGCCCGGTTCGCCGGCCTCGTACGTACCATGCAGGCGCCCTCGGAGCCCGGCCGCAGCGTCCCGTAGCCCGGCGGCTGCTTGCCCAGCAGCCTGCTGCTGTCTGCAAATCCAAGCAGAGGATAAAACCACGTCAGCCGCCGGGAGAGGCGGATTTAACCCGCGGTTTCGGCAAAGCCCAGCACCCGGCTGGATCGCTGCGAGGGAAACGGAGACCGCCGGATGCCGCCGGGATGCTGAGGAGCTCCGGGATCGCGCGGGGATGGAGAGGAGGCGGCCGGTCCCCCAGCGCTCCCCGGCCACCCCCCGCCGCACGTGACCGTCACGCGGGAGCCGGGGACAAAAGCCGGCACGAACAGCGGCTTAGGGCAGGGGGAAGGGAGCAGAGCCGGGGCAGAGCCAGCTCGACGGCGCCGGGAGCTTTGCAGCCGCTTTTGCTGCTTGCCGGCCCCAAAATGCAGTTTTTCCACCCCGTTTCCACCTTGCGACCTAACCCGAACGCGCGGCGGTGCCTCCGGCCAGCAGCCCGCCAGCATCGCGGCTGCCTGCGATTTCCGTGGCTCTCCGTACGGATATAAAGCAGCCAAGACACCTGCTTATCCCTTATCAGCTCGGTTAAATAAAAAGCATCCGAAGAAGCGAGGCCAAAAGGCTGCAAAAGTTTGCCAAAGGCCCGGGAGAAGGCAGACCTCCACGCTGCCGGCTTCCCATTCCCAAAAGCCCCGATCCGGGCTGAATTTTGCAACGTCGGCAGGTCGGACGTGCCCGAACGACGGCCACAACCCGTTTGCTTTCGGGACCTGCCGGAAACCTGGCTCAGGCACCTTCCTGCTTTAATTCTCTGCTGTTTAGCAGCAAAAAAAATAACAGGGCTTTAACCTTTCCCGGAAAAAGCAGATTTCTTGGAGGAGGAGGCTCCTGATGCCCCTTCGATCCGGTCTCAGCGCTGCAAATCTCGCCCGGCTCCTGGCCCCGTATCCCTGCTTTTTCTCACCTCCTGCTCCCATATCCCTGCTTTTTCTCACCTCCTGCTCCCATATCCCTGTTTTTTCTCACCTCCTGCTCCCATCCCGGCTGCTTCCCGCTACCCGCGACCGAGAAAAGGCTTCGCCGGCGCCTCTCGGCTCACGGGGGACGAGCTGCTCCCGGCTCCGGGTCGCCTCCCGCCCGAAAGCGGACGTGTCCGGGAAGCATCCGGCACCGGGGAGGGCAAAGCCGCGCTACCGGTTTGCGGCACGGCGGCGGCCGCACCTCGTCTGCAAACATCCTTCCGCCGGCCCCAAACGGCAGCGAGTTTTGCGGGTTGCAGGGCCAAGGACGCGGTCGGGGAGGAAACCGCGCCGGGGACGCCCCGACATCCAGCTCGCGGGAGCCGAAACCCCCCTCCGCCGGCTGCAAAACGTGCAAACTAATCCTGGGAAAGGCGATTCCCGGCCGGCAGCTCGCCCGGATGGAAAAGCCCCGAGGCTGGAAGAAACGAGGGGGAGAAGCAGGTTTTGCAGGCAAAGGTACGAAACTGGGAGTTGGGAGACGGCAACTCCGCCGTCGCTGGTAACCGCGGGCAGATCGCCCGCTCTCGCGCGTCTCTTTTGCAAACCTTGGAGACGGATAATAAAAAAAAAAAATAGGGATAATTAAAGTCTGTGCAGGCAAGGTGCTTTGCCGGCGCCTGGCAAAGCGGGAGCATCCCCCTCCTAGCAGCCCCATCTGCCTCGAACGCCTCCGGCTCATCTCCCTCTCTCCCGGGGTCGGCAGCTCGCTTGGGAATGCTGGATTTATCGGGAAGCGGCTGCTTTTCCTCCTGCAGCTGGGAGCACGCTCCTCTCCGGCCTCTCATCCCGATTTCCGCCTGCTGAGTGCCAAAAGCCTCCGAGGGCGACGGGAAACGCCGCCCAAGCGACGCGGCCTTTTGCAACGTGAAAAAGCTCCCCGGGTCTCCGCTACGGCCCCGGGCGGGATGCGCATCAGCCCTCGCCCCCCGTTTCCACCCCCCAACTCTGCAAAACGGGAAGAGGAGGAGAGGGAGCGAAGCAAAGCGCCCCTCCACGCCGCGCGTGCAACCCTGCTCTCCTGCAAAACCCGTCTCGCGGGCACGGGGAGGGCAGCGCGGTGCAGCCTCCGCGCACCGTGCACGATACGAGCCCGGGGACGCGCGCGGCGCCAGCTCCGGAGAGCGAACGCAAGGCAACGCTGGGGAAAGGCGCGGTGCAAGGCCAGTCCGAGCCACGGAGGCCGCAGACAACGCAATGCCGGGGAAATGCGGAGTGCAAGCCCAGGGCACGCACGAAACAAGCCTGAGGACGTGCAAAGTGCAAGCTCTGGAGGCCGTACACACCGCAACGCTGGGGAAATGCACGGTGCAACCGTGGGGACGTGCACAGCGCGAGCCCCAGAGACCGTACACAGTGCAATATTGGGAAAATGCAGAGTGCAAGCCCAGGGCATGCACGAAACAAGCCTGAGGACGTGCACAGCGCGAGCCCCAGAGACCATATGCAATGCAACCCTGGAGAAATGCACGGTGCAAGCCCAAGGCACGCACAAAACAAGCCTGAGGACGTGCACGGTGCAAATCCGGCGGCTGTACACGATGCAACACCGGGCAAATGCACGATGCAACACCGGGCAAATGCACGATGCAACACCGGGCAAATGCACGATGCAACCCCGCGGCGTGCACGCTGCAGCCGCGGGGACACGCACCGTGCGGCCCCCAGGGCCGTGCAGGCTGCAGCCGTGGGGACCCCCCCACCCCACGGAAGCCCCGGGGCCCCAGGCGCCCCCCCGCCTCCCCGCCCGCCCCCGGGGCCCCCTGACCTGAGCTCATGGCTGCCGGAGCCGCGCGGGCGCGGACACGCGTGGGGGCCGGCGCCCCGCGCGGCGGAAGGAGGCGTGGGGGCTGCTGGGACTTGTAGTCCCGTCCCCCCCCCCCCCCCCGGCCGTGTGGGGAACTGCAACCGGCCCTGCCGGGAAAGCGGCTTTGCAACATCCCCCCCCCGCCCCGTTTCGCAAGAAAATGCACCGAGCTCTGCTCCAAAAGGGGCTTTGCAACCCCCCCCCCCGCCTTGCAAGAAAATGCACCGAGCTCTGCTCCAAAAGGGGCTTTGCACCCCCCCGCAAGAAAATGCACCGAGCTCTGCTCCAAAAGGGGCTTTGCAACCCCCCCCCGCCTTGCAAGAAAATGCACCGAGCTCTGCTCCAAAAGGGGCTTTGCACCCCCCCGCAAGAAAATGCACCGAGCTCTGCTCCAAAAGGGGCTTTGCAACCCCCCCGCCTTACAAGAAAATGCACCGAGCTCTGCTCCAACAGGGGCTTTGCAACCTCCCCCCCTCGCCTTGCAAGAAAATGCACCGAGCTCTGCTCCAAAAGGAGCTTTGCAACCCCGCCCCCCCGCAAGAAAATGCACCGAGCTCTGCTCCAAAAGGGGCTTTGCAACCCTCCCGCCTTACAAGAAAATGCACCGAGCTCTGCTACAAAAGGGGCTTTGCAACCCCCCCCCCGCAAGAAAATGCACCGAGCTCTGCTCCAAAAGGGGCTTTGCAACCCCCCCCCCCCCCGCAGGAAAATGCACCGAGCTCTGCTCCAAAAGAGGCTTTGCAACCCCCCCCCCGCATGAAAATGTACCGAGCTCTGCTCCAAAAGGGGCTTTGCAACCCCCCAAATGGGGGATGCTGAAGCCCCCAACCCTAAATTTATTTCCAAGGAGGGAGCAGGCTCCCCGGGCAAAGCCTGGCTCTTCCAGACCCCCCCCTTGCCGCAAAACTGCTGGAAAGGAACCAAAGGAATGATGTGCTTCGGCTGCGCCTCGGGGGTGTATTTTGCTCCCCTCCGATGCAGCTCTGATGGAAGAGACGAGATCTCAAAGGACAGAGATGCAGAGGGGACAGCAGTGTCCGGGTGCCGGAGGGGACGACAGGCCAAAACGTATTAACAGCGGGGTCTTTGCACGACCCAGCCAGGGCTGCGAAGCGGTAAAAGCCCGACCGACGCCGGTCGGCACCGCGGCCGCTCTCAGGAACGAAGTTAATTGCGGAAAAATAAGTATTTCCGCACAGGAGAATAAATAGCAACCTCCGCGCGGCTTCCTGAAACACCAGCAAGGGCTCGCTGCTACGAGACAGATAAAAAGTGGGTGAGGAAAAGAAAAAAAAGAAGGAAAAAAAGGCAATTATCAGGATAGGCCCTTCCAGAGCTGTATAAAACTGGTTTTTATACCACCCCGATCTCCTGTTGCTGCCCACTGGCAGCCTACGGGTCAGCGCCCCATGTCTCAAAAGCAGCATTAAACCTAGAAATGGCATGATGGAGTTATATCTATTAAACAGCAAAACAGAGCACCCCTCATTTCCCCCCCCATCTCCATTTCATTTTCGCCAAGATGACTCCAAGTCGGGATTTTGGGAACATACCTCTCGAAGCGAACCACGGTGCGTTTCTCCAGAGTCAAGCTTCGGGGCTGAGGGCTCCATATCGGGGCGAATCCAACCCGGAGAGGGTTTTTCCCTAAGGCACACGGCGCTAGGACTGCAAACAGCCGCTTCGAGCAACATCCCAGCACGAACGGCCCTCGCGGCCCTGCAAGCTGGGCAAATCTGGCGCTTAAAACCCCTTGCGCTACAGCGGAGGAAAGAGAAAGCTTCAGCGTTGCGTTTCACAGTCTGGATAAATCCTACCTACTGCGGGACTTGCAAAATAAGCTTCTCAGCAGGGAAGCATCAACATCCTGCTTTCCCAGGGGAATTCCCACTGGGATTCCTTCTGCAACTGTAGGGATCCCCAGCAGGGATGCAAGGACCTCACCAGCGCTTTGCCGCGTGCCTGCACCCCCGGAGCGCCAGGGCCTTGCTTTGCTCCCTAGCGAGCGCCCAAGCTAGAGGAGATCCCAGATTTTTAGCGCACCCAAAACTACAAGCCAGAGATGTTTGGGATTCTAGCTGCAAATTCACCCCATCACCCAAGAGCTGAAGACAGACATTAGTTCGATATTGTTAATCAAGTAGCAACGCCGATTCGTTCTTTACAGTATTTATTGTATATGCAAACTTATGGAAACAAACAAATCAGCTCCCTGTTGGAACCTTCTTTTCCTAAATCAGATATAAATTCCTTCCAGGTAAAGCACATTTGTGTGTTCCTCTTCCACTCGGGGGCCAGCATTACGCGGCGGCTGCCTTCTCTTTGTACGTCGCCATCATTTTCTTGATCTCGGCAATTGCTTTGCCAGGGTTCAAGCCCTAAAAGAGAGAGTTCCAGTTAGTTCCTCTAGAAATCGGCACGTCAGAGCGCCCTCCCCTTGCCTCTCACAGCAAACACAGCTCTCAGATATGCCCGTCCTCGCTAAAAACAGCTGGCAAAGTGCTCAGCACCCATTTTTAGGAGTTGGAGTCCAGCCTGGTGTCGGGCTTCCCTTGCAACGCTGGTTGGGTACAGCCCTAAACGATGGCCCGCTGCAGGCAGGACAGGCATCGCGGTATGCAGGGACACCTCGGAGAAGGCGCACGGATGCAAATTCATGGTCCTCCAGCCTCGATTCGCAAGGAAAGAGCGAGCCAGGCTGGGGCTGGAGTCACACCGCGCCAGCGGGGAGCGGGTGCAGCTCGGACATCGAGCCTTGGAGCGACAGCACACGAAACTCCTTGTCCGGGGCGATATTCACATAAAAAAGACCTTGTTGCAAACCTTACTGCCTCTACCTGGAGACTAAAACAGCGGGGAACACTTCTGGTTCAAGACAAATTCGACTATGCCGGACTGGTTTTAATCAGCAACCCAAGGATCAAGGAGAAGAACTAGCGGTTGAGTGACAGGAACGCTAATAAAGCTCAAGCAGGACTGAACTCGATGCTTTTCGGTGTATTTGGAGATGATCTCTGGAGGCAGGAAACTGCCTCATAAAAGCTCCACAGCAATGTCACAAGAGCTTGTGTTGTATTTCAGACTGAGGAAAAAAAAAGCTGCACCTTAGAGACTAGGAAAATGTCCAAGCACGCTAAGTCACAGCGTAAAAACGCTCCTCACACACAAACCGCTTCGCTTTCTAAAGGTTTTTATACTATTCAGATGTCAATCACATTGCAAAAGCCCTCTGTGAATCCTGCAGCACTGCTCCCAAGCCAAGCATACCTAATCTCCAAATGAGAGGGGGAACGACAAGTGCCCCGCGACGGCATCGCCACGATTACCGCAGCGGCACCGCGGGACAGTGCGCGGACGGGAAATTGCCCTGCTGCACAGCTCCCCAGGCAGTCTTGCACAGCTGATCGAGACAACAGCCAGGATTAGAGCATGTGCCTGGAAACATGTTATCATCTATAAGTGTCTCCTACTCGAGAAACCAAGCCTCGCTGCGCTATTTCACTGTATTATGGGCATCTGTACACACAGCCAGTAGCTAAGTCTTTGCACTGAATCTTTGCCTTTAGCTGAGCCATGGATCAGACCATGAACTGGCTCCCTACACGAGAAGGAACATCTCTCTACTCAGCGAATCACTTTTTAATACGCAAAATGAGCATCTGCCAAACACCTGCATCCCCAGGTCTCAAGCATCTCACTCTCCCTTCATCTGTGATCTGCTGAACCAAATATTTACCTTCATATTACTTTCATAGCTCGAGAAGAATTTTACTCTGTCACCTGGTGTGACCAGAGTCTGGCTAGAAACTAAAACAGCTGGCAGGAGGATGTAGCTCGATTATCTGTCCCACAACAGGAACAAGCTCATTGCGAGATGAGGAACAGGCAGCTTTGATTTGGAAAAGCTTGCAGTTCTCACTAGAAATAGCAGAGAACCAACCATCTAGGACAGGCCCTTTTGGCAGGACCTTAGCATACAACACGTACCCCAAAAGCATTGAAAGCTTGCGATGGTCTCCTGCATTACCCAAGCTGCACAATATATCACAGACTGCTGTTACTGCTGAGGTTTAAGGTAGAAGTGCTTTGTGGTCAAGCATATTACTTACAACGCAAACATCATCGATTGGATTCACGCAGGACTGACTTCCCCATACCGCTTCCGTCAGCATCCTTCTTTCGAAAGAGCTTTCAAACGGGGTTTGCAAACATGCCGGCAACCCCAGGAGGGAAACGCGCAGGAAGGATACGTACCTTGGGGCAAGTCCTCGTGCAGTTCATGATAGTGTGACAACGGTAGAGAGAAAACGGGTCCTGAAGCTGTGCCAGGCGTTCCTCTGTGTAGTCATCCCTGGAGTCAATCATCCAGCGGTAGGCCTGAAAGTCAGGGTCACTTGACACACCACATCCTCCTTCAAGGTGTTGTAATCAAAACGATATACGAAAAGCAACGCCTAATTTAGGATTTCTGACCCAGGATGGGGACTAGGTAACGCTGTCCCACGTGTGCTTGCAGATATGTGCGCTGCTTTTGGAGGCGCCACGCGACAAAGGGGATCCATCCTTACCTGCATCAGGACCGCAGGGCCCAGGTACTTGTCCCCGTTCCACCAGTAACTGGGGCAGCTGGTGCTGCAGCAGGCACACAGAATGCACTCGTAGAGTCCGTCCTGCACACAGGCGGGAGACCACAGTCAAGCCACGCCGCAAACCGACGAGGAAAGCTTTCAAAAAGGGGATTTACACAAGCACATGCTTCCCTCAGCACCTTCATATCTACTGTCTCGACACAACAGAGTAGCTGTTAACCTTATGCCGAAGAACCATTTTTGGCGTTTGCAGAACTGCGATTCTTTTAAGTGGGTCTTTTGAAACAAGACACACGATCCTCCATTCTTGACCCATGTACTAACTAGGTTCTTTAAAACGACAGGGAGAAAGGCAGTCGCAGAAGAAAAAATGTGAGAACTGCTCTGTTTTCCTGCCTTGCTTGCTTCCAGCTCGTAACTGATTAACAACTCAGGGCAACGTTACAGAAGACGGACCAAAGTCTGCCAAAAAGCCTAGGGAGGAAGTAAAGAACTTGCAGTTTATCATGTGCTCTGAGGGGATTCCCAAGCACTTAGAGTGGCAATGGCACGAGTCTTTCGCCATCGTGTCCCCTTCCTGGAAACGAAGGCCTTTCACGCAGGCCACTGAAGAAACGAAACACAGGCCTACACGAAAGTTACGCTGGGCAAGAGACAGTTAAACTCCAAAAAGCAGAGGTCTCCCAAGTCTGCTTTCCTGACCAACCCTCAAGTTAAATAAAGTCCAGTCTGGCTTAAGCTGTATTCCCAAGCTTTGCTTTGAGGCCACAGTCTCACCAAGTTTAGTTTAGAGAGATACACACCAGAACTCCTCCAAGCTTGTACCAAGTCCACTGCATCAGAGCGGCTGCTTCAATATACTTTGGAAGACTTGCAAAAGAATCGTTACGCTAGAACGACCTTCTTGCTCTAAACTTGTCTTATTTCTAATTGTAACACCCCAAATTATTGAGAATTTAAAGAAAAGGGTGGGAGTTTTTCAATTGACTTTTATCCAACACACTTTCTCATGCACACAGGCTGTTCTGAAAGCAAGAGAAACTTCAAAAAAAAAAAAAATCAGAGAGATTCATGCTTAGCCCTGACAGCTAATTTTAGGTTCACTCATTTCTGCTTAATTAAAAAAAGAGATTTAAAGGATGCTGCTTTATGAAAATCATCTGAAGGGAGTCCTTGTAGAGTTTACCCATGCCATCAGATAACGTAAAGTGGTGCAGAACTGTCTTTTGCCCTTGGATAGAAATTCTTTGCAACTGTAAAATCCTGGGGCTGTTAAGACATCGCCGCACTAGTCACACGGTGCTGCTGACATCTCGGGCACAGGACAAGTCTGTCTATTCACTGGATGTTAACTTCACAGCAAATACTGTAACGGACAACTTTTGAAGATTGCTGCAAAGACCCACACTGTCAGCTTATATGTTTTCAATAAGCCTCCTTTAACCAACCTTCCTCTTTGCTGTTCATACACAACCCTCCTGTACCTTTTACCGAAACCTAGTCTGCCTGCCCACTTTGAACCGAGTCAGCAACAGCACCGCAGCAGTGATTGCGGCAGAGCCCAGGTCTAGCTCTGAATCGTGATGCAACCAAAGGATCCACCAAGACAGGTCAGAGGGAAAAGAGAAATCCTCGATTTAACGATACTTACTGTGGCAGCAAAGGAAATCCAAATGAGAACTCACCAGGAATATAAACTTTTTAAAACCTGCCCATCTCCCAGCTGTTCAAGTGGTTCACACGCTCTTTGGCTTTCTGCAGCGGCTTTGATCCAACGCCACCAAATCCCCCAAAAGCTTACCCCCCCCCAAAATAACGCAGCGCTCGAGACGAAGACCTGCACCAACAGCAAGACTAAAAAGGCATCTTGCTTGTGGCTTTACCTCCAAAAGAGTTTAGCTTTAACCATTAGTTTTAGGGCTATAAAACCCAGCAAGTAGGGACGGGATAGCGTTGCTAACCATGCTTTTGCTAGCCAAGATAAGCATAGCGCTGAGCTCGACAACCTTTATCCCGGTATAAACTGCAGTGCCTTATCTCCACTGCAATATTGCAGACTCAACCCTTCACGGTGTTTTTACAAACAAACGCAGTTTTGCAGCGCGCACACTGGAAATGAGGTCAGAGTCCCCAGCACGGCTGTGTTCTGCATTTCATTAGCAAACATTACCCCTAGTGATGCTGACGCGCCATGATACCGCGTTTCAGGGAGCAGATTCCACCTAAATCAGGTTTACACCAGACAACCCTGTCATGAGATGAAACAGCACAGCGACTGCACGTTAGCATTTAACCCAGGTCTTATCTGGCAGGGATTTCCATGGTAGAAAAGAAGCAATAACCAGTTTCTGACGGTCTTCTATGGACTGCAGGTACTGCGCTTTGCCCTGTTTCGACTCATCCTTCTTCTTCAGGTAAGGCTCAATGGATTTATACTGTGCATAGAAGTTACTCAAGTCCTAAGATTCAAAAGGCAAAAAGGTCACATGTATCACGTTGATCCATCACCTGCTGTCGTTCAAACAGCAAACATTACCTTGCACATCGACCCGCCGCGTTCCTCCAAATGCAAATGGATTTAACCGCTGCTGCGGAGCTCAGACCCACCCATTCCGGAAGGTATCGATAGGAATAAGATGCCAATTGTGGAATATTGCTTTTGTCACCGTCCCTCACACCATCCCGTTCCGATTCAACCCAAACGCCTTGTTACGGGGAACGGCGCGACCCTTGGTCGCAATATACTCACTGGAACAAGATCCTTCACCACGTACATGTGGGGGAGAGGGTAGATTTTAGTGATCTTGCCGAGATCAGTGTCAATTCTTTTGGTGCAGGCCAGTGTGTTTCCTCCAGCAATGTTCATGGCACAAGAACCACAGATGCCTGAGGGGGAGGAGAAAAAAAAATGAGAAAGAGTAAAACACTGGATGTATACCCTCTTATTCTACTTGGGAATAGATCCTCTTTGCCCCAAATTAGCCCCTAGGCTGTCTTCCATTTTGCCATCTTCAAGAACCTCTGTACGTGACAGGGAAAACGCCTGAAGTTGCCACTGGGCTAAACGCTTCGCTATTGAAATAAAGAAAGCAACTTCCATGTTCTTTGAAGTCTAAACGCATCGTCAATGCCCAACTTGCTTCTGCAGCAGAAGACAAGTGGCTCAGACAGCTCATTGCTTTCACATCATATACTACTTAAAGTGGCAGGGGGGAGAGCACAGGTCATCGTGGAAAAATCTCATCAAGTATGCTTGTGACACATTCAGCTTTGTTCCCACGTTTGAAACGCAAAGCTGCACGGCTCCGAAACGGCTAACGCCGAGATTACGGCATGGGAACCAGATGCATCCCCCAGCAGCTCTACAATTACAGTCAAAAGCGTCCCTGAAGGGTGGGAATGTAAAATGAAGTGCTTAAGAAAGAGACTCCTTCCTGTGCCTCCTGCAGCAGGAGACAGTTCTGCCATAAACCAAATTCATTAGTCTCCAAACACGAGAGGATAGAGATTCACAGAACAACAAACGGCACATATATAGCATAACAAATAGATTTAATGACACTGCTAACGATCGCCCAGTAATACAGGGATCAGGTATAGTTAAGGAAAGAGCAAGGTAACGTTCTGGCTTTTACAAGAAAAAAAAAAAGTCACAGAATTGTCACTGACAATACTCAGGTGAAGAGCTCGGGTATCTAATTCAGACCAATGTGTGTGACAGGCATTATATTAGAAAGAAAACAAACGCTGAAAGGATGTAAACCTAATTTCAGAGGATTTGACAAATACCGGTTGATACAAGTCAGACAGAAATCCTAGTGCTCCTCACAGTGGTGAGCTAGTCCTCCTCAGTGCCCAAGGCATTGCCTAGGCATCTCTTCCCCTCGCTGTCAGATAAAGAGGTTATTCCTCCCACCTGAGAAACCGTTCCAAGCATTTTCCAGCCAACTAGAGGGGGAACCGGGACAACTGAAGTGTGCAGAGATGAGCCCACAAATAAGCAATAGGAACACGCGATCGGATTTTTTCCTACGTGGCAGAAAAAGACAAGACTGGGCCAGCTCAGCTTGAAAAACTGACTTCTGTTTCTCAGAGAAAACTATTCAGGGCAATTATTTCTTCTGCTCAGGAACAATGTTTGTTATCTAAATATCGGACACAGGAAAAGAAAAAAACCCAGACTGTATAAAGTGCTTCCACATGCTATGCACGTTCTCCAGGAAACAGCTGCGTTTTAAAGAGCATTTTTCATTTAGTTCTAGGAAAAGATATTTTTATGCATGAGGCAATTGCACCTAAGTTTCTAGTACTTAAAAACACGCCAAGCTAGATCAAAAGCTCATTCCATAAAAGCATCCTCCCTTCTAGCATTTTCACAACAATTATTTCGAGGTCAGCACACCAACATTTCCCATGAATGAGGGCTTGTTACAGGGGGAAAAAAAAAAAATCACCTGGACTGGAAAGTCTTGACACAGTTAATCAAACAGGTTGGTTTGTACCTGTCCGAGAACTGGCCAGTAGGTCGCAGTTTAAGGCCACCTGATGGCCATTTCCTCATCAACCTATTTTCTCAACTGAAGGGCCAGAGAAGATTCCTGAAGCTATTTCCAGAAGTCATACTCTTCCAACTGTGTCCACAGTTATTTCAGCAGCAGCACTATTTGAAGCAGCCTATGCAATTCATTCCCTTCACCATCTTTCCTCCCCCCCCCTCAGAATTTTGCTGTTAAAACCTCTCTTGCTAGATTTCCCTGCAGAACCTCTCACTTGAGGGCAGCAAATGAACAACACTAGGACGGAAACAGGAACAGCTAGAGCTCTTTAAGCACACCATTTATAGCTCATTGGTGTTACATGAATTGGGCCTGGGAATATGAACTCTAACTCCACTACTTGATTCGTTGAGGTATTTCACACACAACAGCTGGAAGAGAAGAGACATTGGGGTCTGTCCCCAAGCTTTCCACTAGCTACAAGCACACCATCAGCTTTAGCTTTTATCAGGCAACAAGTGCCCTTCGAGAACAATTCTCAGTGTAGCTGATTGAAAAACCCTCCTTACCTTCCCTACATGATCTGCGGAAGGTCAGAGTGGAGTCCATCTCATTTTTTATCTTGATCAGAGCATCAAGTACCATAGGCCCACACCTGTAACAGGAAACAAAGTCGGTGAGCCTTTGTAATTCCCCTCTGCCCCAGCGCTGTCTCTCTGGCACCCCACTAAGAAGAACCTGCGAGGCCTTTCATCTTAACTCCAATTAAAAATACATTTTTTTTTGCTAATCCCAGACAACTAGACACATATCGCTTGATCAGCAGCGTAACGCGTTAGGCTCAGCACAGCAGCTCACCGCAGGGCGAGGTGGGAGGGAAGCAATTTCTTCTGCTGATGCATTGAAGATCTGGCTCAGCTGTAGAGGGTTCAGACAGCAGAATCGAAAATGCTCACCCAGCGCCTTGCCACCCATTCTCTCCTTTTAAGTCAGGTTTTGACAAGTCTGCCTGTCCTCACTAGTCACAACAGAGGCAGCAATGCACACAAAAAACAAACAATCTTAGACAACTTATATAATCTTATGTGTGGCAGACAAGGCAACACCCAGAAATTATTAACCAGTACAAGACACAAAGCAGCAAAGCTTGCACTCCCCATCACAGGCTTCTTAAGCAGAGGCATGTGCTTTGTATCTGAGCATCTCAGAATGGGCTTGAGGTGAATTCCTCTGGCAAGAGCACAAAAGTAACTGGAGCTCAAAGAAATCAAGGCATGTGCGCTCACGCGGAGGCTTCTACCCTGCACAAAAGATTGCAGCCTTCTGCAGAGCTGTGCAAAAGCAAGAGCTTCCCTGGTGATGGCTACACCAAAGCATAAGCAGTTACAGCAAGTTTAATATGGCCTGCAAACAATGAAAGTGATTTATTATTAAGCAAACTATGAGAAGAGCTTATAAAGCCTCTGTCTTATCTCCCAGATTTGGGACTGTGAGCTACACTTAAATCATGGCTCTCTTCTGGAACATACCCCCAAACTCACCATATAGACAGAGCCTATGAAAACCATGAACATGTTTGAGCCTTCAGCACGAGTCAGGGACATGGGTAAAGCCTCAAAGAAGTCACAGAATGAAGCCACCATTTTGTCGTGTGGAGAGACAGCTATTACAATGTTTGCTGTCATGATACAGTTTTATTTGTTGTGCTCAGGACCTATTTTCCATCATCTACTGGTTGGTTATACAACCCCACACAGCTGTAGCAAGATGTGCTTTGCCTGGAAGCAGCGTTTGGTCTCACCAGCACCGCAAACAACAAGCTGCTCTGTAACATGACTGAAGCACCGCTTCACAGCCACTCTAACAGGGCTTTAACAATCACTGAAGCCCAATAAAAGTGTTGACACCTTCAGCTGTTTGCTCAAACACTTCTTAACCGCCTTTCCTCATCATTTGTCAGATAACTGGTGCGTACAAATGGTTCTGATGAATCTGCCTGCCAGCTTAGCCAAAGAACCTTCTCCCTAAACAGATATACTCACTTATTCAAATCCACTTCGTAAGTCTGCATGCGGGGCTTGTCCCCGGGCTTATCGGGATCCCACCTGTAGATGGCAAATTTCTTGATACGCGGTGCTGCCTGCGAAGCTGGAGCGGCTGCCGCTGCTGTCTGTGCTCCCCGACATAGCTGCATACAAACAGAAGCAATACAGCCTTTAGAGCCCTTCGGGAATCCTTCAGCTGGGAAAGGAAATAACTAGAGGCCACGTGCTTCGGGGCAAGAACTGCAGGATCCATCACCGACTCTGCGTTTGAGCTTCCGCAAATCCAGAATTATCCCCATCCTGCTAAAAAGAAAATGAGTCTAGGGAACATCACCCCTACCTACAGCTATGTGAAGCTACCAATGCTCCTATGAAGAAATAAATAGCTGCAAAGCAAGACGTCGCAAACATAACTACAACTTCACCTCCATCAGAGCAAAAGGACCTTTAGGTACCCGCTGGGCCCACAGGAGCTGCGGCACAAATGGCCACCTCCAACCTGGGACTCCCTCTTCCCCCCAGGAAAGGGGGAGACAATCCCACAACTAACGGGCCACCCACATGGGTTGCTGCAAGGCCTCCTCCTTCCTCCACAACCCTGCAGCCTCTCCCAGCCCCACGTCAGCCCTGAGAAGCTCCCAGCCACGTTGCTGCCCCACTCCAGGCCCACAAGCAAACCCTCAGCATTTTCCTGCAGCTCCTTCCCCCTCTGAACCATCTGCCCCATCCTGGCTTCCCCCAAACGCCCCCACAGACACCTCCCTCTCCCTCCTATCTCCCACTCCCTTCCCAATCCCCTCTACCACCTCCTGTGCTCTCCAGCCACCCCTCAACCCCCGACTACCTCTAACCCCTGCCAGACCCCCTCCTATTCCTTCCTGCCCCCCCAGACTCTCCACAGGCATGTTCACACCCCCTCATGCCCTCGCCAGCCTCATCCCCCAAACTCCCCCATCCCCACCCCCTCCAGCTCCCCCCCCCCAGGCCCCACCCCCACCCCTCTCGCCCACCCCCAAGCCTCCCGCAGCCCCCCCTGCCCGCCAGGCCCCCGCTTAACTCCCCCCCCCCCGCCCCAAAGCCTCTTCATACCCCCTCCGGCCCCCCAAGCCGCCTGCTCAGACCCCCTCGGCCCCCCCAACCCCCCCCGGCCCCCTCCAGCCCCCGCCCCCCCGGCTTCCCCTCAGACCCTCCCGCCCCCTCAGACCGCCTCGGCTGCCCCCAACCACCTCCTCCGGCGGCCCCCGGCCCGGCCGCCCCGCGGCACAGCGGCTCCCGGCTCCTCACCGGCAGCAGCAGCAGCCGCCCCGGGACGCTGCGCCTCAAGGAGACTGCGACGACAGCCGCCGCCATCTTAGCGCTGGCGCAGCTTCCGCCGCGGGAGCGGAAGTAACCGCCCGGATCATAGAGAGCGGGCGCTGGAGGGCTAGCGCGGAGCCAATGGGCAGCCATTTTGGGTGTGGCTCCGGCCTCCGGACGCCATGTTGAGTGCGGCTCGGGCCGGCGGGAACGAAGCGCGGCGGGCGCCATGTTGCGGCCTCCAGGCGCCCGCGGCCTCGCCTTTTTCAGGGGCTGCCCGGAGCCTTCCCTGGCCCCGGGGCAGCCCGTGCCCCAGCTCTTATCCCTCCCCCTGCCCGCTGACGTCCAGTTATGGCTGGTTTTCCTCCCCCAAAGGCCCAGGTGGCAGAGCTGGCCCCTCCATCCAGCTCCCGGCCTGGGCCCGGGCTGCCGGAGAGGCCGATCCCCACGTCAGATGGCAGCCTCCTCCCCAGCCGTGAGGGGACCATGGGCACCACCGCCATTTAACACCTTCACCTTTGGATTTTGGGGTGGGGTGGGGGGGCTCTGCTTTCCAGAGCTGGGGGAAAACAGGAGCATCACATCAGAGCCCCCCTCTTTTGGGGCCAAAAGCCTGCTTTTTGTCACTCAGAGATGCTGCCACCCCTTGGGTGGCATAAAGGAGGCAAGAACAGCACAGACGAGGTGTTCCTGCGGAAAGAAAGACACTCCTGAACCATTTCCTCACTTTATTCTCATGGGTACAAATTGTTGGCACTACACCTCACTGGAAATTCCCGGTTTTCTCCATGTTTTTTCTCCCCCCATCCTTGCGTCTCCGCACTCCCCTGAGGGCACGAAGGGAGGCAATAACGTGAACCAAGGGCGGACCAGGCAGAGATCCGCGGTGCGCACACACACGCCTGGTGCTTCACGTCTAGGTTAACCGAAGCGCAAACAAAAAAACACACATTCGCAAGCGCCAAAAAACCACCTCCGAGCGCGCGGCGGAGGCAGCTAGGGCATCACGTGCCACCACTTGAAGGAGAAGGGCCGGCGGTGGACGTTGGTGCCGCAGTGGACCTCCCCCAGGTTCTTGTGGTAGGAGGAGACGTCGTCGATGAAGCTGCACATCAAGCCCAGGGGCTCCAGGAGGGAGCGGACGTGCCGCTCCAAGCAGCACTCGCCCTCGACGACGGGGCCGAACGGCTTGGGGATGCCCAGGTCTCGGGAGAGCACGATCATGTTGACCTGCGCGGTGAACAGAGTTACCTCCGCACGGCATCATTTTCCCCTTCTGTGTTTTCAAAACCTTGCGATTCCGGCCAGCTGGCCGGTTCAAAAGGCCTTTCAAGTCATGGCTGGGTTTTCTGAGCCTCATGGTGTCTCTTTCTGGGAAAAGGGGGGCTGCTGGCAGGGGGAAGTGTCTCGCTTCCCTGGACAATCCCAAGGGAAGATTTTGCGGGGCATTTATTGGATTGCATTGGAAGAGGGAGGTAGCCTCTCCTGGCAGGAGTGGAGTAGCCATCTGTCACAGGCTTAAGCCGTAGATTATTTATGGGAAGAAAGCAACTCGATCAGTTTTGCGTTGCCAGGCTTGTCTCTCCATCCAGGCCCGTCTATGTCCTTGGGGAGGCGAGGGTCACGGCCAGGGACTGCCTGCCTCCCTTTCCAACCCACAGCTCCAAACCCACCGGAGCTACAGGACTCTTATCCCTGCTTGATTTTAAAGAGGGAAAAAGGATTTGGCTAAATAAACCTCAAACCCAATCATGCTGACTTATTAAAAAAGCCAAAGTGCTGAAGAACCTGATGAAGATATTTTATCCTGCAATAAAAAAACAAAAAACAAAACAAAACAAAAAAAACCTTTCTGCCTGTAACTGCCAGCCTTGAGGTTTTAGCTGCCTGGCTCTCCCTACGGTGCATCCGTGCAGGATGTCTGCTCCTGGCCCTTCCCAAAACCCCTCTCCCAGCCCTATGCCCGAATCCCCCCTGCGATTCGGTGAGGACCGAGGAGCAGGGACGCCTCTCACCATGTTAGGGAAGTACGCCACGGCCTTGCCCTCCTCGTCCATCTTGAAGAGGGCCGGCAGATCGATGATATCGCTTTCTGTCAAGCCCAGCTCTTTTTTGAGGATGTCCCTGTTCCAGTCGATGCAGCGCTGGAGCAAGGGGAGAAGAGGCTTGGGGTCGGCAGGAGCTTTTGCCGAAACGCGACACCTCCCTAGACATCCCGATGACGGGGCCAGCACATGGGATCACCGTGTTTGTCCCTGCTGCGCTCGGACCTGCAGGTTTCCCTGCCCGGGACCCCGCTGATCGAATGCCTCCCTCCACGCGATCTGTGCGATCTCCGGTTATTACCTGGACGTACTGGTTCTGTCGCACCATAGTGTCGTTGGAGAGGACTTTATTAATGGTGACCCGCTTGGTGTCAGTCCTGGAATAGCCTACAAACACAAATCGCGATCAGGGAAACGAAACGCCTGCTGTCGGCTTCCAGAAGCCCAGCTTGTGGTGCTTAAGACCAGGCACAAAGACAGAAAAAGCCTGAGTTTCACATGCTGACTCCCTGACCGGGGCAGAGGTGGGAGATGCTAGGAATAACGCCTCTGGCTGAGGCTGCCAGGAGTCCCGATAGTTTTTGGAAAACCAGGTGCTAGGGAAATCTCCAGCCATTTCTCAGTAGCTTACCTTGGCCTGGGGAGCATTTTGAAAGGTCAGATAGTCCATCCTCCTGCCCAGGCAATAATTAGCTGCTAAATTTCTCTGCTGCCTCAGTTCCCAGCTCCATAAAATTGGAGCTGTCATCTCCCTATCATCCGGGTGCTGGGCAGATAAATCCAGGAAGAGGTGAGATCACCCTTCGCACCCGGACGGCTGGATCCTGGACAACTGGAAGTGACCTAAGCCCGGAGGGCTCAAAGGCCCCTCAGAGGCACGGATGTCTTTTCCTGATCCCGTCGCAGACGGATGAATTTAACCCTAAGCAAAACTGAGATTAGAAGGTGCCAAACTGCCTGTCCAGAGCAACCTGGACATCACTGCTGCTCTCATGAGCTGGCTAATGCCTTGACTGCTTGCAGATGGTTTATTAGCCAACAGCTGCTCTGCCTGGGCAATAGCTGTTGTTTTTAAGCAGAGATTAACTCTCCAGCACAGCCAGTTTGAAAGAAATCAAGGCACTTGTAGCCCACCTGTGAAGTGCCACTGGGAGGGAAGGGCAGGAGAGGAAAAACTGCCCTGGGAAAACTTCAGTGCCAGTTTGCAGCGCTGGCTCAGGGCGGCACGAGAGCCCACGGCTCCCAGTTGGGCCCTACTGCACTTTCTGCGGCTCTCTGGATTGCACAGCCCAAGCCACGGGAGGTCTGATGGCGTTTCCAGTGGGCAGAGAAGCTCCTCAAGCAAAAGTCACCTCTGTGCAGAGGGTTTTATCCCTCCAGGCCCACTTGGTTTCTCAAAATAGGACGTGAGGGGGCCGGGTATGGCGTGCAGGCTGCCCGGACGGGCAGGCATCCTGCCGCGAAGAAAGGCCCGTCGGCCTCGAAGGACAACGGCTGCACGGGCGGGAGAAGGTGCCCTTCCTCGCGCACGCGTCCCCAGCACCCACGCGTCGGTCAGGTGCGGGCTGGCTCTTCCTCGCTGCCGCCCTCCGGTCCGACTGTCTCACCCGACATCAAAGCTGGCCTTTAGTCCGGGGATGGAGATCGGCGCGTTTCCCCCCAGCCTCGTCGGAAGCTCGCGAAATTCCTCCGGGCTGAAAACACCTCTTTGCTCCGACCCTCCAGCCTCGCCACCCACCCCACTCGCAGGGCTGCACCGCTGTGGCCGCAGCTGCCAGGTGATCCCTTACCTTTGAACATGGTGGCTTCGCCCCGGCCCTCCTTCTGCTTCTCCCGAAACAGCTTGTAGCACGCCGCGGGGCTGGCCATGAGCATCCGAAATCCCTGGGGGAAACGGGAGAGAAGGCGCTCGTTGCAGGGGAGCATCGCACGAGGACAGCCGGGCAGCCTGGCTTATCGGGGCACCAGGCTCCAAACAGGTGGGGAAGGGGGTTAAGAGCAAAGGGGGTTATTTTAAGCTGTCACATCTGTGCCCCTCCTCAGGAAAGCTGCCCTGGAGGGGCTTCAGAAGCATTTTTGGCTTCTGCAAGAAACTCAAGCCTTCAAATTAGGCCTCCCTGGTATCATTTAGGATCTTTCCTGCTACAGTGCTGAGAGAATATATCTAAATGAAGTGCTGAAACACTGATAAATACCCAGCTAACTGCCCCAGGTGGGAGCGATGGGGCAGGGAGGAGGATTGCACCGGGCCGCACCTGGGTCTGTGCCGGCATGGCCCAATCCTGCTCCCCCTGCCCGCCCCAGGCAGGGGATATAAACACTGGGTGGGCAGAGAGCTGTTTGCTTGCTGGGGGATTGGGGGGCTGCTGGGGTCCTTGGGGCTCTGCAGGGAGTGATGCTCCCAGCCTGGGCAAGCTGCAAGCAGGGTAAATGGAGAGTTTGCTTCTCTAGGTGTCTGTGGCGTAGGCTAGTGCTGTGATACCTGCTCCTATATTTCTTTCTCTGGGCTGAAGACACTTAGGCTGGTGCTTCTGTCTCTAATCTAGTGAGGGGGAGTCAGGGAGGGATGAGCAAGCAAGCAATTGTGCTCTGATTCCCTAGGAGAGGGCAGGAAGACAGTGTGGAGCCATGAAAAGCTGGGATTTGTGAATTTGCAGGGCCTGAGCCTTGTGTGTGTTCTGGCTTGCTCCCCTCCAGCAGCAGCAGCAGCCTCCTGCTTCTATGCTGCTGGTTTCTGACCTGCTCTAGGAGCTGCTGAGCAGCTGGGAGCTCTGGTCAGCCCATGTAGATATTGAGTCTTACTAAGCTTCCTACACCACCTTGGCAGGCAGCTCATTTTCCTTGCTCTCATGAAGATATTAGCTAGGCAAATGCCTTTCTGCATTCATGGAGCACTTGTTTTGGGGGCTTCAGAGAGTGAACCCAACCAGTGGCTTGGTTGTTGGAGGTATACAAAATGAGCTGCGGGGTTTTCCTTAAAGGGGTCCAAGTTAGATTGGTCACTTTGGGCTTTTTCCAGGTGCCTTTTGGAGGACCCAACCCTGAGAGCCAAACCACCCTTTGGAGCTGTCTTGAAGTGCAGCAGCACGTGAAAACCTCGGCCTGTCCCTCATGCAGCGAACAGATCTTTCCCAAGACAGCAGAGGCAGGTTTTTGTGCCAGATTTGTGTTGCAAAGACAGTCACGCGTTTCGGGATGCCGCCTGCTTACCTTTGCGCCGGGACTGGGCACGAAGGTGACAAATTCGTCGACGTGGCCCACGGTGAGCCAGTCGGAGTAGAGCTCCACGGGGGACTGCACTTGCTGGGCGTAGAGGAAATCCCGCACCACTTTCGTCATTCTCCTCCCCGCAGATCTGGTGGCAAAATACCCCGAAAAGAGGGAATAAGGGAAATAGTCGTGCACGTGTCCATGCACACGTGATTATCGGGATGAAGGAAGGGTGAAGTGGAGAAGGGAGTGACTGTGAAGGCAGAGATTTAGCACTGGGACTGGCTGCTCCCAAGTGCACCCACTCCACAACAACAGATTTGTGCCTGGCCAGCAAGCTGTTGATTAAGACCCTCAACACAATCTTTTGCGTGGCATTTAGGGACATATTTGCTATTCCTTCGCTCCCAAACTCGTAGGTTCCCCATCTCGCTTACGTGGGGAAGCTGCTCCCGATGAGGATCCTCCCCAGGGGATATTCCTTCCCGCCGACGGTCACCGGCGGGCTGACCTCCAGGTTCCCGAAAGAGTCGAGGCTGGTGACTGCCTCGAACAGGGGCTCTCTGGTCACGTAGCCGAAGTCTGGGCCCTGGGGAAAGAGAAACTGCTGAGGGTTTCATCCCAAATTCCCCCCTCCGTGCCTGCGCTCCCTGAGGTCCGTAGAGACGTGTTTATTGCCCCGGCATTTCTGCGCAGACGCTACCGCGGCAGGGAAAGGGGCTGTTATTCAAGGTGTTAATGGGGAACGGCATAGCGACGGATTACGGCAGAAGCCTGCGAAATGACCCTGGGCACGCGCCCCAGTCGTTTCCCTGGCCCTGAGGGCTTGGCAGCGCAAGACCTCTTCTCCCCTGCGGGGTGGATCCGTCTGTGCTCGCTGCATCCGGGGCTACACCCACTTCCCAGGCAGGAATCCAGCCGAGTTCCTCCGGTATCCGTGAGGCCACGCAGCCGCTGGGGATGCACGGATGAGTTTTAGCTCCCGGAGCGAGGCTCTGCCCCAGGGCTGCACCTCGGCCGGCCCATGGTTGTTTTGCAAGGTCACAGGCTCCCGCCTCGGTGGGGGGACGATCGGGGGCCTCGTTCGGCATGCCAAAACTCCTGGCAGCCGCGCGAGCGGGCGGGAATGCCGCTAGTCTCTCCGGCAACCAGACCCGTTTGCAGGAAAAATTCAGACATGCAAAACATTCCTCCTGCTGGGCTCAGATCTGCTCCGGGGGGTAAAAATAACAAGGGCGAAAGCCATCCCTGGACAGGGGCCAGTCCCTGGAGACAAAGCGGCAGCCCTGGGATGAATAGCGAGAGGATGAAAGCCTCGGAGTCAGCTGGTCTCAGTAATAGATGGCAAATGCCAGGCGCAGAGCTGGAGCGCTGAGCCAGGGAGAGATCTCCTCTGGCATCTCACAGCCACCAGTTAAGTGTCCAAGTTAAGCTAATTACTTAGGTGATGGGGTAGCCTCGAAGCTGACTGTCTAGATGGCTCATGTCAAGTGAGAGCTTGAGCTTGGCCCCAGAGGGTAAATCCACCCTAGGAGTAAGAACCACCTGAAGAGCTATACTCCGCTTAAATCCTATTTAAGCCTGACTTTGAGGACTTAATATACCTGGGATTTAAGGTGCTATTCGTGCAGAGGTAGTTAACCCTTTGTGCTGTGGTTGTCACATACTAAGCTTGAATGCATTAGGGAGAGACTGAAATATTAAAAAATCCAAGGCAAAGCCGACTGCCAGCAGCAGGCCAAAAATCTTGCAATGGTTCTTGCAGGGATCCGGGATGTAATTGCAGTCCATGAGAAACTACAGAGTGTCGGTGCTCATTCTGATTTAAATCAGCATGGTTTTGAAGCTCATGGCAGTGCAATGCAGCTGCTTGAACGAGATCAGCTATCTCCTGTTCTTTTTTCATTAAATCTCACTTCTTACTGTTGCATTTCCTTAGGGGTGAAGCATCCAGCTGAATGCTTTGATTAACAGTGATTTCTCCAGGCTGCCTCCTCGGACGGCTCTCTGTAGACACTGACGTGGCGGTGTTTTCTTTTCTGTAAGAGTATGCTCCTGTCGCGATTCTCTCTCTGTGGGCGCCCATCCTGCGTACCCTGGCAAAGCCAACGTGTGATCCTGTGAATTTTCAGCGTGAGAACTGCAAAGTCCGGCTTAACGCAGGTGCTCGGTGCTCAGCGTCGTCCTGGGGCTGGAGAGATGCGGCAGAGAGATGGGAGCTGCAGTCCAGGAAGAGAAGCATCCAGTAGTGAAATCGAGGGCAGACGCCTGAGGGTGCACAGTTAAGAACCAGAAGTTTGCTTTTTTTAATCGAGGGTGTTTGGAGAAGCTGGGAGCTGCCGTTTCCAACGCCCTCCGTTCCCCGCACATCTCTGAGGCTCTTCCTCCGTCGTGCTACGACCCAGCCACAGAACAAAGAGCTCGTTCATGGCAAGCAAACACAGCTGTAGCGAACGGGAGGCTCTGCCATCGCCCTGTTCTGGAGCGAATCCTGGCAAGTCAGGGGTTCCCACCTCGCGGAAAGCTGGGGACAGCTCTGCTCTGTGGGGGTGAGGCCGGACGCAGCGGGGCTGCCTTTCTCCAAGGCTCTCCGTGCATTTTGGGGTGCCTGTTTGGAGCATGGCTGGGGGTCAGAGATCCTATCCCTGGAGGCTCACGGATGCTGTGGGAGGGACTGAGCATCTAACACCTGCTCTCCCCCTATTTCTATTTAATAATAGAAATTATTGCTCTCAGCCTATTTCTATTTAATAAGCCACGGAGCCAGTACGGTTTCAATTGTCAGGTCACCGTCGTGTTCCTCCCTAGTGCTGTTTCAGCCCAGGTTTGTGGCATCCAAGTCCTACCAGTTCCAGACTGGCTTCGAGGGGCTAATTCCCTCCCGTCTCTTTTTTCCCCCTCGCTCGGGGTCCCAGAGGCTTAGAGCTTTGCCGCGGGAGAGGAGGACCCGTGTGTGCGCTGTGTTTGGCGAAATTGTCCTAGCTGGAAAATGAGATTGGAAAGATAGCGGAGATAAGGGGAGGCTTCAAAGCAGAAGATTGGAATATAATACGTTAGCAGCTCCAAAGGCTGAAATTGCTTCTTTAAATATGAAGCAAAGCAATCCCTAAAGAGGGCAGATACGCGTAGTTGCCTGACTTACTTGTGAAGGAGCAGATCAGCATGCTATTCCCATCCTGCCCGACAAATCCAGGACTGCATGTACTCATTTCAGGCACGATAAAAGATGTATTTCAACACTTTTGAAAGAGATTAGCCTTCCCCAAACTGACACGCAGCAAAGAAGTGAGCTGCTGATGCTAAAATGCCAGCGCGCCGTCCTCTTCTCCAGTTACTGCTATGGAAAAGGGATAGACAGAGGCTGCCGGGGGACGGACAGAGTCCCCTTGAAGCCCTGTGGCTCTCTGGACGAGGCGATAAGACGCGGGGGTCCTTCGCAGCCGCCGGGCTGCCTGCAGCTCTCTGCTGGGAGCTGTCGGGCGGTGAGCAGGCCCCGCAGGAGCCGTCTGTTGCGATGCTGGATGAGTCTGGCTGGGCTTAGGAGGTCAGAGGAGGATCTCCTGCCCTTTCTGTCCCCGGTGCAGGAAACAGCACAGAAGGGACAACATTCAGGTCTCCATCCCTACGTTTGACAAGGCTACGTGATTTAATGTCGCAGGAGGCTGGACTCCAGCTTGGCGAAGTTTCATCGTTAAAGGTTTGGCCTTCAAGCCCTCTTCTGTCCGTGCTCGTCTTCGCTGGGCTCTCCCAAAACGTGTCGTTCAGGGTCACTGCTCTCCTTGGCAGCTCTCTGCACACCCTTCCTATGCTGGCCCGTTGCGTTTGGCGGAGAAACCCTACAGGGATTTGTCGGCAGCTGGTGGCATCTTTCAAGCGAGTAAATTGCCTCCTCTTACATTTTCCTTCCCTCTCCTGCTCAAGAGCTGAAGCATATTCACAGGTGCAGAAGAGGAAAGGAAAAACCAGCCCACGGCTCAAAAATTCGGTGTCAAGAAATCCATCCCGTCCCCGAGTTTGGCAGAAGTCCTTCTTTTCCAGAGAGGCGAGCTCCTTCCTGGCCCCTCTTATCCTGGGGGCCTTCTGGATTAACGGTGCGGAGGAATCGGAGGTTTTCGAGACAGCCTGGGCTCCTGGGGTGACACAAGAGAGGGTGACAGGCCGCGGAGGGACCAGCCTGCTCTTACCAGCAGCTCCTTGATGGGGAAATCCCTCAGCCCTCCGTCTCGGGGGGAGTCCAGCACCACCGGGAAGCTTTTGTGAGGAGCGTGGATGTAGCCAAACTCAACTTCATCCTAAACAAGGCAGGGGGAAAGCCAGACAGTGCGTGTCTGCAGGGAGGAAAGGCAGCCCGTCTGCAGGGCTCGGCTTTAGGGTAGGGTTTTTTGGCCGGTGGCCTGCCCGGCCCCTCCGTACCTGCATCCAGCGGTCCCCGCGGTTCATGTAGCCGTAGCAAACCTTCAGCTTGCAGCCGGCTTTGTCCACTAGGTTCTTTATCTCCTTGAGGAAGAGGTAGTTGTCCTTCACGCTGGGAAGGCGAGAGGGAAGCGGCTGAAGCGTTGGGGACGGACGCTCGCCCCCAGCCTTCCCCTCCGCCCGTCACCTCCCCGGCAGACGGGATACCCAGGCTCTGCCCGCCGTGGCTCGGTGGCCTGGGGAAACCGCGGTTGTAACAGCCCCTAGGTCTGGATCAGCCCAGGCGCTGCTGCAGGACGGTTTGTGGCCCTGTTTTGGGCACCTCAGCTTTTGCGGCTCGTATCTTTGCCATCAGCAAAGCGTTGCACCGTTTCCTACGTCGTGTGGGGTTTCCACTCTCTTGTGAACCGGCTGGATGAATCCAGCCCAGCTGAGCCCTCGGCACGTAGCTCAAATCAACGGAGAAGCTCTCGGGTCATGTCTAGGAAGGACAAGAGCCCACAGCGGGCGCCTGGGAGGGTGCTTAGGGCTGCTAACAGGGTGCCCGTCCCTCCATGACACCCAGCGCCCGTTATAGCCCCCCAAGGAGAGCAGGGAGGCGTGAGGCCGGGGCGGCCCGATCCGGCGGGGAAGGCCTCCTCCGTCGGCCTTTACCTGCAGACGAAAACGTCCACCGGCGCCAGCGTGTTGGGCGTCATGATCCACGGCGCTACCCTGAACGCCACGGTGTCGGTGAAGATGGGCGCGTGGGGGATGCCCTGCGGGGAGGAACCGGGGGCACCGCGGACGCGCTGAGACGCGGGCCGAGGAGGGCGGCAGCAGCTACGCGCACCGGCGCCCGGGAGGGCCAACGGCCGAGGCAGCCGCGGTCTGCTGCGCGCCGAGCTCCTGCGGCCGAGGCCGGCTGCCGTGTAACGAATTGCCCCGTGGTTTTAGCTTGGCTTATCCCCTCTAATCCAGAGCTACGGACTGCAGCACGCCGGGAATTGGGGAGCGTTCCCCTTCTTGCTTTTTTGCACAGCAGCGAGCTGGGGCTGGCTGGGTGAGGGCTCAGCGCCAGCAACCCGGCACGCTCCGGAGACCTGCTTTGCCTCCTGGGATGGAAGCGGAGCAGGGGGATCGCCTGCATTAACAGCAGGGCAGAAATGCCAATTGCCTATCATTTTGCACCAAAGCGAGGGCTAAATCGCTACATAAGGCAGCAAGAACCCTGGCCTGCAGGTCTGTCTAAAAGCTGGGAGATATTAGGAATTATTGGTCTCCATTTACTGCTATCCCACCAACGTATCTTAGCTGTGAGGTCATTTTTGAGTTAAGCTAACAGCTACTCTATGCCCTTTGGCTGCGCGACCGCTCTCCCTGCATCCCCCATCCCCTTCGTCCGTGGCCATCCATCAAAAACCCCTTCTCCGGCCGCCTCCAGACCTCGGCCAGGGACTCCAGGAGGCTGACGTGGATGGAGACGAGCCCGGGGAAGCTGTCGTCGGGGAAGCGGAGTCCCTCCACGAAGAACTCCAGCTCCGCGGGGCCGCCCGTGTACTGCACGGCGTGGTACAGCTTCCGCCTGCCCAGGACGTGGACGTAGCGCTGCCCGAAGAAGGGATCTGGGGGGAAAAATGGGAGCGTTCAGGATGGGCACAGCTGCCGTTCCCTGAATTTCGGTGGTGGCCTAAAACCCGTTTTGCTCATTCGCATCCCCAGAGATGAGGTACCATCTCCAGTGCTGGAGCTATTTCTCTCCTGCTGATGGATGTAGCGTCCACCCAACAGAAAAATCTGAACGCCAGCTCCGTCTCTTGCAATTCTGCAATCACCGGGCAAGGGCGAAGCGTCCCAGATCCTTTCCTTCCCCGGAGCCGCTGTTGAAGGACGTTTTTCGCGGGGCGTCTGCCCTTGCAGCCCCCCAACCTTGGGGGCAGTGGCGCCTGCAGACTCCTAGGTGACGGACTGAGACTCGAGACCCATCGCTCGGCTCTCGGATGCCTTCCTGATGAATTCAGCGGAGCGGCTGGGAGCCCGGGCCGGCGTGCTGTCATCCGAGCTACGGCAGCGAGTGCCGAGCGAGCTCGCCAGGCCGCCGTCTTGGGTTTCCGCGGGGGGAGGTGGATTCGTGGTGCCCTCGAGGGCTGGCCTGGCATGGGGCAGCGAGGAGCCGCTGTCCGAAATGCTCTCCGCTGGGTCCGAGGGGTCCCGGTCCACCCTCCTTGCCCTGCTCCTCCGGGAAGGCAGTGGTTTGCTGCTGGTTTGGGAAAAAAGGCACCTCCAAGAGCTCCCGGCTGCTCCTGCCCCTCCAGCATCCAGTTCTCCGGGCCGCCGGCGTCTACCAGCCCCCGGAGCGAGCTGATCCGCTCCGACCCGCCTGGCTTTGGTCCCTTGCGGGAGGGCACGAAGGGCAGCGGCTTGGGGACTCGCGAGGATTTCTGGTGCCGGTCCGGTCCCTCTCCCGGCTGCTCTACACACTGCGCCTAGGCGAAACGCGTGCCTGCCCGGCCCTCTCCTGGGAAACCCCTCGCAGAGAGGGGTTGAACCACCCACGGGGGCTGCGAGTCCCAACACGGCCAGCATCGCCCTTCTGAAAATGCCAATTTTTCTGTTGCACTGCCAATTTTTCTGTTGCACTGCCAATTTTTCTGTTGCACTGCCAATTTTTCTGTTGCACTGCCAATTTTTCTGTTGCATTGCCAAGCACTGCCTGTTGCAAAGAATCAGCGCAGCGAGGTAGAGTCACTACCTGCTGGGCCCTGCAGCTGCAGGGACGCGGGCAGTGGCCCAAACCTCGGCGAAGACGCCGGCATCCCCGGCTGCGATCCCCGGGGCTGCCAGGAGCAGAGGCAGGATTGGGCTGAAAAGGGAGAACAGTCAAGCCTGGAAAAATTGGGGCGGTTGCTAGAGAAACTGCCCATCAGTGCTGGATAAGGGCTGCCAAGGACACAGTTTGCATCCGGAGCCTGTTTTTTGAGAGTGCAGAGAGGGCAAGGTCGGAGCCAAAAAGAAAAGAGCTTATGGAGGGAATAAAAGCGTCGTGAACTTGGGGAAGGGGCCAAGGAAGCGGCGAGGAAGGACTTACTCTGCACGTAAAAGACCCCGACTTTGTCAGCGTCCGAGACGGGAACGTAGAGAAGGATTTCGTATCCCCGGGGGAGTCTCTGCGGGCCTTCGGTCCTCAGGACCATCCGCGACATGTCCAGCAAATCTGGGGTTGAAACACAGACGAAGTCAGGGTGCGGAGGCAGCCCAATCTTATGCACCGCATAAAAAAGAGGACGGGAGCGTGATCCCGCGTGGGAAGCTTGCTCAGCGCTTCGGGAAGCACGAGTCAGAGCAGTGATCGGCCCGTGGACACCGGTTCCTAAGCAAAACTTAAGCTGCAAAAAGATCAAGCCTGGCTCAAGGAGAGAGGAACGAAAGAGCTTTTTTGCACTGCTCGTTTTTGAAGCGGAGCCTCCGAGGGTGCCGTTGGGCCTGCGTGGCTCTGAACTCAGGCTCCGCAAGCGCACAAATGACCTTTTAAAGCTTAACAATACACGAATAACATGCAATTCTCTATTTTTTGTAAGAATAGGCCCTCTAGCTCTGATAGTGAAGCAGTTTTCCCGTTCACAAGATGCTGAAAGGCAAAACTCAGCTATTTTAGCCAGCAGAGACCAAAAGGATGTGGAAGCTGCATTAACGATGTAAAACGTTAACGTTTGGCTACTGAGATACGCAATTTAGGCTGCAAAAATCATCTCTTCTCTTGCTGTCCCATGGTGTCATCAGCAACAGGGTGACGGAAACACCCCGCAGTGCTTTTAACCCGGCCGTGAGGAAGCGGGGTTGGGGACGGCGGAGGGCCGCGTACCTTCTTTGCTGAACACTCTTTCGTCATCGCAGTCCAGCGCAGGAGTGAAAGGGCTTTCCTTGTCGCAGTTCACGAGCAGGATGGCCCCCTGCCCATCCGGGCCCCACGTCCAGGTTGCCTAAAATACATCGCCTTGGCTTAGCGAGCGGTTGTCACAGACCGGGACGTGCCGGGCACCGGTGACGTGACCCAGGAGGAGCAGCCAGACCCGTGTTTGGGCTCCGGCTTCCTTTCTACGTGCCAAGGGCTGGGTTTGCCCATGGACCTGGCAATAGCATGAGCTGCCAGGTTGTTTTGGCTGCTCTGCTTTCATGGATTTCCCCCCTTGACAGCGGCTGCTTGTCCTGTACGGGCAGACATGGGGACAGGCAGAGCGAGACGGGGCTGTTCCCATTTTCCTCCTGCAAAGCTCTGCACTCCCTAACTTTCTCTTCATGTCAGGAAAGCAGAGGCTGGGTTACCTTCCTGGGGTTGTTCTTCTCCACCACTCCATCCCGATCGGCATCGACGTCCAGCGAGATCCCTGGGAACACAGACACCCGCAGTCAGGCCTTTCCCCGGCCCCGGCTAAGGCAGATTTTGCAGGCAATGCATCTCTGAGCGGGGCCAAAGCATCTGCTTGGGATTCCTGCAGTGGGATGCATCCTCTCCTCTGGCAGAAAGCACCAGGAGCAAGTCCGCGGAGGTGGCACGGGAGCTAGCGACGGACCTGCGCTGGGAGGAACGAGCCCAGTGCTCCTGGGAGCCAGCCCGAGCGGTTTCGAGACCGGTGGAGAGATCTCTGTGGGCTTTGGGCTCCACATTACCGGCCCTGCTCGGAGCAGATGGCCTGAGTTGCCCTGTTAAACGAAGCGGTTCATATTGACGCTCTAGATATTACCTAGGCCCGGGGAAAACACACAGTGCAGGATGATTTATTTTCAGGGTTTGGGCCGGTCCCAATATTCACCCCCCCGAGAGCGCCTGAGAGCACGGCACGGCATTTCTCTCGCCCTCCGCTCCTTCCCTCCAGACACGCTGCTGCTGTGGCAACACGCTTGGATGTTTTCCATCGCGCCGAGGTACCGGAGGGAAGGCGGATTGGGTTTCCAGGCATGTTTCAAGGCACCACGTGAGAGAGCCCAACGGGTGCAGAAGCTGTTTTGCTGCTAAGGCAGGGGGAGGAACAACTTGCAAAACCGTACGGCTTCTTTCAAGCAAGTATTATCAAAGCAGGGGAAAAGGATGGAGGAGTTTAGCTCTCAGAGTGTCTCCCACAGCCCTCTGCACAAGGACTTGCACCCACATCGCCCTGCTAAGCCCTTGAAGGTGACAAAAATGGACTTCACTGGGGCGTTTTTGGAGCAACGAGCTCCTTCTCGTGTTGTCCATGTGTGCTGTTGGCTCTCTCCGTGCGCAGAGCCGCCCGGGTCGCGCTGCTTGCTTTGCTCCCCAAGAACGGGATTTTTGCAACTCTGCAAGCGGGCGAAGAGGGATCGCGGCTCCGGCTGTGCCGTTGCAAAAGCATCGTACTCACCGATGCCCGTGAGGAAGACCCCGGCTTGGTCGATGGGCTGTCCTCCTCCTTCTCCGTAGTAGCTCACGGTGACCTGGAAATACCCAAACACCCATGAGGAGCAAGGGCAGGGTGACAGCGCCCGGTGCCTGCGGTCCACGAGATCCCGGCGCCCCGCTTTTCACCTTGTTGTCGTTGACCTCCGCGCTGGCTCGGCTCATGCTGAGTCTCAGCACCGTCCCCTCCTCGAGGGGCCACCGCGGCCCCCCGTTCCCCGGCGCCGCCTCCGCTCGCTCCCCGGTGACGACCTCCACGTCCACCGCTTCCGTGTGCTTCAGGCTGAAGGAGACCGCGCCGGCCGGAGCCGCTCTGCAAAGACATTTTCGGAGGCTTGTGCTCAGCTGAGGCAGCCCCAAACTTGCCGAAATTCGGAGTTTAACCCAACCCAAAATGCTCAGGTCCCAGAGCAATTACTCTCACTCCTCGAGACGTAACCAAGACCAGACACGCTGGCATCTCCACGCTAGCCACCAGCTCCTCGCTACCTTCCCGTCCTCCCAAAAAGCTGCACGTAACCATCACTGCCTGGGAATGCTTTAAGGGACCATTTTAGGGCAGAACATGCTCTTTTGGGAAAAACAAACCTATTTCGCCAACATTGGTTCTTTTTAGCTCATGAAAAACTAGATTGTTATCTATTACAATTAAGCATTTAGTACTGCCGGAACAAAAGAGCTTGTTTTTCTGTTTCAAAGTTCATTTGAATTCAGATTTTTTTCTGTTTATTTTTAACCTGAGTCAAACCCATTATTTAATAGTTCGCCCTAAGAGCATTTCAACTGAGCCGAAAGCCTTTGCCAGAGGATATTCAAATTTAGGGGTAATTTGTCCGACCTAGAAATAGCAAATATTGCACCACTCCCGGCGTGACCTGCCCTTGCCTTTCTCGAGCCACTCAGCAGATCTCCCTCGCCTCTCTTGGCTCCGGTCCCTCTTTTCCCCTTGTTTCCAGGGTTATTATTTTGGGGAGCTCGGACTGCAAGGTCCGGGCTCGCTTTGAGCGTCGGCCTCGCCAGCATGCGTGCAACCAGCCCCGCTGTATCGCCGTTACGGCATCCTTTACCGCGCTGGCACGGCCGTAAAACCCTGAGCTGGGGGTGGGAGGAAGAGGAAATCTGAGCGCTCGCTTGCTGCCGTCTGGGCATTTCTGAAATGGTTAAATTGCATTCAATTCCCCCTGCAAAACTGGTTTATTTTCCTTGTTTCAGGGGCTTGGGGATCCCACCGGGAGGAGATTTGACGAGGAGAGAAGCCAGATGAGCTGTAGCTGGGCTGTTTGGCTCCAGCATCGAGGGTGAGACTTGCCTAAGCAGCTGGGTGAGGACTGGCACTGCCCATGACTGACTGGAGCAAAGTATTTGAACTTGATATGTTTTCTTTCCTCTTGGGGAACAATTGTTTTGGGGCCTTCTGAAGCGCAGCTATGTTTTGCCTTATGGGTGTGGGGTTTAAGCTGCGATAACTTGCACGCTCTTCCAGGACGCGGCTCGTCACCAGATCTGGGTTTCCTCTCGTCTCCCGGCTGCATCGCCTCCTTTGCCATCTCTCCCCATGGTCTCCTGCTCTTTCCTCCCATGTCCCAGCCCCGCTTATTCCTCTGCTCTGCACCTTTCCAAGGGAAAATCGCTTGCTCACTGGAGCTGTTGACCACGGACGGATCGAGCTGCCTTTGGAGGCCGTACCCTGGGTAAACGCTTTCTTTGTGTCGCGCAAACGCGGACGCCCGAGGCTCTTTGCCGGGACTTGCGCGGATTTGCAAAGCCCGGGGAAGGATCTGCCCGCTCCTCCGAGAGCGCTTGCCCTGCCAGCGCCAGCCTGCCGGAGGTTAACAGGGCGACGTAGGCTGGAGCGCGGGCAGCTAAAACACTTCCTCTCCCTCCTGGATGATATCCACCGGCCAGCCGGGGCTTTTCAGGAACAGGTTTGCGGCTGCACGGCATCATCTGGGAATCACGAGTCTCTGGAAATGAAGCCACGGGATGCCTCGGGGTCGTGGATATTAGTGCCGCAGGACTCGGAGCAAGGTGCAGCCCCGCGGGGAAGCGTCAGACGGGACGGGAATCGCTCGGACGCGGTCTGCACCAGGTTTTAGCCCTGGAGAGGAGCTGGCTCTCTCTGCAGAGGGCATTTTGCTTAGTGCAGGGTCAGACCGGAGCTGCGTCTTCTCCTGGCCGGCAGGACGGAGGTTTCCCCCATCCGAAAACCGGCAGGTCCCGGGAGCGTGTGGGTCTTCCAGCAAGGGCACGCCATGTGCTGGAAAGCGAGGCTGCTTCCTTGGGGAATTGCGTTAAATTGCACGGTTGCCCTCGGCAGAAGCAGAAGGAAAAATGGGGGGGGAAAGGGAGGAGCGGGGTAAAGCATGGAGGAAAAGAAAAGGGAAAAGTCAAGGCGCAGGAGGGGAGGGAGAGGGAAGAGTTAAGGCGTCCGACTCACCCGCAGACATCGGCGGAGATGCGGGTGCCCAGCACGCACAGGGCCTCGATGCGGGTCCCGTACTGCAGCCGGAGCGTGCGTTCCCGCAGCATCTCGCCGCTCCCGGAGCCCGGACGCCGCCGACGATGGGCACGCATGCCCCTCGCACCTGCTGCAGGTGGGAATGAGCCCAGGGCAGCACCCTGAACGGGCTCCTCCTCCCTCCTTCGTCCCCGGCACGCCTCCCTCCTCCTCTTCCTCTACTGGACCCATAGAAAGTCAATCACTCTTTTCCGGGGGGGGGGGGGGGGGGCAGGCCCTCCCTTGAATTTGGGACAACTCCTTTGCCCCCCCCTGGCTGGATTGGACCCTCTGAAGCCACATGAGAATGATCTCAGCGGCTTGGGAGGGAGGGATGGAGAGGGAGGGCGGCTGGCCCAGAGCCCGGCCAGCTCCCAGCCCTTTGCAAGGAGCTCCCCCAGCTGTCCCCAGCCCTCCGTCCCTGTCCCCTGTCCCCGTCCCCGTGTCCCCGGCCAAGAGGTGGATGCGCAGTCGGCCACGCAGGGGGGTTTTGCAGCGCGGGTCGCGCTCGGGGTTTCGGCTGGTGCCTGCGACCGCGGGGTATCGGGTAGCTCTCGCGCCGTCCTGGCCGCGGCCCTTTTCCGTCGCCTAGGGAAAAGCTCTTTGGAAGAGGAGCCGGGTTTTCCAAGCCCTCAGGCTGGCAGGACGCTCCTTTCTTCCCTGCTCCTTTCCAAAGGGAAGCTGGGGAACGAGCTGCCTTTGCTGGTGCCAAAATGGGGAAGATGGAGGTGATTTTAGACAATGAACACGCTGTTTTGCCGCCCCGGCAACGCAGCAAGTTGTGTTGGGAGCAATTGCTGCCCACGCGAGCGTTTGCATTGTGCATTAACATGAAGCTAAATATTCATTTAAAAACCCAAACTTCTTCCCCAGGTTTTGGAATAACCTGCCTCAAGCAATTAAAAAGCGGGAACCAGAGACGTTCGGTTTGTTTATCCCTATTCGTGCTCCTTTTAGGCTTTTCTTTTCAGCTAGGGCGCAGTGAGCAAACTCAAATACAGTTCCTCGTCCAAACCGGATCCTTTTTCTTGCCGTGGCTTGAGCAAACAAGCACGCGACGGGGGCTTTTCGATGCCGAGTTTCCCTGATTTCCTGCCCATGCTGAATAAGTTGGTGGCAAGAAACGCGCTTTATTCAAGGCCGTATGTGTTATCACCAAAGAGCACAAGAAGGAGGTATAAACCACCACCCTCTCGAGCTCTGCCTGTCTCGGGTCATCGTGGTTAGAGCAGCAACGGCCCCGTGCGAAATTCAACGCGGGGACACGCCGGTTGGGGTAAGCGGAGCCCGGTTTAGACGCCCCGGGCCGATACCTGCCCACGCCTGCAGCCCGCAGCTAGAAAACGCCTCTCTTCTGAGAATCATCGCTGTTTTACCCCGATCTATTTAAACCACCGGCTTGCAAGAAATACCGGTGAAAGAGGAACCAGGAAGAAGGAAAAACAAAAACGAAAAACAAAAAAAAACCCGAACCAAACCCGTGCGGTGTTTGCACAAGCCGGCTCTGTCCGCCAGCTCGTGGCTTTGCATCGCGCAGGACTCACCGTGCTTTTTTTTCCCCCTTTTTCCTCCGAAACCAGCCATCGGCGGGCGTCTCCCTCGCACCGTGCTGGCGTCGCGGCCGGCCGGGCCCGCAGGGCACCGATGTCCTGGTGGAAACAGAGGCATCCAAAGGCTATTTTGGAAGAAGGCGAGCGAAGAAAGCAGCTTCTCTTTCGCCACTCTCACTTCCCAATTCCTACGCTTGGGCATTTAGCGTTTCCGTTGCCGGCAAGGAAGCTGAACGCTATTTTAAATCCTCCCTTTTCTTAAAAAAACAACAAAAAAAACCCCCAAACCCTCCCGTCTTCCAGCAAGACCCCAAGATCACCGCATCGCTGGGGATTTTTGACGGCAGCACAAGTGTTTCTTGAAACACGGGCGCTTCACCCTCGCGGAAAAGGCCTTTTAGGTGCTTTAGAAATGACTGCCTTTCGCCCAAATCGGACCTAAAGCACCCAGTCCGCTTCCCAACCTGGCTTTGCCTTTGGTTTCAGCCTTTAGACCCGCAGTGCCGCAGCGGTTCACGACCGCCGCCGTCTTCGCCAGCCGCGGGCGCCCGGGACGTCTCGGCATGCCGCTTGCTCCGGGGTCGGATAGCTCTGGGCTGGCGGGCGGCTGCTGTTACCCCTGCGGTTTCGAGCTTTTTAGCTACATTATTACCTAACTTGTTGTATCTTGGGTTTTGCTGAGCTTTGTGCAATTGTGCGCTCTCCGCATTTACAGCGAAGGATTAGCAAACCCGAGAAATTAAGGCAGAACGAACCCTGCGGACCTGCAGGAGAGGGGAAGGAGTGCAACCCGCTACCAAATCTGGGCTTGAAACGTGTAAAAATAGCCCGGAGCCAGCCCAAAACCGAGGAGAAAGCAGCTCCTCGCCACCGACGCTGTGTCCTCTTTGCTCCTCTTTTGCTTTGGGGGGGCTGCCTGCTTTCGGGGGGCCCTGGCCCACCCCCGGGGTCGGCGGGGATGGAGGATGGGGGGGACCCGAGGCCCCGTGGGGACAGAGCGGTGGTGACGGCACTGCTGCCCGGTCCCACTAGATGTCACCTGCGTCCTCTCCCGCTTGTCCCCAATGTTCCCCCCTCCCCGAGCTTGAGTTTGCGAGGGAAAAAGAGGGGAGAAAGCCCAGTTTTAGGGCAAAAAGGAGGAGGGATGAGAGGGGGCTGTGGGGTTGCAGGAGGAGAGCACCGAGCTGTGGTTCCCACGGGGGCGTTCACCTTCCACCAGCCCCCTTCATCCTCCTCCTCCTCCTCCTCAAAGGGCGTCGTGAGCTCCCAGCTGAGTATCCGAAGGGGCAAACGGCTCCGGGAACGGCCTCGATTGCCCCCGGAGGGCTTGCGGATGGGGGCCGGCTCCTCCGCATCGTCCCCTCTCCCCATCCCGGTCTCTGCCCGGTTCCCGGTGAGGCTTTCCCGGCCGAGCGACTCCTTTCTGCTCGCCAGCGAACCCCGGGGAGCCCGTAGGGGAATATTAAGGGTTTTGATCTTCACCCTGGGGCTTTCCAGGCCTATCTCGCCGCTCTTTGCCCCGAGTCCTCCCGGCGCCGGAGGAAGGGCAGATAGGATCAGGCAGAAGAGGCTGGGACTAACACCGCCGCGTTGCCTGGCCCCGCTCTGCCCGACTCGCATCCCTCTTGCACAAGGGGCGACAAAAGCACCGGCGAGGCTCAGGCCACGAAGCCTGGGAAGCTCCTTCCACCATCTACTAAACAAACCTTGGTTTACAAAGCGAGAACAGGATTTGCCCAAGGCTGTTCTTGGCACAGGCTTTGCCTCGTGCTATCGGGTAGGAGATCGGACGTGGTGAACCTTCACGGGGCGTATGTATATATGTGTACCCACAGATGTCTGGAGGCTCGGGGTTTCACAGCTATAGTCAGTCTGGTCAGAGGAGTTTTCAGGTTTTTAGAAATCAGATCTGCAAGATTAGCAGCTGCTGCACATCAGCTTCTCCCCTGCTGATCGATCTCTGCGTGTCCGAGTTTAGAGGAGCCGGGAACAGGTATCGGCACAGGAGCTTGCAGACGCGCTGGAGGGTTCATCCGCGCGTGTTTCCACTCCGGCCTCCCCTCTCCCTCCGCCTGGGCGATGGGAAAGGCTCACGGTGCCCCACGCACCGCCCCGCGTCTCGTCCCTGGTGCTGGGAGGACCAGGGCCAGATGGAACCAGGACCAGTGGAGAAACAGGTGCCAACAGGCAGGAAGGGGACAGGAGCTCTCTTGGTGTCACCAAGCGTCTCTCCGGGAGAGCGCGGCGTAGGCTGTGCAGCATCGCAAACCTCTTCCAACTTTGTCCGAAACCGCTTGGATCCCATGCAGCATCTCTCATCCGCTGCTTCGAGCCATGCCGAGATCCGCTTGGATCTGTTGAAGTCTCCTCCCAGGAGCTCCCTGAGCTGGCGGTGGGAAAAGCCGGCGTGAACCCGCGTGGCTTGGTGACCATTTCAGGTGGCTTGGCCCGGTGGCCCCGAGCAGCGCCCGCGTGCTCGGTGACGGCAGAGCGTGTCGGGCCGGCACCGCACCGGGATGTGGCCGTAACCCGGCCCGACGCCGCGCTCCCGGCAGACACCGGGCCCGCCGGAGCCTTCGGCCGTGCTCGGAGGCACGTGTCGGCACGGGAGCCTTATTGCAAAGAGTAGGAGTGCAACGTGCCCCCGCGGCGTCCTTGCTAGCTGACCTTTGCGTTTAGGAGGTGCGAACAGGTGCCCGCATGAGTCAGGCCGGGCGTAAGCCACCACGCGAGCCGCCCTCCGTCCCCTGGCAGCCCGCGAAAGGCGACGTTGCCTCCGCGGGACTTTCCACCAGCGTTGGCTTGGCTTTGCAAGCCGAGCCTCTGAGGGCAGCTGCGACCC
This sequence comes from Dromaius novaehollandiae, assembly GCF_036370855.1. Lineage (NCBI taxonomy): Eukaryota > Metazoa > Chordata > Aves > Casuariiformes > Dromaiidae > Dromaius > Dromaius novaehollandiae. Next base: position 9,647,557 of record NC_088121.1, on the reverse strand, counting down.
GCGAGCAGGCTCAGCTCGGAGGCGGCCGGCAGCGCGGGCACGGAAAGCACGCGGTGGGCAGCGGGCTGAATCAGCCGGCGCGGATTCGGGACGGCATCCGCAGCGGGACGATACCAACCCGCCAGGGCGGATGAAGGAGCTTGAGCTACGCCGAGAAGATCCGCGAGTCCGTTGCTGGCTCCGTGGGAGGCATCCAGCCCACCGCGGCGAGGAGTCGGTTTATACGGGCAGCAACCTCAGCGCGATGTGGGAGAGCGCGGGATGCCTGGACACGGGCACCGGTGCATCCCACGACGGGACCTTCAGCAGCGTTGCATGGCAGCTCCTCGCCCTCCTTAGAAATCGCCAGCCGTTTCCCTCAAAAATGCCACCTCGCCAGGATCGGGACCAACCCCTGTCGGGTTTTACCGGGACGGAGGCTTTAAAGAGCTTTTGATGCCGGTCCAAACCAGGCGTTGTGTCCTTCCTCCCCACCTCTGGCCGCGTGTCAGCAGGGAAGGGGAAGGCAGGTTCCCGGGAGCTGACGTGGCACCTCCTGAAACCTCCCAAGCTCAGGTGCACGGGGTGCTGCTGCCACGCTCCACTGGAGGCTTTGCGCTTTTTCGGGAGGCTCTTCACGGTACAGCTACACAGCTAATGAAATAAATCCTCCGGCAAACACGAGCGGGACCTGATAACTGGTTCGATGCCTTGTTCTACTGCCGGCAATTAGGTGGACAAGGCGCTTAAAGTTACTGCAGAGGCAGGGGAAGAAATAATATGTAATTATCAGCTTAAAGAGATTATCAGACTTTCCTTGACGGAGTGACGGGGCAGAACTGGCGACAAAAAACGCCCCGCGGGGATCGGTGCCATTAGGGCTCGGGGACCCGGGGCCGCCGCGGGGCTGCCGGCGGAGCACGAGGGATTGGCGTCGGGTCCGTCCTCAACGGGCTCCGTATCGGCGGGGCAATCGCTCCAGCTCGGCGAGCTCGCCCGCCCCAGGGCGAGGTGGCCGTGCCTCCAGCCCGTCTCTGCCTCTGATGACAGAGGAAGCAGTTCAGCCACGCGACTCGGAGCTGGATGTCTGAGGTTGGGCAAGACCAGAGTGGGAGATGCCTTCAGCTGGTCCCCACCCCGGGGGCTCCTGCCCCCCGGCCTCCCACACTTGCCGCACAACCGCCTCCGTTCAGCCTTGGGACCCCACGTGTTGGCTGGGGGGTCATGGGATGGAGAGAGAGACCGGGGTGCTGTGCTGGTGAGTGCTCCTCAACCCAAATGGTCCCCTCTGAAAGGTGTCTTCCCTACCAGTTGCAGCCAGGGGCTCTGATCCTGCCCCCTCCCACGGCCCAGAGCAGCGGACGTCTCCATCAGTGGTGTGACGTGGGCACCAATTTTGTGTCTCCCAACAGTCTTACTAGCCTGGGTAATGATGCATGGAGAGGGTGAGGTCCAGGTTTGTGCCGGAGCAAGAGCTCCAGCAGCTGAGATTGCGTCAGAAGAGGCACGAGCGCCTGTCCCCGTGGTCGCTACGACCCGGCTGGCCCCGTCCCGCAGCCAGCATCCTTCCCCACGCTGCTGGGGACGTGCCATCCCCACCGGACACGGGCTGTACAAGTTGCCTGGTGAGAACCAGCGTTCGGAGACCCTGTCCTGAATAAGGGAGACATCAGGCAGAAAAACACTTGAAGAACACCCAAAACCAAGCCTGGCCGAGCTCTTGGGTGGCTTGCCGTGGCCAATCGAATCCGATGGAGAGGAGCATCCCTGCGTGTTTCCTAGGAAACCGTGTGCCCAGCACATCATAGGGGTCTGAATTCACCAACTTCTCCCTGATCCATCCTGCACCGGGAATCTTAATAGCAGCCTCTTGAGACAAGGTGTTATTAGGAAGAAACACTCAGCACTGAATGGGTTTAGATGATTTAAAATTGTAATCCTCCCTACTGCTGCATGGGCATGTTGGAGCTAATAGCAGGTGGAGGAGGAAGAAGAGGTGAATGTAGCTACCACCCAACGAAGGCAGTGTGGATTAGGCTTGGGAGAGCAGCTGGAGTTACTGTGGCTGCTAAGAATGTGTCGTGACTAAACATGAGTCTGGCTGCACAATTGGCAAACGTGAGGTTTCGGCGCCACGGCTTCAGCCCATCTCTCCCGGCTGGATAGGATCTCAGGCAGGTTTGGTGGGAACACCGCTGCTCCGGCACGAGGAGAAGCGCACGCTTCTAAGACCGAGCTCCAAACCCCTGGAAGCCAGAAACCACCGTTCTCCACGTTTCTCCAGACTACAGACCGTAACAGTGTGACCCCGTGGGGATTAAGGTGTGTTTTCTGTCCGGCACAGGGCTCAGAACCAGCCGAGCAGGATGAGATGCCAAAATTGCAGCAGACGGCAAGCTCAGCACCATGCCTGGTCTAAACCAGTGCAACCAGCAGCCACGCAGGGAAATCAAACCCCCGGTGTTACATAATGCTCTGCTGGCAGAGGCCTTGGTGTAGCAAAACTCTTTGAGGACAAGATGGGCTCCTGTCTGGAGTCCATGCTGACATTGCTTTTTGCCCCAAGTGGACCGCTTGAAGCTTTTTAGGGGTGTGCGAATGGGGTTGGTGGTGTGGTCTTCACGGGGTTCAGTGTCACCTAGGACTTCTCTGCCCTCGCTTTCTCTCCCTATCCATCACTCGTGCCTCTCTTAAAGCGGGAGCCGCTTCCCGGCTCTCCAGGTCCTGGGCCAGCACCTAGCGCAGTGGAAATCTTCTTCATGACTAGCAGCAAGATCCATATCGCCCACTTTTACGCTTTCAAAGTTAGTTAAGTCTCCTAGGATCGCCTGGAGAGAGATTAGTATCTCCAGAAGGCGATTTGTTCCAATGACTGGGACGTTTGCCGTGCGATGGGATCAACCTGGAGGTGCTGGTCCCTTCCCTGTGGGAGCAGAGACTCACTTTGCCATCAGGCATCTCCGGCAACACAAAAAAGCCACATTAACAAGCACCGAGTCCCCAGTGCTTCTCCGTGTCCAAGCAAAACAGCAAGAATCTCTGATTTCTACCTGAAGCCTCTCGCAGGGTTTTTTCCTGCCTGCCAAATAACCAGTTTTCCCTGAAGTCCTGATTGCGCCCGTTTCTACTCGTAGAGTCCATCAGAAGCTGTTATGAAGGGAAGGACCAGCCCGAGCAAACGCTTTTTTGCTGGAGCAGTTTGTGCTTTATACAGGCATTGCCCTAATGGGGTAGCCGAGGCCGTGAGTCACCTGCTGGGAGACTAGGTGGAAAAATAGGGTTCTTTTAAAGAAAATAGTTTATTTTAATGGTACTATGTATTATAATAACCCTAAACAACCACGTTGCCCAACAGGACATATAGAAATGTTTAATGCATAAAGCTTTGGAGTCCTTATATGGAGTTATAAGGGAGTTCAGAGGAAATCGTTGAGGATTTTCCCCCAAAGATCTCGCTGCTGTGATCTTGGGGCAGGTCTTAAGCTGAGGCGCAAAGCCGTGCTCTGCTAGTCTCCGTCCTGCCCTTCCACCACCTTCCCCTGTACGGGAGAGCCCCAGGGGCTGGCTTATCGCCTTCATCTCCTGAGCGTGCAGCTTCCCGGAGCCGCAACGCGGGATGGCGGAGGTGGAGACGGCAGGGTCTCTGGGTAACCCAGTCATCGAGGGAAGGGAGGAAGGAGGAGTTAAATTCCCCTGCCTTTTAATCCCGTCACGCTGGTTTACCTACAAAACAGGGCAGCCAGGCAGCAGCTCGCTTCGCATGCGTCCGTGGTCCCCGGCAGATCATGGCCCAACGTCAAGTCGTGCAGGTGTCCACCAGTCACGCCTGCTACGCCGTCTGCGTGCTGGGCACCGAGGTCTTTGTGGACATACACCGGTAAGGCTTTCGATATTTGACTACCTGCAATCACCGACACGGGCTTACGCTGTCTCCCCAGACAGGTTCTGGCTCCAGGAGGCTGACGAATTTTGGGGAAGCCCAAGAGCGTTTTGCATTTCTGCTTCTCCTTTGGTACAGGGACAAGGTTTACAGGGGAAAATCAGAGCTCATCTCGGGCCCTTCATCGCCGTTTCGGATTTGTGTTTGGCGGGCTGGTTGGGTGCTCCGGGGATGTGCCCCGAGGTAGCTGTCCCCTGTGTCCTCGGTCACGTCTGGGGACAGAGCTCCCTGCGAGCCCAGAGGAGCGGCGGTAGCTCCTGTAACGTCGAGACATTTAAACATAGACAGCAATGACAGCTTGCAGGTAAAGCCCATGCACACCCCAGATAAGTGGGATCTATTTCTGGCTCCTAAAGCATTAAGCAACAGCAATTCGAGAAGAGCAACTTGTCCAGAGCTAAACTGGGTTAAAGAACAAATGTGTGGCTAAAGCAGAAAAAATCCATGAGTGGGTTTTTTTTATGGGCGATTTAACAAGAAGTGATTTTCTCGCCTAAAACACAGGGGTTGTTTTATTGGCCAGATAAGAGGCTGTATTTAGTCTACTGTTGCATCGTTACTATTTAATAAATGATACTTATAATGATAGCGACTACAGGCCGAGCCAGTTGGGAACACAAACCAGTCAACTATTGGTTTGCATGTTGGAGCAGGGCCAGGACTTGCTGTTGTAGCTAGACTGCCCCTACCACCCTACGCCGTACAAAGGGACTCAAATCGAATGGCCTTGAACCATTACTATTTTTTCCTCAGCCCGAAGGGAATATGACCTGTTATTTGCGATTTTTTCTGAACTCAAACTGGGATGAGCTCAGTCCCATTTGAGCGTGCGCTGGGCCTGAGCCCCAAAATGGGCTGGTTTGGCTCCTTGGTAGCAGATCCGAGCCTTGCTCAAAGGAGCCAAGAGTTGGTAGGAGATGGTGGCTGCTGTTTTAATGCCAGGGCTTAATAATGGGAGTCGCTTCGTTACCGCAGAGCAACAGCGGTAGCGAGAGTCCTCTCTGCAGCGGGGAAAACTAGGTGGTGAATAGGATGGGATTCAGTCATGGTTTGGTCCATTTTTGGCCATAAAGAAGGAGCACAGCGGGAATCCTGCTTCCGTGGCCAGGAGGAGGTGAGAGGGCCATCAAATTGGGGCCCATAGACCCAAATTGCAGAAGTCCCTCCTTCCCTGGGGTTCCCGCTCCCCGTGGGCTCTCTGCGTCACTCCGTTTCCCAGATATTCAGCCCTGGAACTGAAATTTGAAACAAAATTTGCTGCTTCTGAACAGACTTTGGCCGCTCGGACTGGCCGGGCGGCCGTGGCTCTGTGCCACGGAGACGTGCTAGGAGGGAAGGCGTTCGTGTGCCTCGTCCAGCTCCGATAAGCTACGCGCAGGTCTCCCCGCTCCTCCAGAATTGCCCAGGGGACACAAGGACTCGGCTGTAGCAGCGTGCAGTCAATGTGACACTTAGGCTCCTGGGGCACCGAGCACGAGAGCTGCAATTCTGCAAGTCTGCGGGACGATTTATGATGCTGCAACCATTTAAATTTCAGGGGAAGCAAGGGAGATGACAGATTAATCTCTCCTAACAAGCCGCTGCAGGCACCAGCGCTGTCATCCAGAGGGAAACGGGGAATACATTCCTTCTGTATTTTTCTTGCGGTTAAAATTTACCACCTTGTCCATTTTTGTGTGCACGCGGGAAGGCAGGTTGCAAATCGCAGACAGGTCGGAGCACTCCCGCTCCCCGGGTGGAGGTGCCAGGGGTGTAACGAGCACGCAGGCAGCACTTCAAAGGCGAGGGATGGCATAGAGGTGGGGTTGGGGCTCTCCACGCTTGCACCTGGGCCGGACACGTCGTCTTTTATTCGGGCATCTTCTGATTCAGGATAGGGGCCAACGGGTGCCTTTATGGTGGCATGATGAGTCGCTGCTGGCCGTCGGCCAAGCGTGATCCTGCTCTAAGTGTTGGGCGAAGGGCTTAAGCCACAGCTGCTGCCTCCTAAACAAACTGGTTTTCTCTCGTGGGGGGATGCACTTGGGTGGAAAATAGCTGCTCTGTGCACCTCCTTGCTCCCCACGCAGGGACACTAACCACCCATCTTGGAGAGGAGACATCAAAAATTGTCCCAGCTTTTAGTCTGCGTCCAAGCAGACTAATCTGCTCTAGTCTGAGCCCTCAGCTTTGCAGTGTCTTTGGGATGCTGAAAGTGTTGGGGGTTTTTTGCTGTTCTCATTCAGGGAGGTCAAAATGATGAAAGCTGGATCTTGAAGAAAGCATCTCTACTTAACCACGGACAGACGTGCTGAAGCTCCTTTCCTTCCAGCAGGAACTGTGCTTGCTCAGCACCACCACAGAGATAGCAGATATAAAACTCGGATGACGCACCCAAACATGGTTCTCATGTTACCAGTTCCTGCTGGATTTCATTTCAGCGAGCCCAGTTCAGCTCTTCTGCTCCACAGAAGGCAACAGGAGGGACAAGTCTGTCCGTAACCAAGCGCTGCTTTCTGTTTCAGGTCTATCCCCAAAGATGCTGCGTCATTTGAGGTCCATGCCACCTCCGCGGTTACGGTCCATGTCATCCACAGCCCCGTGACAAAACCCATGAGTACCTCCCGATGGCCGCTGGATCCTGATATAGAGGTTGTGGTGACCATTGATGTCACCAGCAGAACTGTCAATGACAATAAGGTTAGTTGCTTTTTATGTACGGAAAGAGTCTGGAAAAATAACTCGGTTTTTCCAGGAAGGAAGGAAGAAGCATGTTGCTTGATCATTTCCAGATAGCACTGATATCAGGCAAGTTTCCACAGAACAAACTCAAACCTACACAGAAGTATGTAATTGCTGTGTATGAAAAATGAAACTAAGAAAGGGGAGGCCACATTTTACGACCTAAAAATGAGATATTTGTAGCAAAAGCTGGTGTTAAATACTTCATGCAAGACCATGAAAATACTTTAACCTTTCTTCTTCTGTGCCTGTTTTGTGCTGAAGCAGACAAATGATTCAGCTTAACCATGATTGATGGTGCACAGCCTTTATGGTCCCACCAACAACTTCTAGCACTGCTGGGCCAACGCAGTGAGTGGAAAGACCTACTCAGCATGGCAGGATGCAGGACCCAGGAACGAGTAGTGATCTGGTGGTGTCTTCACAGGTTAAGATTTCCTACTACGGACGGGAAGGGAATGAACTTACCGTGGCTTGGCTGTATCTCACCTGTATAGGTGAGTATTTCAGCAACACTTCTCTGAAGATAGTCTGCTCTTTCAGACGCCCAAATCTAGTTTCATTTATTGAACTGGAATTAACCCACCAGCCTGAGTCCGCAGTGCAGGTTTGGGTGTTAACAGCATGTCCTGGCGAAGAGGAGAGAAATAATTAAAATGTTATTGTGCTGCCTTATATGGCACAAAAACGCTGTGCTATGTCCCCACCCAACGCATGCACCAAGCCAGCCTTCTCTGGACGCTAAGACCATTTGGTTGGCAGAAAAGGATTCAATCAAGACCATCTCACCTAGCTTTAGACAGTGTAGCCATCTGCAACGCTGCTCGCTTCCTCAATCTTCACTGTAGCTAGTGGAGAGAAATATGCACCAAAGTGTAGCTGTCTGACCTATTTTGGAAGTATAGGATGAGATGAATCATTGCCTTGAGATGCCAATTCCCTCTGCTGAATACAAAGGGAGTCTAGACAACTAGTCTGGATGCAGAGACTTATGTTTGGATGGGTTAATTATCCCGGATTTGGGATTTTCTAAAGTGCTCACATGATGGCCAGCCCTGTGTCCTGAAGTCATGCACACGCTTGTGAAACCTGCACCTGAGGAGGTTGATGGTTTCCCACGTCCCGTGGCTCCGCTCTGAGCCATCCCTGGCCATTGCCTCCCACAGAGTTTTCGGGTTACAGGCATGGCTCAGCTTGTCTACAAGCTCCTCTCTGCACCGTGGAGAAGGATACTCTCTTCTTCTGTGCCTGTATTTTCTGCTCACATTGTCCTCCTCCCTCTGTGCCATTTGGGCCAGTGCAGCAGGCCGAGAGCCGTCATTCGGATAGGCTTATTACAGATTTACATAGGCTCAGGGAGAAGTAGTCGGTGAACCTCCTCTTTATTCCAGCAGAGGCAGAGATTTGGGCCGAGGGAGAGCTCTGCAAGGGAAAGTCTTCCTCCAACATTGCATCACCCTTAGTAATTGCTTAGGTGTCCGTTTGCCCATGGTGAAAACACTCGTTCATGCTTCCACCTCGTTTCACCTTCGTTCACCAAAAAATCGCCACTGTCAATTTGAAATGGGTAAAAATACGAAAGAAGTGGGTATGCCCCTGCTAGGGAAATCAAGATGGGAGAAGATAGCTGGAGACCAAAGGGGGAAAACCAAGAAAAAGTGGTCAGACTGGCTGTTAGAGAAGGGTCGTGTTCAGGTGTTGGGCTTGTCTGGGGCGATGCAGGTGGGGTTGGCGTTGGCTGACTCACGGCTAGCGTGCAGGGTGAGTCCCAAAGCGCGCCGTCCGCGGAAAGCTCGGTCTCTTGGTAGCTGCCATCTCTCTCTGTGATGTTCCAGACATATCCCTGGATGTTGACCTGGGCCGTAATGGCAGAGTGAGGAGCAAAGGAAAGGACAAGGTAAGGAGAAACGCTTCACGATTTCGTGCAACGTAGAGATTATGGAGGGTAAATGCAGGGTGGATCCACTCACAGTCTGTTTCTTGAAAATCTCCAGGACTTGGCTGATGTTAGCCTTTCCCTGGTGTCTGAATTAGAATTTGCTGTGTTATTTTCCCTTAGCCTACTAATCCAGGAGGAAAGACTTTCTTTTTTTCCTCTGTGCCAAAGTCTCCTGGCTCTCAAGTCCAGTCCCAAGGATGCTGGAAAGAAGCAGCCATATAGGAGAAAAGACTCTGCCTTTTTTTTTTTCCTTTTTCTTTTTGGACATGAAACGTGCCACTAAATGAGTCAGCCGTAGGTTTTGCAAACAGCAAGAGATTTACCCCTTTGGCCATAAATCTGCATATGCCCAAGCACTTATGCCTGTGTAATTAGCTACAGCTCAATCAACAGCACAATTTATATATCAAGATCAGACACACTTCTAGAAATGGCATGTTCTTGTTCAAACAAGGCCTTATGGATATGGTCTGAGCTGTTAGAAGATAACGTCTGTTTGCAATAGCCCTTGTGACCCTGCTAGAAGCTGTAGTTTTCATGTGGGTTAAGAGGTTAGGAAATCTCGTGGGTGAAAAGCATCGCTGCCCTCTCTACACCAGGGCTGACTGCGTGTTACATAACTCCTGTTGTGGGTGTCTCCTCCGAGCGTGGACGTGGCCATGGGGTTTCCTCCAGCCAGGATGCTGCTGGGAGGAGGACAGGAGGGAGGAAATTTTGTGGGTTTTCTCCCATCTTCTGTTGGTACTTCTTCTCCAGGCAAAATGGACGTGGGGCCCGGACGGGCAAGGCGCCGTGCTGCTGGTGAACTGTGACCGGGACAGCCCCAGCTCCGCGGGGACGGACAGCAGTCAACCGGAGATACGGACCAGCGCAGGTACGCGTGGCACACCCCTGGGCCAGCCTAAAAGACGGCACGTCTTCCTGGCCGGGCACACGCATGCCCGTGTAGCAGGCCCAAAGCACGTAATCCAAGGTGACTCCTTATACGCAGCACCCAAGGGTATCCGAAGGTCCTTCTCTGCGTCTCCTTGCGCTTGTGACACCTCTGTTCCTCTTCTTCCCTGCTATGAGCCATGCTTGGACATGTTTCCACGTCTGGTGATGGTGATGCTGCCTGCAAAGATAACGTGCACAGACCTATGGCCTTAGGTGCTTGCAGAGCACTTAGGAGCATGGGCGTTGCTTTCACGCTGTCATCTGATAGTCATCAACAGATGCTCAATTTTCTAACCTGCTTCCCCATTGCAACAGAAACGGGCTCTGTCCCTGTGCGCCATCACCTTCCCACATCTCTTCAAAGCACCTTTGCCATCACCTCTGTTCCCCTCCCAAGGCAAGGACGTGTTTTCTCTTCCCAGGCATCTCTATAAAACCAGTGCTAGCCGCATGCGTGATCCCAGGAGGTATATCCTATAAATCTATAGGCGAACAAAGTCTGGGCAGAAGATACCAGTAGCTACAGTCAGTGCTTGAGGCTGGAAACCTCCCCAGGTCCCTGCAGTGAGACTCCCGCCTCTCTCTTTTCTTGTAGACCTTGAAGATATGTCTGTTATGATCCTGAGGAGTCAAGGCCCCAGCGCTATCTTTGCTGAGTACCAGCTGGTCCTTCACGTCCCTGAGTCGGATGCAGACAAAGTGAGAGTTTTCCACGCTAGTCGTGAGTACTTCTCCCTTCCTTCCCAGATCTTTGGGCAGTCCTATCATCTCCCTGTAGGACCCTGAGGTGGGTGAACCCTTCTTTTTATTAGTGCACTAAAGTTCGCTATAGTTAGGGAACAAGCGCCTCTGATCTCTGGAAATGCTTGGTTACTTCAAAAGCTCCTCTGCTCTTGCTCTGGCTGTTTAGAAGAGTGAGTTATGAGAAATCCAGAGGCTGTTTAGGGAAAAGTAATAAAGAATGCTTTTTTCGGTGTGACTGCTGAAATTTCAAAGGCAAGGCTTGTGTCTCGTGCTAGCCTCTCCCAGTGAAGAGCGGGCTTTGAAGGCACAGGCTCTGCATACACCAGGCAGATCTAAAAGTGCCGACGTCTTCCTATCCCTAAAAAAACGAGCCGAGGATTCGCGACTGCATGTTGCTGCCATTGGGGTGTAGATGCATAGGCAGGATTTTCCAATGGAGGAAGCTCGGGAAGCTCCAGGTGAGGATGACGTAAGGAGGAAACTGGTGTCACTGACGCGAGAGGATGAGAGCAGGCCAGATCCGCAGCGGGATAGTGCTGGTCGCCTGGGCGAGGGAGGGTTTCCGCCCCCGCTGTCACCTCCCACCTTGGTGTGACACTGCGTGCACACACGCGTGCACCCAGACGCGCACGCCCGGTCTCACGGGCACGGCTCCAGCGCTGCGGGAACGGTGGGGTCCAGCAGGACTCGGGGCTGATAACCCACACGCTGCTTCTGGCACCAGCTCCCTGATTAACGCTGGATATGACGCAGCGATCAAAGCAGCCCATCTCCGCTGGGCTGCACACATTTCCCTTTGAACACCCCGGTAATCGGATACCTGCAGTTCCCCACTGAAAATCAGGTTAGGGAACCTAAGTGTATCATGAGATGCTTAACTCTAGGCATGCACCTTAAAAGGGTTTGACCTTAGGGTATAGAGTCCTCTTTGTACGAGGAAGATCAAGTTGTTCCCTAGAGAAGAGGGGGCACACCCACTCCTGTGCAAACCGCGTCGGCATCAACCACCTCCTCTCTGTTGCCTCTTTCCATCCCCATGGAGGAGCTGGTCACCTCGCGCTGTGCTGGATATTTCGTTGTCTCTCCAGGTTGTGACTCAAGCCTCCAGTATAAAGCTGTGTTGGGTCCGAATAAGCTCTCCTACGTCCTAGACCGCGTTAGCGGAGGAGACAGTACTTTCTACGTAGAAGGACTTTCTTTCCCAGACGCTGACTTCTCCGGGCTGGTTTCCTTCAGCGTCAGCTTGCTGGCGATCACCCACGAGGTACGAGCGACTCGTGGACCGTGGCTGTGCGGGCAGACAGATGTTTGCTCACACTGCGGCGGCGAGGCTTGGCATCCCTCCGTCTCGTGCCATCCCAGAGCGTGTCCTGTTGGCAATAGGATTTTCCCTGCGGCTCATGGGTGTTTGGCCTCTTGCAGCATTCACCGGGCACCCCGATTTTCACTGACACGGTGGTTTTCCGAGTGGCTCCCTGGATAATGACCCCGAACACCCAGCAGCCTGTGGAGGTTTTTGTCTGCAGGTAGGAGGGACACGACTGAAGACCAGAGCATCGCACTACCTCTCTTGGGAGAGAGAGACTCTCCCAGGAGGAGCTTTCAACCCTTTCCTGCTACCCATCAGCTATGGGGCAAGCCATGCTTTGTGTGTGCTGTGCAGGGGTCTTAATATATCGGTAGGGACCCAGGCTGGCACTGTTGCACCCATTGCAACCCCAGGGAGAAAGGATGGAGGCTCTGTTTGGCCCTGATGCCACGGAGCTTGACCCTCTCCAAGGGTAACCCCATGGGTGACAGTTACCTAGCGCACTGAGTGAGGAACACGCTGCGTGGTCGGGCGGTGGGGACGCTTGTCATGAGCCCTTGGGCTCCCCGCTCCCCGTCTTTACTCCGTGCTCTCCCCGCAGCATTAAGAAGGGCATAACCTGCAACGACGTCTTTCTGGAGGGTCTCCAAGTCCTGCTGAGGAGAGCCAGCTGCAAGCTGACCATCTGCTCAGAGGTCGAAACCCGGAGTGACCGCTGGATCCAGGTCCTAAATCAATACAAGTAACACTTGGCTCTTGCATGGCACTTCTTACACGCTCAGAGGCTCTCACAGGGATGGTAGGGCCTAAGGACCGCGCGGTGCTGCAACAGGGACCTGCACACGCTGGGTGCATGGGCTGTTTGCTCCCCACGGCGTGCACGGGCCGTGACACCGCTGTCCTCATGTCCTGGGACACTGCGGCCGCAGGCTTTCTGCTCCGGGGCAGCCTGGCTCTGCCAGGGCTGCGTCGGCCGCGGTGGCAGCCCCTGGTCCCCTGCCTCCATGGGTGCAGAGCTGCCTCCCTTTGGGTTGGGTCAACAGGAGACTTTTCTCGGCTTTTCCTGATTTCCTGCTCCACCCTCACCGCCTGCTTTGCCTACCTGGCGCGTTCCTCCTGCTCCCGAGATCGCTATCACCCAAAGAGGATCCTTCCTCCTCCTCTTCCCACAACAGGACGAGCTGGAGTTTGGCTACGTGGAAGCGCCTCACAAGACATTCCCCGTGGTCTTCGACTCGCCCAGGAACAGAGGCCTGAGGGACTTTGCTTTTAAAAAGATCCTGGTACGTAAGGTTTCCTCCGGCGTGAAGCTGACCCCCTTCTCCCTGGGGCCCCCCCGGGTCCTCCCCAAGAGCTTGCCAGGCTCTCGGCTACAGGGAAAACCCATGTCAGCTGAGACCTGACGTGGGGATGCACTTGTGAGGCTGCCGATGGGCAGAGCCGGGCTGGTGGAGGTCCCGCTGGCACGTCTTCACCGCTCCCCTCTGTCTCAGGGCCCCGATTTTGGCTACGTGAGCCGAGAGCCCCCCGGAAAAGAGGTCTCGAGCCTCGACTCCTTCGGGAACCTGGACGTGAGCCCGCCGGTGACGGTGCGAGGGAAGGAGTACCCTCTCGGAAGGATCCTCATCGGGAGCACCCTGCCTTGGTGAGAAGGAGACCTGAGAGCCCGGCTTGGTCCAGCCCTCGTCTTGGTGGGACGGCGCGCATAAAAGCTGGGCACGGGAAAGCGTTCCCGGGGGGATGAGAGAGGGCAGCGGGGGGACGAGGAGAGATTTCGGAGAGGGCCTGCCCTTGCTGGTTCAGCTGGAGGAAGCCCTGTCCCACCGCCGTGGGGATTTGTTTTAATTGCATCTGAGCTGCAGTAGAGCCTAAGGAGCTAAAAAAAGGCCTGGGGAACGCGTCCCCTCCTGCCTAACCCCCGAGGAGGACAGCAGAGGTCTGGCTTGCAGGGGGTCCGTGCCTCCTCGCCGTCCCTTTTGCATCCCCCAGCCCCGTTGCTGCTTTGGCACGGGGACGCGGGGCCAAAGCCCGGCCGCAGAGGTGCATGCGAGAGGCATCCGGGGTCCTGGCTCTTGCAGGGCTTAATTCAGCTCCCGGGATAAGTGTAGCAGGAGCTTATTTCCCTGTCCGGGGCAGGGAAGGTGGCTGCAAGGGCAGCAGTGATTCCCAGAGCGCACAACTGCGGCGTTTGAACAGGAGTCCTGCTTTCCCCTCCAAAGAAAAGGGCTTTTTCGGGGGAAAAGAGGCTTAATTGGGCAGAGCGAAGGCTTCCACTGAGGGATCAGATGGGGAGACCCAGGCAGAGCCGGCACTGGCCCAACAGGGGTCTAAACCAAGTCCCTCAATCTTAAATCACAGGCTTAGGCCAATTTACATCAGTTACATTAATAACACCCGGGTTTTGGTGTGGCCAGGGGCACGGATCCGGCTCCCGGGACCTGACCTCACGTTCCCATCTCCCCGCAATCCTCTTTGCAAGAGCTGCTCAGCAGCCGGAGATCAGATTTAACACGCGAGCCGGCTTCCCTCTTCCCACGCCCCTCACGAAATGCTGCGTTTTCCCTCTCCCCAAATTTTGTGCTGATGCTTTCGCTCCGATCCCTGCGGCACCCAAAGCACCCAGGCTATTTATTTTAGCTACGTTAGGTAGCTCGTTTACCGCGGCACGTAAACTTAGTTTTCGCACACTCATAAGAGCCGTAATTATCCCTTATTAGAAGAGTGTCGTGAAGTTTAATTAATGCTTTCGCAGCCTGTGTGAGGGCTCCTGCTGCTGTCTGCCTAAGAATACTTCACCCGCGCCACGCATTACATAAGGAGTGATTTAATACTCACAAGGACTAGTTAAATTAAGCCTTGTGCCCCTTTTAAAGAGGAAGATGCTGAAGCGGAAAGGGGCAGGTAATGCATATATAAGTTGCCCTGTGTGCTACACCAGTGGACTTGAGCGGGAGCTTGGGGCCAGCCTGATGTGGGACATTAAAACCGAGACACTGCGGGACAACCCAGCGATGCTGAACCGATGGGAAACGGTGTAATCTCTTGCAAATCGATGCCTAACCTCTTTGTGCCCCTGTCCCTCCGTGTGTGCTTTCTCCTGCTCCCTCTGCTTCCCAGGGCCTCCGGCCGGCGGATGTCCAAGGCAGTCAGAGATTTCCTCTATGCCCAGAAAGTGCAGGCGCCCATCGAAGTCTACTCGGAGTGGCTGAGCGTGGGCCACGTGGACGAGTTCCTGACGTTCGTCCCCGCTTACGATAAGAAGGTACCGTCCACCGCTGCTGCTCCTTCCCTGCAGCGATCCCTGCTCCTGCACGGGGAACCCTCTGCTGCAAATGCAAAAAGCCCTTTGTGGGAGTCTAAGAAAAAGAAGTCGTGTCGGATTACGGGGAAATTGGGGCACCGTGAAAAGGCACAAGTGGCTCCACATCGCGTGGTGAAGCAGCGGCGGTGCTGGGAACGGTGCCTGGCTCATCGCTCCCCTGGTTTGGGGCTCCTCATGGGGCTGGTTACCGAATTCACCTTCTTTTGGTGCCGTTCCTCAGGAAACATCTGGTTTCTTGGAAACAACCCGTGCGGCTTGCAGCTCGTGGGGTTGGGTTTGCAGCCGACAGGCACCGTGGCACCGGTGTGTCTCACCTGAGCTGGGGCCGCTGAGTTGCTTGAAGGGCCGGTGACACGAAATAATATCTGTATCATACCCAAGCCCAAGCTCTCATCACCTCGGCTCTCTCCCTGCAGGGTTTCCGGCTCCTCTTGGCCAGTCCCGACGCCTGTTACAAGCTCTTCAAGGAGAAGCAGAAGCAGGGTTACGGCGATGCCACCCAGCTCATCGGTAAGGAGCCCGGCGAGGGCGTCCTCGAGGGCCGGCCGGGGCCACCGAGGTCCCTTACCGCCGCCTCGCTCCCCACGCAGGGCTGAAGGACGCGGAGCAGATGACCATCGATGAGATCCTGGAGGACGAGAAGCTGAAGAAGGACAACAGCCACGCGCAGGTGGGCGCCAGGAAAGCCGCAAAGCGCCGGGCAGCACCAGCAAGTCCGTTATCGCCTCTCCCTCGCCGTAGCAAGGCAACGCGTGTCGGCGGCGACGCCGAGCAGTTAGCCGAAGCCTGAGCCGTGGTGCTTCAGAGCAGATCAGAGAGATGGGCTGAGCGTGGGGGCCCCTGGGTCACGGCTCTGCGGCATCCAGGCACGGAGATCTGCTGCATCCACAGTGCCCTGTCGGCTTTAGCCGGAGGGAGGACTTGCAGCATCCCTGGGCGTGCCCGCGAGGACTAAACCAAGGCAAGGCTACCCTCAAAACCGTGCCTTAGCAGAGCCCACGAGGACAGCCGCCTTGGGAAGTGTGCTCCTCTTCGAAACCTGGCTCTGTTTGCTCCATCAACGCCCTCCCTACAAAAATCCCTTCGGCTTACACGTTGCAACCAGATGATTGGTGCAGGGATCATTTTTAATGAAAAAGATAATTAGCCGTGCGAGAAGAGTGAGCAAACCCGCCAAGAATAGCGTTGGCATGTGCTGGACGAAAGCACGTGTGCCAGGGAGAGCAGCTACCAGGGGGCAGGCACCATATGGGACCAGCTCGTCCGAGCCCACGTGGGTCCTGCCTTTAATCCCGTTGGGAGATGTCCTAAGTGCTTCCACAGGCACAAAAAGTCAAAGAGGGAGCTCAGGCAGCGGGTTGGATGCAGGAGGTAGCCCGAAGGCTCTGCTCTTCGGAGCCACGTGTAGCCGAAAGGGATGGGACGGGCAACCACATGGGACTGCATGGGATTAGGGAGGCCGGGCTGGCCAGGGATCGCGAGTAAAGGCTCCGGTCCCGCCTTCGGTCTGGATGGAGATCCGAACGCGGTGTCTGACCGCGAGCGGAGCATAGGGTCGGAGCGTGGAGGAAGAGGCGCCTCCGCCGCGTGCCCCATCCCCACGCGCCTCCCTCCTTCTGCCCAGAGCTGCATCGACTGGAACCGCGACCTCCTCAAGCAGGAGCTGGGCCTGAGCGAGGACGACATCATCGACATCCCCCAGCTCTTCGTGCTCAAGAAGTCCCGAGCGAACGCCCTCTTCCCGGACATGGTGAGGCCCTGGCAGAGGTGGTCGTGCTCCTCCCCACGCCAAAGCTGCGCCTCTGGCAGACCCTTTCCCTCCCCTTGGCTTCTTCTCCTCCATCCCCTCTTTCTCCATCCATCCCGCTTTGCTCCTTGGGGGCCTCTTGATGGCCTGATGGCGCAGCCAAGTGAATCAAGCGCCGGGCGGCTTCTTGCCGCGTAGAAAAACCTTCTGGTCTTCCTCGCTGCACGTTCCCCAGCCTCTGCTGTCCTCCGCAGGTCAACATGCTGGTGCTGGGCAGACACCTGGGCATCCCCAAGCCCTTCGGGCCGGTCATCCGCGGGCAGTGCTGCCTGGAGGAGAAGGTCCGCTCCTTGCTGGAGCCCCTGGGGCTCACCTGCACCTTCATCAACGACTACTTCTCCTACCACGTGCTCGCCGGCGACGTCCACTGCGGCACCAACGTCCGCCGCAAGCCCTTCGCCTTCAAGTGGTGGCACGCGGTGCCCTGAGCCCGGCGGCTCGGGCCCTCTCCTCCTCCCAAAACCGAGAAGCGAGGATGAAGTCAGACTGGAGCCTGTCCACCTAAGCGGTTTCGGCAATAAAGCAGCCCTCGACTCCGTCAGCGTCGAGGTGGCAGCTCTTCCTCGCGTGCTGTCCCGTCTCGCTCGGACACGTCCAGCCGGGCGGGATGCTGCCTACGTGCCGACCCCCGTTAGCTTCCCCGTGCGCTTGTCCTAGGTCCGGAGCAAAGTTTCTGTGCCGGCAGCAGTTTCTTTTCAAGCTGATAATACCCCCTCCCTATATGTATATGTATATATATATGCACACATATATTTTGCCCTTGACTTTGGGCCCTGCAGCTCGCTCGCAGGAGCTCGCCGGCTCTTCCCGGCGAGCCGTCCCGTGCTGCTGCGCTTTCCAACCCTGACGCCATCCCAAACCTTTCTGCCCGTCTTATCCAGCTGAACCAAGCTATTTCCTCGGGTCAGGCTTAAACCGAAGCCCTCTGCCCCCTCCCCGCGCAGGCGCTTCCCGGGGCCAGCAGGAAGCTGCATCGGGAACCGAAACCGTCCCAAACCAAGCGAGTCCTTCGGCACGGGCGGCCGGGCGAGGGTCACCCAGCACCCGGGAGGGTTTTGCGCGGCGGCCGGCGAGCGCCGGCTTTCGCAGGCAGGGGCGAGCGCTCACCCCGCTGCCCCTGCACGGCGTGGGAAACCATCGCCGCGTTAATGCCAGCCCGAGCGGAGCCAGGCACGGCTGCGCTTTCTCGCCTAAAAAGGCGCCGGGGCAAAACGAAAGCATCCCGGACAAGTGCCAGCGGCTTTCAGGCTGCGCCCGTGGGCGTAGGGCTGCGCTGGAGAATTTGGGGTCAGAAGTTCACGGAAAGGGCCACGTACTCCGGGCCGGAGGGACCATCCGGCGCAGCCCTCGCTGCAGCAGAAGCTGGGAAGATACCGAGCCCCACGGGGTGTTTTTTCCCCGTGGGTATGTCTTTGCTGAGTTTTCCTACCTTTTCCAGCCTGGGCAATGTGAAGAAATCCTGGATTTAGTAACACACGCACCGTGCTGTGAGTTGGTGGGGGACAGGTGCATCTGCACATGTGTCTCCTACGCCGGGGAGGTTATTTAAGTAAAACAAGGACTGGCAAAGCCTGGCTTAGGCTGCAGCGGGGTTTGATCCCCCGCGTTGCGGCAGAGCCAGCAAGAAGCGGCAAAGAGCGGGTGCTGAGCGCTTCCCCCCCCGTTTTGGGTGCTGAGTTTAAGCTGAGCCTTGCCCCCAGCATCCTGCTCCCAGCAAAACGCACCGCAGGCCGTGGCCGAGAAAATCAGAGCGTTGCAAACCCCTCTCCCCAGAAAAGCAAGTTAGACCGGGACCCTTTGCATCGCAGGGAAAGGGAAAAGGAGGAAAAAAAGCTGGGAAAAGGAGGAAAAAAAGCTGGGAAAAGGAGGAAAAAAGGGAAAAAAAACCCCTCTCTCTCTGCCTCGGAGGAGCTTCGGGACCGGCGCCCGCAGCCGCACCTGCGCGGCGTGTTGCGGCAGCGCCCGGCTCCGCAGCTCCCTCCGAGCCCCGCGCTGGCACGCAAAGTATTTCACGCCGTGGGTTTACCGCGAGCTACGGCGTCTATTAATTTCGGTGTGTCTCCGGGGCGGGGGGGGGGGGAATAGCCAAGGGGAAAAAAAGCCCCCCAAGGAAGGCCCGGCGCGGGAAAGCGGGGGGCTGGCGGAGACGGCCCGGCGTGCCACCGGCCCCCGCCACCCGCCCGCCGGCGTGGCACCGAGCCCGGAGGTGGGATCAAGCCGAGCCCCGGCTAATCCCCTCCCCGTGGCCTCGGGGCTTTATAATCCGCCCCCCCGCCCGGGGCCGGCCGCCGCGGCACTCAGCATGGCCCAGCAGCGCCTGGTCCAGCTCTCCACGCAGCGCCCCACCAGCACCGTCTGCGTGCTGGGCACCGAGCTCTCCGTCGACGTCTGCGGGTAAGCAGCCGCGTCCGTGGCCCCCCTCCCCACCTTGATGCCGGGTTTAAACCCCCGGGGTGAGGCAAGACCCCCCGGTAAAAATAGCTCGCCGTGGGCTGAGCCGGGGCGAGGAGAAGCTTTTGCGGTCGGCTGAGCGGAGGAGCCCCGGGGTGCTTTGCCGGGGTGAAACATCAGCGCTTGCTGGCCTGCAAAAGGGATGCTTTACGGGGAGCTGCTAAACAGGAGGGGGAAAAAAGGGGGGGAAAAAAAAACCCAAAACCCCAAAATAGCTTTTCTAATGTCTTATTGCAAAAGTGGCCGGTAGGGATGGATGCTGCTCCTCCGGGTGCCTCGGTGGAGGACCGGACCAGAGCATCCCGCTCCGAGCCCCGGGGGTGATTAACCCCGAGCGGGACGGGGCCAAGCTTTTTCCCCTGCCGGCTCCTCCGTGGGGAGAGGAGAAATCATCCCCGAGGCTTCGCCGAGCTTTCCAGCCGCCCGGCCCCGCCGAGGCCGAGCTTTCCCATGCTCGGGGGGCTGCGGAGAAGTCAAACCGCAGCTTTTCCTGCCGGGGCACGTTGCCTGCGTGCGTGCGTGCGGTTTCTCAGCGTTTCTGGCCCCAAACCAGCTCCGAGCGCTTTTCCTGGGCAGGTTTCCGCTTCCCTGAAGCCCCACGCTGAGCTCAGGTGGGAGCTTGGCTTTTTCTGCCTTTTTTTTCGCTCCTGCTGCGAATACGAGCCGATCCGCGGGCCGACGCGCCGCGTCCTCTCCGCAGCATCCCCTGCATCCCGCATCGGCTCCATCCCCGTCCTCCGGAGCCGGGGCCGCGCTCCCGGCGGGCAAAATCCTGGGACGCCTGTGCTCACCCTCGGTTCCCGCGCAGGGCAGCGCCCAAAGATGCCGCCTCGTTTCACGCCCAGGGCACGGCGGGCGTGAAGATCTACGTGGTGCACGACACGCAGAGCGTGAAGCTGCCGTCGAGCGTGGCCCGCTGGCCCCTGGGTGCCGGCGTGGAGGTGCTGGTGGCCATGGAGGCCCTCAGCAAGGACGTGGGCGACGAGAAGGTGGGCGGCGGGTCGCGGGTCGCGACGGCTCCCGGTCCCCGCGCTCCCGCCGCCGGGCCGGCTCCCAGCGCAGCCTCTCCGCCGCAGGTCCGCGTCTCCTATTTCGGCGAGGACGGCGGGGTGCCCGTGGGCAGGGCGATGCTCTATCTCACCTGCGTGGGTAAGCAGCGCCGAGCCGGGCGGCCGCGCCGCGTGGGTACCGCCGCCTGCCCGCCCCGAGCATCCCTCCCTCCGCAGACGTCTCCCTGGACGCCGACACCAGCCGCAGCGGGGCCGTGAACAAGACGCTGGCGGAGAAGGTAGGATGCCGGGCGCCGGGGCGGGGGGGGGGGGGGGGGAAAGCTCCGGATCGGGATCCCGAATCCGCTCGCGATCCCGCCCTGCTCCCCGCAGCGCACCTGGACCTGGGGCCCCGAGGGCCACGGCCCCATCCTGCTCGTGAACTGCGACCGCGACGAGCCCGCCGCCGGCACCGATGCCGCCACGCGCTCCTACAAGGGTACCGCCAACCCTTCCCTGGGGCTTTTTGCATCTTTTTTTAACGCCGGAGAGCATTTGCAGCTGCTTTCCCTTATTTTTTATAATTTTCATTTTATTGCCCGTTTTCCCGGGGGGGGCCGTTTGCGAGGGATCCGCTCTCCCCGGGATGTTTTTCCCGGCGATGGGAGCGGCGGCTCCGCGGCCACCGAGGACCTCGCTCCTTTTTTCCCCCCACCCCAGACCTGAAGGACATGTCGCAGCTGGTGCTGCGCACCCGGGGGCCCCGCACCATCTTCGCCGGCCACCGCCTCGTCCTGCACGTGAGCTTCAGCGACGCGGATAAAGTCGGCGTTTTCTACGGCGGCAGTGAGTCCCGGGGCCATCTGCGGCATCGGCACCGGCCATCCACCACCCCCCCTTCCCGGCTTCCCCTTTCGAGGCTAAAATCATGGATGGGAGAAGCAGGCAACGGGGTAGCTGCAGATCCCTATCTCCAGGATCTGAACGCATCCCCTGGGATTTGGGGTTTTTCCCCCCAAGGATGCTGGGCACCGGGTGGCTTTGCCGCGTGCGGTCCATGTCCTCGCTCCGAGGTGCCCGGTGGGCAAAAAAAACGGGATGCACCGTGCTCCTCCTCCCTGCAAACCTTCTCCCGAGCATCCCTGCCCGGTCCCCGATGCCACCGCCTTGTCCCCGCAGACACCCCCTCGCCGGAGGAGTACAAGCACGTGCTGGGGGGCGAGAAGCTCTCGTACGCCGTGAAGCCCAGCCGCTACCAGGAGGAGAGCGTCTTCTACGTGGAAGGGCTCTGCTTCCCGGACGCCGGCTTTGCCGGGCTGCTGGCCTTGCACGTCACCCTCCTGGACAGCCCCGAGAAGGTACCGCCGGCGCCCGGCGCGGTTGCCCGCCGTGACGCCCGCCCCACCGCTCCTCTTCCTCCTCCAGGGCCTGCTGGAGACGCCCGTCTTCACGGACACGGTGGTTTTCCGCGTGGCCCCTTGGATCATGACGCCCAACACGTTGGCGCCCGTTGAGGTCTACGTGTGCAGGTGGGTGCCACCACCGCGGGGCGGGCGGGCGGGCGGCCGTCCCGGGGTCCCCCCTCAACCTCTTCCTCCTTTCGCTTCCAGCGTGGCCGGCAACGAGGACTTCGTGGCTGCCGTGAGCGCCCTGGCCGAGCGAGCCGGCTGCCCCGTCACCGTCTGCCCGCTGGTGGAGAACCGCCACGACCGCTGGATCCAGGTGGGCACGCGCGCGGCCCGGCCACCCCACCACCCGCCCGCCGACGCTCCGGCGGCTTTTCCCACCTCCCCGTCTCCATCGGCAGGACGAGATCGAGTTCGGCTACGTGCAAGCGCCCCATAAGACGTTCCCCGTGGTCTTCGACTCGCCCCGCGACCGGGGGCTCAAGGACTTCCCGGCCAAGAGCATCCTGGTACCCGGCTCCCCCGCGGTGGCACCCGGACCCGAGGCGGTGGCATCCTCATAAATATGTCGGGGGGGGGGCAGGAGGCTCCATGGGTGTAGCTGGAGAAGGGATTTGGGGCCGGGAAGGAGATTATTTGGGACCACCACGCTTGGGGTAGAGGAGGTCTTGCAGCCACCATGGGTTTTGGGGGGCTCGTGGGCACAGGGGGCTTTTTGAAGCGTATCGCTGCTTTGTGTGTGTGTGTCCCCCCCCCCGGTAAGGGCCCCGATTTCGGCTACGTGGCCCGGGCGGCGCGGGAAGGCGTCTCCAGCCTCGACTCCTTCGGGAACCTGGAGGTGAGCCCCCCCGTGACGGTGCGGGGCAAGGAGTTCCCGCTGGGGCGCATCCTCGTCGGCAGCAGCTTCCCCAGGTGAGCGCCGGCCTCGCCGCTCGTCCCCAACCCAACCGCGCTCCTTCGGCCTCATCCCGCTCCTCCTCTTCCTCCTCCTCCAAAAAAAAAAAGGTTCGGCGGCCGGAGGATGGCGAAAGCCGTCCGGGATTTCCTGATGGCCCAAGGGGTGCAAGCGCCCGTGGAGCTCTTCTCCGACTGGCTCGCCGTCGGCCACGTCGACGAGTTCCTCAGCTTCGTCCCCGCTCCCGATCGGAAGGTGATGCCCCCCACCCCGGCTGTTTCGAGGCCTTCGGCCCTCGGGTTTGCCGGCACGGACCTTCTCCGCCGTCTCCCCGCAGGGTTTCCGGCTGCTCCTGGCCAGCCCCAGCGCCTGCTACCGCCTGCTCAAGGAGAAGCAGGACGAAGGCTACGGCGAGGCGGTGATGTTCGAGGGTAGGGTGGGCGCCCCGTGCGCGGCGGGAGGGGGAAAAATAATAACAACCATCATCGTCACCATCATCATCATGGTTGTCATCACCATCATCATCATTGTCGTCACCATCACCATCATCACCACCATCGTCGTCATCATCACCACCATCGTCGTCATCATCACCACCATCGTCGTCATCACCATCACCATCATCATCCTTGTCATCATCATCATCACGCACCCTTGGGTGTTTTCCACCACTCATCATCACCATCACCCACCGTTGGGTGTTTTCCACCACCGCAGGGCTCAAGGAGGTCCCCAAGCCAACGGTCAACGAGCTCCTGGCCGACGAAGCCCTGCGCAAGTACAACGCCTTCGCCCAGGTGAGCGGGGCGGCGCGGCTCCCGCCGCGGGGCAGGGGCCCCGGCGTCCCCCCGCCCCAGCTCACGGCCGGCGCCCCTCGGCAGAGCTGCATCAGCTGGAACCGGGACGTCCTCAAGCGGGAGCTGGGCCTGGCCGAGAAGGACATCGTGGACGTGCCGCAGCTCTTCAGAGGCGACGGCGACGCGGGCGCCCGGGCGTTTTTCCCCGGCGTGGTAAGGACCCCGGCGGCCGGCGGCGACGCGAAGAGGGGGGCCGCATCCTGCGCTCACGGGCGTCCCGCCGCAGGTCAACATGCTGGTGCTGGGCATCCCCAAAAATGGGGGATGGTGGACCCCAAAAGGGTCCCCAGACCTTTCCCTCCCCTTGGCTTCTTCTCCTCCATCCCCTCTTTCTCCATCCATCCCGCTTTGCTCCTTGGGGGCCTCTTGATGGCCTGACGGCGCAGCCAAGTGAATCAAGCGCCGGGCGGCTTCTTGCCGCGTAGAAAAACCTTCTGGCCCTTCCTCGCTGCACGTTCCCCAGCCTCTGCTGTCCTCCGCAGGTCAACATGCTGGTGCTGGGCAGACACCTGGGCATCCCCAAGCCCTTCGGGCCGGTCATCCGCGGGCAGTGCTGCCTGGAGGAGAAGGTCCGCTCCTTGCTGGAGCCCCTGGGGCTCACCTGCACCTTCATCAACGACTACTTCTCCTACCACGTGCTCGCCGGCGACGTCCACTGCGGCACCAACGTCCGCCGCAAGCCCTTCGCCTTCAAGTGGTGGCACGCGGTGCCCTGAGCCCGGCGGCGGTCCAGCGCCCGGCCGCCCCCCCCCCCCGCATCCCCGCTCCATCCTCCCCGCATCCCGCCCCCCCCGCCCCGAGCGCGGGGATTAAACACGAGCGTGATGGAAAGCCAGCGCCGAGTGGGCTCGTGCGGCGCCGGGCTTCGTACCCACCGCCTCGAGGTCCCCCCCCAACCCAAAAATACCGGGGGGGGGGCCGGGCGGTGATTTGGGGAGGGCCCGCGGAGCCGCGTGCCGGCAGGCTGCTGCCCTCTAACGGCTACGGAGCCGCTCCTTCCTCCGGGAAACCCTCGGGACCGGCAAAAAAAAAAAAAGAAGATTAAAAAAAATTTAAGCTTAACCCCCCCCACATCCCATTTAAGATTAAAGTTGCGGCTCGGTGCCGCCGCGAGCCGAACCGGCGCGGAGAGAGCGGAGCCCAAAGCTTTACACAACGACGGCGTTTATTTAAACATTTACTCCGAGAAGTATAAAAAAACCCCCGAAAACAAACAGAACGACCGAAAAAAAAAAAAAAAAAGACACTTACAGCACTAAACCGGGGACCTTTTGTCGCACCTAAATTAAAAACCCGTTCCGGGAGCCTGGTACTTTATTATTATTTTTTTTTTCCAGCCCCTCCTCCTCCACTCGCCCACGGGCAGGACGAGGCGGCAGCCGGGCAGAGAAGTCCCCAAAAAGCACGAATAAAATTCCCTTTTTTTGCTTGCGGGCGGCATCCCGCCGGCCTCGACAAAGCCAAGCAAAACGACCTTTTTTTAATGTGTTTTTTTTTAAGAGAGGGCTGAAAATGGGTTTTTTTTTGCCCTCCTCTGGAAACCCTTTCCCGGGGCCGTCACGCTGCCTCCGAACATATCGCACGCGGCGAGCGGGGAAGGTGAATATTGCTAAAAAAAAGCCCCGGAGCCGAACGTGCAACTTCTCCGCCCGGCTGCTCTCCTTGTCCCGGAGGATTTTTTTTTTTAACCCTATCCAAAAAAAACCAAAACAACCCCAAACTTCATTAAAAAAAACCCCGTTTCGGTTAAGTACTGCAAGACTCCCAGAACGGCCGCGGAGCAGAAACCGGGCAGCGTCGCCTCCGCGGAAAAGGCACCTCGTTTCTGCAGCACAGTGCGAGAGGCGGCGGGGGCTCGGGGCAGAGAAGCAGGCGGCAGCCGAGAAAAGACGGGAACGGGAAAATGGGGGGGAAAAAAAAAAGAAAACCACCCCCCGAAACCCTGGGCGAAGCTTCGGGGCGCCGCTCGTCATACCTGAGACCCCCCCGGTGAGGGAAGGGGGCGGCCGGGGTGCCGGGAAAAAGGAAGATTAAAAAAAAAGGAAAGAAAAGAAAAAAAAGCCACCGGGGCCGCCGGGCGTTTTTATATATATATTTTTTTATAATTTAAGAGCTGCCCGCTGCTGTTTAACGCCACGTTTCCCGGCAAAGGGGGAAAGGGGGGGGGGCCGGGTCGCAGCCTCCTCCCGGTCCTGAGATCCCGGCCGGGCTCGGTGGTGGTGGGGGGGGCGGGGGGGGGTTATCCCTTGCAAAGAGCCGCCCCCCCCGGCGGGAAAAGGAGACCTTCCCAGAGGAGGGTTCCCGAAAAGCAGGGGGTTCCCGAAAATCGGAGTGCCCAAGCCGCAGGATGCCCCGGCGGGATGGTGAAACCCCGCGGGAAAAGCGGCGTCTCGCAGGGTTTCGCCTGCTCCCGGCCGGGGGGGGGGGCGGGGGGGGGGGATCCAGCTCCGCTCCGGGCTCGACCCGCATTTCCCCCCCCCCCCCCCCCCCCACAAATTGCAAAATTTTTTTTAAAAAAAGCCAAAAAATAAAAGCCTGCATCTGCCCAAAGGCCCCGCTCCGGAGAGGTCTTCGACGTGCCGAAGGAGCCAAGGCTTTGGAAAGCGGGAGGCGAGCCGGGGCCGGGGGGGGGGGGGGGGGCGCCGGCGGGGGGGGGGGGGCCTCACAGCGTGCGCGGGTTGTACTCGGGCAGCTTCTTCAGCCTCTCCTTCTCCCCTTCGCTCTCGTCGCGGGCGATCACCAGCGAGTGCGCGTAGCCCATGGCCACCTGGGCGAGTTGGGGGGGGGGGATAAAAAAAATTGGGGGGGCCCACACCCGGCTTTTTACCCCCCCCTCCACCTCCCAGAGGCGCCGCTTTGGCGGGTTTCCCAGCCAGCGTGCTTGCACTGGTGTCTCGAGCGTGTCAGGTCTCAGCACACCCCCCTCCCCGGGCGCTTTTTGGCCAAAAAAAGGAGAAAAAATGTGGTTTTTATTGCGGGGGGGGGGGATGAGCATGAATATTTCGGACGCTTCCCCACCTGCTCCGTGTAGATCCCGTCCAAGGTCTTCACCTCCTGGGCGGCCGTGGACGACTTGGGCTTGTGGTCGCCGTAGCCCTGCGGGAGCGAGCGGCCGGCGTTGAGCCCCCCCCCCGCGCTGCCCCCCCCCCCTTAAACCCCCCCCCCGCGCCCATCCGGGCCCTCACCAGCTCCCCGAAGGTCGGCGACGGCCCCCAGCTGATGGTGCTCTCGTCGGCCGCCACGAGGATGCTGCTTTTCCTGCGGGGAAGCGGCGCCCGTCGCCGGAAAATCCCGCGGGACGCATGGCGGGGGGGGGGGGGAAAGGGGCGCCGCCTTCCCCGCGGGGCTTTTCCGCCCTCCCCGCCGTCATTCGGGTGGGAAAAGCGGAGATTCGGGCTTCGGCGGCGACGCTTTCCCGCAGAGCCGCGCTGCTCCATTGGGGGGGGGGGGGAAATGCCGGGGAAAAAAAAAAAAAAAGATGGATTTGGGGAACTGATCGCTTACCCGCAGGCCAAGCTGCGGATCTTCCAGCCGCACAGATCCTGCACCGCTTTGGGGTACATGGTGGACTCGCGGGAGGTGTTGGTGGCTCCCCAAAAAAAGAGGCCACCTGCAAACGGGGGGGGATTAAAAAAAAACAAAACCCGGCACGGGGAAGGCGAGCGCCGTCCCGCGCCCGCCCGCTTTCGCGGCGCCCGACCTGTCTCGCTGACGGCGAAGGAGCACGTGTAGCCGGCGTAGACCTGCGCCGCGCCGCGGCCCGGGAGGTCGAAGAGCTTCACCAGGCGCGGCACCATCTCGTCCTTCTGCTCGGCGTGGCCCAGGCGGCCGTAGCCGCCGAAGCCCCAGGAGAAGACGCGTCTCTGGGAGTCCAGCACCAGCTGGGGAGAGCGGGGACGGGGTGGGCGGCGGGGGCTGAGCGGGGCGGCGGGGGGGGCGGCGGGGGGGGGGGGTTTTTTTTTTTTTACCGTGTGGTTGGCGCCGCAGGCCACGTCGCGCACCACCACGTTGGGCACGGGCAGGACCTGGCCGTCCTTGGTCTTCTCGACGAAGATGGCCACGCGGCGCGGCAGCAGCTCGCAGTCGTACTCGATGCGCTGCGCCCGGGCGATGAACTTGCCGTCCGAGTTGTGGCCTGCGGGGAGCGGGGTGAGACCGGGGGGGGGACAAGGGGGGGGGGAAAAGGGGGAAAAAAGAAAAGGGGGGGGAGAAAAAAAGAGGGGGGGAAGTGGGGGGGAAGGAAAAGAAGGGGGGAAAGAAAAAGGAGATGGAAGAAAAAGAAGGGAAGAAAAGGAGATGGAGGAAAAGGAGATGGAGGAAAAGGAGATGGAGGAAAAGGAGATGGAGATGGAAGAAGAGGAGATGGAAGAAGAGGAGATGGAAGAAGAGGAGATGGAAGAAGAGGAGATGGAAGAAGAGGAGATGGAAGAAGAGGAGATGGAAGAAAAGGAGATGGAAGAAAAAGAAAAGGGGAGGAAGAAAAGGAGATGGAAGAAAAGGAGAGGGAAGAAAAAGAAGGGAAGAAAAGGAGATGGAAGAAAAAGAAAAGGGGGGAAGAGAAAAAGGGGGGGAAGAGAGAAAAAGGGGGGGAAGAGAGAAAAAGGGGGGGAAGAAGAAGAAAGGGGGGGAAGAAGAAGAAAGGGGGGAGAAGAAGAAGAAAGGGGGGAGAAGAGAAGAAGAAAGGGGGAAGAAGAGAAGAAGAAAGGGGGAAGAAGAGAAGAAGAAAGGGGGGAGAAGAAGAGAAGAAGAAAGGGGGGAGAAGAAGAGAAGAAGAAAGGGGGGAGAAGAAGAGAAGAAGAAAGGGGGGAGAAGAAGAGAAGAAGAAAGGGGGGAGAAGAGAAGAAGAAAGGGGGGAGAAGAGAAGAAGAAAAGGGGGGAGAAGAGAAGAAGAAAAGGGGGAGAAGAAGAAAGGGGGGAGAAGAAGAAAGGGGGGAGAAGAAGAAAGGGGGGAGAAGAAGAGTAGAAGAAAAGGGGGAGAAGACGAAAGGGGGGAAGAAGAGAAGACGAAAGGGGGGAAGAAGAGAAGACGAAAGGGGGGAAGAAGAGAAGACGAAAGGGGGGAAGAAGAGAAGACGAAAGGGGGGAAGAAGAGAAGACGAAAGGGGGGAAGAAGAGAAGACGAAAGGGGGGAAGAAGAGAAGACGAAAGGGGGGAAGAAGACGAAAGGGGGGAAGAAGACGAAAGGAAGAAAAGGAGATGGAAGAAAAAGAAAAGGGGGGAAAGAAAAAGGGGGGAAGAAGAAGAAAGAGGGGAAGAAGAAGAAAGGGGGGGAAGAAGAAAAGAAGAAAGGGGGGAAGAAGAAGAAAGGGGAGGGAAAGAAAACGGGGGGAAAGAGAAAAAGGGGGGAAAAAGTGAAGAAAAAAGGGGGGAAGAGAGGAAAAAAGGGGGGAAGAGAGGAAAAAAAGGGGGGGAAGAGAGGAAAAAGGGGGGGAAGAGAGGAAAAAAGGGGGGAGGAAAAAAACCCCCCTTTCTCCCCCCCGGCACCCGCCGTACCCAGCTGGCCGTATTCGGGGCAGCCGAAGGAGTAGAGGTTGCCCTTGCAGTCCATGATCATGCTGAACTCGGCGCCGCACGCCAGCTTGGTGATGGGCTGCCCGTTGTACATGATCTGCGGGAGACCGGCGCTCAGCGGCTCCGGGGGGGGGGTCGGAGCCCCCCCAGAGCCCACAACCCCCCCCCGGTGGATTTTCCCCATTGCATTTCCCATTTTGCTTGCAAAACCGGGAAAAAGGGGGGAAAAACCCAGCAATTAGGGGCTGCATCCCGCCGTCTCCCGGGGCGAAACCTTGGGTTTTCCGCTCTCAGGGCTGCGGGAAACGTTGCAAAAGGGGCAAAAAGAAACGCGGAATTTATTCCCGCCGGGAATAACGCGGGAAGGAGGCGGGAAGGAGGCGGATCACCTGCGTGGGGCTGGGCACGGCGTCCGTCTGGTTGCCGAGGCCGAGCTGCCCCATCTTGTTCTCCCCGAAGGCGAAGACGGAGCCGCTCTCTGCGAAACCGGCCGAGGGGGGGGGGGAAAAAATGGGTTTAAATGGGGGTGATGCAGAAACGGGGGTTTTTCCCCCCCCCGGTCGCCGGCCCGGTACCCGTGAGAGCCAGCGTGTGATTGCGGCCGCAGGCAGCCAGCACGACGGCCTCCCCGCCGAGCGCCTCGACGAGCCGCGGTGCCTCCACGCGCTTGCTGTCCCCGTGGCCCAGCTGCCCCTTCTCGTTGCGACCTGCCAAAAAAAGCAAGTTTTCCCGCTGCGAAAAACCCCATTTTTGGGGACGGGGGGGGGGTTTCGGGGGGGGGCGGCTCACCCCAGCTCCAGAGCTTGCCCTCGGCGGTGATGAGCAGGCTGTGAGCGGCGCAGGGGCCCGACACCACCGTCCGCACCCGAATCCCTGCGAGACACCCGTACCTGTGCGGCCCCCACAGGTTTTGGCCCAGGTTACGATACGCGACTGCGGCGGCAACGGGGAAAAAAAATATAAAATAACCAAAAAAACACATAAACATACGGAAAAAAACCAAAAAAAAGGCGATGCACGCGTGAATTTTGCAACGCGGCCCGGAACGAGCCGCGAAGCGGCGAAACGCGAGTCGCCCTCCGGACGCTGTTCCCAAACTCATCCCGGCTCCGTCGGGGCGGATCAAGCGCCCCGAGCTGCCGCTTTGGGGGGTTTTTTGCAGCTTTTTAGCAGTTCAGGAGCTCCTGGAGCTTCGGGACGGGCAGCGGCATCTCCCCGGGCAGGACGCGGCGGGTATTTCTCACCTTGCTGCTTAGGCACTTCTTTCCGGCCGATCAAATCCCAGTTGGTGGCTCCGAAAATGAGCAGTTGTCCCCGGCACTTGGAGCCTTCCAGTTTCTGCCAGGGGCAGAGGGAAAAAAAAAAACCATCAGCTTCCTCGGAGGAAGGAGCGAAGAGGAGGGTTTGCAGGGCTGAGGCGGCCGCGGGAAAACGGGGGCGGAAATTCCCGCGCATCCCGAGCCGATCTCACATTTATCAATCGAATTTATCAAATTGGGGGTTTTTTTTGGCCCCCGATCCGAGGAGCGACAGCACGATGCCGCCGAGGAGGAAGGGGAAACGCCGGCGGAAAAGGGCCGGCGGCGCCGCGAGCTCCCGAAGGGGCAGCCGGGCTGGGAAAAGCGGCCGCCCGGGGCTGCCGCCCATCTGCAAAATCCCGTTTTTCCCGGGGAAAAATATCCCGGCGCCGAGTTTGCCCGGAGAGGAGCCGGGAAAAACCGAGTTTTTTATTTTAGCCAAAAAAAGTGCCGGAGGTTTCGGCCCCGGGATGCAGCGGGATGCACCAAGCTGCTCCAAAGCGGGGCCTAAACGCGGCTTAAATCCGCTTTTCCGTCGCGGAGGTGCCCCAAAACGCCGGGAAACCACCCGGATCCGTCGGCGGCGCCGCCGCTTTGCGCTAAACCGGAGCGGTTTTCCCGGCTTTTCGCCCAGGAGGGAGTTAGAGGGAGCTATAAACTCCGGCCGGAAAAGCCGAGCGGCTGCCGGAGCGCCGGGATGGACGGACGGACGGACGCGCCGGCGAGGGGGGGGGGGGGACGGATACAGTTCGGCCTCGGGGCAATTTGGGGTTCGGAAAAGTGGGAAAAGGGGGTGCAAGCGCCCCGCTGCCGGGGGGGGAACAAGCCGAGGGGCATGGAGGTAAAAATTGCCCAAAACGGGTCAATCTTCAAAAAAAAAAAAAATTGGGGGGGTTAAGCCCCCCCCCCCAAAAAAACCCATCCCGAAAGGGATTTTTACGGATTCCCCTCGGCACGAGCCGGGCCAAAGCGGGGGGTCTCCGCTCCCGCGGGAAAGGGGGGGCTGCCGAGGATGCAATCCGGGGGGGGGGCAATGGAGGGGGGGAAATTTGGGGGTTCATGGGGGGTGCGATGAAGGGGTGCACGGGGGGGGCACAACGGGGGGGTAAAACAGGGGGCCTAGGGGGGTGCCTTAGCGGTATAGCGGGGGCTCGGGGGGGGCACGAGGGGGGTGCAACGAAGGCAGGCGTTAGGGGTGCACGGGGTGCAAAGAGGGGGTGCAGTGGGAGGGTGCAAAGAGGGGTGCAATGAAGGGGGCCCATGGGGGGTGCATGGGGGGGTGCAATGAAGGGGGCCCATGGGGGGGTGCAAAGAGGGGTGCAATGAAGGGGGGCATGGGGGGGTGCATTAAAGGGGTGCAATGAAGGGGTTCACGGGGGGGTGCAATGAAGGGGTGCAATGAAGGGGGGTGCAATGAAGGGGTCCATGGGGGGGTGCAATAAAGGGGTGCAATGAAGGGGTGCATGGGGGGGTGCATTAGGGGGGTGCAATGAAGGGGTCCAAGGGGGTGCAATGAAGGGGTTCACGGGGGGGTGCAATGAAGGGATGCATGGGGGGTGCAATGAAGGGGTTCACTGGGGGGGTGCATTAGGGGGTGCAATAAAGGGGTGCAATAAAGGGGTGCATTGGGGGGGTTAACTGGAGGGTGCAGGAGAGGGTGCAATAAAGGGGTGCATGGGGGGGTGCATGGGGGGTGCAATGAAGGGGTCCGAGGGGGTGCAACGAAGGGATGCATGGAGGGTGCAATGAAGGGGTTCACAGGGGGGTGCAATGAAGGGGTGCGTGGGGGGGGTGCAATGAAGGGGGCCATGGGGGGTGCATTAAAGGGGTGCAATGAAGGAGTTCAGTGGGGGTTGCAACAAGGGGGTGCAATGAAGGGGTGCAATGAAGGGGCGCATGGGGGGTGCATTGGGGGGTGCAATGAAGGGGTGCAAGAGGGTGCAATGAAGGGGTTCACTGGAGGGGTGCAATGAAGGGGTCCGTGGGGGGGTTGCACTGAAGGGGTGCAATGAAGGGGTCCGAGGGGGTGCAATGAAGGGGTGCATTATGGGGGGGTGCAATGAAGGGGTCCATGGGGGGGTTGCAATAAAGGGGTGCAATGAAGGGGTGCATTAGGGGGGTGCAATGAAGGGGTTAACTGGAGGGTGCATGGGGGTGCAATAAAGGGGTGCAATAAAGGGGTGCATGGGGGGGTGCATGGGGGGGTGCATGGGGGGGTTAACTGCAGGGTGCAGGAGGGGGTGCAATAAAGGGGTGCAATAAAGGGGTTCACTGGGGGGGTGCAATGAAGGGATGCATGGGGGGTGCAATGAAGGGGTTCACTGGGGGGGGTGCAATGAAGGGGTGCAATGAAGGGGTGCATTAGGGGGGTGCAATGAAGGGGTTAACTGGAGGGTGCAGGAGAGGGTGCAATAAAGGGGTGCAATAAAGGGGTGCATGGGGGGGTGCAATGAAGGGGTCTGAGGGGGTGCAACGAAGGGATGCATGGGGGGTGCAATGAAGGGGTTCACAGGGGGGTGCAATGAAGGGGTGCAATAGGGGGGTGCATTGGGGGGGTGCACGAAGGGGTGCAGCGGGGGGGGGAGGAGGCACATCGGGGCGCAAAGGGGGGGGGCAGAAGCCGGCGGGGGGGGGGGGGGGGGGCGCAGCTGCTCACCACACGCTCCTTGCTGTGCTCGGGCTCGCAGATGACCACGGCCTGGCCGCGCGCGGGGCCGCCGGGGGGGCCGGGGGGGCCGGCGCGGGGGGGCCGCCTGCCAGCCGCCCCCCCCCCGCCGCCCCCCCCGGGGCTGCCGGCGCGGGGCCGCCGCTCCCGCGGCGCCTCCTCGTCGCTGCTGCCGCCGCTGCTGCCGCCGCCGCGCTCCGGGCGAGGCCGCCGCCGCCCCCCCGCCGCCGCCGGGCCCCCCCGCTGCCGCGGCGCCGTCCCGTTGCCCGCGCCGGGCTCCCAGGGCGCCGCCGTCGCCTTCCTGCGGGGCATCGCTGGGACCCCCCCGGCGGGCGGAGCGCGAGCCTTCCCCCCCCCCCCCAAAAAAAAAGAAAAAAAAACAACCCAAAAAACCATTAATTCCCCCCTCATTGCAACCCCCCCCCCCCCCCCGTTGCACTCGGCCTGGCTTTGCGTGGAAGGTTAAGGGGGGGGGGGGGAAATAATAAATAAAGCCCCCCCCCCCGGGCCGAAAATAAAAAGAAATGAAGAAATTGCAAGCCGGGAAGTGAGTTTTGCTGCGCCGCCCCCCCCCTCCGCCCCGCTGCGAAGGGAAGCAGAAGCTTGGGGGGGGATGCAAAAGCTTGGGGGGGTGCAAAAGCTTGGGGGGGTGTAAAAGCTTGGGGGGGGGATGCAAAAGCTTGGGGGGGGGATGCAAAAGCTTGGGGGGGTGTAAAAGCTTGGGGGGGGGATGCAAAAGCTTGGGGGGGGATGCAAAAGCGAGGGGGAGTGCAAAAGCTTGGGGGGGGATGCAAAAGCGGGGGGGGGTGCAAAAGCGAGGGGGGGGTGCAAAAGCGAGGGGGGTGCAAAAGCGAGGGGGGGTGATGCAAAAGCTTGGGGGGGGTTGCTGCAAAAGCGGGGGGGGTGATGCAAAAGCGAGGGGGGGGAGCAAAAGCGGGGGGAAAAAAAGCAAAAGCGAAATTAAAAAAAAGAGGTAAAAGCGGAAAAAAAGCAGCCCCCCCCCCCCTCCGCGGCCGCGGACCCCCACACCTGCTCTCGGGGGGGGGTTTTGCTGCCGGCTGCCGCCGCGGCCTTTTTTTTGTCTGCTGGGTTGGGGGGGGTATTGGGGGGGGGGATCGGTTGGGTTTTGTTTCTTTTTTTGGCTTTTTTTTGGGGGGGGGGGGGCGGGATAAATCAAGGCGAAGCCGGTGCCGCGCGCGCGGCCGCTGCCGCCGCGGTGCTGCGGGGGGGGGGGGCCCAGCCCGCGCCCCCCCCCCGCGCTCCGACTCCCCCCCCCTTATTTTTTAATATATATTGATTTTGAACAATGGGATCTCTGTCTGTCTCCCGTTAAACCACGTGGATCCGCCTTCCTTCCTCCTCCTTTTCTTATTTTTTTTAACCCCCCCCTTTCCCCCCTCCCCTTAACCCCCCCCCAACTTCTCCCCCCCCCCCCGGCCACGATTGCAAACCTGGTTTTTAGGGCGAAGGGTGCAGCATAAAGCCAAGCCACAACTCGGGGCCTTTGCAATATTTTTGGTGGTGTTTCCTGTTGCAGGAAAAAAAAAAAAAAAAAAAAAAAGGAGGGTTTTGGGTGTGTTTTTTTCTTTTTTTTTTTTTCCTCCTCTCTTTCTTTCTTTCCCTTTCCTCCCCGAGCGCCCACCCACCAGATGCACTTAAAATGTAAATACGAGCCGCCAGCACAAATGCTACAACACAAAACAGAAACACATGTACGGGCAGGAAAGGAGGGAAGGGAAAAAAAAGGGGCAGCGGAGGAGGCGGCTCCGCCGCTCGCACAGCTCCATCTCCAGGCCGGGAAGACTCGGCGGGGGCAGAGCGGCGCGGGGGGGGGGGCAGAGCGGGCGGGGGGGGGTTCCCCTGCTTGCAGGGAGGAGAGATGCACGCAGGAAGGGTCTTGCAAGGAGAATTTCTTTTCCAGGAGGGAAGATGCACGCAGGAAGGGTCTTGCAAGGAGAATTTCTTTTCCAGGAGGGAAGATGCACGCAGGAAGGGTCTTGCAAGGAGAATTTCTTTTCCAAGACGAAAGATGCACGCAGGAAGGGTCTTGCAAGGAGAATTTCTTTTCCAGGAGGAGAGATGCACACAGGAAGGGTCTTGCAAGGAGAATTTCTTTTCCAGGAGGGAAGATGCACGCAGGAAGGGTCTTGCAAGGAGAATTTCTTTTCCAGGAGGGAAGATGCACGCAGGAAGGGTCTTGCAAGGAGAATTTCTTTTCCAAGACGAAGGATGCACTCAAGAAGGGTCTTGCAAGGAGAATTTCTTTTCCAGGAGGAGAGATGCACGCAGGAAGGGTCTTGCAAGGAGAATTTCTTTTCCAGGAGGAGAGATGCACGCAGGAAGGGTCTTGCAAGGAGAATTTCTTTTCCAAGAGGAGAGATGCACGCAGGAAGGGTCTTGCAAGGAGAATTTCTTTTCCAGGAGGAGAGATGCACGCAGGAAGGGTCTTGCAAGGAGAATTTCTTTTCCAAGAGGAGAGATGCACGCAGGAAGGGTCTTGCAAGGAGAATTTCTTTTCCAGGAGGGAAGATGCACGCAGGAAGGGTCTTGCAAGGAGAATTTCTTTTCCAGGAGGGAAGATGCACGCAGGAAGGGTCTTGCAAGGAGAATTTCTTTTCCAGGAGGGAAGATGCACGCAGGAAGGGTCTTGCAAGGAGAATTTCTTTTCCAGGAGGGGAGATGCACGCAGGAAGGGTCTTGCAAGGAGAATTTCTTTTCCAGGAGGAGAGATGCACGCAGGAAGGGTCTTGCAAGGAGAATTTCTTTTCCAGGAGGAGAGATGCACGCAGGAAGGGTCTTGCAAGGAGAATTTCTTTTCCAAGAGGAGAGATGCACGCAGGAAGGGTCTTGCAAGGAGAATTTCTTTTCCAGGAGGGAAGATGCACGCAGGAAGGGTCTTGCAAGGAGAATTTCTTTTCCAGGAGGGAAGATGCACGCAGGAAGGGTCTTGCAAGGAGAATTTCTTTTCCAGGAGGGAAGATGCACGCAGGAAGGGTCTTGCAAGGAGAATTTCTTTTCCAGGAGGGGAGATGCACGCAGGAAGGGTCTTGCAAGGAGAATTTCTTTTCCAGGAGGAGAGATGCACGCAGGAAGGGTCTTGCAAGGAGAATTTCTTTTCCAAGAGGAGAGATGCACGCAGGAAGGGTCTTGCAAGGAGAATTTCTTTTCCAGGAGGAGAGATGCACACAGGAAGGGTCTTGCAAGGGGAATTTCTTTTCCAAGAGGAGAGATGCACGCAGGAAGGGTCTTGCAAGAAGAATTTCTTTTCCAGGAGGGAAGATGCACGCAGGAAGGGTCTTGCAAGGAGAATTTCTTTTCCAGGAGGAGAGATGCACGCAGGAAGGGTCTTGCAAGGAGAATTTCTTTTCCAAGAGGAGAGATGCACGCAGGAAGGGTCTTGCAAGGAGAATTTCTTTTCCAGGAGGAGAGATGCACGCAGGAAGGGTCTTGCAAGGAGAGTTTTTTTGCAAGGGGAAAATAAGCACGGAGGAGGGTTCTTGCAATGAGAACTTTTTTTGCAGGAGGAAAGATGCAGGCCAGAGGGGTCTTGCAAGGAGATTTTTCTTTTCCAGGAGGGAAGATGCACGCAGGAAGGGTCTTGCAAGGAGAATTTCTTTTCCAAGAGGAGAGATGCACGCAGGAAGGGTCTTGCAAGAAGAGTTTTTTGCAGGGGGGGACAGATGCACATAGGAAGGGTCTTGCAATGAATATTTTCTTTTCCAGGAGGAAAGATGCATGCCAGGGGGGTCTTGCAAGGAGTATTTTTTTTCCAAGAGGAAAGATGCACGCAAGAGGGGTCTTGCAATGAGATTTTTCTTTTGCAGGGGGGAATATGCACGCAAGAAGGGTCTTGCAAGAAGAGTTTTTTTGCAGAGGGGAATAATGCACATAAGAGGGGTCTTGCAAGGAGAATATTTTTTTTTCCAAGAGGAAAGATGCACGGAAGAGGGATCTTGCAAGAAGAGTTTTTCTGCAAGGGGAAAAGATGCACGCAAGAAGGGTCTTGCAAAGCGATTTTTTTTTCCGGGGGGAAAGATGCACCCATTCACCTTCTTGCAAGGAAGGCGTTTTTTTGGGGGGGGGGGGGGGGCAGATGCACCCATTCCCCTTCTTGCCAAATGAGCTTTTTTTTCCACAAAACCTGGGCCTGACCCCGCTGGGCATCTTCATTACTGCCATTCCCGCGCCGGGGCATCGTTCTCCGCGGTCCCGGCTCTGCCGCGATGCGCAAGGCGCTGCACAGGCACCCCAGAAAGTTTCAGCGCTATTTAAAAAAAAACCCAAAACCCCCCAGGGATGGAGATCCTGCGCTTCGAAATTGCATCCAATTCCCTCTCCGGGGAATTCTTCCCGCTGCGACCCGGAAAAGTGGTTTTGCAGCAAAACCTGCAACCGGGGCCGAGGATGGGGAAGGTTTTTTCCCCCCTTTTTCTGCACCCAAGTATCCGGGCGCGCCGGTGCAGGAACCGGTTTCCCTGGGGCCGCCCCGGCGAGACGATTTGGGGAGCGAAGAACTGGTCCGGCCTGTTGGCCGGCGGCTTCACCTCGAAAGGCCTCGGCCGCGCCGAGGGGGCGGATTTCGGCTCCGGGTTGCAACAACCCGCCGGGGAAGCGCGAGGGGGATTTTGCAAGGGAATCGGGAGAAATGCAGGTAGCGGGCGGCTGCAGGGGGTCGCGTTTTGGATGCACCGGGATGGGCTTGCGAAAGCAAACGCGGCCAAGGCCAAGTTTGCAAAAGGAAGCTTTGCACGAGCTAGGGTGGGGAAAAATAAATCTGAATTCAAAAGCAAAATCTTTCCAAGCTGCCGTTGCAGCTGCATAAATTAGGGTGAAGCAGGAGGATGAGCAAAACTAGCTCCGGTGGGTTTCTTGCATCCCGAAGCCCCGTGGCCGGGGTATCCCGCTCCGACGTGCCGGACGATGCCAGCAGAGGGCATCCCCAGCCCGGCTCCCTGGCCGCGGATGCGGATATAAAAAACATGGATATACACGTGCACGCACATATACGTATATATTTTTGCACGGACCGGTTATCTTTAAATACGCCCCATGCACGTGGACATCGCTTGCCTCGCAAGTTCATTTTCCTGACGTGTTTTTGGGTCGAAGGCTGCCCCAAAACGAGATTTCATTCATATATTGCATTTATTTATATACAAAGCGAGCGCCGTGACTCAAAGGAAAGCATTTTCCAGGGAGTGTCGGTGTTTTGCCAGGCTGGTTGGTCCGGTTTCGGGTGCAATAACCTGGCAGACGTGTTTTATTTGGTTGCAATTAGTGTTTTCAAGCCGAGCCGGCGCCGGCCGTGACGGGCAGCAGCCTGGCTGGTCCCCGACCATCCCGGGGTGCCGAGAGGGGAAAATTCCCAATAGTGTCCGGCATCCAAAGAAGTCACCGGCCTTGAACGCGGATCCATCCGGATCCCGTTGTTTGCCGGTTCCCATCCCGGCACGTTCATCCGCTGGCCAACCCTCTGCGTTTTCTCTCCTCCTTTATTTCTTTTCCTCTCTTTTATCCTTTCCTCCCTTTTTCCCTCTTCCTCCCTTTTTCCTTTTCCTCCCTTTTTCGCTTTCACTCTCTTTTTTCCCTTTTCCTCCCTTCCCCGATGCCGCAAATGATTCCCATGCTGAGCCTCGCTGCCGGGGATGGTTGGGCCTTCGGGAAAGCCGATATATTGGGATAAAATCCTATCTCACCTGCTGTGTTAAAAAGAAAAGAAAACCATAGGGTTGAGGTGGGAAAACCTCCAGGTGCCGGGGAGCTGCCTCGATGCCCCGCGCTGAGCGGCGAGATAAGGGCAGCCCGTGGCTTTTCGAGCAAGGCGCAAGCGGCTCGGGTGTATAAACTTCCAGATGTCAAAAGTCCCCGTTCCTTGGGAATTTGGGAAGCTCCTGCTGCAAAGTGGAGGTGGCAAAACCCTCCGAGTATGGGGGAGCGACGGGGTTAACGGAGGCAAAAGTAGCAGAGCGGCAGCCCTGGCGCGCAGAGGGTTAAACGGGAGGGAGGGAAAACCCTGCCTGGGAGGGGGGATCCGGCAGGAAAAATGCTGGCTGGCATCCTCGGCTTATTCTGGGGTGCGGGAACCCAAATCCGTGCGCTCCACTCGGCCCATCCCGGGGTTATGGGGACCCAAATCTGTGCGCTCCACTCGGCCCATCCCGGGGTTATGGGGACCCAAATCCGTGCGCTCCACTCGGCCCATCCCGGGGTTATGGGGACCCAAATCCGTGCGCTCCACTCGGCCCATCCCGGGGTTATGGGGACCCAAATCCGTGCGCTCCACTCGGCCCATCCCGGGGTTATGGGGACCCAAATCCATGCGCTCCACTCGGCCCATCCCGGGGTTATGGGGACCCAAATCCGTGCGCTCCACTCGGCCCATCCCGGGGTTATGGGGACCCAAATCCATGCGCTCCACTCGGCGCATCCCGGGGTTATGGGAACCCAAATCCGTGCGCTCCACTCGGCCCATCCCGGGGTTATGGGGACCCAAATCCATGCGCTCCACTCGGCCCATCCCGGGGTTATGGGGACCCAAATCCGTGCGCTCCACTCGGCCCATCCCGGGGTTATGGGGACCCAAATCCGTGCGCTCCACTCGGCCCATCCCAGGGTTATGGGGACCCAAATCCGTGCGCTCCACTCGGCCCATCCCAGGGTTATGGGGACCCAAATCCATGCGCTCCACTCGGCGCATCCCGGGGTTATGGGAACCCAAATCCGTGCGCTCCACTCGGCCCATCCCGGGGTTATGGGGACCCAAATCCGTGCGCTCCACTCGGCCCATCCCGGGGTTATGGGAACCCAAATCCGTGCGCTCCACTCGGCCCATCCTGGGGTGCGGGAACCCAAATCCGTGCGCTCCACTCAGCTCATCCTAGGGATGTGGGAACCCAAATCCGTGCGCTCCACTCGGCCCATCCCAGCATCCCTCGGAGGCGGCGATGGGGAGGGCGGCGAGGCCGGGGGGCCGAAGCTCGGCGAGGAAGGCGAGCGGGGGCCTCGCCGCCCCTTTTGTAAGGGCGCGACAAAGGCGGGCGAGCCAGCGCGCCGGCGTCCTCCCCTTCCTTCTGCTCTTCCTTCCTTCCTTCCTTCCCGAGGCGGGATTAGCCAGCTGTCCATTTCTATCCGGCCCCGGCGGCGGCGGAAGCACCGCGGCCCTCGCCCAAACCGGGGGGAAAAGCCGGGGGCCGATGCGGACACAACGCCGGAGGAGCAGCAGCCTGCCCAGGTCAGCGAAAATGTCCGTCCTCCCCTCCCTCCCCTGCCTTCTCCCCGCGCCGCGGCGGATAAATATCCGTGGCGGCTCCGTTTCGCCGCCGGCGCCGGGAGGGAGCCGGTGCGGACGGGGGTTTCATGCACCTTTCGCCGGGCGAGGGGCAGCAGGGCCAGGAGGGGGGAAAAATGGGGTAAAATCGCTCTTTTTCCTCGCCGCAGAAACGCCAGGCAGGGAGGCTGCTCCGGTCGCTGGGCTTTCCCGCAGCCGGCCAGCACCGCGGGAACCACCGTATACGTCTATATCGATATCTATATTTTCATCTATATCATATACGTCATCTATCTCTAGCTCTATATTGTCTCTGTCTCTGTGGCATCTCTATCTCTATCTGTATCTATAGCTCTATAGATCTATATCTGTATCTATATATCTGTATCTATGTATCTGTATCTATATATCTGTATCTATATATCTATATCATCTATTTCTCTATATCATCTTTATCATCTATATCTATATTATCTCTATCTCTATCTATATATCTATATATCTGTATATTTCTATCTCTATATATCTATATATCTGTGTATCTATATATCTATCTATATCATCTCTGTATCTATATCATCTTTATCATCTATATTTCTATAATCTCTGTCTATATATATCTATATATCTGTATATCTATATGTATCTATGTATCTATCTATATCATCTCTATCTCTATATCTATATCATCTATATCTTCTCTGTCTCTGTAATCTCTATCTCTATAATCTCTATCTCTATCTCTATATATCTCTATCTCTATATCTCTATATATCTACATCTATCTCTATATATCTATCTCTCTATATATATCTATCTCTATATATCTATCTATATCTATATATCTATATCTATATCTATATATCTATATATCTATATCTATATATCTATATATTTGTATATCTATTTATCTGTCTATATATCTATATCTCTATATCTGTATCATCTTTATCATCTCTATCTATATTATCTATATCTATATCATCTCTATCTCATTTTTATCAACTATATCATCTATATCTTCTCTACATCATCTATATTTATATCTATATCTTCTCTACATCATCTATATTTATATCATCTATATCTATATCATCTCTATATCATCTATATCTATAGCATCTCTTTCTCTACGTCGTCTGTATCTATGTCGTCCCTATCTCTGTCTCTGTATCATCTATATTTATGTCTGTACCTATCTCTATTTCTCTCTATATATCTGTTTATATCTGTTTATAGCTATTTTTGTCTCTCTGTGCTCCTGGGTCGCGTCCCGCCAGCCCTGGCGCTCGAGGCCCCGTTTCCAGCCAAACGCAGCCGCTTTTTTTGTCCGTCTGTTTTTTTCCGCGTTGGTTTTTTTGCTGTCCGGGGGGGTGACGACGGCTGTCACGGCGTTTTGCCCGGGCGCTCGGGTGGCTTTACCTGGGGGGAATCGCGGCGTTGCACAAATCGCCCCGTTTTTCCCAACGGGCCCCAAAAACCGCCCCGAATCCGCCCCCCCTCCCGCGCCGGCTCCCGGGCCGGTTTTAGCAGCGCGGCGGGACGCTGGCCACCTCGCTCCCCCCCGGTGCCGAGGCGCCCGCCGCCGAGCTGTTCCTATACGCTATTCCCCGAGCCGCAGGGACAAAAAAACAGCCTTTTCCCACCTTTTCTACCCCATTTTGGGCTTCAAATTCTGCTCCGGCGTCGTTAAGGGCGATAAGCTCCCCACTTGGAGCAAAAAGGCTTTGCAAAACTCAGCACCGAGGTTTAGGCGAGTCTAACTGGGAGGTTTGGGGGCAGAATTGAGGTTTTCTCGCCGCTTTTTTGAGCCCGCGGGTAAAAATCCCCGGGGAAGAGGCTCCTTTGTGCGGAGCGGGAGCCTTCCCGCCGCGGGTCACGGCCGCGCCGAAACGCCGGGAGTTTTTTCCCAGGAGCTTTCCCTGCCGCTGCGTTCGACCCCGGATGCAGGAGCGACCGGGAAGGCCCGGGCGAGCGCGGCAGCAAGCCGCGAGACACTTTTTAAGTGACATAATTCCCTTTTTTTCCCTGATTTTTTTTTCCCTGATTTTTTTTCCCTGCTTTTTTTTTCCCTGATTTTTTTCCCCTGATTTTTTTTTTTCCTCCCCGTTCGCGTTTTCTCGCGGCGTGAGCGGGACGAGATTTTTTTTTTTGTTTCTTCTTTTTTTTTCTGCTTCAGCAGCACCATTGAAAAGCCGGATAAAGGGAGGGAAAAAAAAAACCCCGACGGCGGGTTTTAACGCCGGAGCTTTTGTTTTCGCCGCCGAGCGGGCTGCGACCGCGGGAATCGCCGCAGACAAGTGCTGGTCGGCAGCAAAAAAAGGGCCAACGCTCGCGAGAGGCTGAGTTAAAAATCCGCAAAATAGGAGAAAAAGCCTCGAGGCCGTGATTTTTGGCCGGTTTCAGTGGTTTCGGCCACCGCAGTGGGGCCGGATCCTGGCGCCACTCGGCCGGCGAAGGGTTTAATCCGCGTTTCTGCCCACACCCACTGGAGCGGGTGGTTTCTGGGCGTTTTACGGCCGGGGTGGGGAGCGGGGAAACCGGGTGCGGCGGCGGCCGAGGAGGCCGGGAAGCTGCGAAAGAGCCGGGAGGAAAAAGAATTTGGGGGGAAAAAAGCTGGTTTTGGCAAGGGGAGCATCTCGCCGCGACGCAGGTAGCAACGTGCCAGCGGGTCGTCGGGATTTTGGGGGGTTCGTGACGTCCCCAGCGGGGTTTTGGGCAGGAGCCGTCGCTCGGGAGGCTGAAAATAAGGAGAAAAAGGAAAATATTTGCGGGGAGGCAGCTTTTTCCTTCGGCTGCTGCAGGCGAGAGGCTTCGCCGGCTCGCAAGCGTTAACGGGAAGCAGCTCGGGCGAGATGAGAGCAGCGCGAAAACACGCGCTGGCTGCAACACGCTTTCCGCGCCGAGGGCCTGGGAAGGCGATCGAGGAGGGAAAAAGCCTCCCCGGCTGCTCCTCCCGCAGAAATCACCGCTCGTGTATTCCCACGGGCAACGGGCTCGTGGTGAAAACCGGCGGAAAGGGATATTTACGGCCGTTCGGAGAGGCTGGGGCAGCAGGAAGGGTGATTTTCCTCTGCTTGGGGCTTTTACAAAGTGCATTTGGGTTTTGTTTGGGTTTTTTTTTTTTGCAGTAATCGTTGCAACGCGGCGTTGCAGCTCCCCAGCGCTTTGCAACGCGCCGCCGGCGTTTGCAGCCCCGGGGGCTTTTGCAGCCGTCGGCGGGGCGGTTTTGCTGTGTTTTTCCGCCTTTCTCCGCGGAGCCGGGCAGGGTTCAGCAGGGCACGCGCGGCTTGGGGCAGGTTAATGATTTCCCCGCCTGTTCTCGCCTGGCCTTCCTCATTCCTGCCCTCTTCTTCGTCCCTCCCCTCGGCCCAGCTCTGCCCGCTGCTGCCCGTGCGGCGCGGCGGGATTGCGCCGGCGTCGGCTCCCTCCGGCCCTGCCGGAGGTCTAGGGTTTCCCGGGCGGACGCGGCATCGATCGCGCGGCGCTTTCCGCCTTCGAACGCTGCCGGAGATGGATTAATTGAGCCGTGTGGCGAAACCGCCCGGGGATCGGCCGTGCTACCTTGTAAATCGGCCGTGCAATGGGACAAACTGGCCGTGCGATGGGGCAAACTGGCCGTGCAATGGGGCAAACTGGCCGTGCATAGGGCGAATTGGCCATGCAATGGGGCAAATTGGCCCTGCAATGGGGTGAATAGGCCCTGCAATGGGGCGAATTGGCCGTGCAATGGGGCGAATTGGCCCTGCAATGGGGCAAACTGGCCGTGCATGGGGCGGATTGGCCGTGCAATGGGGCGAATTGGCCCTGCAATGGGGTGAATTGGCCGTGCACGGGGCAAATTGGCTGTGTGATGGGGGGAACTGGCCATGTGGCGGAGGAATTGGCCATGCACAGGGGGAACTGGCCTTGCAACGGGGCAAGTTGGCCATGCACAGGGGAATTGGATGTGCAACGGGATGAATTGGCCGTGCACGGGGGGGAATTGGATGTGCAACGGGATGAATTGGCCGTGCACAGGGGGAATTGGATGTGCACGGGGGGAATTGGATGTGCAACGGGATGAATTGGCCGTGCACGGGGGGAATTGGATGTGCACGGGGGGAATTGGATGTGCACGGGGGGAATTGGCCGTGCACGGGGGGAATTGGATGTGCAACGGGGGGAATTGGATGTGCAACGGGATGAATTGGCCGTGCACGGGGGGAATTGGATGTGCACGGGGGGGAATTGGATGTGCCCGGGGGGAATTGGATGTGCAACGGGATGAATTGGCTGTGCACGGGGGGAATTGGATGTGCACGGGGGGAATTGGATGTGCAACGGGATGAATTGGCCGTGCCCGGGGGGAATTGGATGTGCACGGGGGG
The DNA here is from genome assembly GCF_036370855.1 of Dromaius novaehollandiae. Classification (NCBI taxonomy): domain Eukaryota; kingdom Metazoa; phylum Chordata; class Aves; order Casuariiformes; family Dromaiidae; genus Dromaius; species Dromaius novaehollandiae. Next base: position 9,603,151 of record NC_088121.1, on the reverse strand, counting down.
AATTGGCCGTGCACGGGGGGGAATTGGATGTGCACGGGGGGAATTGGATGTGCAACGGGATGAATTGGCTGTGCACGAGGGGAACTGGATGTGCCCGGGGGGAATTGGATGTGCACGGGGGGAATTGGATGTGCACGGGGGGAATTGGATGTGCAACGGGATGAATTGGCCGTGCACGGGGGGAATTGGATGTGCACGGGGGGAATTGGATGTGCAACGGGATGAATTGGCCGTGCACGGGGGGAATTGGATGTGCCCGGGGGGAATTGGATGTGCACGGGGGGAATTGGCCGTGCACGGGGGTAATTGGATGTGCACGGGGGGAATTGGATGTGCAACGGGATGAATTGGCCGTGCACGGGGGGAATTGGATGTGCACGGGGGGGAATTGGATGTGCAACGGGATGAATTGGCCGTGCACGGGGGGAATTGGCCGTGCACGGGGGGGAATTGGATGTGCCCGGGGGGAATTGGATGTGCAACGGGATGAATTGGCCGTGCCCGGGGGGAATTGGATGTGCACGGGGGGAATTGGCCGTGCACGGGGGGGAATTGGATGTGCACGGGGGGAATTGGATGTGCAACGGGATGAATTGGCTGTGCACGAGGGGAACTGGATGTGCAACGGGATGAATTGGCCGTGCAACGGGGGGAATTGGATGTGCACGGGGGGAATTGGATGTGCAACGGGATGAATTGGCCGTGCACGGGGGGAACTGGCCGTGCACGGGGGGGAATTGGCTTCACCTTCTCCCCTCCTCTCCCGGGGACGTCCAGGGGGGCAAATTCCCTGTTTCTGAGCCCATTTCTCCTTGTGCCCCCAGGAGAGCGGCGGGGAGGGGCCCCGGCGGCGCCCCCGGATCGCCGGAGCCATGGCTTCGTCCCGCCTGCCCCCGGCCCCCGCAGTAGGTACCGTCGGCGCTCGCTTTCCGGGGGGGTTGGACGCCCCACCCGGCGCCGAGACGGAGGAGGACCCCGGCGAGGCCTGCGCCGTGGAGGACAGCGAGGAGGAGGAGGAGGAGGAGGAAGAGGAGGACTCGGAGGCCGGGCTGCGGGCTCCTCCTCGCCGCCGGCGCCCCTCGCCCGTGCAGCCCCAGGCCGAGTAAGCGGGGCGCCGGCAAGGGAATCCCCCCCCCCCCGGCACAGGGATCGACGGCAAAGCCAAGGGGAACCGGGGGCCCGGCGCCGTTTGGAGCCGGTTTCTCCGGCGGCGTTTTCCCACCGCCCCAAAACCGGAGCGGGCAAAGCGCCGGCTGGGACAGGGCAGGGACCCCGACCCCAGCATAGGGACCCTGACCCCAGGGTGGGGACCCCAACTCCAGCATGGGGACCATGACCCCAGGATCAGCACCCTGACCTTGGCATAGGGACCCTGAACCCCAGCATAGGGACCCCAACCCCAAGATGGGGACCCTGACCCCAGCATAGGGACCGCAAACCCCAGGATGGGGACCCCGACTCCAGGATGGGGACCTTGACCCCCAGCATAGGGACCTTGACCTCAGGATGGGGACCCTGACCCCAGGATGGGGACCACGACCCCAGGATCAGCACCCCGAGCTCGGCATAGGGACCTTGAACCCCAGCATAGGGACCCCAACCCCAAGATGGGGACCCCAACTCCAGCATAGGGACCTTGAAACCCAGCATAGGGACCCTGACCCCAGGATGGGGACCCCAATCCCAGGATGGGGACCTTGAACCCCAGGATGGGAACCCCAACTCCAGGATGGGGACCCCAACCCCAGGATGGGGACCATGACCCCGGGATTGGCACCCTGACCTCGGCATAGGGACCCCAACTCCAGCATAGGGACCCTGACCCCAGCATAGGGACCCCAATCCCAGGATAGGGACCTTGACCCCAGGATGGGGACCTTGAAACCCAGCATAGGGACCCCGACCCCAAGATGGGGACCCCAACCCCAGCATAGGGACCTTGAACCCCAGCATAGGGACCCTGACCCCAGGATGGGGACCCCAACTCCAGGATGGGGACCCCAACCCCAGGAGGGGGACCATGATGCTGGGATTGGCACCCTGACCTCAGCATAGGGACCCTGACTCCAGCATAGGGACCCTGACCCCAGGATAGGGACCTTGAACCCCAGCATAGGGACCCTGACCCCAGGATGGGGACCCTGACCCCAGCATAGGGACCTTGAACCCCAGCATAGGGACCTTGAACCCCAGGATGGGAACCCCAACCCCAGGATGGGGACCTTGAACCCCAGGATGGAGACCCTGACCCCAGGATAGAGACCTTGGACCCCAGCATAGGGACCCCGGGACCAGCACAGGGACCCCGGGACCAGCCTCGCTACCCGTATCTTCATCCCGACCTCCAGCATCACCACCCCGGAGCAGCCGGGCCTTTCCTGCCCAAAAAGCACCTGCAGCACCGTCCCCGGGGCCACGAGCATCCGCTGGTGGCCGGGGTGGCTGCGAAGCCTTTCCGGGCGCGGGGGACAAATCCGGCTGCGGGATGCTCCCCGCTGGCTGACGGCACGTCCCCCCTTCCCGCAGGCTCTTCCCAGGGGTGAGCAACGGCGAGGCCGGCTGCGGCTCCCACGTCCCCGCTTTCGGCTGGGAGAGAAAGAGCTGCTGCCGAGGTAGGGGGGGATTCGGGGGCCGAAATATCCCCGCGGGCTCGGGGTGGTGGAGGGGGTTCGGATCGAAAGGGAGCTCCGGGGATTCGGGGTGAATCCCTCGCTCCCAGCGCCGCTCCGGGTGCGGAGCGGGGTGTTTTCCGCTCGCTTCCCGTCGCAGGCGAGCGCTTCGAGTTCCCGGCCGTGGAGGACGACGTGATCTACGACGACGTCCCGTGCGAAAACCTCGAGGCCGAGCAGGACGGTAGGAAGAAATCACCGCGGGACTCTCCATCCCAGCTTGGGCTTAGACCCAGCTCGGCCCCCGCTCCGAGCTCCCCAAGCCCCCCGGAGCGATGCCGGGCTCCGGGCTGTCTGCCGGCAGCCGGCAGGGATCGGATGAGCCGCAGCCAGGATCCGTTTCCCGGCGGAAACGAGCTGCCGCGGCGGCCCCGGCTCCAGGTGGGCCCGGGGGAGCCTTCCCGCAGCTGCGGCTCCGGGGGCGATCCCAAAGGTGCTGACGCGGCACCTTCCCCCGGGTTAAATGAAGCTCCCGGGTTGCAGAGCAGCTTTTTCCTAGCTGCCTTCACCAGGTGCGATGGGTTATAACCCCGGCCGAGGAAGCCGGGTGCATTAATGCAGCCCAAGCTGAGCTTTTTTTCCCTCTGGGAATGGTTTGCCATTGCATGGAGCGGGATAATCCCGGGAGCCAGCATTGGGCTGCAGCTTTGTAGCAGCGAGCGCCGTCGGATGGGCGCTGTTTGCAGGGCAGGAGCGAATAAAAGCAAGGGGTAGGGAAGGAAAGCCCCCAGTAAACCAGTTTCCCATGGGAAACCCCCCCAATAAACCAGTTTCCCATGGGCTGCGGTGCCGTTTCGGTTTTTCCCGGTGCAAACCCGTTTTCGGGGCCCCGGCAGGGCCGGAGCGCGGCCTGATCTACGAGGACGTGCAGCGGGATGAGGGGCCGCGGGAAGCGGAGGATTTGGGCTGGAGCTCCAGCGAGTTCGAGAGCTACAGCGAGGACTCGGGCGAAGAGGCCAAGGCCGAGCCGGCCAAGCACCGGGCGTCCTTCCAGCCCAAGGTAACGGCGGCGTTCCCGCGCGGGAAACCGGTGCTCCCAGCCGGGCTCGCACGGCTTTCCTATGCCTTTCGGTCTGGCTCGCGGAGGATGCTCTGCCCCACGTCGTCCCGTCGCTTTTTCACTTCCTTTCCTTGTTTTCCTGGTTTGTCTTGATACCTCCGACCGAGGAATGCCTCCGGGATGAGGAGCAAGTCTTGGAGAGCGTATGATGCCCGGCAGCGATTTCCGCTGCCGTTTCGCTGCGGCCTCCCGCGTCGGGATCCCGTTCCCACGCTCGCCCTGCCGTTTTCCCGCGGGAGCCGGCACGGCAACGGCGCTGGGCACGTGGGAAAACCACCTCAGAAGTCGTCGAATTTCTTATTTTTTAATTCTTTCTTGCATTTTGGTGCTCGCTGCCTTTCCCCGCCGGCTTGCGCTTGCTTCCCTTCTCCGCTTGCGCCGCCGGACGGGAGACGTTCCCGTCGGAAAAGCGCCCCGCGGCGCCGCCGCCCGCGGATGGGTTTCTCCTCCCGGCGCGTTTTTGGCTGCTTAACCCGACTCTCTCTTCTCTGCCCTCTCTTCCCTGCCGCTGCTTCTCCTTTGCTCGGGGCCCAGCTTTCTCCAGACCTGAATAGACTAAAGGAGAGATACGCCAGGACTAAGCGGGACATCCTGGCTTTAAGAGTTGGGGGGAGAGACATGCAGGAGCTGAAGCACAAGTACGATTGTAAGGTACCGTCCCTCCTTCGGACCCCTCCTCGCGGGGCCGGGCGCGGGAAAAGCTGCCCCGGAGGGCTTTCGGCCCCAAAAAACGGGGGTGTCCCCCCTTTCTCGCTGCCCTGCTGCACGTGCGGCTCCTCGCTGCAGCCCAAAGAGCTGCTTTTTGGGTTTTTGGGGGGCTTTTTATTTTTTTTGTGGATAAAGCTAGCTGTAGGAGCAAGATGCACGTGAGGATAAACAGGTCCGAGGAGGTTTCCCGCGGTGGGAGCAGCAGCGCGGCCGTAGCGAACGGCCGCAAAGCCCTTGCGGAGGCTGGTGCTAGACGCGCCGCCGTTTCGGGAGATGCTCCGGGTACCCGGCTCTCGCCTCTCTCTTTCCTCGCCTCCCCGCTCGCTTCTCGCTGCACGCTCGCGCCCGGCGGCATCTCTTCCTCGCCGCTCCGAGCCCTCGCGCCGTCCGGGGAAACAGCTCCGGCCGGACCCGGCACGGGGTGATGGGAGCAGAAATTGCTCCACGGGCTGGAAATGCAAAAAGAAAAAGCCCGGTCCGTGGCAGGGAAGCGGTCGCAGCAGCGGAGCGGAGACGGCCGGAGCTCCCCGATCCGCTTGGCCGCCTCCAGCCTCCCGTCTCCTCTCCCGACCCTTCCCAGATGACTCAGCTGATGAAAGCCGCCAAGAGCGGCACCAAGGACGGGCTGGAGAAGACCAAGATCGCCGTCATGAGGAAGGTGACTTTCCTGCACCGCAAAGAGGCACCAGGTAAGCGGGGCGAGGGCAGCCGGGAAAACTCCTCCTTTTCATCCCGGAGCAAAAGAAAAGCCCGTCGAGGGTAGTTTTGTTTAATCCGTGCGTTCACATGGATCCCTGTTGCTTTTAGCTTTTCCCGCTTGCAATTTTTTCCCGGCGTTTTAAGCTTTTTTTTAATTTTTCCCGTTGGATTTCTTTCCCTCTTTGCGTTCCCGGGCAAGCGCAATCTGTGCGGTTCACTCCGCCTGGCCGCCTCCCAGCACCCGCATCCCTCGGCCGCTCCGGGTGACGCTACCCGTTGCTGCTTCCCGGCAAAAGCCGGGAAAACGGTGGCTTCGAGCTTATTTGGGAGATGCCGGGGCTCCCTGCTGCCCGCCGGAGGCTTTTGGGCGGCCGGCGAGCATCCCGCGGCCGGGCGGTGGTACCCGACGCGGCCCCTTCGCCCCCGCGAGCGCGCGAGGGGCTCCGAGCCGGGCGGCCGGGCGCCGCTGATCCTCCCTTTCCAAAATTAGGGAAGGAGAAAGGTCAGCGGGCCGCGGCGCGCCAGGCAGCTGCCCTGCCTCCTCCGCGCCGGGCCGCCGGCGAGCTTCCCCTCCCCTCCGTGCCGGCTGCTATTTATACGCGGCGCCGCGATGGGAGCGGGGCCGGGGGGAAAGGGGAAGCGGCCGTAGCGGGCGATGCGGACGGCGGCATGTGGAGGAGACGGCCGTCCGGCAACGGAGCCCTCGCCCGCTCGCCCTCCTCCTCCTCCGCTGCTTCGGCCTCGGGTAAGAGCAGCCGCCGCTCTCCTCCCTCCCTGATTTATTTTTATTATTATTTTTCCCCCCTCTTCGCGTGGCTTCGCTGCTTGGCGTCGCCTCCCCCGGCGCGGGTGGTTTTTTGGGGGAAAAGGGGGGCGGCGGGGGCCCGGCCGCTCGCTTCGTCCCCGGCGCCGGCGCTCGGGTTCCCGCGGGCTGACTCATGCAGCCGGTGTCCGGTGTCAGCCGCGGGCTCGGACGCCATCGGAGCAGGGCCGCAAGCGCTTGGACACGGCAGGCCTGCTGCAAAAACCCCAAAATGAGGGTTTTTTGGGGGTGGGTGGGCTCTGCTTCCCAGGTGACTCGGAGGAGGAGGACACGGGCTTTCTGGAGGTGACCGTCTCCGACATGAAGCACCCGCCGCCGGAGCTGAGCCCCATGCCGGAGGGGCTGAGCCCCCAGCAGGTCGGACTACTGCTTTTTTTGGGGGTGGAGGGGGGCGGAAAAAGGCGGCTTCCCCTTCGCCGCCGCCGCGGGAATTGCGCAAGCCCCGATCCGGGCGGGAAGCGGGTGCCACGGGGCCGCGTCGGCGTCGGCATCCCCGGGCGCCGCTGAGCCGGCGGCACCTCGCAGGTGGTTCGGCGTCACATCCTGGGCTCCATCGTGCAGAGCGAGAGGAGCTACGTGGACTCCCTGAAGCGCATCTTGCAGGTAGGCAAAGGGGGGGGGACACCCCCCTTTTCGGGGGCGTTGAGGCGTTTTTTGGGGGGGGCGCCGGAGGAAGAGGGTGGCCGGCCGCGGGATGAAGGCCGGCGCTGACGGCGCGGTGCGGCCGGCAGGACTACAGGAACCCCTTGCTGGAGATGGAGCCCAAGGTCCTGAGCGCCAGGAAGTGCCAGCTGGTGTTTTTCCGCCTCAAGGAGATCCTGCAGTGTCACTCCATGTTCCAGATCGCCCTGGCCTCCCGCGTGGCCGAGTGGGACGCCACCGAGAAGATCGGGGACCTCTTCGTGGCCTCGGTAGGAGACCGCGGCGGGGGGAAGCTTTCCCAGCGCGACGGGCGGATTCGGAGCAATTTGGGGACCTTCCCTCATCCCCCCCCTCTGCCCGGAGATCCCCGGCCACCTCCAAAAACGCACGAGCATCGTGCACGTCTCCTGCCCGCTCCTTGCCCTGGTGCTGGGGGTGGACCGGTAGCTGGACCAGCTTGCACCAAAGCTTGGCTTTTCGGGAGCTGCTGCGTGTGGTTTAGTTGCAAGAGCAGCCCTGAAACCGGGACGAGAAGAAACCTCCAAAAACGCCCTCCGCCTTTGCTGGCTCCCCGAGGTGGCTCTAACTCCCCCCGTTTTGATGCCCCCAGTTCTCCAAGTCGATGGTGCTGGACGTGTACAGCGATTACGTCAACAACTTCACCACGGCCATGTCCCTCATCAAGAAGGCCTGTCTCACCAAGCCCGCCTTCCTTGAGTTCCTCAAGGTCGGTGCTCCCGCTTCCCACCTCTCTTTGCCGTCGGGATGGTTTTTCCGGGCTCCGTCTCCCTTCTGGGTGGTGAAGGGAGGGTTGGCTGAACCTGGTGCATCCCTTGGTGGCTTGTCCGTGGAGGAGGAGGAGCAGAAGGAAGAGGAAGGAGGGTTGATGGTGTGGAGACCATCTCGTTCATCACCTTCAGGGCCCTGGGTGGGTAGGGAAGAGGAGGGAGGGATGAAGGTGGTGTGGAGACCATCTTGTTCATCATCATCAAGGTCCCAGGTGGGTAGGGAAGAGGAAGGAGGGATGAAGGTGGTGTGGAGACCCTCTCGTTCATCACCATCAGGGCCCTGGGTGGGTAGGGAAGAGGAGGGAGGGATGAAGGTGGTGTGGAGACCATCTCGTTCATCACCATCAGGGCCCTGGGTGGGTAGGGAAGAGGAGGGAGGGATGAAGGTGGTGTGGAGACCATCTTGTTCATCATCAGGGCCCTGGGTGGCTAGGGAAGAGGAAGGAGGGATGAAGGTGGTGTGGAGGCCATCTCGTTCATCATCAGGGCCCTGGGTGGCTAGGGAAGAGGAAGGAGGGATGAAGGTGGTGTGGAGACCATCTTGTTCATCACCATCAGGGCCCTGGGTGGGTAGGGAAGAGGAGGGAGGGATGAAGGTGGTGTGGAGACCATCTCGTTCATCACCATCAGGGCCCTGGGTGGGTAGGGAAGAGGAGGGAGGGATGAAGGTGGTGTGGAGGCCATCTCGTTCATCACCATCAGGGCCCTGGGTGGGTAGGGAAGAGGAGGGAGGGATGAAGGTGGTGTGGAGGCCATCTCGTTCATCATCATCAGGGCCCTGGGTGGGTAGGGAAGAGGAGGGAGGGATGAAGGTGGTGTGGAGGCCATCTCGTTCATCACCATCAGGGCCCTGGGTGGGTAGGGAAGAGGAGGGAGGGATGAAGGTGGTGTGGAGGCCATCTCGTTCATCACCATCAGGGCCCTGGGTGGGTCAGGGATCCCCACGGGTGCTGCTGGGGGTGAAAACTCCCCGGGGTTGGACCCCCATGGGTGCCTCCTCTCCCGGCAGAAGCGGCAGATGGCCAGCGCCGACCGGGTCACGCTCTACGGGCTGATGGTGAAGCCCATCCAGAGGTTCCCGCAGTTCATCCTGCTGCTGCAGGTACGGTCAGGAGAAGGACCCCGGCTTTGCAGCCCGGCCGGTTGCTCCCGTTTGGGGTCAGCAGCTTTCAGCCGTGTCCCTGCTTCTCCTTCCCGTCCTTCTCCCGGCCAGGACATGCTGAAAAACACCCCCAAGGGCCACGCGGACCGGCTCTCGCTGCAGCTGGCCCTCACCGAGCTGGAGACGCTGGCCGAGAAGCTCAACGAGCAGAAGCGCCTGGCCGACCAGGTGGCCGAAATCCAGCAGCTCGGCAAGAGCATCAGCGACCGCAGCGGCCTCAACAAGGTGGGTTAAACCCGACCTAGGCTTTTTCCGAGCCGGTCGCCGTCCAGGCAGGGAAAATCCTCCCCGGGGTATAGGAGTTTTGCGCCTAGCAAACGTCCTCGGAGCAGCAGCTCCTGCATCCTCGGTGCTCCGGAGGGAGGGATTTCGGGAGCTGCCATCCCGCGTCTTCCCGGCAGACGGCGAGAGCGAACCGAAAAGCGTTCGGCAGAAATTCCCCTTCCCGGCACTGACGATTCTGGGGGAAAAAACCCCAGGGTGAAGGCGAGGAAGGGATGAGCTTGTGTTTTTGGTTACCGGCTGTTGCTGCCTCCGCCCCGCCGTCCATCTGCCTGATTTTGCAAGAGCTGGTGGAAAAAAAAAACCCCAAAAAAGCCTGATTGAAGCTGTTGCAAAACATCCTGTGCATCAGGGAGACGGGCTGTCCCGTGGTGGCCTCTTCCGCCCCGAGGGGAAAATGGGGGCCTGACGGCCGGCTGCGGGAGGGCTGGGGGTGGTTTCGGCGCGGCCAGGACCTGGGTTTGACCTGGGCTTGGAGGACGGGCCGTGCGGTGAAGCTCCTGCTGCCGCGGGAGAGCAGATCTTGGAGACACGGGGTGGGAAGCGCGCGCGCGTCCCGGTTGCACCGCGGCGTCTTGGTGCGAAGCTCGCGGAGAAATCCCGGCGGGACTGACGCGCCGGCTGCCTCCCCGCCGCAGCTGCTGAGCTCGGGCCAGCGGCAGCTCCTGCTCTGCGAGACCCTGACGGAGACGGTCTACGGCGACCGGGGCCAGCTCATCAAGTCCAAGGAGCGCAAGGTCTTCCTGCTCAACGACATGCTGGTCTGCGCCAACATCAACTTCAAGTAGGTCGCGGCGGGGCGCCTGGCTCCAATCGGGGTGGCTCGAGACCCCAAAACTCGGGGGCAAAGCGACATTTTCGGCAGCTTTCCCCAACCACACGTTCCCCAAGGGCTTTCACAACCAGCTTTGGGCACCTCCTGATGCCCCAGGAGATACCTGAGGGCTGTCCCAGCAAAGCAGCTGCCCCAAGGGTTATCCAAGCAGCATTTTGGGGTCATTTCCCCCCATTTTAGCTCCCCAGAGGCAGCCATGGCCAAGCCCCATCCTTGGGGGCTGCGGGGTCCGGGAGGAGCCGGCGCGAAGGGACTCGGTGGACGTTGACACTAGCAGCGGTGCTGGGGCCTCTCCTCTCCTAGGGCCGAGAGAAGAGGCTGGAAAATAGCTCTTTGCAAAGTTATACCTCTTTATTAAACTTTTTTCCCCCCTCCCTCCCTCCAGGCCCATGAATTCAAGGTAGGACCCGAGTGTGGTGTGCTCTGATTTTTTTGCACCCCGGTGCAAGGGATGCAGGTCCGGCTTGCAAAGCTTGCAACAAAATTAAACCAAAATCATAATCCGGAGGGGCTCCTTGCATGAGCTGCTCGCTTGGCCGGGGTGCAGGACGGTGGCGGATGATGCATGGCCATGAACTGATTTTTTTTTATGATTATTATTTTCTTTCATGTCACTTATTTCCCCCCGTCCCCGTCCGCTCTTCGCAGGGGGCAGCTGGAAATCGGCAGCCTGGTGCCGCTGGGCCCCAAGTACGTGGTGAAGTGGAGCACGTCGCTGCCGCAGGTGCAGGTGGTGGAGGTGGGACAGGAGAGCGGCGCCTACGACAAGGACAACGCCGGCGGCCACAACGCCGGCGGCCACAACGCCGCCGCCAAGAAGCACGCGCCGGCCGGCCAGGCGTCCCACAGTGAGTCACCGCGAGCCCCCCCCCGGCCCGGCTCCTCGTCCTCGCCGCCCCCCCGCGTCCCGGCCTCGGGGGCGAGGAGGTGTCTGCAGCCTTGCCCTGCTTTCTCCCCCCCCCTCCAAGACAAGGTCTACCTGGGGCCGCCGCGGCTCTTCCAGGAGCTGCAGGACTTGCAGAAGGACCTGGCGGTGGTGGAGCAGATCACGCTGCTCATCAGCACGCTCCACGGTACCTACCAGGTAGGCTCCGGCCGAGCCCATTTCCCCAGTTTTTTTTTAATTTATTGCAAGCTGGAGGCCGGCTCGTGACTCGGGTGCAAGCGGGGAGGCCGGGAGCGGCCGGCTCCTCCATCCCACCGGCTCGTGGTTGCAACCACGATGAGCATCGACGGCCGGTTCCACCAGCTCCGACCACTCGCGGGAGCCTTTTGGGTGCCGGCACCTCCGCGATGGATTGATTTTTGGTTTTCCTCCCTTTTTTTCCCCCCTCTTGTCCCAGAACCTGAACATGACGGTGGCGCAGGACTGGTGCTTGGCCCTGCAGAGGATGATGAGGGTGAAGGAGGAGGAGATCCACTCGGCCAACAAGTGCCGCCTCCGGCTCCTGCTCCCCGGGAAGCCGGACAAGTGAGTCGCGGGCGGCTCTGCCCCGTCCCCTCCGTCCGTCGAGGGTGGCCGAGGCTGAGCCGGCCGCCTTCGCCCCTCCCCAGGTCCGGCCGGCCCATCAGCTTCATGGTGGTCTTCATCACGCCCAACCCGCTGAGCAAGATCTCCTGGGTGAACCGGCTGCACTTGGCCAAGATCGGGCTGCGTGAGTAACCCCGTTGCCACCTCTTTGGCGGCATCTTCGGGACCCGAAGGTGAGCCGGGTGTCACGAGCTGCTCCGGTCTCTGCCCATCACCCGGGCGCTTTGGCTCCTCGCCCACCCGCAGCCCCCGTCGCCTCGTTGCACCCACCTCCCTCTCGGCGCTTCCCTCCCCTTGATTTCTATTTACCTCCACGAGCCACTGCAGCAAAGAAAAAAAAACTTTAATGGAAGAGAGGAAAATCACTCAAAATCGCATCTGAGCGTGTGGCTCCCCCCAGGCTGCAACGATTTCGGATTCTGTTGTTTCTGAGAGTCTCAGGGTTTTTTATTGTATTTTATTTTGTTGATTTGTTTGTTTTCAAATCTGGGGCGCCTGGAGGATAATCCTGTATCCGCGAGTTAGAAATGAAAATGCATCAAAGCCTGGTGTGAAGAAGCATGTTAGGGCTCTCTTTTCTTTATATATATATATATAAAATATATATATGTATATTTTTGCTGCTGCTCAGTGCAGTTGCTTGGCTGGGCGCTGCGGGAAGGGGGCAAAGACGCACCCGGTCCCCATCAGGGAGACGGCACGTGGGAGCGGGTCCTCCCTCGAATCCCGGGAAACCCCCATTCCCGCACCCTCTCCCTATCCCAAAACACCAGTTTTGGGCTTGTGCCTGTCCGTGGTGAACCCTGGGAGTGCCAGGATATTTTTTCCCGTGCCAGGGGGGTTTTTCCCCACTCCAGAATTTTTTTTTCCATGCCAGGGTTTGTTTTTCCCCACTCCAGAATTTTTTTCCCCATGCCAGGGTTTTTTTTTCCCACTCCAGAATCTTTTTTTTCCCATGCCAGGGATTTTTTTCCCCACTCCAGAATTTTTTTCCCATGCCAGGGGGGTTTTTCCCCACTCCAGAATTTTTTTCCCATGCCAGGGGGGTTTTTCCCCACTCCAGAATTTTTTTTCCCGCGCTGGGGGGGTTTTTCCCCACTCCAGAATTTTTTCTCCCATGCCAGAGGGGTTTTCCCCGCTCCAGAATTTTTTTTCCCATGCCGGGGGGGTTTTTCCCCACTCCAGAATTTTTTTTCCCATGCCAGGGGGGTTTTTCCCCACTCCAGAATTTTTTTCCCCATGCCAGGGGGGGTTTTTCCCCACTCCAGAATTTTTTTCCCATGCCAGGGGGTTTTCCCCACCGCAGAATTTTTTTTTCCCGCGCTGGGGGGGTTTTTTCCCACTCCAGAGATATTTTTCCCCATGCCAGGGGGTTTTTTTCCCCCACGCCGCCACGCGAAGCCCCTCAGGCTGCCGCCCCTTTTCCGCAGGGGAGGAAAACCAGCCCGGCTGGCTCTGCCCCGACGAGGACAAGAAGAGCAAAGCGCCTTTCTGGTGCCCCATCCTCTCCTGCCACGTCCCTGCCTTCTCCTCCAAGGCCCTCGACCTGCAGGTAGGAGCCACGTCCCGCCGCCCCGGGGGGGTAAATCCCCATGCAATTTGCCTGCTGGGGGGGGGGGGAATAAAATAAAATAATTAAAGCTGGATGGATCCAGCTTGCGATGCCTTGAGATCGGGGAGGAAGGCGCCTGCGGCGATCCTGAGCCCTCCCAAGCCCTCTGTGACTTTTTTTGGGGGGAAAAGAGGGAAATAAAACCTTTTGGGGTGAAAAGGAGGGGGGAAAAAGGCGAATGGGGTGGTTCGGGCTTTGCTGATGGCATTGCCCCCCCCCGGGTCCGTCCCGCAGCTCGGTGCCGCCGTGCACAACCCGGTGCAGTCCTCGCTGCTGGGCTTCTCCGCCGTCAGCACCTCGCTGCCGCAGGGCTACCTCTGGGTGAGTAGCGCCGAAACTGGGGGCGAGGGGGGGGGGGAAACCCAGCCGATGGGTGCAAAACGCTCTTTTTTGGGCCTCTGGCAGGTCGGGGGGGGCCAGGAAGGGGCCGGGGGGCAGGTGGAGATCTTCTCGCTGAACCGCTCGGCCCCGCGCACCGTCAAGTTCTTCCCGGTGGCCTCGCCGGTGCTGTGCATGGAGTACGTCCCCGAGGCGGGGGCCACCGAGCCGCCGGCCCCCGCCATCTGCCTGGGCTTGCGCGACGGCAGGTGAGCCTTCGCCCTCCTCTTCCTCCGCGGGGCCGCGCTCCCGCGGCGGCTCACTTTCGCTTTTTTTTTTTTTTTTTTTTTTTGCTTTTTTTCCGCTTTTTTCCCTCTTTTTTCCCCCCCGCCGTTCGCCGCCGCCGCAGCATCGTGGCCTACGGCAGCGTGGACGCCGGCACCCAGTGCCTCCTGACCCGCCGCAGCCCCCGCTCGCAGCCCGTCCTCTGCCTCAAGCACAGCCCCGACTACCTCTTCGCCGGGCTGCAGGACGGCACCGTGGCCGCCTACGCCAGGCACGACGGTGAGCGCCGCGCCCCAAACCCCCTCCCCGAATTCCCCCTGCCCGCCCCGGGGCGCTTCGCCAGGGCTCTTGCATGCGACGGCCAAAAAATCTGCTGGGTGCTGTAATTCTTATTTTTTTTGCCAGGAGCGTCCTGCAAGGTTTGGGGTGAGTTTGGCCAAAAAGGGCTAAAAAGAAGTTCAAAAATGGGCGTGCAAAAATTGCTGCGCTGAAATAAGCCTGGGCAGGGGGCTTCCCAGGGCAGCTTGCGTGCTCCCGGAGCATGCAAAAAGCTGGGGGTGTTGGAGATGGAGGAAGCGGGGTGGTTTTTCTTCTTTTGGGGGGTTTTGGGGGTGTTTTTCGAGGTTTTTTGGGCTGCATCACCAGCTCCTTTCGCCTTATTAGCACGCTCAATCCCTACCGCTTGCTTTAATAATTGCATTGGAAAGACGATGCTTTTAGGGGGATAAAGGGGGGGGTCTGATAAGGTGGTAGGGGGTGGTTTTCCCCCCCCGGATCGGGAAGCAAAGCCGGCGCTCAGCCCTTCTCCGGCGTCGCTTTTCCCGCAGGGGGTCCGGGGCGGCTGGCGGAGCAGCCGGCCTGCCTGGCCGTGGGCACCGGCCCCGTGCGGGCGCTGCTGGCCCTGGACGAGACCCTCTGGGCCAGCTGCGCCAACCAGGTCACCGTCCTCGACGCCGGCAGCCTCCAGCCTCAGGTAAACCACTTTTTTTTTAATTTATTTCCATTTTTTTCTCCTTCCCCTCTTTGCATTTAGCACCCCGACGGGAGTTTCCCGTAAGGATTTTCCCAGCTCCGCAAAAAGTCCCCCCCTGCTCCGCTTATGGTCTAAAAAGGATTTAAGAGAGCTGTGCAATAGGCTCTGGCTCCTCAAACACGGGATCGGCAAATGGATAATAACCCACCGGGGAAGAAATCCCGCGTCGGCCGGGAGCAAACCTCCCCCCGGCTCGAAGCAGCCCGATTGCACCCGTTTTTTGGGATTCGCTCTGGTTCCCCTACCCAGGCAGAAGGATCCCGTTAAACCGGGGCTCGTGTGTATCGATAGCTCCTTTTTCCCTTAAAAACAACAAAAAAAGAGAGAGAAAAGCCAATTTTAATGCAAAACCTGCAGGGGAATTTAAGGCCGCTTTTTGGGGCTGTTCCTACCCAAATACCGAGCCGCGTTGCAAAAGGAGCAAACCGGGCGCAAGGAAAGATCCCCAATATTTTTAATTTTCCGGAGCACATCGGGCCGGCCCCGGCGTGACTTTGCTTAATACTAATATGTCTTTTAATGCCTCGCCGGCTGCCCTGGGGATTTATAGGGGCTCTGCTTCACGCAGACGTTCCCGGGGGCAGAAATACGACGCCGGCGCAGGTAAAGCGACGTCAGGTTTTTCCAGCAATTCGGGGTTTTACAACGCGGGGCCGTAAAATCCGAGCTGAAATCACCGCTCTCCACTTCTGACCCTTTTGGAAAAAGGGTTTTATAGGAAAAAGGCGGATGTTCTTCCCCTTTTCTGGCCCAGAAGTCGTTGTGCAACAGCAATAAAATCTAAGCAGCCTCCAAAAATGAGAAAAAGGGAGGAAAAAAAGAAAAGCTGGCATTTTGCAACCCCTCGGTGTCCGTTTGCAATCAGCATCAAAAATGGAGAAATTGGGAATGCTTTAACTGGGTTGGAAAGGCCGGATGGTCCCTGAATCCCCCCCCAGCCGCCGGGGTGTTACGGGAGATTTTAGCTTTTCCTGCTGGCGCGCTCGGAGCTGTACGAGCCGGGAGGGGGGGAAAACGCGATCCCGGCCCGCGGCCCCGAGGGGAGAAATGCTGGAACGCTCCCAGTATGGAAATGCAAAGTCGGAGAGCTTGGAAAATCGATTTTTTTTTTTTCCCCTCCCCGAAAAAGCCCGTGGAGGGGGTTCAAATGGCTGCATTACCCTACCAGGGAAGGGAAAAAAATGGATTTTTTTTCCCTGCTCTTATTCGAGGCTGCGTCCTCTCCCTGCCACTGAAACCCGGGAGCTTCTCAAGGTCACCTTGTTTCGCAGCCGCGAAATCAGCCGCTAGAGAGAGCCCGCGCGAGCCGCTATTTCGGGACGCGGCGGTGGGGAAATCACTGCCGAGCCACTCGCGGCGGCGCGGGAACGGCCCCCGGATGCCTCCTGCCCGGAGCAGCTCCCACCGGGCATCCTCGCTTTAACCTTTACTTTTTAATTATTTGTTGTATTTAATTTTTTTCCGCCTTATCGCCGCCGGCAGCAAACCTTCGAGGCGCACCCGGACGCCGAGGCCAGCGTCACGCACATGATCAAGGCCGGCAGCGGCGTCTGGATGGCTTTTTCCTCCGGCTCCTCCATCCGCCTCTTCCACACGGAGACCCTGGAGCATCTGCAGGAGATCAACATCGCCACGCGCACCACCTTCGTCCTCCCCGGTGAGCTGCGGCCCGTCATCCTCACTCCTCCTTTAAGCTTTTTTTCCCCTTTTTCCCCTTTTTTCCCACTTTTTTTTGGTGGGGGGGTGTTAAAATACTTATTGCTCCCTCTTTTTCCCTGGGAGAGGGAGCGCTGGGGGTCAATGCGCTCTCCAAAATCGCACCCTCCTCCTTTCCTAGGCAGGTGGTTGATAAAATCCCGGTGGCTCCATGATGAAATATTCATTGCACCTTAGTAATCACCCTTTTTTTAAAGTCTCTATTTATTTATTTGGAGGAATTGGAGAAAACAGCCTCCGTCATGGAGCCAGGGAGGGTTTTTGCAAGCTTTTTGTCCCGGGATCTGAACTTTAAGCTCTGGGCTCACCCCACCGGTGCCAAGCGAGCCCTTAAATTTCTTTAGTGGTGGTCGTGGAGGTGGCGGGGGAGCAGCGGGGTCACGGCGGCGTCTCTCCCGCAGGCCAGAAGCACGTGCGGGTCACCAGCCTGCTCATCTGCCAAGGTCTCCTCTGGGTGGGCACCGACCAGGGCATCATCGTGCTGCTGCCCGTGCCGCGGCTCGAGGGCATCCCCAAAATCACCGGTGAGCTCCCTCGCCTCCAAAAAACCCCCCTAAAACCCGAAAAACACAAAGAAAAAAGCAAAAACTGGGTGCTCTGCTTGCTTGCAAGCTCGGTGGCCCCCAAATGCTGGTTTTTCCCCACGATATTCCCGTGGGCCGTCGCGATATTCCCGCGGCCCATCGCGATATCCTCGTGCCCTCCCTCTCTGCCCCCAGATGCTGGTTTTTCCCCGCGATATTCCTGCGCGCCCGTCGCGATATTCCTGCGCGCCCGTCGCGATATTCCTGCGCGCCCGTCGCGATATTCCTGCGCGCCCGTCGCGATATCCTCGTGCCCTCCCTCTCCGCCCCCAGATGCTGGTTTTTCCCCGCGATATT
Organism: Dromaius novaehollandiae; assembly: GCF_036370855.1. Taxonomy (NCBI): domain Eukaryota; kingdom Metazoa; phylum Chordata; class Aves; order Casuariiformes; family Dromaiidae; genus Dromaius; species Dromaius novaehollandiae. The sequence goes on along the minus strand of NC_088121.1, from coordinate 9,586,107 downwards.
CCCATGCACCCGTCGCGACATCCTCGTGCCCTCCCTCTCTGCCCCCAGATGCTGGTTTTTCCCCGCGATATTCCCATGGGCTATCGCGATATTCCCGCGCCTGTCGCGATAGCCTCATGCCCTCCCTCTCTGCCCCCAGATGCTGATTTTTCCCCGCGATATTCCTGCGGGCCGTCGCGATATTCCTGCGGGCCGTCGCGATATCCCCGTGCCCTCCCTCTCTGCCCCCAGATGCTGGTTTTTCCCCGCGATATTCCTGCGGGCCGTCGCAATATCCTCGTGCCCTCCCTCTCTGCCCCCAGATGCTGGTTTTTCCCTGCAATATTCCCGTGGCCCGTCGCGATATTCCCGCGCCCGTCGCGATATCCTCGTGCCCTCCCTCTCTGCCCCCAGATGCTGGTTTTTCCCTGCAATATTCCCTCACCTGTCGCGATATTCCCGCGCGCCCGTCGCGATATTCCCGCGCGCCCGTCGCGATATCCTCGTGCCCTCCCTCTCTGCCCCCAGATGCTGGTTTTTCCCCGCGATATTCCTGCGGGCCGTCGCGATATTCCTGCGGGCCCTCCCTCTCTGCCCCCAAATGTAGTTTTTTCCCCGCGATATTCCCGCGAGCCGTCACAATATCCTCGTGCCCTCCCTCTCTGCCCCCAGATGCTGGTTTTTCCCCGCGATATTCCCACGGGCTATCGCGATATTCCCGCGCCTGTCGCGATATCCTCATGCCCTCCCTCTCTGCCCCCAGATGCTGGTTTTTCCCCGCAATATTCCCGCGCGCCCGTCACGATAGCCTCATGCCCTCCCTCTCTGCCCCCAGATGCTGGTTTTTCCCTGCAATATTCCCATGCACCCGTCGCGATATTCCCATGCACCCGTCGCGATATTCCCATGCACCCGTCGCGATATCCTCGTGCCCTCCCTCTCTGCCCCCAGATGCTGGTTTTTCCCCGCGATATTCCCACGGGCCGTCGCGATATTCCCGCGGCCCGTCGCGACATCCTCGCGCCCTCCCTCTCTGCCCCCAGGCAAAGGCATGGTGTCGCTCAACGGGCACGGCGGCCCCGTGGCCTTCCTGGCCGTGGCCCTCAGCACCCTGGCGCCCGACGTCCTCAAGAGCGGCAGGGAGGAAGAGGAAGGCGGCGGCGAGGAGGAAGAGGAGCCGGCGGCCCCGCGGCCCGGGGAGCTGCGGAAAAAAGGGATTTTGCTGCAATATCGCCTGCGCTCCACCTCCCACCTGCCCGGGCAGCTGCTGTCGGTGCGGGAAGCGCCGGCGGGAGCCAGCCCGGAGCACACGGAGGAGGACGGCTCCGTCTACGAGATGGCCGACGACCCCGACGTGTGGGTGCGGAGCCGGCCCTGCGCCCGCGACGCCCCCCGCAAGGAGATCTCCTCCGTGGCCATCGTCTCCGGCGGCCGCGGCTACCGCCGCTTCGGCACCGCCGGCCGGGCCCCGGCGCCGGGCAGCGAGACGGACAGCACCCTGCTCATCTGGCAGGTCCCGCTGATGCTATAGCCCCGGCGAAAACCTATTTTTTTAAGGAGGGGAAAAAAAAAAAAGGACTTCATTGACTTTCCCCCCCTTTTTTTTTTTTTTTTTTCCCCCCTCTGAAAAACCAGCTCGTTTTTTTGGGGAAAAGGGATGGGGTCTTTTAACGGGAACGGCGGCCTCCCTGCAGGCTTTGGAGGCGCCGGGATTTCGCTGGGCTCTTCGGAAGAAGGCGTGGGCTGGCTGTGTGCGTGTGTGAATATATATATATATATAAAAAATATAAATATATATATATATATAAATGATGTATATTATTACCTGTATAGAGAAGCAAATCTGTATATATTGGGGCACTCGGAGCTGCGGAAATAAAGCGGAGGTGTGAACGCGAGCGGGAGGCGCCTGCCTCTGAAATGTGAAATATTCCCTGTTTCAGCCCGTTTCGGTGCTTCGGGTAGTTTTTGGCATCGGTCGGATCCTGAATCCCGGCTGATTTCCGTGTGCCCGGAGCGGGGATCCATCCTGCTGCCTCGGGTCCGGCAGCAGCTAATGGACCAGCCCAAGCAGCAGGCTGTGATTTTAATATTATTTATCACATTATTTATTTAACCATTTTCCCGCTATAGGGTGGAAATAAAAACCCTGCAGGATTTGACAGGTTTGCACCAAAAATGCCCTTTTTCTGCCCCAGGACGGTGGGAAAACCGGCGGAGGGACATGGCTCCGTGTTTTATCCGGCTGCGCCAGCGAGGTGGCAATTTGTTGGGGCACTAAATCAATTTATAACAGTTTTGGTTTGGGGCTTTTTTTCCTTTTCCATCACGTTACAATTATCAAATTGATATTCCCATTGGTTCAGCCCCGAAACGGGACGGCGGAGCCCACGAAGCCGAGATTATCCAACACGCACAGATTTCTGCGCATTTTTCTAATAAACCATCAAATGCACTTTTTTCCTCCTTTTTCTTTTTTCTTCTTTTTTCCCCCCTTTCTTTTTTTTCCTTTTTTTTCCTTTTTTTTCCCCCTCCCTCAAAGTCGTTCCTGATTAAGCTCGCGGCTGCGTGCTGCCTGCCAAGCCGCGATTTTTGGGGAAGATCGGAGCCGTTTAGGGGATATAAAAGCAGTTTCCCGCGCCGGATGAGCCCCCAGCGCCGGCGGTGCCGTCGGCGGGACGTGCGGACGGACAGACAGCCGGAAAAGCCTCTCCTAGGCAGAACAAATCCCTGGGAAGATCCGATCCCTTGGATTAAGCAGAGGCAAGTGCAAAACACCCTTAAAAGCTAAATTCAGTGCTTCATAGCGCTTTGCTCACTTAAAGAAAAGTGGCTGGAGCTGGAGGATGCTGCAGGGGTGTTTTTGTTCTTTTGGGGGTTTTTTTGTTTTTTGGGGAGTTTTTTGGTTTTTTTGTTTTGCCTTTTGGTAAAAAGTGCTTTTTTCCCCTTTTTTCCTTGTTGTCCGGCTTTCCCAGGATGGAAAAGGAGGGTCTGGGCGGCCTGAAAGCGGGAAGGGTCAGAAAGTGAGGAAAGAGCTTTTGCTCCCTGGCCAGCTGGGAAAAACGGAGGGGCAAAGCAATCCCCAACCCGCCCATTGATTTTTTTATTAGTTATTTATTCAGGTTTTTTATTTATTTTTCTTTGCACGGTCGTCGCTGCCGCGATCGATGCTCCGCCGCGAGCGCCGAGCCTTTCGGAGCGCTTGCCAGCCCTTAATCTCTGCTCTTATCCCTCATTCCCAGCCCCTGCGAGGGGGTTGGAGACGCCGCAGCAAGCAGCGATTAAGGAAGCACAAGCAAAACGGGCGAAAAAAATAAGGGGAAAAAAAAAAGTAACAAAAGGAGCAAGTTTTCCAGCTAAAATCGCCATCGGGAAGTTAAATCCGCCGCTCGTGGGGCAGCTTTAAGCGCGGCTCAACAAGGCTTGGGCCTTGCCGCATCCCTGCAGGAGATGCGCCGGAGGGAAGAGGGATTGCAGAGGGCACAGATTTGTTTGGGTTTTATTCCATTTTGTGGGTTTTTGTTGTTTTTTCCTGTTTTTTCCGCAGGCATGGACACACGATTTCCTTCGCGGCCCGGCTCGCTTTCTCCTCCTCTTTAAGCGGCATTTTCTGCTGATTGAATTTACCCTTCCGGAGCCAAGCGACGTGTCCGTAACTCGGCGCGAGGAAGGTCCTCTTCCTCCCCGCTGGCCCTTTCCCAAGAGGGCAAAAACGGGAGCAGCCCCCAGGCCTTTTCCAGACTTTTTTTCCGGCCCGCGGTGATTTCCGTTGCGGGAGCGTGGGAAAAACATGGGAAACTTTCCCGCGGGCGGGAGGATGAGTCGCCCCATCCCACGGCCCTGCACTTTGGAGGAGAAAACCTGCACCTTAAAAACTGCGTCTCCAATTATTATATTATAATAATAATAATAAGGAGCAAAGGAAAAATTGCTCAGAGCTCGGAGGCGAGCCGTGAAGATGGGCTCACAGGAGATTTGGGAAAAGATGAGGAGCCTGGCTCTTCCCAGCCTGAATTTGGGAGCATTCAAGTAATACATGCACATATATATGTATGTGTATATATATATTTATATTCATGTGTGAGGGTTTTGGGTTCCCTGGGGTCCCCCAGCACCCGGGCTCCGAGGGCTTCAATCCCAGCTAACGAGTCCCCCAAATAAATGCTAATAAAAATCGGCGGCGAGAAACCCTTTGAAAAATCAAGCGCCGCTATTTTAATTGGCTGCATAAGGATGAAAACAAAAAAAGAAAGAGATATATTTCTCCCCCAGCGACGCGACACCAGCTCGATCAGAGGGATGGGGGCTCTGGGGACCGTCGCACCGAAACGCGTGCCGGGGCGGAGAGCAAAGGCCCGGGCGACGATGCGAGGGGGAAGGAGGGCGATATTTCCGTGCTGTGCACTTAGGCTCTTGCAGAGCATAGCCTCTTTTCCTATTTTTTCCCTTTTTTCCCTCGAGGGACGGGCAAATCTGCGTGGGAAAGCCGCGCCGCCGCATCCGGAGGGAAGGCTGCGCTTAACGGCGGAGCCAGCGGTTTTTCCAAGAGATGGATGCAGATAAATAAAACAAATAAAAGAAATGAAAAAGCAAACCAGGTCAGGGGCAGGCTGACCTTGCGAGCGAGCAGCTTCGCGCTCCCTCGCCGGGCATCAACGCGCCCTTGGGTGACTTGATTTTTGGGCTTTGCCGCGGGAACGGCGGCAGCACCGATTCCCGCGGCACCTCCGCCTTTTCCTGCGGCTGGGATAATCTGCGTATCTATATTCCGGGGCCGTAACGCCGCAAACGAACGGGCTGGTGATTGTCATTCCCAGCCATCAGCGTGGCAGAAACGAGAGAGAGGAGCTCGGAGAAGCTAATTTATCTGGGGGGGAAAAAAAAAATCCCTTTTTTTTTTTCCCTTTTTTTTTTTCCCCTGGTGTCTGCGTGCTCTCCTGCATGGGAAGAAATCGCGTTTTCCCCTCCTCTCTCTCCTTCTCAATCTCGTAAAACAGGTTAGGAAATCATCGGCGAGCAGGGAGGTTTTTAGGCAGTTTGCTGGCAGCTGGTGCAGGGCCGTCGCCAGCTGCCTAGGGAAAAATAAAAGGGTTAAACCTCGACTTTTGAGCCTGTTTTTTTTTATTTTTCCTTGCGTACCTGGGCCGCTGGCCTTATCCAAAGGTGGGAAGCAGCAGGGTTTCGGCCGGAGGCTTCGGGCATCCTGAATCCAGCGGGAAACCGGCAGCGGTAACGTCCCCTCTTGCTTTCCGAGGATGGGGACGGCAAAAAGCGCCCAAAATCCCCCAAATCTCCCCGAGCCGGCGTGGGAGGAGGAGGCAGAGGGGATGCGCCCCGACGGACCCAAATCCATCTTCGGCGAAGCCGGTTTTAGCTGCGTTTTCACGGGAGCGTGGGAAGCCGCCGCCGCCGGTTCCCGGGGAACCAGCTTGGAAATCCCACGGGAAAATCCTGGGACCAGCACAAATTTGCTGCAAACTGAGCCTGGGGGGGAGGCTTAAAGTTGCCTAAAACCCCTTCTTGCTGTCTCTTTTCGCCCAGCTAGCAGCCGCCCTGCCGCACCATCACCCCTGTGATGAGTTGCGTGGGGTCTCAGCCACGCGAATCCGAGCCGGGGCATCGACCCCGCGCGCCGGCGGGGAGCGGGTCGGCCCGTCCGCTCCCAATTCCCGGGCCGGCGTCTGTGTGAGCATCAATCCATTAGGCTAATTTGACTATCTAACGAGGAGCGCTGATGTTTTATGCATGGGGCCTAATTTTACCCGCGCAAGCTCCTGCTATATTTAACGTCATTAATCACCGATTGCCGGGGCGGGGGGGGGGGGGGGGGGGGCTGGAGCCCTGATTAGCGTCAGATGTATTACGGGAGGAAAGGGGATTTAAAAGGGAAAAATAATAATAATAATTTAAGACGAACCGGGTTCTTTTCCCCCGTGGGAGCTGAAGCCGCTTCGCCGGGTCGAGTCTCGGCAGCGAGCGACGCGTCCGGTCTCCGCTTCCCGGTCGCGGGAGGATGCTCCGGCTCGGGATAAGATAGAAGAGGCGACTCTCTAATGATGCTAAAAAAGGGAAAAACTCTAAAAAAATCTTGCCTTTTCCTGCTTTTGCAGCCGGCAGGAGCAGAAACAGGGTTTTGGGCCCAAAAGGGCTTGCGAAAATCAGTGCCGTGCTCTGGAGCCGGACGGCTCTCCGGCTCGGCTCCGGCTCCATCCGTGGCCTTATCTGCTCCCGGCACGGTCCAGGCAGCCGCCGGCACCTAATTAGCCGCGTTTGCACGGCGACGATGCCAAGCGGTTAATTTTTTCAACCCGCGTCTGAAGGATTTATCGAGCGGTTCCCGCTCTTAAGTGATTAATTCCCCCGAGCCCGGCTCGGCTGGGTGGTTTCGCGTTAATCAGGCCCTTTCCGGCCCGTCGAGCCGGGAAAGGGATGTGAAAACACCTCCCGGGGCCCCAAAGTGAAGAAAAGGAGGAATTAAAGCGCCCCAAATTCGGTGCCGGGCCAGCGGCTGGGCCTCTCCCTTCCCTCCGCCGGCTTGGCCGCCTCTCGCGCATCCTTAAGGCGCCTTTCCGATGAGTCTATAATCCCTTCATTTTATTTTATTTTATTTTATTTTATTTTATTTTATTTTATTTTATTTTTACTTTATTTTATTTTATTTTTTACTTTATTTTACTTTATTTTATTTTATTTTATTTTATTTTTTCGGGGAGCTCCTCTGCGGTCAGGTAATGGTGTTGTCAAGGGCTGGATGAGCCCATGAAATGAGCTGGATAAATAAGTGCCCCCCCCCAAACCCCGCAGCTTTTGGGGGCACCCTGACCCTCCAGCCCCTTGGGGACCCCCTGACCTGTCAGGGCCACCCTGACCCCCCCATCCAGCCCCCCAAGGACCCCCCAGAACTCCCCCAGCACCTCGGGGGCACCCTGTCCCCCCCCCCAAGGATCCCCTCCATCCCTTGGGGGCACCCTGACCCCCCCCATCCAGCCCCCCTAGGAGCCCCCAGACCCCCCTCCCAGCCCTTCAGGGGCACCCTGACCCCCTTCTCCAGACCCCAAGGACCCCCCCCAGACTCCCCAGGTCCCTAGGGGCACTCTGACCCCCCCCATCCAGCCCCTCAAGGACCCCCCCAGACACCTTCCAGCCCTCCAGGAGCACCCTGACCCCCCCCATCCAGCACCCCAAGGACCTCCCAGGTGCCCCCAGCCCTTTGGGGTCCCCTAATTCCCCATCCAGGACTCCCAGGGACCCCCTGACCCCCCCCAGGAGCCCCCTCAAGGACCCCCAGGACCCCCCTCAGCTCCTTGGGGGGCACCCTGACCCCCCCATCCAGCCCCCCCAAGGATCCCCCAAGACCCTCCAGCTCCTTGGGGACACCCTGACCCCCCCATCCAGCCCCCCAAGGACCCCCCAGACCCTCCAGCTCCTTGGGGACACCCTGACTCCCCCCATCCAACACCCTAAGGACCCCCCAGGTGCCCCCAGCCCTTTGGAGTCCCCTAATTCCCCATCCAGGACTCCCAGGGACCCCCTGACCCCCCCAGGGACCCCCCAAGGACCCCCAGGACCCCCCCCCAGCTCCTTGGGGGCACCCTGATCCCCCCCATCCAGCCCCCCAAGGACCCCCAGGACCCCCCCCAGCTCCTTGGGGGGCACCCTGACCCCCCCCCTCCAGCCCCTCAGGGGCACCCAGACCCCCACCCCGAGCCCTGGTGTCTCTGGGGTGGCGGTGAGGTATTGCGACGAGTTTGTCAGTGCTCTGCGGCTCCGCAGCGGGACCCGGCTGGAAACGTCCTGCCCGGAGCAGCCGAGGGAAAGGAGCGTCCGAGCGTTTTTAAACCCAGCGCTTCCGCGGCGCGAGCGTAATTATCCCATTACAGGGCCGTTGCCGGGCATTAGGAGTTTTTACAATTATTAATACCGTCTTAAACAATGAATTATCGGGGACAATTAAAATTAATTACATCTCGCCGCGTTAATTAAATTATTCTTCTAGCAGGGAGCCGAGCGGGCTCCGCCGTAAAAAGCGGCGCCCCGGATGGGAAAGTCTAAGGAGGCGGCGCTGGCGGAGAGGATGCTCAGGGCTCCCGAATTTAATTCCCACCCTTTAATCCCCCTCAGTCCCAGCGTTTGGGCTCGCCAGCATCCCGCCCGGCTGCCAAGGCTGGAGCCTGCAAATTTATCCGCTTCATCCCGATTTGCCTAATTTTGGGGGGGATTTTTTTTGCTTCTGAGCGGCGGCGTTCGACCTGCCCCGATTTTTGTAGCTCCCCCCCGGTTTTTGCAGCTCTCCCCACCTTATTTTTGCACCCGGGGGCTGCAGGACCCGGTTGGGAGAGGCTGGAGCTCGTTTGCCCCAGCTGCTGGGTGTCACCTGCAGCCCATCAGCTCCCGGGCTGCCCCATGGGTGACAGGGGAGGGCGGTGGGAATAAAGAGGGCTCCAAAAGGAGGGACTTTTCCCCCAAAATGAGCAGGGTGCTCTTCCTGGGGGAAGAAGGTGTTGCATGAAGCATGTGTTGACCTGACTTGCATCGCCCTAGCTGCAGGGCTCGTGCCAGGAGGAGCCACGGTCCCACCTTGCTGCCCCATGGGGACTTCAGGAGAACGTCCACCTTCCTGGTAGGTTCATCGGGCTCTAGTGTGATTTAAGACCTGGGTCTTCTGGCAAGGGTGGCTTTTAAGAAGGGGGTTGTGTTTTGGCTCTTTTTTTCCATGCTTTCCTTGTTGCGGTAGTTTTTTTGGTGCTGTTGCCTGCCTGTTCTGCCTTTTTCTGGACACCGTGGTTGACTTCAGGAGGTGCTCAGTGATGGTCCTCGCCCTATGGTTATGTGCCTCTCGCAGGAGGCTTTTGCTGGAGCAGAGAGGAAAACTACCCTCATCTTCCTCTTTGTGCTGTTGGAAAGTCCTGGAATAAGTAGTTTTTGGAGAATGCGTGCTGTAAAAGCTGGCCCCAAACCCTGTAGGTTGACACTCCCCTTTGCAGGCTCTGCAGGGAGGTGCAGAGCTCCAGGATGGACCAGAGCTTTAAATGCAGAGGTTTCCTGGAGTAGCTTTTTGGAAAGATGCATCTCTGCCTCTTTTCTTTTCTTTCTCCAGCTCACAGTGTGCTGGATCAGCACAGGTACATATAGGTGTAGGGGAAGCTAATTTATGGATGTCCTTCCTTGTATCGCCCTTGACCAAGAGCGTTTCTATCGGCCTGTGCTTCCTCATGCTGTGCAGCTGCTCGTGCTCTGTTATTGTCTCCTTTTTTTCTCCCATTTCAGTGTTTTGTACCAATGCCCTGGGTTGAATCGCTTGGTTGAAGCGTTATCGGGTGATGGAAGGAAATAAATGCAAGAAGCGGCCTTGCAAAGGGGAAAGAAAGCATTGCTCCTTTAAATGAAAATCCACCAAAGTAAGCTTGTTTTATTTTGTTATCAGGAGGAAAATGCAGACGGTGCAAAAGTGTCTTTTCAGCACGAGCGTGCCTTTATCTAGCCCTACCTGCACACGCGTCCGAACGCGCTGGGGGGAATGGGAATTGCAGAGCGCCGGGATGCATCTGGCACGGGAGAAGCAATCCCAGGCGGGCCCATTTCCACCTCTTTTGGGCTGGTTGTGAGTGTTGGTGCTGCTTCTCCCAAGATTTTTTTCCTCTGTGGTCGCAAGGGCTGGAAACTTGTATTTCCCCTTCCCCAAATCCTCAGTTCTTCGTGTGATGATGAGACGCCGGGAGCCAAAGCCTTAAAAACGCAGCAATGGTGCAAGCTGTCGAGCAGCACATTAAAGGAAGCAATTACAAGCGTGGAGGGCTCCCAATTCTGTGCAAATTTTAGCTTAAAACAATTTTCCACAACAACAGAAAAAAAACCAGATTGCTGATTATATTGTGCCTGTTCGCAGCTGTTTTTATGCCTAAATAACCCCTTCTAAAAACAGTAAAAAATTCCCACGTCTCATCACAGCTCTGAAGCGGCTGCACTGGAAATAAGCTGGGGTTATTGTCGGGCTTGGTTTGAGGTCCTCAAATTAAATATTGTGATGGGGTTGCCCGGGCTGCCTGGTCTCGGTGAGTGCTAAAAAAAAGGATGAATTTCCCCGTCTGTGGGACGATGGTGACTTTGCTGGAGCCGTCAGCAGCTTGGGTGATTTACTGGAGTCGTGACCGCACGAGGTGGCGGAAAGAGGGATTGCTGGGGGGAAAAAGGTGTTTGCAGAATCAGAGGAAGGGTTTGGGGTGGGATGGCTGGAAAAAGCTGGGGAAAGGAGCAGGCAATGTGTACCGAAAGGGCTGCCGATGCGGGTTTGGTGCCCTGAGGCCAGGGAGGGAATGCTGAGCAGCTCCCATGGGCTTTTTGGACACTGCTTGCTGAGCTTTGTTTTGGCTTTTTGTTCCTTTTGTTCTAACATATCTAATTTTTTCTTCTCACTTTTGCTTTAGCCACCAAGCTAAAATAGTAGCTACTCCCATAGCTGAGCTCAAGGGCACCAGTTTGGCTCCTGGCCCTCCATAAAGCTCCTGTGCGACCTTGAGCATCTCCCTCTTGGGCTCTTTTCCAGCTGGGAAGGAGGGGAGGGAGCAATAATCCTTCCCAAGGTGGGGATAAACACGCCGGCGTGATCGGAGGCACTAAACAGCCTCCGTCTTGGAGGGGAAAACCAAAATTGCTGCTTGGGTTATTCACGAAGCAGCTGGCTCTGGCGTGGACACCCGCTGCCACCAAGGTTATTAAAGGTTATTAACCCTTTGGAGGGAAGGAAGAGAAAACAGTGGGTGAAAGGTGGGGTTTTTAAGAGAAATCAGAGCTTGATGCATGGGCTGGAGGAAGGTGGGCATGTGCTGGGTGCAATGTCCCCCCGGACCCGTCCTTTTGCTGCTTTCCTGGGAGCTACTGGTTCAAATGGAAAGGTGGCTTGGTCCATTTGGAAGCAGTGCAAATGAGAAGGGGGAAAAAGTCTGTCTTGAAGCAGGGTAAGGGAGAATCCTTTCTTCCCCCTGCTTTTTTGGCCAACTAGCTCTTCATCGAGCGCCTTGCTTGTCTTTGATGTGTTGACAGATGCAAAGGGTGTCCTCAAGACTGTGTAATCCCATGCTCAGCTGGGCCAACTTTCCTATTCCAGGTGATAAATTCCCTTTTGCCTCTACCTGCCTGTCCATGGAAATGCGTTTTGGGTCTCTGGAGAGCCGTGGGCTTCCTTGGGATCTTTGCCACCGCCCTGCGCCGTGCATCTTGCCTGTGAATTATTAATGGCATTTTCTGTCTGCTTTGTGCAGCACCGGCCCGTCTCCCCGTTGATTTTAAGAGGTAGTGATGGGTTGAGTGCTGTATCGGTTCTGCTGGAGCTAACGCAGACGCGCGCGGACGGGGCCCGCCGGCGTGGAGCGGGACGCGGTGCCAACGGAGCAGATGTCGGGCAAGTCGCAACGCGTTAGCGTCACGACGAGGCAGCGCGCTGGCGCTGCGATGCCGTGACAGATGGATGTCTCGATCCTGTAGAGCAAGATGATACCACCTTGGAGAATAAACGTAGTGTGATAGTAATTAATGATCCTCTGCGCTGCTGTATCCTTTAGGGTGCTGTCTTAGGCTAACCTAAATCAGCTATATTCTGCCCAAGAAGGTTGTCTTTGACCATGAAGAGCATGAAGGTCATGGCCCAGATATGAATATCTATATCAAAGACTGCTGGGATGATGAAGGTGAAGCCCACCTTGGGTTTTTCTCCTGGCTGGATGCCAGGGAGGCCAGAAGGTGTGGATGTGAAAGGTCTGGTGCCTTCATTGCTTGTGAGACTCGTATCTCTGCGAGAAGCAAGTCAACTGGAAGGAAAAATCTTGAACTTTGATTCGCAATCCAAATTGGGGTCTGCTGTTGCCAGGCTGGGAAGTGTTTGCCCAATTCTCTGCTTCCTTAGCAGCACGGAGGTTGTTCTTTGCAGCCTTCGTGCTGTGCCAAAAACACGGATTACTGGAGATCTCGCACAGGATGGCTCGCGTTGCTTCCAGCTGCTTTGCCGAGGGATGGGATCCCATCCAAGGCAGTGGGCGAGGGGAGCGCTCGCTCTCTCCAGCTTGCAGGGCTCGGCTGGTTGAGGTTCTCCAGCCTTCTGCCGTGGCTGCGTTGAGGGTTGCCAAGACGCTTGCTCAGAGCTTTGTACCTGGCGGAAAGGGACGCGCGGATGGATCTGCGCGTGGCATCGCTCAAACCCAGCTGGCGTGCCAAGATGTTCATTAAAATTTCATGGGCTTGGCAGTACATAAATATGAAACTTGGACAAAGATCACTTCCCCCCTAAAGTACCATCCATTTCTTCTGCGTAAGTAAGAGCTTCTATATATAGCCGAGGCATGGGAAGAGCCTTCCCCAGGATAGGAGGCCTGTGTAGCTCGTTCATCTCCTAGCTGATGAAGATGAAGAGATGGGGTGGAAGGGAAGCAATAGGTTAGCAGCAGCCTGAGCTTTGCTTGGCCAGCGGCTTTTTGGCTGCTGGGATGACCTGTTTGGTGTATAGGTAGAGCATCAACCCAGGGCTGCATTGCAGGCCTTGCTGGGCCTGAATTAAGCTCCAGCAGCTGGAAATCTGGGGTTTAGGCCCCCTTTTCTTGCATGCTCTGGGTGGTGGGTCCTGCAGAGGTGGGTGTGCATCCTCCACCCCTTGGATCTGCTGTGGGAGACCGGCAAAGGGAGCTGGGGAACTGCGGTGGGGTGGAAGCCATGGAGGAACTGAGGGCTTTTAAAGAAGTCTTTCTATTTAAATAGATATATGTGAGAATCAGAAGTCCATAATGGGGTTAATGACTCAGTTGCCGGTTCCCTGCGAGGCTGCAATAACCTGATGAATTGCTGAGTACACTCAGCCTCGCTTCCTCCCAGTGCCAGCACAGGTTCTTGCCTGCACGGTGGAGACCTCCAAGGAGGTCATTACTGCCTAATTACGAGCTAAACGGTCTCATTTGTCCTCCCGTTGTCAGCCGAGGTGCAGGTCTGTACTGCTGGCATGGCGGAGAGCCCTCCTGGACTCATCAGTCTGCACTTCCTCCTCTTGGAGATGGATCGGACCAGTCCTTGGAGAGGCACCAACAGCGCTTGGGTCAAGTACAGCCCAGGAGGCTGTTTCTGGGGCATAATCTGCCCGATTCTGCCAAGAGCTGTCCGTGCTGCTCCTCATGGGGAGAAATCCCAGTGGCTGGTCTCCCAGGCCCCTGGGGCAGGCAGGGGTGGCAATGGGGCCGGTGTCCCCAGGGATGTCCCCAAAGGGACATCTCATGGCTGGGTGCTGGGGCCCAGCAGAAATTGCTGACAGACCTGGGCTGTGCTCGGTATTTTTTTGGTTACTCCTCCCTTGAGCAGCGAGCAAGGCTGGTTCCCGGAGACCTGAGGTGCCTTTGGGGGGGTTCTCTGATGTCTTGTAAGGGTTGAGCTTGCGCCTGCTGCCTTTGCTCCTCCGGAAACGCGCCGGCATCTCGCTCCTCGACGTGGTGGCTTATTTTCCATGTGCTTTCCCGGAGATTTAGCCTTGGTCCTGCTCTGTTTGAAAAGTGGGAAAGCAAGGGGAGTTTCTGGTGTCTCCCCATCCCTGCCGCAAATGGGAGGGAGAGGGGAAAAGAAGAGTTTTGCCTATTTTACAGACAGCAATAACTCCACTGCGGCATCTGGTAGCGCCTGGCTCGGTCGCCTCTTCCGACCCAGCCTGGGACGGAGTCGGTCACGTCTGTCGCGCTTCTAGCGAGACTCATCCCTTCTCCTTGCCTCTGCTTCTCCCTTTGGTCGTTGGCCATGAGCAGCCGTCACTAGCTCCCGCTGTCAGTTTGTGACCATCATCCCAGGTGTTTTTCCTCTATTTGGACAGAAGATCAGGCTTTGGATGGGTTGTTTTTATATATATATACATATTTTTCTTTTTTCTCCCTTCTTGCTGATGTTTTCGCTTCGCTCTCGCAGCCGGGCTTGTTGTCGCTCGGTGACAAGCCGATGAAAGCCGATGGGGAACGGGGGCGAGGAGGCAGCTCCGCGCGGGAAGGGAAGGAGGGAGGGGGAACGCCGAGCTGTCGAAATGCCGCTCGCCCGGCGCGGCTCCCCTTGATTACGGGATTGCGGCTGGGCTGCGCTTAACCGCTTGCTGCCTCCTTGCCTGGCGTGCTTAATCCCCTCCTCTGTTTGTGACAGCTTTTCCTATTTTATATATATATTTTTATTTATATACATATATATATATATACATATATATATAGGGCAAAGGAGCTGCCGGAGGGCCGGGGTGACTCTGCGTGAGCCCCCTCCACCCCGCAAAGGGCTGAAGCAAGGGCATAGAAAGTGCAAGCATTTTTTTTTGATTTTTTTCCCTTTTTTTTCCCCTCTCCTTACCTTTACATCTCTTCCAAGCACGCGCTGCTGTCGCTGGCAGCAGCCTGCTCCCGAAGGCACCTGTCTCCAGAATTATTTTTACAATCTCTGCTTGGCACAGATCTCTCTTCCCTCACAAAAGCCTCGTCTATAAATAACTCCAGACTGCGCTCCCCATCCCTCTCCCTCCCCTGCTTTAGCAGCGCTCCATCTTTTCGCTCATCTGTCCCTCGCGCTGGGAAGACGGGGCTCATCTCCGGTGCCCTCCGCCGGCGTCGGGAAACGGGCTGTGGCAGAGGAATGGGTGGGAAACCTCCGAATTGGATTACGTACGGAATAACCCGCCCAGATTTTCCTTCCAAAACCCCATTAACTACTGACACGCGCCAGAGCTGGGGGATTTGATGGGATCCCTTAAGTTCCCATCCTTCCTAACGGGGCTGTGGCGTTTGCTTGGATAGACGCCTCATCCTCTTGCACTGTGATTCCCAAAATCCTACATGCTTTGCTTGGGAAAACTGGTCCTGCTCTCCAATTAACAGATTTTTCCCCCCTCTTTCCCTGATATAGGTTATTCCTAGCCTATTTTTCCCCTCTTGCAAGGCTCAAAGCAGAGCTGGGGCTTGGCCCATTTGCCTCAGCTGCTGGAAAAGACTCTCTTTCCTGGATCTTGGCATTTCTTGATGTTTCTATAAGGAAAAAAAGTGTATGGATGCTGTTCAGCACCTGGCCCTTCCTGAGTGGTTATAAGAGCCGGAGCCAAATGGGTTAGAGGGAGGAAAAATTGTGGGATGGTGCAAGAGGCCCCTTGGCCTGGGGGAATATTGATGGTTTCAAGAAATACTTGGCCCAGATGGACACGCCAAGCCTCAAGGACCAAAAATTGCTGCTTTTTGGCTTGTTGGGGAAACCTTAAGCTTGAAGGGGGTGAGAAGGAAGCGTTGTGTTGGAATGGCATGTTTTCACCATTCCAAAAAACAATAAAATTCTTTGAAAGTATTTGCTGAAGTCAGGCCCTTGAGCTACCAAGGCTGCTGCGGATCAGGGTCCAGCTCAAGCCCGGCGGGGAGGGAAGGACGGACGGACGGACGGATGCCCCGGGATGGTGGGTGATGAGATGCCGGCGGCGTGCCGTAATGACCTGCCGAAGAGCTCCGCGCGGGGCCCCCGGCAAATTAGCGCTGGATTATTGGAGCGGTGAGAATTGAGCGATCGGCGGCGTTATCGGAGGGGATGGGAACGCGATGCCTCGCTTTCCGGCGGCAGACAGCGTGCATTTAATTACCTGGGATTTAAAAAAAGGTATAAAGAGCTCAACATCCCGCAGCCAGGACTAGCACCGTGTCTCCCTCCCCTTCCCGGGGGAAGGAGGGAGTATCGGAGATCGGCGCGCGTCCCCCTCCTGCCCGGCGCCGGAGGCCCGCAGCTCATTTGAAATCCGGGCCCGTAAGCGGAGAACAAGCAGATTTAATTAAACATAACCTTGCCTTTAGGAAGAGAATAAAACACGGGCTCCTTGCAGAGCAATTAGTATTTGCAGCCCCACCCCTTCGCTCTCGTTCCCCCCTCCTATTTATTACTGCTCCTGTGTTATTGCTGGCTTTGATTTCCATAAATTAGCATCGGGAAGAGTGGGGGGAGAAAAAGGGAAAGGTTTTGAGAAGGGAGGAGGAAACTCCTCGTGCCTTGCAGCAGCCCTGCCCAGTCTCAGCTCCCTCCCCACCAGGAAAATCTCAGCGTTTCACTGGGGCGCCCAGAGAAAGGGGGGCTGGAGGGGTCCCAGCTGGGGAGACCTGCTGAAGAGCTCGTTGAGGACCACGACCATCCTGTCTACTTGATGCCACGATGTGACATTTTGAGTCCAAACCGGTGGCTTTTGGGTTGGCCTGTAGATAGACACATTTCTTCCTGTGTCTCTAGGTGTTACCTCTGCTTTGGGGGGATGTCCATGAGTTGTCACCTGGATCTCTGCAGGGTTATGAGACTTGGAGGTTATAAATGGACAGTGTCTTTGGGTGAGCACGGCATCTTAAGGATCAAAGTGCAAGATCTGCGCAAAAGAGCCCCGTCTTTTACATTATTTTAAGCATCTTTAAAGAGATTCAGTGGGAATTATCCATCCTGGACCTATGTTGAGGAAAAATGGCTTAGTGTCACCATTTGGATGGTGCAGAAGCGCAGGTAGAGCCGCCTTGCCCTGCGGAGATGACATTTATGGCAGCTTGGAAGGTGACCTGCTTTGCCGGAAGATTTCACAGCTGGCAGCAGCCGAGTGACGAGATCTGGGAAGTCGGAGCCTTGTGCTGGGTCTCCAAAGCGGCTGCACCGCGATTGCGGCGTGGGGACCCGCTGCTCTCCTCCTCCCTGTGCCTGCAGCCGCCCCGAGGGTCCCGATTTCCCAGCCCGGAGCTGCCGTGCCAGCAGCAGCTATCGCTTTGGAAGGACAAAGCGCATCACCACGACGTGTTTTCACAGCGCATAATATTTGCGATTGCCCTGAAAATCCCGATTATGGGTCGTTGTAGCTGCTTTGGGACCCGACTGTAAACGTGGGTGGTGCAGAGCTGGAGGGGTTCTCCGTTCTGGGGCGGGTGGGAGGTTGCTTTTCCTGGGCAGTCTTCCTCCCGATGATGATTTTAAGCGTTGTTGAGAGCTGGGGGCACAGGGCTTGGCATTAAGGACATGTTGGGCCGGTGCCTGCTCCTGTTGTCCTGCTGCGTGTTGTCACCAGCTTCCTCGGGATGTCAAACGCGGGGGCAGCGTGTGGGTTTCTGCACAGCCGCGGGCTCGCTGCGGAGGTGGGATGGTCCCTGCTGCAGCTCCGGATTAGTCCTGGCAATGCCCGAATCCCATACGATGCCCCTCCTGTGCCCGGATAACAGCGAGGGGGGCTGGAGAGCCGCGAGGAGAGCAGCGCGGAGGCTTTTCTGTCCTTCCCGCTGAGCATTCGCCTCGACCTTTGGGCCATGCTCGTTGTCCAAACCCATCCTCGGCACGCGGAGGAGGAGGATGGAGGAGCAGCTTCCCGTCTCCCACCGCGTCCGCCCGCACCCATGTTCCTCGCGGTGAAGCCGCGGACAGAAAGCGCTGTTTGCTCGCCGAGCCTCCGCCATCCTCATCGCGCCGGCGGGATTGGCGGGCGTGCGGAGGTGCCATCGTAACGCCGTGGGAATACCGAGTGGCTCGCTGTGATTTCTGCAAGGGCATTATTCTCTTAAGGGTTTCTGGTCGCACCGTGGGCCTCGAGGATGTTGCATCCCCAAATTGGGGAATTAATTCCCCCAAGTTTCCCACGGCTTGCTGCAGTATCGGTATTTTGGCCCCCTTGGAAGTGGCGGGGAGACGTGTAAAACGACCCAAACTATATTTCAACGGTTATAAGAGCACAAGGATTCAATCTGCTCTAATCCAAGGAGAAGCAATTCCCAACATGCCGATTCAGCTGATACATCCGAACTAGCTCTACATTAAGATCGCATGTAGATGCCCCGTCTCATTTTAAATGAACTTGGTGAAGGTTGGCTCACCCGGCATCGACTTTTTGCTGCTGCATCGGGGCCTTTTCTATAGATATCTCAATGTGCCAAGCGCAGAGGTCGGGTCCAACCCCAGCCTGGTGCCTCCTGCAACGGGGAGGACATCGTGCAGGGATGAGAGGTTTTTGCAGGCAGAAATATTTCTAGAAATGGGTTTCTTGCTTTGGGGAGGGGTGCAGCCCTCTCTGCCATCTCTGGAGTGTGTCCTCTCTTAAATGAGCTGGGGACAAGTGTGCGCGTTTACAGCAGTTTTACTTTTTATCTAGGCTAGAGCCTGCATTTCCCCGGGGAAACAGTCCTGAGGGACCGACAGGGAGAGAAAAAAGGGTTTTGGGGAGAAAAATCACCCATTTCTGCCTAGTTCTGCTGGCGGGGGGCTGAGAGCATCTCATGGGGAGGAAGGGAAAGAAGAAAAGGGTGTGTGTATATGTATGTGTATATATATGTATATATAAAAAAGTGTGCCTGCCATTTCTCCAACCCCCTATCTCTCCCCCCCCTTTTTTTTAAGCAAGCTGATTTTTTTGCTCGATAATCCTTTGAATGTTTCCTCTCCTCCACACACAAATCCCCGCAGCTGTTAGGACTTCAAATCCTTCATCCATCAAGAGAGGCAAAGAAAGAGGGGGGCGGCGCGGCGGGGGGAATGAAAGGGCCGCCCGGCACGCGCGGAAAAAGGGAGAGGACGGGAAGAGGCGCCGACAATGCGGTTAACGCATAAAACGGGGGAAAATTGCTGGCACTCGTCGTATCATTAATCTGTCTAAAGTGGCTTTGATCTCTTCTGCTTTAATTAACTTATAATTATAATGTGATTATATTTTTGCAAGCGGGAGGGAGGTGGTGGGAGAGCTGCGCCTGCTGCTTGGCCCCAGCCCACCCCGCTGGGGCCGTGGGGGGACTGGGGTGCGCGTGGGGACCCCCATGGGGCTGGGGAGCCCTTGCCATGGGGCTGGGGGGCCTGTTTGGGCTCTTTTCCACCCAATCCCTCATGGTGCTGAGAGAAGAGAGCAAGGGGATGAGGCCCTGGGCACATGCGCTGGTGATGCCACCTAACCTCATATAGGGGCACGTAAAGGAGTCAAAGGCAGTGATTTAACACGATCCCAAGAGCATCCCTTAAGCCGGGGGGGGATGCATCATTAGGGAATCTCCTAACGATGCCAGCTGAGCAATTTGGAGCCTGCACCTCCGTTTTTAGGTGGAAAACACATTGGGAGTGGAAAAACACCCTAGATTTTAATTGCCCGTGTGGGTCCGTACGTGGGCGACTCTTTGCCGGCTGCCGGAGCAGTAACGACTTCTGGGGTAGCCGGTGCCGCAGCAGCAATGCGGGTTTCGGCTTGGTCTTCCTCCACGACGCTGGGGATCCTTGGGGGCCTGGTGTGACGAAATACCTTGGAAAAGGCCATTTATCATGAAAACGCTCGCAGCGAGTTGAGTTTTAGGGCTGCGGAAGGCAGTCGCCCATGCTAGCGTTTGGCAGCAGCAGTGATTGCCACAGGTCTTCGATAGCCAGAAGCAGTTGAGCTAGTTAGAACAGATGTGATTTTTTGGTGGGAAAACAGCAAGTTTGCTGCAAAAATGCTATTTCCAGCATGATAAGGCAATTTGTGAATTTGGGTCAGATTTGTGAAAAAGGGAGGAAAAAGGAAAAGAGGGTCAAGAACAGCACCGAAAGCCCTGCCCAGGCTTGGGAGATGCAAATTTGGGCTCCATCGGGTGCAACCTTGGGCTACCTGGCTGCACTGCTTGGTGTCGTTGCAAAAAGCAGCGTTGTGAAAGCAAAGCCCCCAAATTAATTAGTAGAGAGGGGATCAGCGGGGCATGAGCCCTGGGGAAGTGCCGCAAACCCCGAGCTGCTGGATAAAAGCCACAAGTGCTCCTTCTTCCATTTTTCTTAATGCATCGCGCTCATTTCTCGCATTGCTTTCCTTAGAAATGCCTGAAATGGCTCATTTTGTTTCATACGGCTCGGAACAAATTGTCCGACAGCAAGACATTTTTCAGTGCGTCGTTTGGAGAAAAAGGGAGCAATGGAGGGAAAAAAAAAAACTAAACAGAGCAGCAACAATATACTTAACTCAAAGCCTGATGCAGCCAAAAATGACCATTTATGGGGCCGGCTATCAGGAAGCAGTGGATGGGAATGGACTTGCATCCTTCCAGCAGCCCGCTGATGTTTTTAAGCCTCCTCCTGTGCTTCATTTCCAATCATCCTCTTCCCAGACCTTCGCGTGCCTTGCTGGGCACGGGTCGGCTGCTCAAAATTGGCTCCTGAGCTCAAGGGCAGCTCTCTGGCTTTTGCCCAAATTTGTCGAGTTTCTAGCGGCGGTGACGCGGGAAGGGATTAGCAGCCGGCAGCTCCGCTGGGGCATCTTTCTCGTGCTCCTCCGGCGGGCGGTGGAAGGCGATGGAGCCATGCTAGACAGCATATAATAAGTGCTGCCGCCGCGTAAGCGAGCTTAATGGGACACCTTTGCTGTGCAAATTGGTTCCCTTTAGGAAGGACTCGGGGGGACTGCGGAGCTCGGGCAGCGCTCGGCTTCCTGTGCTGACTTGCAGCAAAAAAAACCCCAACCATCTTGCATGCGGCATCCCAAAATCAGGTTAGGGCTTGGGTCTCTGCGTGTTTCTCCGGCGGTTTTTGCTTCCAGATTGCTTTCCCTGTGTCCTGAGCCAGCTGGGAAGCTGCTGGCTCTGCTCAGCGCTGGCTGCTCGCGTGGGGAGTGGAGCAGTTTTGTGCCCCAAATGGGGGCAGTTGGTTTCTCCTTCACCCTCTGTCTCCACCAAGCAGGGACCTTCTACCCATGCTGAGCAGGACCTCCCACCTCCTGTCCCATTTGAGCAGGACCTCCCACCTCCTGTCCCATTTGAGCAGGACCTCCCACCTCTCGTCCCTGCCATCTCCCACCACCCACCCCCTGCTCAGCAGGGACCTCCCGTCCCCTCCAAGCAGGACCTCCCATCTTCCACCTTCCATCCCCACCGGGTGAGACCTTCTGCCATCCTTCCCCACCAAGGGGGACCACCAAAGAGGCAGCCTAGATGTGCATGTACCAGCACACCTTGCATCCAACGCCCCAAAAAGAGGCTTCAAGAGAAAGCAGAGCTGGACACCAGCGTTCGGGGGGCCTCAAGTGGCCGTTGCTGCAGCAAGACCACAGCGGGACCCAAATGTCCAGAAAGTGAGATTTGAGCCGGTTCAACCTGCTCTCATCCTGTTCAAGACGAAAACATCTCGCCCTCGACTCCGCAGGCCATTATCCGCACCGCAGCTCAGCCGAGACCGAATTGAGCTGTGTCGCTGGCTCGTCTGACCGCGACGGCACAGTCCATTTGTCTGCCAACACCACCGCTATTGCACCAGGATAGAAGCGGGAGCAGGAGGTGCTTTCTGGGGAGCTCAAAAATTCAATTAAAATGAAACGCCTATTGATTTTGCAGTAAACATTTCCAGGGGACTCTCCTGCTCGCGTGGCTGAGATAATCAGCCCTATAGGAAACCTGGCGATACGCGGGAGGAGGCGGTGGAAAGTGGTTTCTTCTCTCTGTTGGACACGGGGAGCTGTTCGAGCCGGGGCAGCGAGCGAGCGGCAGGAGTCCCCGGCAATATCACCTCCAACCACCGTGGCTGCCAGAGCCTTTAAACAAGCGTCAACCCCAGGAGATGTTGCCTCCAGTGATCCCACCACGATAGGGACCACCAGCAGCAAGACCAAGCGTCGTGTAGTGCCTGGGAAAGAGGTGGACATGCATCTTATCAGGTGCTGCTTGACAGTACCACTGCTTTTGGGCCACGGAGACCTTAGCGTTTCCCTTCCCATGAAGGATAGAGGCTCTGCAGTGTGGTGGTTCACCAGTTCCTCTCTCCGTGGGTCATCATTTGAGGTCCCCCATGCTTGATGGACCTCGTGCTTGGAGAACATCTCAGCACCAGCACTGGAGCAGCCACCAGCCTTGGTCAAGCAGGTTGCTACAGAGACCTCCTTGGCACCAGCCAGGCTGGGGAACGCGCGGGCACCTGAATGATGACAAATGCCTCATCTCACCCAAAATGCAGCTGTGGTTATCGGTGGCAGGTGCCACTGGGGTCACCCTGGGATTAGATGATGGACTTCTTGGAGAATCGGCTTCCTTGAGGTGGATTTGGGTGCCGAGAGGTTTTGGGTTGGAAAAGGCTTTGCAAAAATGCAGTTGGTTTCACCAAAGCTCTCTCTTTCAGAAGAAGATGGAAAGGGTCCAGAGACAGCTGAAATCCTTTTTTTTTTTTTTTTTTTTTTTTAAAAAAAATCCATCTTTCCAAATGAGTTTTTTCCCCATTTTCTCACTTTGACATATTTAATTCTAAACATTATTGAAATATATAACCCAACATTTCAGAGAAGTCTACACTGAAGCTCTTCAGTTGACCTAGACCACTGCTTCTCTTGGAGTTCTCCTTCAGAGAGATTGGGAAACCTTTATTTTCTTCTTGAACATCCCTGAAATCCCATTTTTTAGGTTCTCGGGATGCAAGTTTCTGAACTTTGTGGCTATGTGATTGGGATACATGTTACGCATCCTTCCCAATCCGGCTCCCTTTGCGCTACCTGCTCACCTGGGAGATTATCCATCCCCCAGATGATTTATATGCGATGAGGTCTCCAAGGGGAAGGTGGGAAAATCAACGCAGAGATAACAGGGCTCCTCGATTTCCAGGCTGCGCTTTATTCCCGCGCGTCTTCCCCCTAGACGGAAAATTAAGCGCTCCCTTGCAAAATTGCATCTTCAGCCTTTTGGCTCATTTTTTTTGCTCCTGGGGTGACTCCAGCTCGGGGCGTTGCCTCGAGGTTTGCACCCAAGGCAGGCAGCAAACGGGGAAAACGGGGCCGTTTCTCCAGCGGGTGCCGATCGGTGCCGCTCCCGGGCGATCGATAGTGCCTGGGCTGATTTACATCAGCTGCCGCGCTCGCTCGGGATGCGCAAAAAATGACGGATCTGGCAATATTTCATATGGATTTTTCCATGGATTTGGAGCCTCGACGTGGGCAGAATGACGGCGCGGGAGGGACGATGGTGCTGGTGGCATCGGCCAGCCCTGGCTGTCACCTCCGTGCGCGGGTGCCGGCTCATCTCACACGTCCCCCTATTCCAGCAGAGCTGGTTTACACAAAATAAATAAAATAAAAAGTTTATTGCCACTAAGCATCCATTTGCTGCCTGTCCCCTTGCCAAGGCTGGTGCGGATTTCTCCTGAGCTGGGGCTAAAAAGCAGCCAAATGGCGCTTTTGCCGTATTTTTTTCCCCCGTCGGCGTCAGGGAGGTCCCGAAGACGCAAGCAACTTTTTACAAAAAGGCGGAAGAAAGGGCCGAGCTCCCGCAAGCCCCGGCGTAAATCTTGGGCAAAGCCATTAAGGGGACCTTGCAGCTCGGAGACAAATCAAGCGGCGGAAGGATCGATGTGATTTTTTTATTTCCCCTCTTTTTTTCCCCCCGCCGCGAGCAGAAATTCGTAACGTTTTATGGCCAAATCGATGCAGATCTTCATGAATAAAGTGGCAGCGGGTGCGTGTTAGGGGAAAACAAGTGGGACCAAAGCTGTCGGAGGGATGGAGGGGGGAAGAGATGGTCTCTGGGGCCTGACTTGCCCCTCTTTCGCTCCCCTTTGCCCCTGGCATGACATGAGTGTGCTCGTTCTCTGCGCCGCGGGGGTTTTTAAGCGCATATCGGTACCCGGCATGGATAAGGGGCATCTTCCAGGGCTGGGAAAGGGGTAGAAGCAATTTGCTCAAATATTTGATAGCATTTCAGCTCGCGAATCTGTAATAAAACCCATCTCTATTAAAACACTTGTATTAAAACACATCTCTACTAAAGCAGCTCGGCTGCTCGCGGGGCTCAGGGGAGCTGCGACCTCCTGGCAGGAGCCCAGGGCTGCGGCGCAGAGGCAGGTCGGTGCCGCTGGCTAACGAAGGGGCCTAATCAAGCCCTAACGAGGCCGCGCGGCTGCAGGCAGAGGCAGGCGACGGGGCTCTGCGGAGGCGGGTGAGTCGGAGACGCGGCCGGTGTGCGAGTTTGCTTGCCGTGTCGGGGAGACAGGGGGTGGCTGCTGCGGTGGTAGCCGTGCGTGGGGCAGTGCCGTAGACCCCAGTTTCCTTATTAGTTTGGCTTTAAAGTGAGCCTAATTTCGGGTTTCGAGGAGGAAGACCTCACTTGTTCGGCATCTTTTTGGTGCTAAATCCCTGGGAGATGAGGCTGTGGCGAGGCTCCGCGGCGGAGGACGGGGCGCTGAGACCCGACACCCTCGTGACACGGATGAGGCATGGCGCGCCCTCCGAAACAGAGCCGCCGGCACGTTCCCACGCACTGGGAAACTGCATTAACCGATCCGGGGATGCATTAGTGCCCGGCTTGACGTCCTTTGCATCGGGGTTTGCTGCGGGAAAACGATTGCTCGGGATGTTTTTGCTCGGCTCACAGCTGATCAGCGCATCGCTCACCGCAGCGATGCCGAGCCGATTGCCGCACGATGCGTTTTAAAAAAAAAAATCTGAATTTGCAATCCGTGTCTGAAAACCAGGGGAGGGAATTAATTTGGTAAATGCTTGACTCGGGCGCTGTAATTCTCCCCTCGCTTTCCGCGTGTCAAAACCGGAGCCGGCTCGGAGTGCTTTGGGTAATTTGGTGTTAATCAATCTCTTTTTAAGAGGCGCTCAAAGGACGTTCAAGGCCAGAGATGGAAGCGCAGGCACGGGGCCAAGCGCAGCCCCGGCGCGGCGTCGCTGCCGGCACTGAACAAGCCGGGATGACTTTCCCGAATCCTTTGGGAGCCTGGCCCACGCCGAGCGTGGAAAAGCTGGTTAAAAACTAGCTAAAAACCTCATAAAAGTGGCAACGCGGCCGGCTCGAATGGCTTTGAGGGCAATAGGGCAACGAGAGCGAGCACCAAGCCGCGGCGCGGCTAACGAGCGAGCGGGGCGAGATTGCGGCGCGCGGCGGGGGGAGAGCAGCTAAATCCGGCCGGCAGATTAGTCACCACGAGGCGTTTGCTCAGCTGATTGCAGAAAAAAAACGTGGTTTTTCCCTGGGTTAAAACCCCCCTGAAGCTCATTCCCTGCAGAACGGCACGCTAGAGGTGCTTTGCAGCTGGAGGGACGCCCGCCAGCTGTTTCCAGATGTGGCTCCTTGCTTCGAGCCCGCGCGGGACCTACCTATTAAACGGCTCTTTGGGACTCTAAACCCAACTAATTAGATCTGCCAAAAGCCTTAATAAGGGCTATTTTTCCCCGGAAAGTATTTTGCTCTTCCTTTTTCCTTGCTTTTCCGTTTGCAAAAACCTGCCTCGTTTATAATCTGGATACGGCCAACTTTGGGCAGCAGAACCTGTCTGCTAATGGGAGAGGAAACCATACGCGGTCGCATCTGCGCGTGCGATATTGCAGGTATTTCTCCCACGATCAACCAGGCGTCAGATATCTAAGGAGCATTTAATGCTCTCGGAGCACTTTTAATGTTTTGGCCGCTCTCGCGCCACGTGCTGCTGACGCAAATTATGGATCGATGCGAAATATGAGGCTCCATGAGCTTTTTGTAACATAACCAGGGCTTTTCTGGAGCTCCTGCTCCAAAATCAAAATTGCGGCATGTCCGTGGGCCGTTTTGCCGCGATACTTTCTCCGCGGCTTGGAGCAAAACCGCACGTTTCGGGATGTCAAAGTTTCTCACGCGACTGAAATTGCCTGTTTTGATCGGCTCTAATTGTTGGGTGCCACCGGGTGCTGCTTGCGCCTGTCGTGCGATCTGAACGCGGAGGCGTTTTGAACTAACAAGGAACGAGCAATTTCCACCCGGAGGGGTTAGTTTTGCAAAGCTGAGCTCACCGCAGCAAAACGCGGTCTGCCTGGGTCCTCTGAGAAGATGCTCTTGGTCCTAGACCTGCTGCCAACCAGCTCTTCTGCATAGACAAGCTTCACGTGGAGCCAAAAGGACTTATTGGACTAGCGAAGGGGAAAAAACCGTAATAAAGTCTGCGCGGTGATGTGAAAAAGTGACGGGGAATTGCTCAAAGCTACTTATCTCCCGCCGAACTCACCCAGGGCTCTTCAAAACTGCGGAACTGGTGGCTCTGCTCTCAGATGAGCGTTTTCCGCCGTCAATCCTCCGCGCGCGGATCTCTTCTGCTTTGTTAGGCAGCTTAAGATGCTTTAATGCGTTCGGCGAAGGCGCGTCGTGACATGTGTAATTAAGTCTTGCAGAGCCCCCTTCAACGCCGGAGATCAAAGCCATTCGCGGAATAAATGCGCATCGTTATCTCCGCTTTACGGGGAAACTGAGGCTTAGGGACGGGAAATCTCCCCGCGGACAAAGGCCGGAGGCAGGAAGGAGAAACAGGATTCCCACATCTCCGTCTGTTCTTCTGCTGACTTGGCCGAACCGCCGAGCGCGAAAATCGCAGCCGACGTGTTTGCTCGCCGACAAGCCGCGCGGGCTCCAAGGGGGGATAGCTCGGCTTTCAAGAAGAAACTGTTCAAGATGGAAACGAGCTCTCCTCCAAGAGCGACGGCTTCGCGTTGGGCAGTGTCGTCCCTTGGCGGAGCACGTCTCCCGCTGCCGGGCCACCCCAAATTCACGTTGGGTTGGGAAGTGGCATCCTGGCCCAAATGCTGGGTCGTGGTAGACCTGGAGGTTGTGCATGAGAGATCCTTTAGGGAATAGAGTCAGGATTGTACTTTTTGACACCAGGACCTCTTCTTGTATGGAAAAAGCTCAATATATATCTGTTTTTCATGAGATGCTCCTGAAGTGACCCAACCTGCTTGCATCCTGCAGGCCGTACCTCATCCCAAAGCTCCTGCACCTCTGTAGGCCAAGTCTCCGTGACGATAAGACCACGTGGGACACATCTACATGTCACCTTTTAGCTGCTCTCTTTAGCCACCTTGGCTAAGGAGGAGCGGAGGAAGCTAGAGATGTCCCTCGGGTCCCCATTTCTTCTCCGTCCATCGTGTAGACCAGCTCCAGGCAGATCTCGCTTCTCGTCCTTGCTGAGCAGAGCTGGGTCCGTCGCTTGCCCACCCAAAGCTCCTCGTCCCCGAGAGCCCTCCAGATAGTACCCCCCGCTCCTTCCTCGCCGTAATTAAATTTTGCTTTGCAACTGCAAAACGCAGCCTCCTGACAACCAACGGAAAATAATTAGCCATGCATTGTGTCATTAAACACTAGACTTTAATTAAATCGTGGGGAGATAACTGCCTCGAACGACTGGAAGTCTGGAGCCTCTCGACAGCAGAGCGCTCGGCGTAATGGAGTAATAGGCCTCATAAATAGACCCCCGTCAGGTCCCTTCCCCCAGCTTGATTAAATTTATGCCCAGATAGGGTGTCGCGTTGCATCCCCCTGAAAATAGCTCGTTATCCCTCTGCCCTTCTGCCTTCCGTCGCGTTGGAGCCAACGGGCCCTTGTTGGGATTGGGTTTTGTCCTGGGAGAAGGACACTGCTCGTCTTGCGTTGGCTTCCCCTTGCTTCACGTCTTCTTTTTTAATCTTTCCATGATGTGGTTAGACCTGGACTAGCATTAAGCGCAGCTGAGAGGTGGCGTTGGTGGGTTGGCTAGAGCGAGAGCTTGGTGGAGCACCTAGGCCACCACGCATTGACCGCCGGTGGCCTTGGTGGCCTTGAGGCCCTCTCTAGCGGGCAAAGAGGTGGCAGTTGGGTTGATATTGGGGGTGAAGACCCTCACGGTCTTCGTGCAGTGGCCAGTCCCCATCCCCAGTGCTCCATTTATGGCCTTTTTCTAACAACCTTCCCTTGGTTTCACAGCAAAGGCCCTTTGACAGGACACACATGTCCAGGGTGGCTTTTTTTTCCCTTCCCTCTTAAATAAACTAGATGTCGTTAAAATTCAACTGCTTCTCCCTGGCTTTCTCCTTTATCTTTCATTCCCATCTCTTGCAGCCAGTGGTGTTTTTTTTCCCCGCCCCCTGCTTAGTTTTGCATGCAAATCCAGATGGGGGAAGGTTTATTTTTAAGGGCTCGCAGCGTACGCGGGAGCAGAAAGTGGGGCTCGGAGGTGGACGTGGCGTGGGTTTGCTCCACAGCTTTGCCCAGCTCGGGCAGGGAGGAGGGATAAAAGGGAGCTGCTCATCACGGCTTTCCTCCTTCTTCTCGCGGGCTGGGCTTGGTGGGACCGTCGGATGCTCTTCTGCATTTTTAAGGCCGGTTTTGCTCCGTGATGGAGTTTTACCTGCAAAATTCGCCTTCCGTCAACGCGGCTTGAACCGCTACCGAATCGTGCATCTAATCGAGCAGAGCCCTGCTTGATGCCGAGGCGGTTTAGATACCCGGGTGCATTCGTGGCAGAGGGATCTACGGAGAGAGGCCGCCTCCGGCAAAAAGTCCCCGGAGCGCCGTTCCCTCCGGCAGGGACGGCTCTGCCCTCCGGAGAAATTATAAATACAGCAGGGGAGCATCTCCCTGCGGGCGTTATTGCTGCCGATGCGCAAAGCCGGCGCTCGGAGAGGGAAAACACCCCCACTGACCCGCGCAGCTCGTCCGCGCCGCCTTAACCTCTGATCTTGGTGTTTGAGGGGGAAAATGGGGATTTTTAGAGGTCGTCTTGAGTCTGCTGGCCATGATGCCCAAGAAGGGTCTCTGCTGATGGTGCGCCCTGCTCACAAGCCAGCGCTTTTGCATGCAAACGGTTGCAATTGCAGGCGGTAAACCTTGCATTTTAGATGATGGTGAGGGGGAGAAGCGATCGGTCTTTTGGGAAAAGCATCTAAAAAGTCGTCCTGCCTCGGGCAAACTCTTTGCAGAAGAGCGATGGCAAAGGTTGGGCTTGTTCCTCCAAGAGAGGAGCTGGCAAGGAAGGGCGAAGCCGTGCCGAAGCTGCGGTGCATCGCTTGCCTGCACTGGGTTTTGCCTCCTTTTTGCACCCAGGGCGAGCGAGCGTTGAGCTCGGGTTTATTCCGCGCATTGCTCGGCAGCGGGTGGATTTAATACTTAAGCGCAGCCTCGTCGCGCGCCTCACCTGCCTGCGGAGACGCAGGCAGCGATTTGCATATTTATTAAATAACTTTTAGCGGGCGCCGCGAGCCGCAGTGCTGCATCCCGCTCGCCGGCAGCGGGGAAAGGCCGGGAACCGCTCGGGGAGGGAGCGGGGGCCACGGGAAAGGCAGCGCCCGCGTTGCCGGGGGGGTCGTGGTTTTGGGGTGTTTTTCAACCCTGGACACGTTGCTCAACCGCAGCCGCAACGAGGCGAGCGCCCGCGGGGATTTTTCCTGCTTTTGAAGACGGGAGCGTGACTCATCCGGCTGGATTTTCGATGCCGGCCACGTGGCGGTTTTGCATCCGAGCTCGTCCTCGGCGCTGCCTTTATAGCCGAGAGATGGAAAATGATGGAAAACACGGGCAATTAATGCAAAGTGAGATATTCCCCCCAATATAAACCACATTTGCAGCTTGCAGGTAGCAAGCGAGGCTGCGCCACGGCGGGACGCGCTGCCTCGGGGCATCGTCAGGGTGAAACGGGGGGAAAAAAGATTAGAAACACCTAAAAATGGGTTGGCGAAGCCCATGGGTGTCAAATATTGCAATTAAAGGGGTGCTCAGGGGTCCGGACCGGGCACCAGCCGACGGTCCTGGGGTGCGGGAAAGTTTCCCGCGGTATTCCCGGAGCCGGCCGGGGTTTTGCTCCTGGCGATTCCCGTATTCCCGCGAAGCACCTGGGACAACCACGAAGCGAGGGTCCTCCCGGGCTCCCCTGGCAGACCTCACTTTTATTCCGTTATTTTTATTTTCGGTTTTACCGCGCTGCGCATAGAGCATCCCTACGAGCCGCCCCGCGCGCTCGGCCACCAGCTTCCCCGCAGCCGCGATTTCGCCTCTCCGCGTCGGCACGTGCTGCCCGCTCCCCACGCGTTTACGGATTTATCGACAGCATATATATATTTTTCCAGCATTTTTTGCAGCTCGCCCACTGCCACAAATTCTCCTCCGTAAAGCAAAAATCGCTACTGTGCTACAGAAAGAAACGGGAGCAGCTGATGCCAACGCCGGGGCCTGGCATTAATTTTCACGGCGCTCTCACTTGAGCGTTTTTGGACGATTTAGGGGTTTATTTTTTCCAGATTTTTGCCGGGTGCAGAGCCGGGATCAGGCCTCTCAATCCCATGCAAAAATCGCACCGGGGCCGGCGCTTTACGGCTGCAGGGGCAAAACCGCCAAGCGTTAGGTCACCGCCGCCGGCTTTAATTCACAGCCAAATTTGCAAACGGGACTTTTCTCTCGCCCTTTCCCCCAAGGATGTTTCTCCTCTCCAGCGGACGGACGAGGGTAGATAAAGTCCCGAAACCGCCGGATGGGGAGCGAGCGAGGAGGAGCGCGGGGCGGAGGAAGGCAGCGAGCCGCCCTGGCGCTTTTAGCCTTATTTATATCCACCCAGCGCATAGCGGCGACCTATTTATACAGCTGCTCTGGCGCTCCTCTCCGAACCATTAAAAATATATATATACACACACAAACACACGTATATATACGTATATATATGCGTGCGCCCGGGTGTATTTATGTGGCTCCTGGGAGGGTTCGTTCAGCGAAGCGACGGGCGAGGTTTCGGCGTCGCGCCGGGCAGAAGGCATCCGCGGGCGGGAGGAAAACGGCGCGGTTTCTGGCACCGCAAGGGTTTGGGGGAAAAAATCCAAGCAGCTGAGCTGTTTCGTTTCCAACACAGCTGAAACGGCGCTTTTTTTTTTTTTTTTTTTTTAATTCCCGGAGGAAAAAAAAAAAAAATTCAGAGATTTCGGAAACAAAATGTCCTTTCCGAGCGCAAAACCGAACCCTTCCATTGGAGCACAGGGAGAAAGGCCAAGTTCAACCTTTCAAAAGACTCTTTTTAAAATTTTTTTTCTCTTTTTTTAAGCATGATATTCAAACCCGGCAACAAAAATCTCCCGATGTGACTTACAGTCACGCAGCGCTCCAGATCTGTCTTCCCACTCCCCCAGATGCTCGGGTGGGTTGGGAACGGCCGGTGACTCACGCGGGACGTTTTGCCTATCCGATGGGGACTTTTCAGCCCCGTCGCCCTCTTTATTTTATTATTTTATTTATTTATTTATTTATTTATTTTTGCACGCAATGCGTGTGCAAAATGCATACAGCCCAAAAAAAAAGTGCTTTGCCAGCACCCGGGAGTGAACCATATATCAAAGCGCTGCCGGAGAGCCGTAATTCAAGCAAAGCAAACATTCCACGTCCCGACCGCGTCGGGCCGGTGAAATAGGGGCCGCTTAAAAGCGTTCGGCGCCGGGACAGATTTAAAGGAATAATTACGGCTGGAAACGGCAGCCGCGTAAATCTTCAGGCGACTCTTTGCAGCTTGCGACCGAGGCGAAGGGCTGGGTTGGAAATACCTTCGGTGCTTAGAGATGACGGGGTAAAAGCACATGCGTTTTTGGGGATATTTGGGTTTTTTTTCCCATCCGGGGTGAGGCTGAGCTGGAGAAACAAGCCAAGCGGCTTCGCGGTCCTGGGGTGTATTAATTACCCAGCGATGCAAAGCCCGCTGCTAACGGGAGGCCGGCACGGCCCTCTCCATGTTCGGCTTGTCAAGCTATTAAAAAAGCATCATGGAAATCGCTTTAATTCCCTTCGGGCTCTCGGGGCGCCCGGGCTCCTGTCGCCGACGCTTAGCGTTACCTGGCCCTGGCCGCAAGCTAAAAAAAAGCACCCGGGAACTAGAGGCTTCCTGGCAATTTTGCAAATTTGGGGCGGGCTCGGAGGAAGCTCTGCAAAGCGGCGGCAGTGAAAGTGGCTTTTTTTGCTGCTGCAAACGGATGCTGGCAGGGGGGACCTAGATCTTCAGCCAAACTTGACCCAAAATGTTTTGCTTTGCTGTAAGTGGAGCACGGCCTCATTAATCCCCGTTGCGGAGCCTCGTGCCGGAGCTCGCAGGTGCCCATCGTGGCATCGCCGGGAATCTCGCCGCGGCTAACGACGGAGCCGCGTTATTGCTCCGCTAATTAGAGCGCCGGCTCCTGGAAAAGGTCAGGAGAGGGGAGCTGGGAAGCGGCGCTTTTCTGCCGCAGCCCAGCAGCTTTTTTTTATTATTATTGCCCTGGGCAATCCCTGTGATCTTAATAAATAAGACCTATGTATGTGCACAGTTGCGCACGTCTGACAACTCGTTAAATGGGGGAAGTTGGGAGAAAACGAGCCGATCCGCAAAGCAGGGCCGTGCAGGGAGTCGAGGCCTGGCCGCCGAGCTGCCTCGGCCGGCGTGTGGCTTTTCGGGGGCAGAGGGGCACCCGGGTCCGGTCGTGCTCCTGGCAGCTGCACCGGGAGGAGAAATAATAAATTAGAGCCCAACTGGGCCCTTGCACTGCTGCAGGAGCTGTGTGCCGTGTTTCTCTGGCTCCCTGTGGCTACCTGCTCCCGCATCCCACATCCCTTTTGGACCCCCATCCCTTCCCGGGCCATGTATCCCTGCCTGAATCCCAGCTCCTCCTGGTCCACACGTCCCCGCTGGTGTCCTGCATCCCCTCCTGGCCTGTGTCCCCTCCTAAACTGCACGTCCCTGCCTTAATCTCAGCTTCTCCTGCACCGTGCATCCCTGCCTGCATCCCATGTCCCCTCCTAAACTGCACCTTCCTGCCTGCTTCCCACCCCCCTGCCTGAACCCCACATCCCTGCCTGCATCCCAGCTCCCTCTGGACTGGGACATTTCCCCCCTGCCTTCTGCATCCCCTCCTGTGCTGTGCATCCCTCCCTGGACCATGCATCTCCCCCTGCATCCCACATCCCTGCCTGGACCACGCATCCCCGCGTGGCCCCCGCATCCCTGCCTGGACCCTGCATCCCTTCCTGCCTCCCTGCCTGGACCACACGTCTCCCCCTGCATCCCGCATCCCTGCCTCAATCCCAGCTCCCCCCGGACCTCATGTTCCCCCCCTGCCTCCCACATCCCCTCCTGGACTCTGCATCCCTGCCTGAACCGCATCCCTCCCCCTGCATCCCGCATCCCTGCCTGGCCCTGACATCCCTGCCTGCATCCCGCATCCCTGCCTGGCCCCCGCATCTCTGTCTGCATCCCAGCTCTCCCTGGACCTCGCATCCCCCCCAGCCCCCGCATCCCTGCCTGAACCGCACATCTCTCCCTGCATCCCGCATCCCTGCCTGGCCCCCACGTCCCTGCCTGCATCCCAGCTCTCCCTGGACCTCACATCCCCCCCGGCCCCCGCATCCCTGCCTCAGTCCTGCATCCCTGCCTGGACCATACATCTCTCCCTGTATCCCGCATCCCTGCCTGGCCCCCACATCCCTGCCTGGCCCCCACATCCCTGCCTGCTTTGTGCATCCCTGCCTGGACCATACATCTCCCCCTGCATCCCACAACCCTGCCTGGACCATACATCTCCCCCTGCATCCTTCATCCCTGCCTCGACCCCACATCCCTGCCTGCCTCCTGCATCCCTGCCTGGACCATACATCTCTCCCTGCCTCCCACATCCCTGCCTGCATCCCGCATCCCTGCCTGGACCACACATCTCCCCCTGCATCCCGCATCCCTGCCTGCATCCCGCATCCCTGCCTGGACCACACGTCTCCCCCTGCATCCCGCATCCCTGCCTGCATCCCGCATCCCTGCCTGGACCATACATCTCCCCCTGCATCCCGCATCCCTGCCTGGCCCCCGCATCCCTGCCTGGCCCCCGCATCCCTGCCTGCATCCCGGGCTGCGGCGGGCGGAGGGTTAACAGCTCCGGCGCGGCGCGGCGGGGGGGGGCCGGGGGCGGGCGGGCGGCAGCGCCGCGCTCTCCTGCCTCGCTGCCACAAAGCGGCTTAGGGAGGGCGGCAGCGCGGCCGCGCAGCCGGGATTAACCTCGAATACGGGGGCGGGGGGGGCCGCCGAGCAGCAGCCCCGGCACCGCGGGGCCCCCCCCCGGGGCGCCGAGCAGCCCCGGCACCGCGGAGCAGCCCCGGCCCCCCGCAGCCCCCCGGGGACCGCGGAGCATCCCCAGCCCCCCGGGGACCGCGGACCTCCCCCCCCCCCCCCGCCCCGGGGGGGGGCGCGGCGATGCCGGGCGGCGGCCCGGGGAGCTTGTGAGCCGCATGGGGCTGCCCCCGGCGCGGCCCCCCTGCGCAAGATGAGCCCCCTGCCCCTCGCCCTGCTGCTCTGGGACCTGCTGGACGCGGCGCTGGGTGAGTGGCATCGCCCCCCCCCCCCGACCCCCCCCCCCGGGTGGGGGCCGTATTCACCGTGCCCCGAAATTAGCGGTGGGGACCCCAGGGCGACTCGGGGCTTCTGCGGGAGCTGGGGGGAGAAAAAAAGGGGGGGGGTCTGGGGGGCTGCATGCTTTTGGCTGCCCTCTGCATCCCCCCCGGCTCTTGGGGGGGGGCAGGCACCCCCCAGACCCGCTATAGGGCACCGCTCCGGAGCCATTAACAGGGCATCCGCGTTGCACCCATTAACAGGGCTCCCGCTCCGGACCCGTTAACAGGATCCCTGCTTTGGAGCCGGGAATAAAGCGCCTGCTCCGGAGCCGGTGACGGGGTCCCGGGGGTCAGGGTGGAAAGAAAGGGGGCCGCTCGCCCCGCTCCCCGAGCCAGCATCGCCCTGGGGACCCGTATCCCTTTTCCCCTGGGAAGCAGCTCCGTTTTGGGAGCGAGTCCCAAGGGAAGGGGGCTCCGCAACCCCCCCCCCCAAGCCAGGGGGCTTCGAGGGGGTAAAAATTTATCAGGATGGAAACTTTTGTCTATCTGGTTTTGAGGGATGGTTGTGCCCTGCTGCAGCCTCCGCTCTCCTCGCCCGGCCTGGCGGAGCGGGGGGCCGCGGGATCCCCGATCTGCTCCTCGCCAAATCCGTCTTCCGCATCCGAGGCTGGAGCGGGGGTTGGAGAGAGAGGTTTTCTCCTCTTTTTCCTCTTCCCGGCGCGGGGAAAACACCGCTGGAGGCAGGACGCGGGGCGCCTCGACCCCCGGCACGCGCTGCCCGATAGCGGGGACACGGCGAAACCCGGCCGCTCTCGGGGGGGTTGTTGGAAAGGGCTGGGGAGCCGCGATTTTCCTATTTCCAACGTGTTTTTTTCCCCCCCCCGCCACTAAGCAGAGCTGCGGCCGCCGGGCTTCCCGGGGCCGGAGCCGCACAAAGGAGCCGATTCCACATCGCAGCTCGGTTTTCTCCTCTTTGCTCCTTTCCCTCGGCAAAACGAGGGTGGCAGGGACGCGACGGCGGCCCGGCCCTGGGTTTAGGCAGGCTCTGCGTGCCGGTTTTTGCAAGGGCGGCAGGCGCACGCCGCTTTCAGCAAAGCCGAGCCTCGCCAGGCTGCGTCTTAGGAGACGCAAAACCCGACCCCGCCGACGCTGCGGGCCCCGGCGCCGACCTCAGCCGCGGCTGTTATGGTTTTTCCCTCCGTCGCGCCGTGTTTTTAAGGTCACGGGTGGATCGTTTTCAAGGTTCACCGGCTTTTCCCCGCCGCGGGCGAGCTCTCCGTCACCGTTCGCGAAGCGGTTTCCTCCGTTCCGCCTGGTTTTGTCGCCGCGGGCGCTTCTGGGCGGTCGCTCTTCCGCCCTGGTTTCCCAGGATGAGCGGCTTGAAGTCTCCTCTTGCCGTCAGGCCATCGGTGAGGAAACACCATCCCGAAAGCCAGCGCTATCCGAGCTCTCTGCCAGCAAACAGCAAAGCATCCCCCCCCCCCCCGAAGCCTGATGAGACCCGGCTCCCCCGCAGCCCCCATCTCGGATGCTCCGAAAACAGGTGACCTCAATTCAGCAGGGATCGACACGCTCACGGCTTCTCCGGAGGAAAAGGTCGTATTCAGCCCGGTCCGCGGTGCCAAAATCCGCCCGAGCCTGCCAGCTCGTCGCCGCCGAGGGAGAGCGACACGGAGCTGCTCCGAGCCCCAGCCGGCTGCGGAGGGCAGATGGCTTTTCCTCGGCCGGCGGCATCTCTGGCTGCCTGGACCGAGATCCGCCTGGACAAGGGGGGATGCTCGTCCGGAGAGGGATGCTCGTCCAGGCATCCCCACCGCCAAGCCTGCGTTATTAGCTGGCTCGCGGTCTGAAATTCGTTCCCGTAAAACGTTCTCCGGGCACTTTCCGATTTATTTTACGGCCGTGTAACATCAGAGCTCTGTTTTGCAAACGTGAAAGGAGGGTGAAATATGTCAGGTTTTGATCTCTGCGTGATATTTATATATCCCCCATCCGAGCGCTCTGCCTTATCTTGCGCGCTCGCCCTCGTGATGCCGAACTGATTGGAAAAAATGGGAAAATCCAGGTGTAGCTCCTTGTTTAAAGCTCCTCGGGGTAATATCCGCCGTGCAATGCCCTGTGTGAGCTTGCTGGAGATTTCTGCTGTCTCGTGGAAAAGCTGAGCCTTGGCCCTCGCATCCCCGCGGAAAAACCTCGGCTGCCGGCTCAGCGCCCAGCGGGAAACACGGAGGTGTTTTTCCCAGCGCCAAGGGCAGGGTGCTCCGGTTTGCCAAACCGGGCTGCTGATCCTTGGCAGGATTTTCACAGCTTGCGGGAAACCAGGCCTCGGATTTGCCCAAAATGCTCCTAAAATCCTCCTAAGGGCGCTGATTGCCCTTCTCCCAATTAGGTTGGTTTTTCTCTTCCCAGCTGCATTTTGTAGCGGTTCATAGCCGGGGCGCGAAGCTTTCTAGCAGCCGAGCATCTTCGCCTCGTCTCATGTCTCTCCAAGCTAATGAGCATCTCCGGGGCATGGTGGTGCTCAGGGCTTCGTTAAACCGCGGCTCGTCGCCTGCCGTGCCCTCACTCGGGTCCGGACCTCGTGTCCTCCTGCTCCTCCACGGCTCCCGTGGCACCTCCGAGATGAGGTTTCCCCTCGTGTTGCATCCAGGCCGTGAAGGGAGCGGGCAATTCGCTTCCCGCATCCGTACATCACTTTTCTAGGGAGCATCGCAGGCGCAAGGCGAATTATTCCTCTGCTGGTAGGAGCCTCCCCTTCCCCGCGAGGCTGTTTGGATCGAGGGGGACGTGAGCAAGAAACCTCCTTGGCCCTGAGCTGGCATTTTTGGGGTCCCAAGTGCCCTATCTGGGCCACCTTCTCCCCGAAGACTTCTTTTTGTTATTTTTAAGCCTAACTCAGCACCAGGTTGGTTTCTCGGCGCGCTCAGCTGCGCTGGCGGTGAAGGGGTTAATGGGGACACGTTTTACGGGACTTTGGTGGCTTCTCTGCGTAGCGTGATGAGGGATGAGAAAACGGTCTCCTGCGTCGGGGTCAGGGGCGTTTTGGTGGAAACCAGTGGAAACGTTCACAACCCGGGAGGCTCCTTGCAGCAGCTGGAAAAAACAGCCTTTGGGATTTCTCCGTAGGTTTTTGGGGGAGATTTCAAGGCTTCTTGTGTCCCGCCTGCATTTTTCTATTATAGTGGTAGAAATGGTGTTTTCCTCCTGAAAATTCTCGGCTGAAAATGCTTGACCCACTCTGGCCCTGCTCCTTTTGCAAAGCCGATGGAAAAGCTCCCGGTGCCGTCGGCATAAGAGTGGGTTTTACCGCCTCCGGGTCGGAGCCGATGGGGCAGAGCCGCGACGCTGCCGGAGAAACCCCGCAGGCCCCTTTCGCCTCGCCCGGGCTGCAACTCCTCCGGCAAAGAGCCGGAGCGGAGCCGGGCGGACGCAGCTGAGCCGGCCGCCTTTTGTTCCCTCGCCAAGCTGCTCTCTTTGCCCTTTTGTTCGCTTGCTCGGAGCACTGACGGGGCCGTTTTTAACTAATGACTGGAGCTCACAGTGTCTCCTTCCCGCTTTCCCCCCCCCCACCGCCGCCTCCTTAGTCTCCTTCCTAAAATAAACCGTCAATCAAGGGCTTGTTTTCAGTGCCGGGCTTTGGGACGGGGCTGGCGGCACGAGCGCTCGTTTTGTACAGGCAACGGTCGCGATGAGACACCCATCGGCGTCGGGTTCCCGTTGCGTCTCCCTGTTTGACGAGCTGCTAATTTTTGGGAAGAGCTGCAAGATCGGGAAGATTTCTTACCCAGGAACGCCAGAAAGGACCAGTGGGGTCAAGCGCGGCATCTTATGAAGGAGCATCTGGAGGTCCCCCGAGACCAGAGGTGCAAGTTGGAGGCTCTACGTTGGGTTTTTGCTTCTCCTACAGCTTTGTAGGGCCGTAGCCTCTGACCCCGAGGAGGTCTGAGCAACCTGCCGTAAAAAAAGTTCATCTCCCATTGGGAGACGTCATCTCCTCA
Source organism: Dromaius novaehollandiae (assembly GCF_036370855.1). NCBI lineage: Eukaryota > Metazoa > Chordata > Aves > Casuariiformes > Dromaiidae > Dromaius > Dromaius novaehollandiae. The sequence continues at coordinate 9,548,072 of NC_088121.1, read as the reverse complement.
TCCCATTGGGACACAACGGCACCAAGGACCGGAGCCGGGCGCGAGGGCGCAAGGGGCTACGGCGGTGGCCGATGTTGAGTTACCTCCAGCTGGTGCTGGTGGAGGAGACAGCCCCTCTGCTGGCTGCTGGCCGGCTCAAGACTTGAACCCCTCCCTGGCATAAAAAAGCAAGGAAAGACGACAGTTTTGGGGTCAGCACCCACAGAGCTTGTCCAGCATCTCACAGGAGGGGTTTTGCACAGCTAGACGTTGCGTCCAGGTTGGTGGGACCCTCCCGAGCCCCTGGGCACGGGCAAGGTCTCTCCCATCACTGCCCCGAGGGAAGGGGCCGTGCCGGCAGAGACCACCAGCGCGTGGCATTGCCGAGCCAGCCCGGGCTTGCAGACCACACATTTTGCCTATTCAGACGAGCAAATCTCCATCTGCAACAGAAAACCTCCTCGGCTGAAAGAGAAGGCGTCTCCGAGGACCGCCAGTGTTTGAAAACGCACCGGGGAGACAAGGATTTAGTTTCTGTTCTAACCCAACCTCTGTACAATCTACAGTTTATATAATGCGTTCAACAATATACTTCGGCGGGGAGGGGGAAGGGGATTAGCGGCGGGTATTTCATCCCCGCTCCGCCTCCCCTCGCTTGCAGATAAATCCTATCTGCCCAGGCCTGGGGAGCTGGGACCTGGAGGCACCACTGGTTGCCTGGAGAAGCTGTGGGGAACGCGCCTGCCCTGCCTGTTCATTTATCGGTATTTACTTGGAAAGCGATTTGAGCAGTTTTAGGCCTTGATCCAGAGCGTGGGGATGGGTGGGAGAGGCGCTGGTCTTTCCTGATAAGAGCACGGTGATGGGTGGCATCTGGGATGAGGGGGGCCTGCAGTAGGGTCTGCTCCTCTTGAGGACCACCGTGCTTGGGCATGCTTTCTCCAGCCCAGCTCGCCCCAGGATGGCATTTCATGGGGTCACCGTTGATTTGATGACACCAGCCAACGTGGGGATGTGATGGCTGAGATCCAGCTCTTGTTGGGAGAGACTCTGGGTGTCTCCAGAAGCCGTTCGGGTGCAGGACCGTCCCTGGAGATGGCCGCAGATAGTGTGCTTGCCTTTCGTGCTGGCATCGGTTGAGAAGAGGAGGATGAGGATGAAAGGCGCAATTTAGGCTGGTAATTGCCTCGGTTGCAGGAGGGCCAGAGGGAGCCAAGGACCATCTTGGAGGGGAGCTGATGGCCCTGAGGAGGGGGATAACAGCCGGAGCGGGAGGAAACCAGCTTCCCGGTGGGAAGCCATCAGGGAGAACCTGCTGTCAGGTGTCCATGGGCTACAGGCACGGGGTGACCTTGATATTGAGGTCTCCAGGGGCACCACCAGCTGCTCTGGCCCATGCCACTCACACGGTGTGGCAGGTCCTTCTCCGAAAGCAGCCACCGCCTCCTCCTCCTCCTCCTCACGAGCGAACGCGGTCGAGCCGCCTCTATGAGAGACGGGCACTTAATATAAATAATTAACAAGTGCTTACTCAGAGGTTAGCAGCTTGTAATTGGCAGGAGGAACACAGATCGCGAGCAACCTCCCCGTCTGCCAGGTGCTCCGGCCACGGCCTGGCCGCCTACCAAGCGCCGATCGATCTTCCCTTAACCCCTGAGGGCATCGCGCTGCTAAACCCGCGCTGCCCTATTCCTTTTCCTTCCGAATCCGGAGCACCTTGGCTGCCTCTTCCCTTTCGCAAAACAGCCCTGGTCTGGTGGGGAAGGGCTTCTCCATGTGGTCCGGAGGAGCACGTTGATGGCCAAGCGATTGCGATTTACAGCCCGGCTTTCCGCCTCCGGAGAGCTTGGTGCCAAGCCTCGCTTAGCAGGGAGTTTCCCGGCCCAAATCCAGGCTGGGATGGGCTCTTGATATCATACGATCCGGCATAATTCCCTTTAGGAAGCCACGGTGGCTCCAGGCCCTGCGAGCAGGGAGATGGAGGGAGCCGGGGAGGATGCTTGGAAGAGTCTCCTGGTTTTGGTGGTACCGTGAAGATGAGGTTGTGGAGGTGGAAGCCAGGCAAATTTGCAACGCGAGTGGTTCCCCCGGTCGCCTGCCGCCCTTTGCAAAGACCAGGCAAGCCCGGCTTGCTAAGGTCCATCGCATTCCCGGGGCGTCAACTCCCCCAAAAGCCCCTTTCCCCACCGCTTTGGCAGATTGAGCTTCTGCAAAAGGTGTCGATGGAGCACGACGAGGTATCACCGCGGGGAAACAGCCAAAACCCTTGGAAATCGGAAGGGCTTTATCTAAACGGCGTTATCTCGCCTGGAAAGGAGAGAGCAGGTTTAATGGTGGGGAGAAAGCAGATGCAGGGCGATGTCTGGCACAGAGAGAGCAGGAACGTTAATCCCTTATGCCACGCTGCCCAGGAGATGTATATATATATATAAGTGTATATATAGGTGTATATAAGTTCCGGGACTGGCAGGAGAGTGTTTACAGCCGCGGCGGGTTGCAAACGGTCCCCCCGCCCCGGCGAGTCGCTAGGAAAACCTCCCGCCTTCCCGAGCCGCGCTGACCCGCCCTCGCGGGAGCCCTGAGTTAAAGGAAATATTTAACGATCCCACGCTTCGTTACATTTTATTAACAGCGGCGCCTCGGCCTCCCCTGCCGCGTGCGCCGGCGCTGAGGCTCGGATGCTCTTGCCGGGCGTTTTGGGACCCCAAAACGGGAATTTTGCAGAAAGTAGCATCAGCGGCGAGCGGAGAGTTTTCCGTATCCGTCTTTGGGCTCGGTGGCGAGGAGCCAGGCAGCTATTGATAGTCGGTCGTATCTGGAAGCGGCCGGGAGACAGAAAGGTATTAATTAGCGGTGATTTCTCGACGGCGCGGAGACGGATGGGGATTAAGGCAACGGCCGCGCGCGTCCGCCGCGAAGCACCGGTAAATCAGCGTTACGATTCGGGGCTGTAAGCGGGAGATAGGTTTTAATCTCATTCGCGGCGCCGCATTGCCGAGAGCGAGCAAAGCGGGGGTTAGTGCCGGCACGCGGAGCGGGGAGGAAAGGGTCGCTCCGAATTATCACCCCCGGCGGGGCGATCCGCCTGCTTCCTCCTCCCGCCCGGCGCCGGCCGCATCCAGCTGTTGCATCCAGCTGTTGCCTCCCGCGCCGGGCGCAGCCGGGCTCCAGAGGCGAGGGATATCCAGGCTGGGGTGCGATGCGTGAACCCAAATCTCTTGGCGTTTCCTTCCCGCGGTAAATCTTAATTTTAAAAGAGGCCAAAAGGCCAAAGGCTCGATCGATGCATCGATTAAAACCGCAGCGAGCGAGCAAGACGCTAAGTTGTAGGACGAGAGGACGGTGTGAAGCACCTTTTGTGCCCTCTTTGGTCACAGAAAGTGGATTGAAGTGTATTTTATATGTGCAAATGGAAAATTTGCAGCTGTATTTGCTGCTTCCCTTGAAATGAAGCCGAAGCAGCACAAAAGCATCCGACCCGACCTGGGTACCAAAATACCCCGCCGTGCTCGTCCTCCTCTGCGGGTGCATATCTGCGAGTGCAACCGGGGGGGCTCAGAGACAGGGTTTTTCTCCCCGAAACCAATTTGCCAGCTTGTGGTCCCTCCTTTCCGGGTCCGGTGGGGATGCAGCATCCGTGCAAGGTGCATCCGTGCAAGGTGCATCCATGCAAGGTGCATCCATGCGACGTGCATCCGTGCAAGGTGCATCCATGCAAGGTGCATCCGTGCAAGGTGTTTGTCAGCCTGGCGCAGAGCTCTGCCTGCAGCAAACTTCTCCGCCATCGCCTCTAAAGCAGCCAAATTTGGGAAAACCTAAGCATTTAAGGGACCTTGCGGCGAACGGGGTGATTTCAGCTCCAAACCGCCCGGCTCGGGCTCTGCGAGCCAAGCCAGCCCACGCGAGGAGTAATTAGAGGTGCAACCGATAAGTGTTTCTTCCCGTTTATGCAAATGGGGGAGGTAAGAGGTACGTAATTAAATGTTTGTACTTTCCTACGCCGCGCGGTGTGAAGGAAGATGAATTTTAATTACCGGCTCTTAATTGTGCGGTCGGCCTGTTTAATGTCCTCTTTACACAGGATTAATACAATTTGCTCCTCGCCAGCCGGGCTCTTCCTCGCGGCGGGAGCGCGGCTTTCCTCCCCGTCCGGGCGGACCATCCTCATCCCCGCGGAGAGTTTATATATAGCGAGAGTTTTAATATAGCGTAAATATATTGGGTTTACCTGCTTGGAGGGGGCCGTGCAAAGAGGGAGCGGGAGTTTCAGCCGGTGTCGGAGGGATGATATCGGCGGCGAATTGAGCCCGTGCGAACCTCGCCGGCCCTCGTTTCGCAGGGGAACGCGCTTCCCCCCCCGGCTCCTTAATTTTTTCCGTGCAAAAGACCTGGCTCATTCGGAAACGCGAAGCTGACTCCATCTGTCGCATCCGATTTGGCTTGGTGGGGTTCAACCTGGGTTAAAACACTGATTCCCCCGTGCAAAAAAATAGAGGTTAGCGCAGAAGCTTGCCAACGTAGCAAGGAGAAAAACCCCAGAATCAGCAGATCAGGCCTCTCTGGAGCGGGACAGAGCGGAGTTTTTCCCTGCTTTTCTTGCCCTTTGCAGCCCTCCCCGGTTAGCAGGGAGCGACAGCGGCACATTATAATTGCAAAGCGCCTGTAAGATCATAAATAAGGCATTGCCGGAGCAGGCGAGCGTGTCTGCGGGAGAGCCGGCGTTTTGCTGCGCTCGCGGGAAAGGCAGCGCCCGCCGGCGCTTAATCTTTGATGAACAAGATGTTAGAAAGCGGCGGGCAGCTCCTCGCTTTTAGGGGATGAGTTTCCCCCCTTTCCCCCACCCCTGGGTGCTCCTCGGGCCTTTCCCCCCGCTTCTTGCTCTCGCAAGACCCTCGGAAAAAGGCGGCGGAGGAATCGGTGTGAATTATGCATGAGCCCCCCTAATCAGGCGCTGATTAAAATGTTCCTATTTCCTTTAGGTACGGCTTAACAAATAAGAAATGTGGCAGCCGGGGGGTCGCTCCGAGGAGCCCGAAAGGAGCCGGAGGCCGTCGGCCCGGCTGCCGGCGTCTCCTTCTCTCCGTGGGTGCCGGGGAACGCTGGGGCCAAATAATAAAAAGCAATAAGTAAATAAATAACGACCCCCTCGCGGGGTTATTTTTCAGCTGAGGAGTTAGGTCAGGCTCGGGTAAAGCTCGGCAAGCTGGCGGTTTCCCTCGGCACGGTCGGGTGCGGAGCCCCGGATCGAGCGCGGGAGGAGGCAGGAGGGTGTTTTCCTGCAGCAGGAGGGTATTTTCCCGTGGCAGGGGGTATTTTCCCGTGGCAGAAGGGTATTTTCCCACAGTGGGAGGGTATTTTCCCGTGGCAGGGAGTATTTTTCTATGGCAGGGGGTATTTTCCCGCTGCGGGAGGGCATTTTCCCGCTGCGGGAGGGTATTTTCCCGCTGCAGGGAGTATTTTCCCATGGCAGAAGGGTATTTTCCCACAGTGGGAGGGTATTTTCCCGTGGCAGGGGGTATTTTCCCGTGGCAGGAGGGTATTTTCCCACAGTGGGAGGGCATTTCCCATGGCAGGGAGTATTTTCCCGTGGCAGAAGGGTATTTTCCCACAGCAGGAGGGTATTTTCCCATGGCAGGGGGTATTTTCCCGTGGCAGAAGGGTATTTTCCCACAGCAGGAGGGTATTTTCCCGTGGCAGAAGGGTATTTTCCCACAGCGGGAGGGTATTTTCCCATGGCAGGGAGTATTTTTCTATGGCAGGGGGCATTTTCCCGCTGCAGGAGGGCATTTTCCCGCAGCAGGGGGTATTTTCCCATGGCAGAAGGGTATTTTCCCACAGTGGGAGGGTATTTTCCCATGTCAGGGGGTATTTTCCCGTGGCAGAAGGGTATTTTCCCACAGTGGGAGGGCATTTTCCCGTGGCAGAAGGGTATTTTCCCACAGCGGGAGGGTATTTTCCCATGGCAGGGAGTATTTTTCTATGGCAGGGGGCATTTTCCCGCTGCAGGAGGGCATTTTCCCGCAGCAGGGGGTATTTTCCCGTGGCAGAAGGGTATTTTCCCGCAGCAGGAGGGTATTTTCCCATGGCAGGGGGTATTTTCCCATGGCAGAAGGGTATTTTCCCATGGCAGGGGGCATTTTCCCGCAGCAGGAGGGTATTTTCCTGCAGCAGGAGGGCATTTTCCCGCAGCAGGGGGTATTTTCCCGTGGCAGGAGGGTATTTTCCCACAGTGGGAGGGCATTTCCCACAGCAGGAGGGTATTTTCCCGTGGCAGGGGGTATTTTCCCACAGTGGGAGGGTATTTTCCCGTGGCAGGGAGTATTTTCCCGTGGCAGGGGGGCATTTTCCCGTGGCAGGGGGTATTTTTCTATGGCAAGGGGCATTTTCCTGCAGCAGGAGGTCATTTTCCCACGGCAGAAGGGTATTTTCCCATGGCAGGGGGTATTTTCCCGCAGCAGGAGGGCATTTTCCCATGGCAGGGGGCATTTTCCCGCAGCAGGGAGTATTTTCCTGTGGCAGGAGGACATTTTCCCATGGCAGGACGGTATTTTCCCATGGCAGGGGGTATTTTTCTACGGCAAGGGGCGTTTTTCAGCGGCAGGAAGGCATTTTCCCGCGGCAGGGGGTATTTTCCCATAGCAGGGAGCATTTTCCTGCAGCAGGAGGACATTTTTCCCGCAGCAGGAGGGCATTTTCCCGCGGCAGGGGGTATTTTCCCATGGCAGGGGGTATTTTCCCATGGCAGGGGGCTTTTTCCCGCGGCCGCCCCGCTTCCCTGTTGGAGCCGGCCGCTTTGCACGCAACCTGCCTCCTCCCTCGCAGCCACTCGGTAATTGAAAGCGCCGAGCGTGTTGCAACGTGCCGCTTTTATTAACGTGTCACTCCTGATCTAAAAGGACATTTCATTTATCTCTCCCTCCCCCCCTTTTTTTTTTTTAATAGACATAGCAAGAATTCCCACCGCTCGCTATCAAAAGCAGCCGTATCCCCCCGGGACGCAATCTCATCAGCGGGCCGTATTTCCAGGGCCTCCGATCTAATCAGCGGGCCGTATTTCCGTAGCCGTAATCTCATCAGCGGGTTGCACTTCACACGCGACATCTTTCGCGGCGGAACGGGCCGTATTTGTAAAGAGCAGCGGCGAGGAGCCGGCTCCGGGCTTTGAGCCGCGGGAGATGCCGCCACGCGGAAGATGAAGGCGGGTGGCCGGGCGCCTCCTGAATCCCGTGGTTATCCCTGCCTAAAATGGTCGAAAATGATCTGAAAATCCCATAATACCTGCTACCGCTGGTTTCTTTTCCCATCAAAGAATAAGAAAAGGGAAAAAAAGGCTGCAATAAATCAAAGAGAGGGACCGCGGGCTCGGCAGAGCCCGGCTTTGGGAGCGAAAAGCAAGCGCGGAAAGTGCCTAACGCCCTGAATCGCGTTTGAAGATGAAGTTGGGGGTTTTTTTTAATTAAAGCGGCTCTTTAGCAGCTCTTGCGGCGGCAGAAAGTGCAGATGTCGCCTCGCGGCGCGGCGAAGCTTTGCTAAACGGCACCGGCACGTGCGCGGGCAGAGCTCTGCCGGCCTCCCCGGAGAGCATCCCTCCGTCCCGGCATCCGCGTATCCCCAAAACAAGCAGATTTGGGGGGTCGCAGTCAGCGTCGGGTGTGGGAATGGGGGTCAGCAGACCCGGGAGGGGGTCTGAGGGATGCTGAGCAGATGAGATGTCGTCCGGTGGCTCCCAACGTGCGTTGACCAAGTTTTAGCTCGCTGTTTTACCCAGATTTACCCCGCGAGCACCGCGCTGCTGCTTCTGCCCATTTCTCTGATGGGGAAACTGAGGCCCGGGAGGGTAAATCATCCTTTTTCATCCGTCTCATGGTCCCATCGCTGGGCGTCCCTTGACAGCTCCGTTTCTGAGCCAGCTCCCGTCTCTCCCGGCACGTTCCCGGTGCTTTTTCAATGTCACTTTTCCAGCCGGCACCGGCGGATGCAAGAAGCCGTAAAAAAAAGACGACGTGAGCCCCGGAGGAGAGCCGCGGCTTGGCTCTCTGCCTCGGCAAACCGGCCCCGAAAAGCCCCAGCCGGGGCGGTTGGTTCGTTAAATAACATCTCGGGTCTCCGGGGCTGTCAATCCGGCAGCAGCTCGAGGAGAGGCAGGAAAACAAAAATGAAATGAAATCGCGGGGCCTCCTGACCCCGGCTGCGCGACGGGTCCGCAGCAAATCGATCGGAAAGAGTTTTCCGGGGAAAGGGAAAGGAGGAAAACAGCCAGTGTAATTTGAGGGGGGCGATTTCTCTCTGTGGCATTAGCTTGGCTAACGAAGTATTAACGAGGGGACCCGCTGCCCGGTTTCTGGCCTCGCTGGCCCAGAGGGTTTGCGATAGGGGCTGGGCTGCCCTTGGGATAAAGCCGAGGGATAAAGCCGAGGGCAAATCCCGGCTCCCAGGCGATGCCGGCCACGACGGAAAAGAAGGGGAGACGGGAAAGGAGAGGTGCTGCCGCTCGGGGCAAGAGCGTGGGAACTTTTAGTGCCCCGCAGAGATTTATTTCCCACGGCGTGCCGGCCCCTAACCTTAAATATCGCCGGCTATTTCGCTAGTCCTGTCTTAAGAGAAGCAGCATCAACGTGGTCACAGATACTGCAGGGAGTTGTCCAAAATAGCAGATTTTCGGCCAAAGCGGAGCTGTAAAGCGGCAGGAAGGGCTTTTTGCGGCAAAACGGTGGTTCCTTGCGCTTTGATGGCTGGTGATGGCAAACGGCATCAGCAGGGCTTCTCCCAGCCGGCGCGTCTTGCATTTGGGCCTTTTTTTATTGTTTTTCCCCCAAAAAACGAGCCAATGCCCTTCTGCTCCTCGCAGGCTACCTGACGGTGAGCATCGAGCCGCTGCCGCCCGTGGTGGTGGGCGACGCCGTGACCCTGAAATGCAACTTCAAGACGGATGGCAGGATGCGCGAGATCGTCTGGTACCGGGTAAGCGCCGGCCCGCCGCGGCTTTCTGCTCCCCGGTGCCTTAGCACTCTTCTCCACATCCAGGCCCATTTACAAACGGATAAATCACGTTGTGGTTTTTATATATATTCCATCGCCGGGGGGGTTTTCCTTGAGTCCTGGCTGTCTTTTGGTATAAACGGGTGTTTTTAGGTGCCGGCGTGGGTAACTCGAATTCCTCCCGCACAAATCAGTGCAGCCCACTGAGACGCCGCGGCCAAGCCGGGCGCCTCCGCGGCATTTTGCTCGTTCGTATTTAGCCTGAATATTTGCTCGGACGCTTCACGGGGCGTTTTTCCTCGGCAGGTGACGGACGGCGGCACCATCAAGCAGAAGATCTTCACCTTCGATGCCATGTTCTCCACCAACTCCTCGCACATGGAGAGCTACCGCAAGCGGGAGGAGCTGGTCTACCAGTCGACGGTGCGGTAAGCGGAAAGAAATCGCAGCGGCCGCGCTCGTCCGCCGGCATCGATATACGCACGTTGCTCAACGCTTTTCCCCCCCGCGGTTATTGCCCCCCTCCGCCGCCGTCCTCTTGGCCGTTCCCCCTTTTCCTCCAAGCCTTTCGCTCACTCGCTGCCGATCGTTATTTCCTTTGTGGCAAACGCACAAAAACTCCGAGAGAGGCTGATAATTAATTACGTGGCGCTTGTTTCCCTGTTTTTTGCGGAAAAAGCCTAATCAGGCGTTATTGTGTTTCCTTGGCTCTGCCCGCTTCGATCGCGGGAATATTTGCCGTAGAGGCGGCAGGGGGTCATTAATATATCCCAGGGCCCGGCGGGGCACGGGAATCGCTCCGTCGCCAGATATCCCGGGGCTGGTCCCTCCCTTTCCCGGTGGGAAAAGCCACATGGGCAGGGAGGAGCAGAGATCTGAGGGATCGCACCGATGCAGCGGCTCTCTCCAAGCCACTCAGATGCGGGTCGAAGCAGGGCGCGGGGTTGGCGTCGCGGCAGCAATCCAGCGGCGAATCCCACCGCCAGCGGAGAACCGGATCCGGAAAATAAATAAATAACAGGCAGGCCCGAAAGCTGCCCTTGGCTTTTCTTCCCAGGCAGAAATCACCGGCGGGAGCGGCAGCTTTAGCCCTAATTGCGCCCTCGCTTTATTGCCAGCGTCGTAAAAGCAAAACAGGAGCTTGAGAAAATGTCAGGGGGAGGCTTAATTTAAGCAAAAAAAAAAGGCTGGGAAGAAGTGGTTGTTTTAGTGTTTAAAAAAAATAATTAGTTAAATGTATTTCAGCTCTGGTTTTTGCCCCGGTGCCTCTTGGTAATGTGTAATTTGGGCTGTGGGTCCAAGTGGACACCCCCTTTTTTTGGAGGCTCCCACGCGGGATGGGGGGGTGTTTCGCTGTGGTTTTGGGGTGCCGTTGGCATCACGGGCGCTCGCCCTCTGCCCCAGGCTGCCGGAGGTGCGCATCTCGGACAACGGCCCCTACGAGTGCCACGTGGGCATCTACGACCGAGCCACGCGGGACAAAGTGGTGCTGGCCTCCGGTAACATCCTCCTCAACGTGATGGGTGAGCGCGGCTCGCCGCGGGGGGTTCGGCGGGGGGCTTTGGCTCGTTCAGCCACCGGCGAATCTTCCCAGGGTGATGGGGAAACGCGCCGTGGTCAATGATTTTTGCAATGTCGCAAGCTCACGGCCTTGTTCTCCTCCCCGGCAGCGCCGCCGACATCCATCTCGGTGGTCGCCGCCGACACGCCAGCACCCTTCAGCCGCTACCAAGCGCAGAACTTCACCCTGGTGTGCGTGGTGGCCGGAGGCAAGCCCGCCCCGCTGGTGAGCACCCAAGGCAGGGGAAAAACACCCAGCCCGCATGCAAGCGGCGTTGCGTTGCGTTGCGTTGCGTGGCGTTGCGTTGCGTTGCGTTGCGTTTCGGGTCGGTGCAAGCCACAGGTTGGGTCTGTGCAAGCGTTGCGGTAGGTTGGGTAGGTGCAAGCGTTGCAGCAGGTCGGTGCGAAACTGCGCTGCGTCGGTGCCAACAGTGCAGCGCAGCAGGTCGGTGCCAGTGGCACGGTGGGTCGGTGCAAACGGCACAGCGGGTTGGGTCGGTGCAAGCGGTGCGGCGTGTCGGTGCGAGCAGTGTGGCAGATTGGTGCACTGTATCGGTGCAAGCGGCACGGAGGGTCAATGCAAAACGGTGTGCTGCATTGGTGCAAGTACGGTGGGTCGGGTCAGTGCAAGCAGTCGGTTGGGCTGGGTTGATCGGATCGGATCAGGTTGGGTTGGATCGGATCGGATCGGATCAGTGCAAGCGGTGGGTTGGGTTGGATTGGATTGGATCAGATCGGTGCAAGTGGTGGGTTGGATTGGATTGGATCAGATCGAATTGGGTTGGATTGGATCAGATTGGTGCAAGTCGTGGGTTGGGTTGGATTGAATCGGATCGGATCGGATTGGTGCAAGTGGTGGGTTGGGTTGGATTGGAGCAGATCGGATCGATGCAAGTGGTGGGTTGGGTTGGGCTGGATCGGATCGGTGCAAGTGGTGGGTTGGATTGGATCGGATCAGATCGGATTGGGTTGGATTGGATCAGATTGGTGCAAGCGGTGGGTTGGATTGGGTTGGGTTGGATCAGATCGGTGCAAGTGGTGGGTTGGATTGGATCAGATCGGATTGGCTTGGGTTGGATCGGATCGGGTCGGATCAGATTGGTGTAAGTGGTGGGTTGGGTTGGATCGGATCAGGTCGGTGCAAGTGGTGGGTTGGGTTGGGTTGGATTGGATTGGATTGGATCGGATCGGGTTGGGTTGGGTTGGGTTGGGTTGGATCGGGTCGGATCAGTGCAAGCGTTGGGTTGGATCGGATCGAATCGAATCAAATCGGATCGGATCAGATCGGTGCAAGTGGTGGGTTGGACTGGATTGGATCGGATCGGATCGGATCAGGTTGGATCGGATCGGTGCAAGTGGTGGGTTGGGTTAGACCGGTGCAAGCGGCGCGGCGGTCGGTGCAAAACGGTGTGCTGCGTAGGTACAAGCGGTGCAGCGTGGTGTGACGTGGTGGGTCGGGTCGGGTCGGCGCAAGCAGTGCACCGCGGCAGTGCAAGCGTTGGGTCGGCGCAAGCGGCACAGCAGCCCTTCCCGGGGGGCTGTGGCGGCCGTGGGGAGCCCGGGCGCCGCGGGGTCCCCGCCGGGCTCATCGCCCCTTCCCCCCGCCCCGCGCAGGTGTACTTCAAGCGCGACGGGGAGCCCATCGAGGCGACGCCGCTGCCGGAGCCGCCGGGCGGAGGCGGCAGCGGCGGCGAGGCCTCGCCGGAGGGCCGGGCGCCCCGCAACCTGCTGCACCGCGACCTGGACGACACCAAGGTGCCGAAGCCGCTGTGGGCGGCCGAGGCGGAGGCGCGGGGCGAGCGGCCGCCCGGCACGCCGGAGCCACCCCGGGGGCTGGCGGCCGAGCGGGGCCCCGCCACCGAGACCATCCCCGAGACGGTGGTGAGCCGCGAGTTCCCGCGCTGGGTGCACGTGGCCGAGCCCATCTACTACGTGCGGCACGCGCAGGCGCCCGTCAGCGACGGCACGGTGGAGGCGCGGGCCACGCTGACGTGGACCCTGAACCCCCAGATCGACAACGAGGCGCTCTTCAGCTGCGAGGTGAAGCACCCGGCGCTCTCCATGCCCATGCAGGCGGAGGTGACCCTCGGTAAGCCTGGAGGGCACCGTGGGGCAGGACGCGGCCAGCGCGGGGGCTCGCCGGAGGTCGAGGTGCCCTCGGGAGAGTCGTGCATGTTTTGGGGATCCATCAGGCAACGGAGGGGCTGTGGTTGGGTGCAGTAAGGGGGGCAGCGCTCCAAGGGCTCCCGGGGGGTTAGGTGGGCAGTTTTGGGGTGCTGGAGGGGGAAAGCAGGGTGTCAGCAAGGCAGGGGTGTTGGGGGGGGGGGGAACCCATGGGTGGGAGCCTGGGGGTGATTGTGACTGGGCCTGGGCCTGGGCCTGGGCCTGGGCCTGGGCCTGGGCCTAGGTCCAGGTCCAGGTCCAGGTCCAGGTCCAGATCTAGGTCTAGGTCTAGGTCCAGGTCCAGGTCCAGGTCCAGGTCCAGGTCCAAGTCCAAGTCCAGCTCCAGCTCCAGCTCCAGCTCCAGCCAAGCAGGGAGCTGGGACCCCAAAGTCAGGGCAAAGTGTTTGGTGTCCTGGTGTAGGTGTTTGGTGGGTCTTTGCCTTGGTTTTCTGCAGGGGAGGTGGTGACCCCTTGTTAGTGTTATCTCCTTTGGGGTACAACTAACTGTGGTGGCGGTCTGGGTCTGGGTCTGGGTCTGGGTCTGGGTCTGGGTCTGGGTCTGGGTGGTGGTCTTGGTCTCCATCTCCTGGACAGGCTCATAGCCTGGGGGGGGGACCTTCACCCCCATGGAGATGTCACCTCCAAGCATCTGCACCTGGTCCCAGGAGAATGAGGCCATGCCAGGAGCCTCCCTTGGAGGCCAGGAGGCCGGAGATGCCCATGATGATAGGCTTGCTGGTCATCACCACCCAACCCATCCCACCTGGGGTGCTGGCAGGGGGCCAGGCCGGCCCCCGCACAGGGGCAGCCCGTGGGGCTGACGAGGCCTTGGCCGTGATAGGGCGTGTGGGAGCGAGGCCGGGCCAGCCCCGTTGGCTCCCAGCATGCCCAGGGCCTAGAAGAGCAGAAGCTCCCCAAGCGACCCCAGGAGCGCAGCGACCATGGGGGCCAGCGAACAGGGCAGTTAGCAAGGCAGTTCGCATGGGCAGAGAGCGGGGCCAGGGGCCCCTCACGCTGCCCACCGACCTCCACCCCAGGCTGGGCAACTCTGCTGCAACAGCCTCCAGGTAAGGCTGCTCCAGCCTTCGTCCTCCCCTGGAGCCCGGTGGAGGAGAAGATGGTGCCTTGGCTAGGCTGCTCCAGCCTTCGTCCTCCCCTGGAGCCCGGTGGAGGAGAAGATGGTGCCTTGGCTAGGCTGCTCCAGCCTTCGTCCTCCCCTGGAGCCCATCGGGGGAGAAGATGGTGCCTTGGCTAGGCTGCTCCAGCCTTCGTCCTCCCCTGGAGCCCGGTGGAGGAGAAGATGGTGCCTTGGCTAGGCTGCTCCAGCCTTCGTCCTCCCCTGGAGCCCGGTGGAGGAGAAGATGGTGCCTTGGCTAGGCTGCTCCAGCCTTCGTCCTCCCCTGGAGCCCATCGGGGGAGAAGATGGTGTCTTGGCTAGGCTGCTCCAGCCTTCGTCCTCCCCTGGAGCCCGGTGGAGGAGAAGATGGTGCCTTGGCTAGGCTGCTCCAGCCTTCGTCCTCCCCTGGAGCCCGGTGGAGGAGAAGATGGTGCCTTGGCTAGGCTGCTCCAGCCTTCGTCCTCCCCTGGAGCCCGGTGGAGGAGAAGATGGTGCCTGGGCTTTGCTCCAGGGCATGCATCATCTTCACCAGGAGGTCTCCACCTTGTTGGCCTTCAATGTGCTCACCAGCTCCTCTCCTTGGGCTGCCCTGCATGCTGGAGGCTCCTCGAGTCCTGAGGAACCGGAGGGAGGACCCTTCCACCCCAGCCTCAAGGACCTCTCCCAACACACACCGAGCTGAAAAATAAACTAAGTCCTGCGTTTTGACCCCCAGCTCATGAACCACCTCACTGGGTTGGGTGGGAGGGAGGCAGGTTGCTAATCCAGGTTCCCCAGCACACACCTAGGTTATTTTTTGGTTAAGTCCTGCATTTTAGCACCTTCCCAGCTCATCAGCCCCTTAAGCAACTGCTTCACTGAGTCTCAGGGGTGGCTTGCTAACAGGGAGCCCTCTCCCACCACAAAACAAGCCTAAAAATAAACTAAGTCCTGTGTTTTAGCACCTTTCCACACAGCCCCATACACCCCTGGGCCAGCAGCTCATCAACCCCCTTAACTGCCCACCATGCTGGTGGGAAGGTTGCCAACAGAGAGCCCTCACACCACTATCTACCCACCCCCAAAACTTTCTGAAAAGTAAACTAAGTCCTGCGTTTTGGCACTTTCTGCAGTGCAGAGCCTCACACAACCCTTGAGCCGGGAGCTCGAGTAACCACCTCCCTTGGCCAGGAGGTCCCACAGCCCAAGACCTCGATGAGGAAGGCTGTTGATAGTGAGCCCTCACCTCCACCTACCAGCCTTAAGGACCTCTCCCAACACACAACTACCCCAAATTAACTAAGTCCTGCGTTGGGCGCCCGCCATTCAGCACAACATCTTGCCCAGTGCCAAGATGTCTGGCAACCCCTCCTTGCCCCCAGCAGCTCCAAAACCCTATAACAGCAAAGCTTACCCCATATTGTCCCCCCTAAATCTGTCCATGGACACAGCCCTCCTCATCTCCTAAGATGCCTCCAGCCTATGCATTTTTCCAGGAGCTCCTCCCCAACCCCTGCACCATCCACACGCACAATTTGGGCACCACCGCGGCGGGTCCCCGTCCCCTTCGGGACGCACGCAGCTCTGCCCCTCCCCGGAAAGGCCGGCGCACACGCATTGAAACCAACACAAACCAGTTGCTTCCATAAGAAAAGAGATGTATATTTAGATACAGACCAGAGCATGGGTCCACCTTCTGCAGCCCGTCACCGCAGAAGCCCCTGCGCGGCATCCCGGCGAGCGGGCGCCTTTCCCGACCACCAGCGTCCACCGATGGGTGTTTTTCCTGGCGCTGAGCCGTTCGTGACGTGCTGGGGACGACCTCCGGTGCGGACCGGGCAGAAGAGGCGGCACCTGAAGCTGCAAAGGATGAAATAGTTGGTCACGGCAATGCTGCCGTGTTGCGATGGGCAAGGAGCCCCCCTCAACCGGGGTTTTTGAGCGAGGAAACACGGCCTTGCCCACCTAGGTATCACCCCGCGGTTGCCTATCAAGGCTACGAGCACCCACCTTCGCGTGCGTCACACTGCAGGGACTTGTCCATCGCAGCCGTCAGTCTGTCCGTCGATCTCCTAGACGTCAGCCTGCCGCGCCGAGGCTCTCGCCGGGTCAAGGATGTCCGTGGAGAGCCGCGCTAACGACCCTTCCCTTTCCTTGCAGTCGCTCCCAAGGGCCCGAAGATCACCATGACCCCGACGAGAGCCCGCGTGGGAGACACCGTGCGCATCCTGGTGCAGGGCTTCCAGGTGAGCCGTCCCCGCGGGCCGGCGCGGGGTTGGGGCCACGGGCGCCCGTCTCACCGCCCGCCTCTCTCGGGCCGCAGAACGAAGTCTTCCCCGAGCCGCTCTTCACCTGGACCCGGGTGGGCAGCAGGCTCCTGGACGGCAGCGCCGAGCACGACGGCAAGGAGCTGGTGCTGGAGCGGGTGCCGGCCGAGCTCAACGGCTCCATGTACCGCTGCACGGCGCAGAACCCGCTGGGCTCCACGGACACCCACACGCGGCTCATCGTCTTCGGTAGGGCCCCGGCGTCCCCTCCTCCGGGCAGAGCCCGACCCGCGCCAGGAGACCGCGATGCACCTAGGAGCATCCCAGCTGGGCCCCCCCTAAACCTCCCTATTTTGCTTTTTGTCTCCCGTTAGAAAACCCCAACATTCCCAGAGGAACAGAGGACTCCAACGGTGAGCGCAAACCCCGGCGTCTCCGGACGGAGCAGCGGCGTTCCCGACGGTGGGAACCGCTCCGCCAACACCCTGCTCTCCTCCCGCCCAGGTTCGGTCCCCGGCCGCGGCCTCCGGCTCGCTTGGGTGCTCACCCTGACAGTGATCCTGGAGCTGACGTGAAGCTTCGCCCGCCTCGGCCTCCTCCTCTTCCTCGTACGGCTCCGCCCGGCATTCACGCCTCCGTCAGTCGGTTCTCTCTCTTTTTTTTTTTTCTATAATATTTACAGTCTCGGGCTCTTTCTGTCTGTGTCTTGGCTTCCTCGGCCAACTTAATTAAAAGGAAAAAGAAATCCCCCTCCCTTCCCGGAGCAGACTGCGCTTAATATATTGCCCCGGGGGATCATTGCACCCCCAAAGCAGCTTGCAACACGAGTCGGCGTGGGGGACGTTGGGGGCAAAACCCCGGGGACCGGCGAGGTGCAGAGGACGCGGCAGCCGGCGGAGCCGCTGGCGCCGGCGATCTTTAACCCGGCGGCGACGAGGCCGTGCCACGGGGCTCTTGGCACGCTCGTTTCCCCGGAAACGGATAATAAACGGGCAGCAATCAGGCCGGATCCTGCTTGGAGCCGTTCCCGCTGCCGGCTGCCTGGCATCCCGTGCTGGGTCGCCGGCTCCGAGCACGCTGGCAGCCAGGATTTTGCAGCATTTTAGGGAGCGGGTGCCGGGCAGCAGGGCCGCACGCCGCCCGGGACGGGCTCCCCGGTGCACCCACCCCACGCCGGCTTTTTGCACGGGGGGAGCATTAATCCTCGCGGATTAGCTAGCGCTCCCTCTTTGCAAAGCCCTGGACCGGCACTAAGCGTTATTGCTGCTATCGCCGTTACGATTAATTGCTATTAAGCGGCTTCGGTACCTACCTCGCCCCGCTGCCGCGATGCTCAGACGGCGAGATGAAATGGCACCAACGAAGCGGGGACGCCGGCGGTCCACGGCCCGGGGGATCGTGTGCGTTCGCGGCCGGGACGCCCGCTCGCTGAGCAAACGGGGATTCGCGCTCTGCCGAAACGCCGTCTCGATGCCGGCGGCAGCTCTCCCTCCGGCCGGGCTTGCAGGTCCTGCAAACAGCAAATGCAATTCTTACTTTTTTCTTTTTTCCCCCCCGGATTTTCAGCTCCCAGCTGCTTTTCGCTCTTTCTCACGCCGCGATTCCCCCCCCCTCCAAGCTCGTTTCCAACATAAATCCATAAATATTGCAGTTTAGCCCTTCTCCCCCATAACAAGCATCCCCGGCAAAGCCGTCCGCAGCGGCGCGGCCGTCCCCGCGCCCTCCCGCAGCGTCCCCCATGCAAAACCAGCATTTTCCTACGCGCGCGGCGGGCGGCTGCTGCATTTGGAAGGCAAAAAAGGAGGCCAGAGCCGCTGGGGAGAGGGGCCGGGTGCGCGCCGACGCAAGGACAAAAATCCCCAAAAAAGCCAAGTCTTGCACAAAGACCCGGCGGGAGCATCGCAGAACCGCAAAGCCCGTTGTCGGGCCTCCCTGCTCCAAGCCGGGCTTTGCAGAGCCGCGGCGCTGGATCAGGCTCACGCCTATGCCTTGCACGGGGGGAAGCTCCGGCACCGCCGGATTGCTCCGGTGCATCCTACCTTTGCCGGGGCCTCGCTGCTTCGCGGCTCTCCCGGCACGTGGAGGAAAGGGAAGGCATCCTTTTCCCTTTGAATTCGTCGTGCTTGGTGGGAGCCGTGACGCCGTTCCCGCGGCCGATCCGAGTCGCCGCCGCGAGAACCGGCCCCCGATTCCCTTTGCAATTTGGCCGGGCACCGGCGGGCGGCTCGGCTCCCTTTTTTTCCTGCTTCGTTACGCTCTTCTCCAAGCCTCTCTTGTTTACCCACCCGATTAAGCCAGCTCCGCGCTGCACCTCGCCGCCCGAGCCCGGCCCGCCCTGCTCAAACACGCAAAGCGGCCGCTGCGCCCGCCAGCTGCCCGGCACCGGCTCCGAGGCGCCTCGCCGCCGGCTCCCGCGGCTTCTCCGCGCTTCCCGGCGCAGCGGGATGAGCCGGCCGGCGAGCGCGGAGCGGCGGGAGGACGGGCAGCCATCCGGACGGCTGCTGCTGCTGCTGCTGCTGCTGCTGCTGCTGCTGCTCTGGGCGTATCGTTTCTACGCGTCGCGGGCGCCCGCCGGGGAAGCCCGGCCGCGCGGCGAGATGGGACCCGGAGCGCAGGATGAGGCCCGGCGCGGAGCCGGCGCTGGAGAGGTGCCGCGGGGCTGCCGGCGGCGGGGAGGCGGCGGGGCGAGGCGAAGCCTGCGGGCGGGCGAGGAAGAGGAGGTTGGAGAGCGGGGTGGGCCATCAGGCGCCGGAGCGGACAAGCTGGAAGCAGGAGGCGAGCCGAATTCGCCCGGCCTCAGGGAGCCGGCATCCCAGCCGGCCGGTGATGGAGGTGCCCAAAGCACCGGGCAGGATTTGGCCGGGAGAGCCCCGAGCGCGGTGCCGGCCCGGGCGGGCAGGGAGAGGCTGCAGACGCTCAGCGTCACCTCGGACCTGGGGCTGACGCTCACGGCGAGCGGCGCGGGCTCGGCCGCCTGCTACTCCTTCTCCTCCGTCGCCAGGATCCAGGTGGAGGAGAAGTACATCGCCGAGAGGAGGGCCGGATCCGGCCGGGGGGCCCCCGCCGCCCTCAAGGGCAAAGTCTACGACTACTACATCCAGTCGACCTCGCGGTCGGTGTCCGAGAAGACGGCTCGGCCCTACGTCCGCCCGGGAATCGCCCCGCTCCGCGGCTCGGAGCGGCTCCACCAGGAGCTCTGAGACCCGGCCGAGCCCAAGCGCCGGCTCCGGATTCGGGAAACGCGACGGTTTCCCACCGGGACAACCACAAGGACAGCGTCCTCCACGCGGCGGAGAAGCCCACCCTCCACCCGCGGATGGAGGTCCCAACTGGAGCTCATGACCACCACCAGCTTCTTCCAAATGCCACCGGCTCCGGAGCCACCCCAGAGGTCCACCTGGACCTGGGGAGCTGCTACGAGGTCTTCTGCACGGCCAAGGCGCAGGAGCTGGGCCATCTCCAGGAGACCATCTACCAAGTCATGCAGGTCCCGCAGGACGCCTCCATCCGCGGCGTTAAATAAAGTCAACGGGAGCCTTCAATAAATTGAACCCCGGGCCGCCGTCGCGCATCATTTAAAGCCTTCGCAAAAGCGAGCGGGGCGGCCGGCCAACGCTTTACGTGGCTAATTACGGCCCGGAGAACGTCTCCGAGGAGCAGACCGGGAGCAAACCAGGCCCTGGAGCGCGCCGGGCTGCGTCCGAGGGGCGGCTGGAGGCCGATCAAAGCAGCGCAAAATCGGCCTTTTTAAGATCTTTTCTATTCGCGAAAGGCGGCTGACCTTAAACGCGCCGGGTGGGGAAAATAAAACCCCCAAAACTAAGAGCGAGCCTATCCAGGCGGGCTTTGCATCCAAAACTCGGCTCCGGGTTTTTTCACCTCGCCAAAAGCGGGAAGATGCCGGGCGGTGGGGAGGACGCGTTGCGTTCGCCCTGCGGGAAACGGTCGCGGGGAGAATTAAAATCGCAGGGTGGGAACGGGTTTGGGGTCGGTTGATGCCCTGCGGCGGCAGCCCCTCTTTGCAAAGAAATGCAGAGAAATGGAGGGAGGGGAGGGAGGGGAGGGAGGGAAGGGAAAGGGAACGGGAGAGAAAGAAAGGGAACGGGAGAGAAAGAAAGGGAATGGGAGAGAAAGGGAAAGAAAGAAAGAAAGGGAAAGAAAGAAAGAAAGGGAAAGAGAAAGGGAAAGAAAAAGGGAAGGAAAGGGAAAGGGAAAGAGAAAGGGGGAAAGAGAACGGGAAAGAAAGGGAAAGAAAGGGAATGGGAGAAAGGGAACGGGGGAGAAAGGGAACGGGGGAGAAAGGGAAAGAAAGAAAGGGAAAGAAAGAAAGGGAAAGAAAGAAAGGGAAAGGGAAAGAGAAAGGGGGAAAGGGAACGGGAAAGAAAAGGAAAGAAAGAAAGGGAACGGGGAGAAAGGGAATGGGGGAGAAAGGGAATGGGGGAGAAAGGGAAAGAAAGAAAGGGAAAGGGAAGGAAAGGGAAAGAGAAAGGGGGAAAGGGAACGGGAACAGGAAAGGGAAAGAAAGGGAAAGGGAAAGAGGGAAAGAAAGAAAGGGAAAGAAAAGGGAAAGAAAAGGGAAAGAAAAGGGAAAGAAAAGGGAAAGAAAAGGGAAAGAAAAGGGAAAGAAAAGGGAAAGAAAAGGGAAAGAAAAGGGAAAGAAAGAAAGGGAAAGAAATGGAAAAAGGAAAGGAAAGGAAAGATCTTTGCAAAAACGGTGTTTTTCTCGCAAAGCAGAGCCGTTTCGGCTCCCCACGGGCCCCGTCGCGATCGCAGACCACCCGCCGCACACGTAAAACTTCCAATCCCGTTTTTACCACGGGTCAAATTCGGCATGGAAACACAGTGGAAAAAAACAAACCCCCCCCCCCTTTTCCTCATTTTCAGTTTCTGACTAGCAAATAAATGCAAAATAGCAGAAGGCGGCGAAGCCGAGGCGAAGGGCTCCGAACCGTTCCCGCGAATTCGCACGCGCAAAGGTGCCGCGGTCTCGCCGCCGCGGCCCCGTCTGCCCCCAGGAGCTCGGAAAGAGGAAAACGCAGCTGCTTTTCCCCCTTTTCCTCAACAGATAAACAGGGAGCCGCAGCGGGAACAGCCGTTTGCACGGAGAAAAGCATCTGCGCCAAGCCAAGCATCCGAAATTTTTTATTTCTGCATGACAGGCCTGGTCGGAGAGCTTTTTAGCTGTGATTAAACCGCGGCCGTCGCAAGCGTTTTGCTTTCCGCTCGCTGCTTCCTTCCTCCCCTGCTCGTTTGGGGATGATATACGAGGGCTGAAACGGCGGGTCGGGACGGCTGCAAAAAGCAACGGTAGCAGAAAAAAGCATTTAATAAAAGCGAATCCTGTCCTTATGATGCACGGATTTCGTTCCCAATTTTCTGGGTATTTTGCCCGATCTGCAAATCACAGTTTGCTACGGCAGAGGAGCACATTAGCACCAGCCTGTCCGCCTCGATGTTTTTAGCAGCAATGACCGGCCCATTCGAGCTGCTCCATCACCATCGGGTGCTGCAAATACCTTAGGACCAGGAGCTCGTGGTCTGCTCAGCTTAAATACGGGGCTCGCGGGCTCCTCGCCAAAAGCCGGGGCTGCAGCTGAGCTCGGGCCCCTGCAAAGCTCCCCATTTTGGGATGTTGTTGGGGTGAAAACCCTGGAGCAGAACGAAAGCCGAGGGGGCTCCAGCAAATAAGGGGGTGCTGCAAGCCCCGACCGTGTTTCTTGGGGGGGGTGACATGGCCTCTGCGCCGTAAAGCAGACAGATGCCCCGAGGACAAGGGATGGAGAAGGAATGAACAACAGGTTTCTGGCTCCCGAGACCCCCCACCGCACTCCCTCAGCTCCGCCGCGGCCCTCGGGGCGATAACGAACCCTGAGCACGGTGTTAAGAGCAGAAGAGGCACTCGAGCTACAGACCCAACAGCGGGTGCCGAAGCAATCATCAGAAATAAGCAACGGACCTCGGAGATCATTTGCAGAAGACATCTCAATCCGTACCCGCGGCCTTTCCGCTCTCACCAGGGAACTACCGCTTTTAAAGGTAATTTAGCACTATCTCTGCAGGCGGCACCAGCCAAGACCTGGACGCCCAGCAGCTAACCAGCCACGCGGAGCCCCCCGAGAGATAACCACCAGTTCAGGGCACATCTTGTCCATCTGTGCACGTCCAGATCAAATTCATCTCCCGACTAGCATGTAGGTGCCGTCACCTCCCATTCCCGCATCCGACAGCTAAGGACGGCGAGACGGCTTAGCAACATAGACATTCGTCACCTCCAACACGTTTCCTTCGCTACGCGAGCCAAGATTCGAGTCCCAGCCCGTAGAGGTGACTCATCTATGGGCTGTCATTTAAGGGCATTTGAGTACGGGCACTTTAAGTCGACATCTCCATTTACATCCTTGGGAGACATGTAAAAGGACAAAGCCAAAAGCCGGGAAGAAATACAGCATTTTAAGGGTTGTAAGAGGGGTAGCCACCTGCCTGCTTATGCTGCAATAAAGCGTGGCCGTAGCGTGAATTTACGGCCAATAAAACACGCAGTGAACAGATCAGAGATGCTGTCAGTAGTTTATAAACGCATAAACTCACAACGTTCCCTCCCGTGCATCAGTGCTTCCCGTCAGTGGAAAATGAATGTGCCTGGAAGAGGAACTGTCTAAAAACTGCTCTCGCTGGTCCCAGAAAGGAGTCTCCCCTGGAGCTGGCCAGGACCCCAAAAACAGAGCAGGGATCCCTGATGTTGCCCTTGAAGTGCATCTTCCACCTGATGCTCCCAAAGCCTCTGTCAGAGCCGCATTTATTACCAGTTTGCTACGTATGATTGAAGCGTGGGATCTCCAGTAAGGCCAGGAGCAACCGGAAAAATAAGCAGGCAGCCCAAGAAAAAGCACGCAAAGAGATTTTAAAGATTGCAGAGACTAGCGAACGGCCCTGGGCAGTCATGAACTCTCCTTCCACCACCGCAGTCTGAGGGTCCCAGCGTCAGCCCCCAAGGACCTGCCCCCACATCTTTCTATTTTGGGGTCAGCAGCTGCGACGGAGCGCAGCATGAGCTGGAAGTCCACCTCGCCTGTGAAGGCCAAGCCGTTTCACACCCACTTTTTGGATGTTTGACCAAGCAGAGAAGTTAAGACATTCAACTGACCTGGCCCTGCCCACGCTGGAGGTGTTAAAAACGCAGTAGCCCTAAGCTAAGTGTCACAGGACCGCCCTGAATACGCTCAGACCTGCTGCTCAAGGGAAAGCGGAGGTGAAGCAACACCCTGTGGCCCAGGATCCCCCCCAAATCCACATCCCTCCCCCGAGCTTTGCCCATCTCTGGAGCGCGGCTCGGAGACCGGCTCCTTACGGGATGTTCTTGCCATCTAGCGGCTCTTCGGTTGAGTGCAAACGCTGGCGGGAGGGATTTTCCCCACGGCTTTCTTCTCTAAGCAGCATCAGGCCAGCTGAGATGTGGTAACTCCTTAACTCTAGGCGTAGAAATGGGATTTGAAAGCCGTTATTTCCTTCTGCTCCCTCAGCTCTCTGGGCCAAGGGCCATCTCCTGCTCTGGGCACGCACGGGCCCTCCTGCACGTCTGTGGTTGGGGTTGTCCCTACACCAGTAGCTGTTCGAGGAGTTGGGGTCTAAGAGGTGAAGAGCCATTTCATAGCTGACACCCATCTTGCTCTTTTGCCTGCTTTTTCCGCCTCATTTATTTGTGCCTTGAATCCTTCAAAAGTTTCAGTGGTCCCAGCAAAGGGCTCAGCTCTTGAGTGCCCACCTCCACCATCTACCCCGACTGTTTAGGGTATTGCCACCCCTCAGCCATCTGGCACGTTCCTGCTCCATCCAGGGGCTGACAATTTACCTCCCACACACACCCCCCATCTCTGAAAAGCGTTTGGTAAGTTGGAGCATGATGCCAGTTATGGGTGAGCACCATAGAAGAGGTCCCCAGGTAATCAAAGCCCAAGCAGACCCCATGACCAGAAGAAAACAGCCCAAGGGATGAGCATCTCGGCCTGTACGGTTCCCCTGGTTATAGAATTTCACCAGTCAGACCCCAAAGTTGACAACTCAATCTTCTTTCAAGTCTTGCAGTTTTTCCCCTAAGGTTTTTATTATAATTTTATCACATATCTCATGTTTCTGCCAGAAAAAACTGAAAGTACAAGAAGTAAGCCCTTGCATCTCAGAGCCGGCCAGAGAAGTGATTTGAGGGATTATATTTTTAAGCTGCTCAGCTATTTCTGAGGAAACGGAAGGCCAGGGTCTCACCTTAGCCCCCAAACCCTTGGGTTCAGTCCTACCAAGACCTTAGTTCCCTGTCTTACACCCTATGGTGGGGAAAGGATGGTCGCTCGGTCTCGTGCTGGTCACTGCTTTCCCTGGTGTGGAACCTTTTTCATAGGGACGCAAAGAAAGGGCCAGAGTGCAGCTGTAAAAATTAGCAATCCAGTGGATTTTAGCCAATTGATCATCTGCGCATTAGCTCCAACAGGGCCAGACTGACTCAGAGGGCCAAGATCAGACCCATCACATGAAGGACATGGAGGAAAAACTCGTAGCACAGGTGCAGGACACCAGCGCTGGATTCCCAGTTTGGACACAGCTGACGGATCTGAGCGCTGCACCCTTGTTCTGCAGGACCTCGAGACCCCGTGCATAAGACGTTCGGTAATTTTATCCCTCTCCCTTGCCAAGAGCTCTGTTCAGCCCAGAAATTATCAGAAAACAGATGCTTCAAGTCCCCCGGAGAAGAGAAGAAAGGGGAATAAAAGAGCAGCTATATACTTAATGGCATACTAATGAGCCTTTTTATAGCCCATCGCTTGCCCTAGTCTGCCGTCGCGTAGCTCGTATTGGAAATCAGTCTTGGACAAGGCTCAGCGCTTTTACAGCGGCATATTCTTCCCAGCAACTGGCCCCAAACCTTGTTTAGGAACAAGATAACGGCTGGGGCTTTGGAGGTGAGCGCCCGGGAAGACTCCTCCTTCTAGGTGTACGGCACCTCGTTGCTACCTGCTCTACACGTACTCATTTCTAAGAAGCCCCAGAGAAGAGTCAGCCCCTCATACTCTTCTTCCAAAGCTGTCATGTAAGGGAGAACAGGCACGACTGCTGCAGGTGCTTTCTCTAGGGGGAGAACAGGCACTAGAATAAAATTAAATAAAGGGAATGGGAAGCTTACAGAAAAAGGCAGCTTAGCAGATTGATGAGGCAGAGCCAGATAGATGAGAAGCAAAGGGTAGTTCTGTGCAAGAGAGGAGAGATGGTATCACCTGGGACAGCACAAGAGGAAGACATACTGCATACTTGGGAGGACAGGAGGGGAAAAGACCTCCAGCCACTCTTATCTAGACATTTGTAAAGGCCATCCTCTCCCCACATCCTTTTCTCATCATCAGGGCTAGGAGTTGTACAAGGATAAAGTTACTGGCCATCCTGTAAGCAGGGGTCACACCAGCTCTTCAGCCCTGTTCTGATGGGAATCGCCAGCAGAAAGCACCTCTGGAAAACCTCTGGTGGAGCAGGAGGTGGGGGCGGCTGATTTGGGTAGCGTTTCATGACATTTCTGTGCTCATAGGCCCCAGCGCAGGGGATGTCCCTGGGCAAGAGAAGGGGAAGACCCCCCTCTCCAGGGCAGGACGGAGGTAAGGCCCCAGAGAGGCTGCTGGCACAGGATCTGCCCTTTGCTGAGGCCACGTAGACACGTTGATGCCACCTGGGCTACACTGAAGAAGAGAGCATCTCCCTCTGCACCTGTGAGGAAGGAGAAACAGGGGCTGCAGCCCAAGGAAAGCCAGGAAGAATTAAGGACGCCTATATAAGCCGCTTTTACACTCAGGTAAGGGTCGGTATAAGGGACTTCATTTCCCACGTTGGGCAGTAAAGAAGCCCTGAAGGAAGAAACAGCTCTGTTGAACACAGTGATGGAACAGTTTGATCTGGCTCGGGAACAGATTTGGCTATTAAAAGCCTTTTTCTTGTGACAACACCAAACATTTAAATGCCTCGTGTGCAGCTATTTGCATTTGACTTCTCCTTAGTTTGGAGCTAGAAGAAAACTCCCAGCTGGAAGTTCTCGGAAACAGCAGTTCCTCCTAGCCAGCTCTGGGTAATATAATGTACCACTTCTCTTCCCCTCTTATCAGTTTTCCCCAATATGAAGACAAATTTCTTTTGACAGTCCTCTGAGTAATATTAAAGATAAAGGATTTGTCACAGAGGGAAGAAATCACTTGAAACAGCCAAATAGCGTAGCTCCTGCCTCTGGCGCTGACCTGCAACACAACAGCTTGAGCAGGACAGCATGGACCACCCGTTCCTGAGGGCACGTCTACCTGGGTGGTTGGAGATAACCCTCTGAGCTGGCCGGACACAAGCTGAACCAGGGCATTTGCCTGGCACCGTGCCCCAGATGATAAGCCCTGCTGAGAACTGATGAGCTCACGTGGCCTGGGACCTAACCGAGGCAAGCTGTGTTCAGCTGGGCATCTCCCAGACAGCAACCTCACAGCACAGCTTTCCCCCACCTCAGTCCACCTGCCCAGAGGCATTTTTGAGTGTCTCAAGCACACAGATTAAAAAAATTATATATATATTTATATAACCAGCTCTGCTTTTGGGCTTGCAGAAGGAAAACTCTTGCTCTGCTAAGCCAGACTGTTTCCATCTGCCTGTGCTTTGTAGGTCTCAGAAGCAGATGAGGGAGTAGGCGGAGGTGGAAACCCGTATCTTCTTCCACTGGCAACTCCACACCTAACAGGGGGCTTTCTGGTGCCAGTCGTGAAGCAAGTCCTGGCTCTGAACAGTAAGACACACCAGCCTGAAGCTTGACTGAGCCAGCGAGGGATGGGAAGCTCCCTAGGAATCCAAGTCAACATGCTCAAAAGCAAAGAAATCCACATCCCGTCCCTTTCATCAAAGGAGCCCTTTGGTTATTCAAAGGTACATGGTCAGGCAGCTGCTGTGCTGTTCCTTTCCTGAGCTTTATGCACAGGGTTTATCTAGCCCCTCACCTCACCTTGTTAAGAAGTCTTCTCTCATCTCCCACCTACCCTTTGGACACCAAGCTCCAGGCTTTCAGATGGGAAACTCCAGTGCCAGCTCTGGACACCTAGACTGCTCAAACCCCTCCACAGCAGATCATAAGCCAACGTTTGTCTTCACTACCCACCCCAAAGCTTTTAAAAGGCAACAAACTTCTTTTCATGAGGGTTTGGGAGACCTGACTTGGCTCCAGAAGGTCTCGGAGCCAGCAAACTCCTTCACTGCAGCATCAACTGCAATCCCCCCATCAGTGATGGGACACATTTGGGGAATCAAACTGACAACTGAGAATCATTTTCCTCCATGATGTATTGCAGGAGAAGAGGGAGGCCCCTGTTTTTCTCTCTAACACCTATTTATAGCCCTCTAAAACTGGCATCTGCAAGATAGCTCCAAGAACTTCCCCTCCTCTCCCTCCCCCGGAGAGGACGCGTGCCTCCTGATGTGTCTTTAATGCAAGATTGTTTGAAGAGATGAAAAAGCACATTACAAGCTGGGAAAGCGATTCCAGCAGTATTACATTTAACTAAGGTTACAGAGCCGAAGGTTACAGAATTTTATGCACATGAAAACCAGTAGTTGCGTTTCTCCCACCATTCCTGTTTGCAATGAAAAACACACTTGCAACACATCTGATCCAGGTAGCTCTTCACCTCTGAGGCGAGTCTGTATCCACCACCACTCAGCTTAAAGGTGACCACATTTTAAGCAACTGAGGGGCCTTTTAGTGCCTCTTGGTGAACGTAGGATGTCTGACCAAGGTCTTCCTCTAAGCACACAGGTACCCAGGACACGCACAGGAGACAGTGGCAGAGCACTGATTTAAGTCAAATTTTAAGATCTGCACAGATTGCTATTTTTTCCCCTCTTTTTCCTCCCCAAAGCAATGCAACTCTGCTCATAATCAAGGAAAGACTCCCAGATAGGAATGAATATGCCCCACACACTGAGCACCACCAAGAAGCATGGCCCAAGTTGGGCAGAGCCTTCCCACCCATAAACACAGCCGGCAGCTTCTTCCCTTGATGTTTATAAATTAACTAAAGGAATGCCAGATTCAAGCAAGGGTGACAGCATACGGCTGACCTTCAAGATTTAGCAGCTCTGGAGTTTAATATTTACTCTCCCGCGGCTAGGCATGCCTTCCTGCAGCCACTCGGTGGCACCGGAGCCAAACCGAGCAAATCTGGAGCCCTCGGCGCGCGGTGTAGATCTGCGAGGCCACAGAGTTTGTGTATCAGAGCGCACTGCTTTATCCGCCAGTGGGTTGCAAAGATCAAATGTCATTTACATCCCCTGAGACTCGGTCCTTGTCTTCACTGGAACCACTGGTCGACACCAGGGCACTGCAATGAACGGCGTCACGCACCAGTGCCCAGGAGGTGCCCGGAGAGCGGCCAGTCTTCCCGGCAGTCGGAAAAAAGAGAGGCAGCAAGGCATCTTTCCCTCCATTCCTGCTTTTTGGGGGGCAAATGATTTAGTTATCTGGGTGTGGACCTCAAGCAGAGCGCAGGAAGCGGATCTTTCCCTGGGGAGGGGTCAGAGATAAGGCAGAAACCGGCCATAAGCTGACTTTGAAGCTCTGCTGAAGCGTAGTGGTGAATAAAAGTCTTTCTGCTCATTTTCATGGACCTTGAGACCAACTTTACTGACTGGTGCTGAGTTGGACAGACTGCTCCAAGCACTCAATTTGCCCAATGCGAAGCGGGGAAAGCAGAGAAAATTCCAGGACCTATCCAGGAAAGAAGCTAAATGAGGTCTCCTGAAGCCAGACGAGCACTTAGGGCCATATCCCAAGTTTGGGGGTTTAACCCAGTGACCTGTGCCCAGTGTTTTCTCCCAGTGGAAGGCAGGGCTTTGCCTAGAAGTCAGAGGGACTTCACTCCATCAGCATATGCCCCCGGTGCCCTTAAGACACGGCCTCTATTACCCCGCTGCACTTCATCACGTGCATCTCTGTGCACATGTCAGTCACTAATAACCCACCTCCGCATCTAGCAAAGGCCCCTGTGTTCGGGGCTCTTTTGCTGCGCCGCGTTATCTAATGGCCAGAAGGCTTTGTGTTTTATTTGGCCTGTTTAAGGCTTCCCCCTCGCTCCAGATCCATTTCATGTTCCAGTCCAAAGGCCTCCACGCAGACAAGGGCTCCCTGTGAAGAGCCGGCTTTGATGGCCATCACGACGTCTCTCTATCACGTGTCAGCAGTGTCGGGTAACTCCACCGTGACCGAGACACTACAATAACAAGTCTATCTAGTGTGGGGCCTGGGTCACATGCATGGCTGCAGGGAGAGGAGACGAGGAAGAGCAAAGTCACAGATCTCTTCAGATCACTAATTATTCTCTTCCTTATATTTATGTACATGCAAGTTCCATTTATCCAAGCCAGAAGCCAGACCAGGGGCTATGAACAAGAAAAGCTTGGATCAGGGCACCTTTTTATAGCTTTGGGTGACCGGAGCGTGGGGGACAGCCTCTCCATGCATCATTTCCAATGTCACACGGGGCACCCTCATGACACGCACGGTCTAGAGCCAGCCACTGGCACACGGCAGCACTAAGCGCGTTGGGAAGCTCTACGGAGCGAGTTCATCAACACCAACCTGCCGCTGGCCTGTGCAAGCCCTGCAGGAGAAGCAAGACACCCTTAGGATCCCTCACCGCCGAGGCGTTCACTCATGGGAAGAGGCATTTACGTTGAGTAGGTCTATGGGCATCAATAAGAGTCTCCAGTTGCACATTACTAAACCTCAGGGATTAAGCACCAGACTTCTGTTATTTTTGTCGCGTTTGGCATAGCATCTGGCATGCCTGAGCACAAATTGGTATTGTCACATCACGGTGGTGGGTACAGAGACATTTTCTACCCTGATCTACAAGTACTTCACCAAGCTCACCAGTAGCACTGCTGACCTGTGAAACGATCCACACCAAGAGCTAAGCATGGGTGCTCAGTTAATCCAGGCTTAAAGAAATTACACCCAATGACTAAGGTTTTTCTTCAATTATGGATAAAAACAAATTTCTCCAACACACACACACAAATAGATAATCAGCTTATTTCTACAGTGTAGCCACAGACCAGATATGAGGAGATACTTCAGCGACTCACTCGCTTGCTCCTTCCCACACGCGGTCTGTGAAAGGTTACGGCTCTCAAAGCGCTGGTTATTCAGAATTACTCACGAGGATTTCCAAAAGATCCTTGCCCTGTACTTTGAGCCCAGCCAAGCTGATACAAGCACTGGGATGCTTGAAGCTAAACCTGCTTTTTTCATAGACCTGTAGGATCACGTTTGCCAGCACACATTGGCCCAGCGCCACAGCGTATCTGAACTCCAAGGCTGGAAGGACTAAGACAGACTCCTGGCAGAGCTGGCTGCCATCGCAGATCTGATATTTCCTTCCCAGCAAAACTGTAGCAAATGTTAAGTCTGTATTTTGGCTACCCTTCCTCTATTGAACTCCTAGGTGTTCCTGGTATGAAGTAAAAGCGCTCCAACTCTCAGCAGACATCCGTGTTGACAGTTTCTGCTGTAAATTCCTCCCAGCTCAGCGGCATTTCTAGAGCGGCCACGTGGCGCCGGCCACCCGTAACCACGATGGAAGGGCGTCATTGACATGGCCACCCCTTAGCCAAACATCCCTGGCCCGTGACTTGGAACTGATCACAGCTACCTCCAAAACCAAAATAGAAACTCTTTCGTTTGATAACCGTTTGCGTCCTGCATCCCTCAGCCAGAGGTTTCAAGCCAGAAGCCTGCCGAGACCCCTTGGCTCAATGGCTGCTTGTTCAACAGGAGTACGCTAATCAGGGGAGAACTTCTCAGAGGCTTTCGTGGTCCAGCAAGAGACCAGAGGGAGGAAAAAGTCACAGGCGTGATGTCTGTATACAGCCTAGTCTCAACCAGTCTAGCTGGCCTAGCCCAGCTTTAGCTGGCTTCCTAGCTAAGATGCTTTGAAGTGGGGTTTGATAGTCTTAGTGCAGCGCCCCAAACCCTTTCAGGGCTCTGGATCCCCAAATGGAGGGTCGGCCTTGCCCCAGGGGAGGACACTGTCCTTTCCTCCTGCTAGCCCAGGCTTCTCCACCTGGAATACAACACTTGCAAGACAAGAAATTGTACTAGAGCTGATTTACTGTCCCCCAAATGTACGAGCGCTTCATAAAAGCAGCGGCAATCCCTCCACCCAGCTGCACACAGCGAGCGACCGCGAGGACGGCCAGAGCCTCCGCCGGCTGCACTGCAGGATCCCTTTCACACTGCCGTATGAGAAACCCTCTGTTCTGAAATTCAGACGCTTCGCTAGTGCAGGTTTTCTTTGATTTCCACAAAGTAGAGACAGGCTTCACAGGAGAGCACGGAGTCGGCGCTCCGGCAGTCACCCTCCATGCTCAGACGGTCCTAGGCTTCTCCCAGATCTATCGGCTTTGGCTGAAGCATCTTCCTCCCTACTCATCTCCCAGATAAACGGTTTCAGATCCAAGTCTCTCGGCAAGTAGCTTGCTGGGAAGACCAGCACTGAAGAGCTGAGCTTTGAGCCACTGTTCCCGATTAAGACACCAAAGCTTCGTCTGACTAAAAGGCCTGCAGAAACAAGTAGGGACGCGTTCACAGAGGAGATCCAGCACATGCAAGTTATCTAGGTAATGCAATCCGTAATCAAGGAGAGCACGCACTCCCACAAAGCTTAAATGGAGCCAAACACTTTGCATGAATACATTTCCATTAGCCCGCAAGCTTTTTCCAAAACTGGAGACGTGCCTGGCTCTGAAACGCAGGGCCTCAGTAATAGGTTGTCCTATTGCACAAGACCAGCTTGAAGCAGGAACTACCACAACATCCCTGCCTCCCAGCACCTTCCCTCCCCTCTGAAATCAAGCTCAGCTTGATTAGGGAAGGCGCAATCCACTTCAGAGGCATTTTCATGGATTTCCACCGCCCGTTCAATCTGTTGCGGCGGCGCCTTCCCAAAGAAAGGGAGCTGGCTGCTCTCTGGACCCTGCAGTTTGAGTTTACATAGACTTAGACATGCTCCATCTGCCCATAAAGGAGAGCGACAAGGTTTTTTTTTTTTTTTTTTTTTTATAGGCAGCCCAGCAGAAACTGAGCTAAGCACAACACTAAGGACAAGAATAGGAAGAGGAAAATGAAGTTTTGGGGCTTTCCTTGCTTAAGCATCAGGTAGCAGCTTAAGAATGGTTATTAAACCTAAGGGAACTGGAGTGCATTTATTGTTGAGCGTTTGGTTTCCTTAAAAAAGAGCCCCCCTGCGCTATCTGCCCCCAAATAGGAGGTCCAAAAGCTACGTCCAGTTGCAGCTGCCTCCACCTTCAACAGGCCAAAGATAGTTGGCAGAGATGTGTCCACCCAACCACCAGCCCTTGCCACGTTGCTCACTTTAAGCACAAGTGACCTCTCTACTAACTTAGGCTCTTGTGCTTGGCCAGCCCCGACCTTCACGTGCCTGGACCAGGCTGGCTGAAGACAGGATAAGTCCCCCAGAAGCTCCTCATCTTGCCAAACCACTTAAGTTTGGCAAAAGGCACCTCTCCTCGGCGATTCTGCTTCCTGGCTGCCTCCGAGTGACCTGCACCAAGCCAAGCCCAGACATTCACACAGTTAAAACCCAAAAAGCTGCCCAGCACGCAGTATCTGCAAGCTGTTACGAAGCAGCTCCAAACACTCTGCATCAACCAAGCAGTGTGACACCTAGATAGCTCAGCTGAAAGCGCTTTTTTCCTTATTTCTACGTGCTATTTTTCTTCTCCTTGGGTTTTCTAGCTTAATATCTATTCACACCAATGTCTCGCCTATGTCTTGACACTAACACGACCTAACAGGTGAGACATCCATCTTCCAAACTCACCTGCTCCCCTGCCTCCCTTTTGACACAAACTTGGCACAGGAGACCTACCCAAAAACCCTCAGCCGGAGAAACAAATGAGTTTCCTCTAGCAAAGGAGCTCCAAGTGGGAAGGGAGGACCTTTCTCACAGCAGCTAACACCCTCCACCCCGTTATTTCCAGGGCCGGAGGCGTTGCAGATGCTAGGCAGAGGGCAGGACTGAGCAGAGAAATGCACGTGGTGAGGCAGGAGAAGGGGGCTGTGTGTTAGGTGGGATTTTGCTTGTCATTATTCACTTATTTGTTACAGCTACCAAGCGGGTCCGTCAGCTGGCTTCGCCCGTCTCCCACCCCCGTCCGCCTGGACAGTGATAAATGGCCCCGAAACGCTCTTACCAGCATCGCTATTTC
Organism: Dromaius novaehollandiae; assembly: GCF_036370855.1. Classification (NCBI taxonomy): domain Eukaryota; kingdom Metazoa; phylum Chordata; class Aves; order Casuariiformes; family Dromaiidae; genus Dromaius; species Dromaius novaehollandiae. The sequence continues at coordinate 9,514,739 of NC_088121.1, read as the reverse complement.
ATGCCCCTAACAAAACCCACATGAACCTCCCAGCGACGCGTCCTTGGAGACCTTCACGCTGGACCTAGTCACGGTGGCACGTTCCTGGTCGAGGCGGCGCGGTGCAGGAGGGGAGACGTGGGGCAGAGCTCGCGACACGGCGTCTGATCCCAGGGCTGGTACCAACCATCGCTGTGACTCAAAACAAGCCCTTTTCCCTCCATCCCCCCCTCCACGCTTTGGATTTTGTCTATTTAGATGCCAGCTCTTCGGAAGAGACTCTTCTGCCAGGCAGCATCCAACAGCCCAGAGCCCTGTCCTTGTTTAAGTCCTCACACACCACTAACAGGAATAAGCTCGGATCAGTTGAGCCAAGACTGCCAACACTGACTCATATGATTGCAGCCCTGCACACATCTCGTTAGCAGTAAACATCCTGGGGCTGGCTATAAATACACTTCCAGGCATTCAGAAGGACCGCGGAGCACTTCGCTGGCTCCCCTGGGGGACTCGCAAGCTGCGGATGGGAACCCTTCCACCTCGCAACAGCAACGCAACCACCCCGGCAGCACAAAATCTCTCTCCCGTCAGTCCCGCAGAGTTGTTCCGAGCGGGATGCAGTAAACACGAAGCGACACGCGGAGCACAGTTCTCAGCCCGGCTTTCGCGCTGCCGGCGGAGTCCTCAGACGTTTCTCCAGCAGCAAAGACGGCAAGAAGTGCACAAAACACCCAGCCCGCATGAGAGCTCAGCGTGCGCGGAGGCAGCCAGCTCTCCCAAGGCTGAGCAGTCAACACCCACCTGGCGCTTTGATGATCAGCAGCGCGACGCCGGCGCTGAGCCTTGCGGGAGATCAGAGCGTATTGCGGCTTTGTGCGTTTCAGCGATTTGGGGCCACCTGGTAGGAACACGCGGGACTCTCCAGGTCTTCTCCAAAAGCAACGGTACCTTGATGGACGTGCTTTCGCATACCTGCCCAAGGCCCTCGGAGACAAGTGCTCCCTCTCCGGCAAGATCTACCCCCAAGGCCTTTCTCCGCGGGCAAGCCGGGAAGATAACGCGCCAGGAACTCCTCTTCTGGCCCACTACAAATCAAGCTAATCCACGAGCTTCTCTCAGCCCCTGGCCTAAGGCAACTGGCTCTTTCCCAGTCACTTAAGACTTGGCACAAGGCCCTTCCTCCTTGACTCAGTTTGCTGCTCCGCTGCACGGCTCCGAGTGCTCCATTTCTCCATCCGAGCTTTTAAATGGCATCACTCCAGCCACCACCATCCCTTCAAGTCTTCTCCCTTATTTACCCCGGCAGGCCAAAGAAATAAAAGTCTTCCTTACCTGTATATCCGCTATCAATAGATGGCTTGCTGCAAGGTTCGATGGGCGTTTTTTCCCCACCATCTACATGGATTTCTTCGCTACGCGCAGGGTCACCCATCTAAAAAGCAACAGAAACACCAGTGTGAGACTGAAAGCTGTTTTAAACACACTGAAGGATACAGCTCCTAAACACACTGGGTTAAACATCTCGGCTGCAGTGGAGTCACTGGAATTAGGTTGGTCAAATACATCTTCTTGGAAGGAACCGGACCAAGCCGAGCTTCCTAGAGCGCTCGTGGGTCTGCTCGTGTTCATTTGCAAGCACGTTGCGTTGCGCCTGTGGAGACGCATGCACGCATGTCACAGGAGGGCATCCACATGAGGAATCATGATTTGGCTTTCGTTAAAAGGTCAAGTGGGAATGAAGGATTTAATTGAATGGTCATCTTGTGACTGTTGAGCAGTGTTTGAAGTCAGTCTGGGGGAAGGGGTGCGGAGCAAGACTTCGGTCTTTGACATCTCACTCTCCAGTGTGTTTAGGACATTGTCTTTTTGGATCCTGCTAAAAAAAATGTCATTTGAATGCACAGCACCAGCTCGGAAGCCAAGCTATTAGCAGACCAGGCAGGAGAAGAGATGCATGTACAGGCACTGCTTGAGAGGAGCTCAGCCCTTGGAAACCAGTCCTAGCTCTTTCACTAGACCGTTTCTTACAGCTCTAGGCCCCTTTCTAAACTGTGCACATTAGCAGACAGCTCTCACACAGACCAGTCTTCGGGGACGAGAAACCCTGATTAGAGCTGTCACTCTTTGGTCCACAGCGGGAGCACTAAACGTTCATTTATCAGACAAGTTCTCTGGTGCAACTGTTAACCTTGACCCCATAACAACATGTTTTCTCTTCTGCCACTACCACTGAGAGCCTGGCAAGAGATTTAACCCCTTGAATGCATTTTCCTAAACCTTAACACAAGGAAAACGTTGGCCCGGATGAGGTGAATTCCCCTTTGGCTGTGTAATATTTCCCTTTAAAAGGGCTGGAAGGCCTTAAAGGGCGCTTTCTCGGCATCATCATGCTTGCAGACCTCCTGAAGCCGGACGACGAAACAGCCAGAGCTCGCACAAGGGATTTAGCAGGTATAACTTGCTTTTGCAGCACCTAAGAAAGCTCAGTGAAGAGCCAGTGTCTACGCAAGAGCCTCTGCTCTGAGGTCTGCTGCATTAACAGGGACTCGTAGCAGCAGCATCAGGCAATCTAACTCCAGAAGAGACTAAATCAACGGACCTGCCTCTCTCCTAACCAACCCAGACTGTCTGGAGAGACTTGTTCTCATTTCTGCACCTCCGCTCAGCTGAACGGATGCCAAATGCTCTATATACTGCAGCAAAGCCACTTGCTGGCATCGTTGCCGTTTACCTTATTTTGCGCTTGCTCTGAAAAAGCGCAAGGTCTTAGAAGCCCAGGCGCCTTCTCGCCATCGCTTTTGATGGCTCCTGCATGCTGATGCCTTCACCGCAGCACCGAGGAGCTTCTCGGGCACGCTCCACCCCGGCCATGTCCTCCCGCACAGACCCAGAAAACCAAAAGACAAGCGACAAAGTCCCGTCTCTCGGTATTTGAGCTCTGAGCACTCCCGCTATAGCCGGTGGAGGTCAAGCATTAGCCTGGAAAATGAGCGCCTATCCTTGACCTGAATCGGATGCAGAGCGGCCAAAGGACGAGCCTCACGCGCTCACAGTAGCGCCGATCGCTCGGGAGACGCGGGAAACGCGAGCTCGGGGTTGCGAAGAGGGATGGCAGCGTGCCCAGACAAGTGCGGAAGCTAATAACTGGGAAATGCAATAAAGCGGCCTCAGTGTACCTGAGTCATTGAGCTTCAGCAGTCTGGCAAAAGCTTTCGGCTTTGAAATACTGCGGGGATGTTTTCATTGCTGTTGAAACATTACACAAATAATTGCATCAATTTTGAACGAACACAAATTTTTTTTTTGGACTCCCATGCCTGTATTACTTCAGAAGGCACCGTGCACACAAATTTTACCTTTATTATCTTAACTGCTGTTATATAAACAAAGCTTTGAACATTATTACAGCAATTAAACAAAACAAAGGCAGAAGTTCTGCAAATAACTTGGCTGAGAGGGTTTTTAAGAAGGGGCTCAGGCCTAAGGAGAATAAGAATTTGGTCTCACATCATGCTTTGCTTCCTTCCAAGGCCACAAAGTGCCTGAGCAAAAAAAATCAGATCTGTTATTCCAGATTGACCACTAACTCAGGGAGACAAGGGGATTAATGAAAAGATTTTTGCATTTCTACCCTTTACATAGTTGTCTATGGAAAAAGCAGAGGAGTTAAGCCAAAAAAAGGTCCTCTGACACCCAGGTTAAACTGTTTACTTTGCAACAGAGAGACACGTGGGGTGAGTCCTTCCTAGCCTCGTCTCCCATCTGTGAAATGGGCACAACCCCAGCGCATTTCACACATGGGACACTGGCATTTGCTCCCGCTGCGCTCGGAGCTCCTGCTAGAAGCCAGGAGCTTAACTGCCTGGACCCAAGGACGAGGAAGAGCCAGGGCCAAGCAACCTGCTGCCTCGGGAGCCCAGGCGAGGACGCTAGGCTTGCCAGAAGGACTAACCGAGGCACCAGGACTTGCACGACGTTTAGCCCACCAGAACCGCAAGCTCGTTGCTCCGAGGGGCAGGACGTGGGGCTTCGCCCAGGCAGACTTGCCGTTGCTAATCGCGCTGAGCCCCCCGTCCTCTGGCTCGGCAAGACAACCGGCACCGGGGAGAAGCCCGACAGATCTCATCTGCACTGAAAATACTCCGAGCAACTAAGCCCTTAGCCTAAGACGCCACTTCTCAGGACTTTCACGCATACCTAAGGTTATTGGCAGGATTTAAAACGCGCTGAAGTACCTTTCTGTGTCAGAGACTCGAGTATCACATATTGCAATCAGATACTACAGGAGTGGAAGTATTACGGAGAAAAAAACGGCGCTGGAATAAGCAGATACTTAAATCAAAGCTGCTCTGAACTCTGAAAGGCAGCAGAGCCAGGCAGCTGATCAGGCCCAGGAGAAGCCAAGCACACGCACTGCGTTATCCTCGGCTCCGTAATAAGTGGAGTAACTAATTCCAGGACAACCTTCTGCCTTGCGGCCGGAGCAATCCGCGCTGCATACCGTGCCCCAGGGCCTGCAAAGCAGCCTTGGCCCATCTTCATCGCAAAGAGTTTATCTGCGTACAGCTGTCAAGTCCAGGATATCGGGCACCGAAGGAAAGGTCTGAGCAACCAGGACCATATGGCAGCACATGGGGAGCCCCCAAAGTAATCAGGGGGGCAGAAATACCCAGGTGATGCCCAGGGAACATGGCCAAGGGCAAGAGGAGCCCTGTCCCCATCCCATGGAAGGGGCTCACCATGCCCCCAGGCTTCTGGGAGCGACTTGCACAGCTTCAGACTTGAGCGCGGCAGGAGAACGAAGCCATTCCTTCATCGCCATGAAAGAAGAGCTAAGAGCGAGTCACTGATCAACTCGAGACAACAAATTTGGAAACCTTGCCCTATTATAATCACTGATGTTCCCTCCCAGGCCAGGACAGACTTTGCTAATCCTCAGGCTCCCTGACAGCCTCCTGGTAGTCACCGCAAGGGAAGGATGTCTTGCACCGTGCACAATGCCAGGGAAACCAGTAGAGTTCAGAAAACATCTGGCTTAAGTCAGTGGGATCAAAGCACAAATCCCTGCGCACAGGCTTCACCGCAGCATCGGGGTTGCGTGAAGCAATCGCTGCCGACTCCTCGGACACCAAGAAGTTGCCACAAGTGTCCCAAGCAGAGCCTGCCTCGCACCCGCTGCTCCCAGATTGACTCCTTCCCCTCAGGAGCACGGGGATGAGGAAGGGTTAAAGGACCAAGCAGCCAGATCCTCTTCTGGAGTCAGGAAGCTCCAACGAAATTGAGCCAGTTCACATGGGCTGTGGGGCTTTATGACCGCTCAAGATACATTCTGGGTTGAGCTTGTCAGTTATTCTGTTCAGAAAGAGATATTCCTTAAGCTCTGTTGACTTCACACTCCATTGGCTTTCGGGATATGTTGGCTCTTCAGAAGCGTGAAGAGCCTTGCGAGCGCTCCCATTTAGCGAGTGTATTTACACTCCCCCAATCTCCTCCTAAAGCCGAGGTGGTGCTTTGCCAAAGACCAACGATCACCGCGCTTTCCAAAGCTTAAGGCCTGCCTTTCGCTCCCCTGTACTGCCCTGACGGCAAGAGCAAAGACCCGGGAGCTTTGGGCCACGGCAGCCAGCCCTGGACGCGCCTTACGGGAGCCCCACCGGAGCCCGATGCACAAGCCCGCCGGCACCGCAGGTGCTCCGAAGGGACACGTTTCTAAAGCTGTTCAGAAAGAGACCCCTTTCCCTTCCTTTCCTGAGGGTATTCAGCACTCGAAAATCATTATCAACAGGGGGAAAAAAAAAATTCCTCCTTTCATTCTCTAAAATTAACACGGGTTGCTCTAAACGCTCATTGTACTGTTTCAATTTTTCACACACCCTGGAGTCTAACCATGACAAGGGGAGACACAGCAGTGGTTATGACCCAACTTTCTGGCTAATTAAGGAGCTTGTCAAAGAGAGGCTTCTCTCCCCGGAGAGCCCAGGGCAGGAAATGAGTGACTTCCCATGACAGGCGAGCCGAGCTGGAGGCTCCTCTCTTCCCTCCAGGACTTGCCGCGCAGACGGCTCCCGATCTGCAAGCCGCCGCGGAGACGAGCGTGACCACCCCGCGCTGCGGAGAGGACCCACACAGCAGCCGCTCGGTGCTTTCGGCAGGTACTGGGAGCGGTCTCGGGACCAGGACGCTGGTAGAGTGGCGGTCCTGGCCATACCAGCCCGTTCTGCACCAATACATTCAGCTTGTTGCAAACGGAGAAGCAAAAAAATTGAGATGTTTTCTTCTGCAGACTTTAAGTCAAGGTCTAATTCACCAAAACGCATGAGCATCTGCGTTACCTAGCAAAGCCGGGAGTCAACCTCCGCTGATGTGCCCTGGCAAGCCAAGTATCTCGAATAGAAACGCACTCAAACCAAGCCCCAAAGTCTTTGGGGGAAGAGAAACCTTGCCACCACGCTATCCAGGTTGCAACAGCCTAACAGAAGAGCAGTTCTGTCGACATTTGGACAACGCGCCTGCAGAAGAAGCCAGCACCACCTGTCTAGGCCCCTAGTTATTAGCACTAGGCCTTGTTCAGACCAAAGGTTCCCACCACAAATAGGGATTCAACACGCTAGACACTGAAAAGGGGATATTTTCAGGCATTCAAATCCCACTGAAAGTCAGTACTAATGCTGTTTTTCCCCCCAGACTTGCTTAGGCACCGTGGGGACAGCTTCCCCTATGGCCACCCTGATGATCCTCTATTAAGGCTTGATTCACACCGATGTTCAGCACATGGAAAGGCCACCATGCTCCAGACTGCACCGAGCCAGAAGGAAAGGCTGAGCCCATCCAGAGAAAGCGAGGTCTCCAAGATACACACACTAAACATCTAGGAAAAGCAGAGCACATTGGGTTCCTTCCTTCATTCCCTGTTCCTCCCCGGCTCTCCAGGCTGGAAGAGCCCCCCATTGCCAGAGCGGAGGAAGAAGTTGAAGCTGCTTCTCATGGGACTCCCAGGCAGCTCAGCTACACCACGGGCTTGAACCACCCACCAAACCCAACCCAAACGGGCTATCGCCAGGCCAAGATTTCAGCAAAATCGAACTGCTTCAGGACAACTCGTCCACTGCTACTAATTCACCGTGGTAACTTTGCTTTGGAAGAAGGCGCCAGCAACGTATGCTTCCCATCTACGTGTGTCTACAGGGAAAGATGATCCCTTATTGATCCAGATCACTTCCCTGCCACATCTGCCCAGCCCGGCCCCACGTTTAGGTAGCCGGGAGGAGGAGGATGGCCGGGGGGGGACAGACTCCGTGCACCCGGAGCCGGGCAAGGCTCCCACCTGCGGCCCCGGGGGCTGCGCTGCCTCCCCGAGACTTCCCGGCCGAGGCCACGGGGTGGCAGCAGGCAGCTGCCGATGGAGAACCGGAGCCGCTGCAGAGCGGCAGCAGCCAGCGACCCCCGGAAAGAGGACAACCAAGTCATCGCCATGGAGGTATCAGCTCCTCGGAGCCGTACTAGAAGTTCAATCCATCCAGCACCCCGAATACAAGGTTTTGGGCGCTGGTCCAGAAGAGAAACACCAGCTAGGCCAGAGCTCCGTTTAAGCGCGCCGAAGCTTCGCTCACGTAGTTACGGTTTAAGGACACAAGAACGCTGCTAAACGAGCAACCGCAGAGGCGAGACACCAAATCGGCAGTGCTTTCACAGCCTTTGGGCAAACCCCAGGGAAGTTCTGCTCTCCGAACAAGCAGCGCTGCCCGGCCTCGCGGATCAGCATCCCTTCGCATTCGGGGATGTGCGAAGAGATCGGCTCCAATCCCAACGTGATCGTGGGCACGTTTTGCTTCTTTCTGCTCTGTGCACAGCTGGGCAATGTCCGGGTCCCCGTTGCAGGACGAGGTCCCCATTGCTGCATGGGACAGCACCTTTGTCACATCGCTTTAGTTGCTGTTACACTTGAACTCCAGACACCTCGTTGCAGAAGGCTTATCTACAGCCACAGAGCAAGTCAGGCGTGGAGCAGAGCCTTGCAGAGCTCCCAAAACCACCCCACGCTGCAGGGTAGCAAGAGCACGGCGGCAGCAGATGGGGCAGGAGGCCCCATGGCAAGGGGGGGAGTTGTGACACGGGCCACCTCCGCCCTCCACATTGCCTTTTGGACTCGTGCTGCTGCCTCTAGCAGCACCGAGCTCCCGATTGACCCAAGCGCTTCCCCACGTGCAGAGTTCAGAGAGAACTGCTGAACCGGAGCTCCATCTTCAGTCCTCAGCTGCAGGCAGGAATATGACAACCTGCGCTTGCGTCAGGCCCCGAGGGCTGACCTTAAGAGCAAAAGGCTCAAGGAACCTCTTAAACACCCCTCCGTCCTTGACCAAGGGCTACGCGGTCACCCGTCACTGCCCAAGGGCCACGGCTCCCCGGCCACACACCATCCCCGCTGCACGAGCTCCAGCTGCGTGGCAGGATTGGACCCCTCCAGCTGCAATGCGGGGCCGGGCAAGAGAGGACATCGGGTTGTGGAGATGGTGCACGTGCTGCCAGACAGCCGAGACCCACCAGCAAGGGACAACAACCCTGCTTGGAGAAGGCAAGCGGCCGTAAGCGATGGCTCGGTGCAGCCGGCGCACAGCCCAGGCGACGGAGGGCTGAACGGGCCCCGGAGGCCGAAGCAGCAGGGAGGAACCAGCAGATTTTGGGATGGCCTTTGGAGCAACGCAAGGCCCCGAGCGTTTCCCCCTCCTCCCCCAGCCGAGCTCCGGCAGCAGGGTCGGGACGCAGGCGCTGGGCTGCGAGGGGAGCTGCCAATCCTGCCCGCGCACGCACGTCTCGGCGGGCTCGCCCGGCCCCGACGCCGTGAAAGGGAGCCGGGAGCCTGCTGCTCGCCACAATGCTGCGCTTGCTGCGCCGCAGAGACCTTTAAACATCAAGGCAACATGACATTTTGGAAGGGAGAGATCTTAATAAGACATCTGAGCTTAATCACGCCACTCCCGTCACAACCGCGCTGCAATTTATCACCAAAAGCAAGTGGAGGGACAACATGGTGCAACTCCATTGAAGTCGGCGAAACCGTATGCCAGGCTCCCTTTCCATTCTTATCCACGCGGCATCCCCTAGAGTTTTTATTAGCAATTTATTTCCCACTCCGCTCTCCCTGCGCTGGTTATAACAATGTCTTTTGGCTTAGCGGGAACTGGGAGACGGCGGCTGCAAGGAGAAGTAGCGTGGCAGAGACTTGCACATCAATTCAGCTCGCTCAAGCACTTCACGTTGCCCCAAACAGCTGTTTGGGCACAGGATTGCTATTTTTCACACCAGAACGCTGCACGGCTTTGCCCATCCTCAGAGACCTCTCCGGGATTACAACACAGTAAATATACTTTAGGGTTTTGCTTTGTTTTTTTCAAGCTAGCCGGCATTGCCATTTGACCCCACAGGTCTTGTCACATTTAGGACAGCCTCTCTCCAGGAAGGCAGAGTGAATTCAGCCTGCGCTTCAGGGGGCTTTTCCAACCTTATTTCTAAGGCCCGTCTTGAAGAAAAGCAAATTAAAGCCTTTGCTCTGTTGCCATCAGAAGCTGGCTCACTGTAGCAAAGCCAGCCGACAACAAGCAATGCTATTTTCTAAATTTAGACTGATAAAGATTAAGCAGGCGACAGGGAGCTGCTTCCTCCGTGCCCTGCTGCCACGAGCTACCTGCATTTCAGCAGAGGTCTCTCCAGGCCAACGCTCAAGCGCTCGCTCCCTTGCTTACTCCAAACTGCCTCAAGCGTGACTTCAGCCCTGCTGAACTTCCAGGGTCACCAGCGATTCCCGACGGAGCCGGGATGGAGGTGAGCACTGCCACAACAGCACACAGGGACCATGAAGCTGGCAGCAGAGGTGCCAGGGGCTGGTACAAGATCCATAGTGTCCCACCAAAGGCCACTCGGCAGCTTGAGAGGAGCTCAGCTGAAAGTGATGCTGCAGCCTTGGCCCCACCAGCCCTGCCAGGCAGGCTGTTCTCCATCCATGGGTCTAGACCCGGTCCACCAGCAGAGCAGCTTTGGACTACTGTTAGACCTGGATTCCCACACCTCAGAAGCCATCTTCTCACTCCAGGAGGAAGGTCGGATACCCACAGGAGTACTTGCGCCCAATATTTCTCACTCCCTGCCCAGGAAACGTGTTTTACAGCTCTTTGTTGCTTAAAAAGAGATGCTCTGAGCTTCACCCTCTGCAAGGAGGGATGGACACGCAAGAACGGGGCTTCAGCTCCCACCAGGTGATGGCACAGGAGAGCGAGGCAGCAAGGTGCTGGGTGCACCCGGTTCTGGCCACCATCATCTGCAGACGAGCGGTGACAGCAGCCCGAAAATGCTCTAAAGCAGCCAAGGATTATTCTGTAGCTTTTCTGCCTCTCCCCTTTCTCACCTCCATCAGGAGCTTTCCAGACCATCAGCACTATCAGAGACATTTTGCAGGTCTCCGTGGTGGAGCAACTTCACCCACCTGAGGCTTTCGGCTCTCCAGGAGCAGAGCCAGGCAACGCGGGAAGAACACGAGCACGATTTTAATCCCACACAGCCAGCACCCCTCGCCCCCTCCTCTGAGGATTTCCACCCTTTAGAAGTTAATTCCCCAGCAACTTAATTTTTAAGAGCAATTTTCGGTCCCCGTTACGCCCGCCGCGCTCCGCAATAAGTAGGCGGCTCATCGACTATCTGCCGCTCCGCAGCCCGGGAGATGCTCCAGCTTGGAGAGCGGGGCAGCGCCAGGTGAGCGGGTCCAGGGATTACGATAAGGGAAGGGGTCGTTTCGTACGCCGAGCCCATGCGTTAACTTTCCTGCCTTCACTGGGGGCTGCGCAGGCTATTTTCCACGCCGCTATCTCCCATCGGTACGAGACGTTCAGGCACAGCGGAGCAAGAGACCCGTCTTCTTCAGATATCACATCATCCAAAGGTAATATTGCCAGGGGCTTAAAAATGATGCCGGTAATGTGGCTTTGAAAATCTAATTGACAACAAAAAAGTCATCCTGAAGCTGGAAAGATTTTAGTTTTAAGGGATGAAGGGGGAGGGAAAAAAAATGCAATTTGATTTTCACTATTGCGGGAGAATCAATCCTTTTAGGAAAAGCAGGTGAACAAGTCTCTAACACTGCAGAGAAACTTGGGAATGTTGAATATCTGCTTTTAGAAGACGGCCCCAACCCTGCTTTCCATTACACCGGGTATAAATCCGGCTGCAACCGCACTGAAGTCAACAGGTTGCTTTGGATTGTTGCCAACACAGTTCAGATCAAAATCTCATCTTGTGTTTGTGCTATGGGGGCCCAGTCCTGCGAGGTGCTGTGCACCCTCCCTGCCCAAGAAGTCCAGTATTGGCACGTGTTTTCCATCAGCCTGATCCACCTCCCCGTGCGGCCAGGACATCTCCATCGGCTTTAGCCGCACCGGGGACAGGAGGTCGCTCTGCAAAGGTTTAGGTGCATTGAAAGACATCGAAACAACCTAAAGTTCAGGTCTTTCACCAGCCGGTCACCTATGTCAAATATTCAAGTGACAACTGATTATGGGGAGAACGGGAAGAGAAGTTAACAGGAAAGAGGAGAACCTCTCCCCTCAAAAGGAAAATTCGGGAAATGATGTTTCCTCTCTCGTGGTCTTCAGGCGGTTCTTCAGACTCAACCAGAGGTCCCTGGACGGGTGTCATATATGGGAAGGCCTCAGGTCCAGCTGCACCTCACAACCCAGCAGTGATGTCTTCAGCATAACAGTGACCAAGATCCCAGCTCCCGGTCCCCGCACAGGTCCCCCACCGCTGCCCAAATCCAGGTCCCGTCACCCTCCTCGTGCCACAGCCAGCCCGGGGCCCCGGGAAGCTCCCCTGGTCTCCAGCAAGCAGTTCAGATGTTGATCACACAGGGTTTTCTCATTAGATGGCAGTGACAGCTGATTGCAATTTTAATATCTGTCTAATTATTCTTCCGCCAAGCCAAGCCGCGATGATTACTGCGTGAGATTAAGTGCTATAAGGCTGAGACGCGTGCAAATTTCCTTCTGTGTTTCTGAAGACTTATCTGTTCCAGACAAAAAAAAGATACACGCGTTTCTTGGACCGGGATTTTTCTTCCCCAAGGTTTTGTCTCCCTGTGAATTGATGTAATCACTGTTGTAACGTCATCGCGGCTCGCTCTTCCTCCCGAGCATCGCAGACCCGCGCGAGGCCGAAGGCAACGCGCAGGCGAGGGACACCCGGCCACCACGAGGGTCACCTGCAAAACCGCTCGGCATCGCTCCGGCTCCGAAGCGTGCCGAGCCCGGCGGCGTGCCCTGGCAGGGGACGCGGGGCCCTCAACTCACAGGCTAATAAAACATTTTTCTCCCTGTTGCAGCCGCCTCCGCCCACCTCCTGACCTTTCCCATTTGGAGTAATTAGAAGCTACCTGGTGTGAATGAAAGAGGGGGGAATCGGAGGTTTGCACTGCGGGATTTAACCTTTTCCTCCCCAAACTCATTGCTTGCTGCTTCCTCCGCTCTGGCAGTGCCCAAAAGCCAAACTGGCTTCCAGGGAGAGATGCTCGATTTGGGGGAGACCAGGGCAAGAACTGCAGCCCCTGCTCATGAGCGACGAGCTCGGGGAAGCCCTCCCGAGCCCACAACCCTCTCCCACCATGCACCGATGGAGCAGAACCAGCTCCATCCAGGGCACGAGCCCAAAACCTGGAAAACTCGGGATGTTTTCTTGTGCCAGACACTATATACACACCACAAAAGAGCATCACTGACCCGTACAGCTTGCACACAGGAAAACAAGGCGGTCACAGAAGCATCACCCTGCTTTTACTGAAAGGTCCTACCAAAACCAGATAAGGAGGCTGCAGGGAGTCCGGCAGCAAAAGTGAGAATTCAACCTGCTGCCCTTGAGATAAGTCAAGTCCTTCAGCCAAAGAGACCCAGCAAACACCAGCTCAGAGCTACGCTGTATTTTGCAGCTTGCATTAACCCCAGTAGAGCTTGTTTCAGGCTCAGGGTGTCTTTGCTGCAAGAGGGACATAACAAATATTCACAGACAGCTCAGGCTGCTCCTGCAGCTGCACCTCTACGTGCTGCAGACACCCAGAGGTGCCCTTGCCCAGGCCCCCCACCAACCTGGGGCTCACAGGGGCAAAGAGGTCCCACCAACCTGCCTGTAGCTCCCTGGCCTTGGATACTGCCAGTATCTAATGCAGAATAAGGCACTGTCTCACCCAGGCTGCTCAGCTGCCCCTGCCCCCAGCATCAGCCCCTAGCGCCAGCACCCCCCTAAACACCCCAAAAATAGGGAGAACAGCAACAAGCAGTCAGGGAAAAACAAAAGTCAAAGCTAACAAAACAATGCTTCTTTGGCTTTTCTGAAAGGGAGACTAATATCTTTTAGCTACCCCAGTAAACACAGGTTTTGCATATATTTTATCTCAGGTCCAAAGACATAAGCAGAAAAGTTACAAGGCTTTTAACTTTCTAAAAAGCAACCCAGCGCTTGCTTTGCACCTACCTTGAGCTTGCAGAAAACAGTCCAGGGGAAAAAATGACACTCTCCAGGACTTGAAAAGCACAAACAAATACTTTTTCTTCTTAATATACACTTATTTAACTGCTAACTACTCTCAACCAGTTGCTGAGAGCTGCCTCTACCCACACTTGCTCTCTGCAAGCCCCAGAGCAAAGGGAGCAAACTCCAAGCCCCTCCTCAATTAGACCCATGAGACACCACAAACTCAGCTCACCTAGGACAGCTGTGCTGGGCCCCTGCTATATGACCGGGTCCTGAAGGGTCTCCAGCTCTATAAAAGGCAGCAGTTGCTCAGTAGCAGCTTTTCAGTGCTTAGGCAGCATCCTGGTCTTCAGTCCTTGGTATGTACCTTGTTTTATAATTTTAATAGCTAAAACAAGTGAGTTTTATTGTATTATTTCCTGAAGGGTGTTGGTTATTGGTAGAATATGTGAATACATTGTGGGAGTGTTAATTCTAGATGTTATAGCAAAATTTTGCGAGGTTTTAAACCTTCTTGGCTTTTTTTCATTGCTGTAACAGTATTGGTTTAATGCAACATGACTTTTGGGCAGTAAAATGGCTGCATTGATGTAATACTGAGACTGGAAGGTCTTGCCTAACCTGAGATGGGAGTGTTAAACTTATGTGTCTATTAAAAACCTTGAGAGTGGCTGTCAGAGTTGGGTACTGAATAAAGGGCTTCCAAAAACTCTTCCTAAGGGTCAGCTTGAGTTGTAACACTGAAATTGCAGCAGCAACAAACCCAGGAAAAACATGATACCTGCTAAGGGCTGGGCTGAGCCCTATTGCTGCTGCCTGATTTCTATTGATATTTTAATTAACTGAGTGGCCTGTGCTGTGTTTCTATAAGCTGCAGTGAGTGTGGTGTGAAGCTACATTACTTCAGGGTCCTAAGAGGCTGTGTTGATCTTAATACAGTCCAGTCTTTATAAGCTATAGCTGTAAAAACAACAGGACCTGGGAAGCTCCTGATACCCACCTCTGCCTTGCATGCAGCGGAGAGGGCAGGTGGTGAAATGTGGCCTGGCTTCAAACACGAGCGTTTGCAGGACACAGGTGAGCTGGAAACTGCAAGGGAGAAAGAGAAGAAGAAGAAGAAACCTTTGCAAATGTCCTTTTTTGATCTACCTTAACACCCACTATAGAGAATTAAATGGAATTCATTTCTGTGATGAAGGAATTAATGGCAATAGGGAGAATCGGGTGCAGGTAGGAGACTTGAATCCAAAGAAGGGAATAAAGCCTTGAAATTCAAATGGGGAAAAAAATTATTATATAAGCATAAAGGGAACCTATTTTACACCTGTAAGACTAAATGTATAAATATGAAGCAACTGCTCCCTCTGGGAAGAAGGGATTGTGCTCTTAATTCACCTAGACAAATATGCAGCTTGCTCCATCTGATTGCACGTGCTTCAGCGGAGGCCTGAGCACCGCGTGCTCCTTTGGCATCCTTGCTGTCTTCCTGCACCTTCTGGCTCCGAGTGGGATTTATTTGACAGCAGATAAGGCAGAGTTTGACCCTTTCTCCCAGAAAGTCAAGGATTGGGGTGTATAGCTTGCAAAGGAGCATCGTGGCTTGTTTGAGGGCATGGTCTTCTGGAAAATGCCCTTTTTGCCCCCTCATCCTGCTCCAGGAGCAGCTCTTGCGTTATGGTCCCTCTCCCTATATGGCCAGGCCCTGTGTTAGTGCATTTTGGGTGATGTGCAAAATGCCAAAGAAACCAAATGCGGGGAGGAAAGTGTTCTCCCCGCCCCAAAAAGCCATGTGAAATGGGAATTGAGACTACAAGCGCGAGTACAGGACTCCTGTTGTACGCGGGGTAAACCCAATTAGTCTGTGCTCCCTGACAAGAGTAGAGCTGAGCCTTTCAGCAAGGAGCAGTTAATCTTCTTTAGGGAAAAAACTAAGCAGGGCCTACCAGAGGAATGGGAGTTGGTGTGGTACCGTTGGATATCTCTAAAGCCACTTACCAGTTCAAAGAATGAACAAGGCCATTGCCAGCCTTATTATTTTGATTTGTTTAATGAAAATACTCCGCTCATTCCATAGATGTTATGCTTTGATAAGGTAATTGTTCAAGGGCGCAGCTTACATCCTATTAATACCGCACTCTGGGCAAATTAAGCCTGACCCAGTGGAGAGGCAGAGGAGGGCTGAGGAATCCGGCCCGGCGGTGTTGTGACACTGTCTTTTGTTTGGCCTCTGGATGGGGGAGTTGAAGGAGTTTTATCCTTGGGTTTGGGTCTTGCTGCCCCTTGAGAAAGTCCCTGGGAAAAGCTAAATGAGTTCCCGGCTCCATGCGAAGGAGCAATGTGGCTAACGGGGGTCTCTTGAATGCAGAGTGCTCCTGTGCTGGTGCAAAAAAAAAAATGCAAACTTTCCTTTAGGAATAGGCTGGGAAGAGAAACAGCTCTTTCTCCCCACTTTGGGGCTTGGGAAGAACCCGTGGTCTGATTGCATGGGACTGCCTTCCTCTGCAGCGATTAACTCAAGAGCATCGCTTGCAAATAAACAGAGCCTTGTTTCCCTAGGAAAGCGGGGGAGGCAGAGGAAGCGGGAGAACTGCTCGCCACGCGACCAAAGAGGGTCACCCTCTCCGGGGCTCGGTGGCAGGAGGAGGCCCCCAGACCCAAACCTGCCCCCCCTGACCTGCCTCTGCCTCTTCCGACCCCCCTGGGACCAGCAGGCCCATCCTCGCAGGAGATGAGGTCCACCTGGCTGCAGATGACCTTCAGAAGAGCTGCTGTTGCCCAGGGACCTTGGGCAACCTGTGGGCTCTTCATCCTCTTCATCTGGCCCCTTCTGGGCTTTGATGTGAGCGATTTTAGTTATGTGAAGTCCATGTCTATGTTAGCTGCTCCTCTGGTCCTGGCAATGAGCTCTCTAACAGCTCTCCGCTGTGTTTTCCAGCTCTGACCCACGGTTTTAAATAAGCACTGCTTTCCTGAGCCCGCCTTGCTGAGCCCCGCTGCAAATATTCCTCCTTTCTGGGTTTTCTGAGAAAACAAGCACTTCAGCCTGAATGTGTTACTCTTCCCCTCGCCATTTTTTCAATGGTCACTTTGAAAAATGCGGAAGTCCCTCAGAAATATTTTTTTTAAATCCCCCGTTTTCAAGGTGGATTTATCACCCTTTAAAGAGAGATTTATTGGATAATCGCTTAAAAAAATAATGCTTATTACTCCGGGATCTCGGATGGAAAACCTTCCCACATTAGTAATCTGCTTGTAATTGCAGGAGGTAGCAACTTTTCATTAAATAATTCATCCCCAGGCATTTTTTTTTTTTTTCGTATCATACCTCTGGAAAAAAAACCCGTGATCAAATTCTTCGGGTTTTACTCGTTAAAGAGATAGGAGACGCATCGGACTTATCTTGCAAGGCGATTTCTCGTTTCTGCGCTCTTCTAGATCCGTGTTAGTCCAGGAATTGAATCGCATCTCGGAAAAAATTAGTGCGACTTTTTTTTTTATTTCGAGGCGCAGCCCGGGGAAGCGCTCGGCTCGGGTTTCCTCGCCTTTGGCGCTGCGCTCCCGCCTCGGTGATTTTCCGCGCAGGCTTAGCTAACCTGCGCCTTTCTGAAGCCCAGATTAACAAGCAGCCCTTTTTTCCTAGCCTGGCAGGGGCGTTTTAGCCCCTTGCAAGGGAGCGATATCCAACACCGGCGGGTGCTGCCGGAGCCCGGCCCGGTCCCTCCTGCTCGCGACGTGTCTCGGCGCTGATTTAAACCCGTTTTTTCCAAAGGGAATAGTGATATACGGCATTTATGGAGCAGAAAAATACCTTAGGAAACCATGGAGATGCGCGGAGGAAAAGGGGAAGCGAGGAATTCTGCCCTGTGCCTTTAAGCGGTTACTTCTTTCCTGATTGATGCTTGTTTTAATCTATTGCTCTGCTCCCGGGAGAGGGGAAAAAAGGGGCTTTTTCTGTGGACACGGCTAATGGGGCAGAGCATCGGGCGAAAAAAAATTAAAATGATTAAAAAGGGACCCCCCCCCCCTTTCCCAGCTCGCTGCTCGGGCGCGCAGGTAACGGGCGGAGGCGCCGTTTCACCCCTGCGCGCTCCCAAATTGCTGGAAAAACGCTCGGTGCAAACGCCGGGCAGCCCCCAATTCCCCCCCCGTACCCCAAAACCGGGGGCTGCTGAAAACACCCCCCCGCCCGCGGGCGAGCCCGCTTTGGCCCCAATCCGCAGGATTTTGGGGACTAACCCGGTGCCCCCCCAAGGTGCGGGCGGAGCGAGCCGCGTTTCTTGCTCCAAATGTTGGATATTTCCCGTTTTTTTTTTTCCTTTTCCCCCCGGTCCGGGCGGGGGAAAGGGCTGGATGCCGCCGGTTGTCCCCGCTCCTCGGGCCCCGGGGCGGCAGAAACATTGAATTTTCAACTTTATTGCCGGGCTCTTCCCCCGCTTTAACCCGGCGAAAAGCAAATAATTGAATTACTGCGGCGCTGGAGGAATGCGGCCGATCGCGGTGCCCCGAGCTGGGCCCGTCCAGCCCCGTTTCCTCGCCGCCGCCCGTTTTTTCCCTGCCCAAACCCCCGGGATTTGGCGTTTGGGGCCGGGGGGGGAAGAGCCCGCCCCGGTTTTCGTTTGCGGCAGCCCGAAACTCGGCGCCGCGCCGAGCTCGGGAGATTTCGGGAGCAACTTGACACCTCGGGAAGAATTTGTCGGTGTTGCCTTTTTTTTTTTCCCCCTTTTCCTTATTTTTTTTTGGGGGGGGGGAAGGTGATAAACGCAGAGGTTTGGGCTGGGGAGGCAGAGGAGCGAGGGAGGAAGATGCGGCCGCGCTGCCGGGGGTGCTTTTATTCGGCAATATTTGCTTTAAGAGACGATGGGGGGAGAAGGGGGGAGTTGTGGGGGTGCCCGAGGAGGGGGGCGAGTTTGGGGAGGGCGTTTGGGGTGCGGGCGGCTCGCAGAAGCCCCTCGCTCGTGCTTTTTTCCCCCGGGAGAGGGGTGAGGGGGGGGGGGAGGCGAAGTTTCCAGCGGTTTGCGCCGAAAGTCCTTTCGCAGCTGCGAACAAAAGGGGCCCGCGGGCCCTGGCGTCATGTCCCGCTGCGAGGACGGATCCTGCCCCGCTCCCTGCTCGGGCGGTGCGAGCGAGCGGGCAGCCCGCGGGAGAGCGCGGCCGCCGCGATGCTCCGCTTTTAATTAAGCCAGGGGCAGCGCCGAGAGATGGGGGCTTGCGGGGGGGCTGAAAACGAGCTCAGGCCCCCCCAACCCCCCCCCCCCAAGGGACCCGGACCGCAGGGCAGAGGCGAGCGCTGAGCAGGGGGGGGGGATATTTGCTTTTTGGGGACCGCGGCAGCGCACGGATGCTCGGGCCGGGCGCGCTTAGTTTTTCTAGGCGAATAAACCACTTTCCTAAAGTTTCTCCTCGCTCCCTTAACCCCGCACTAATATATTTATTTAAAAAAAAAAAAAAAAAGGGGGGGGAACCCCGAGCTTTCCATCCAAACGAGGCCGAGCCTAGTAATGAATAATAATAATAATAATAATAATAATAATAAATAACCCGCCTGCGCGCTGGGAAGCTGCTGTCGCTTATTGGTCCCCGGGCGCTGCCGCGGGACCCCCGTCGCCGCTCATGAATAAAAGAAAGCGGCGGAGCCTATCGCGACGCAGTCGGGGCTCCTCGCCCGCCCGACTCCGCCGCTTTAACAACTTCCAAACCCTCCATCCGCATCCTCCCCCTTTCCCCCCCCCCCCCGCCACAGCCATCCCCGACAGGCACCAACCACCGAGAGGAAAAAAAAATAAGAAAATAAGAAAGAAGGGGGAGACGGTTCCCCCCCCCCCCAATCCGTAAGCCCGGCCCAGCACCGCATTCCTGCGGAGCGCCCGCTCAGGCCGGCCGCGACATAGCCCGCAAACTTTAAGGCGAATTTCTGGTGGGTGACTCCCCCCGCTCCCTATCCCCCCCCCCGCTCCTCCTTCCCCAACTCCACCCCCCCTTTTTTTTTTTTTTCCTTTTTTTTTCCCCCTTTTTTTTTTTTTCCTTTTTCGGAGCAACGATTTCTGCCTTGTTTTGCAGCCGCGGGCTGGAGCAGAGGGAGGTCGAGCGAGCAGCCAGCGCCCGTCGCCGCGGAGCCTCCTCCGCAGCCGCCCGCGCCATGGCCGCGCTGCCCGGCACCGTGCCGCGGATGATGCGCCCGGCGCCGGGGCAGAACTACCCGCGCACCGGCTTCCCCCTGGAAGGTAGGTGCGGGCAGCGCCGCTTAAGTAAGCGCCGCTTCATTAAGCGCCGCTTAATTAAAGGGGTTTTGGGTTTTTTTTGGTTTTTTTTTTTTCTTCCTCCGGGCGCGACTTGAAATCCGCGGGCATCCAACTCCGCGTCCCACGCCGCTTCCCCCCGCGCGCGTCCGAGTCCGCACCGCGCTGGGCGTTTTTTAAGCAGTTCCACGCAGCCTGCTGACGTTTTTTTAGCGGGTTCTTATGGTTTTGGGGTTTTTTTCCCCCCCTCCCCGCCGAACATCCCAATTTCGGGAATAAACCCCCCCCCCAACTTATCGCTCCCGACTTTTCCCGGGAAGAAGCGGCGGCATCCGCTCGCCGCGGCCGGGGAAGCCGGGGGCCCCTCGCCGGGCCCGGGGGGGGCTTTGGGGCTCCGGGAGCCCCCCGGGAAGCCGTCACCTCCCCGAGTGTCGTGCAGGAGCTTCCCCAGGCGTCTGCTTCGCCCCTCGTGGAAAAAAAAAAAAAAAAGGCGGAACGGGAGCAGCGGCCCTTTCCGCGCATTTATTAAACGGGCGCGTTTTCCTGCGGGCCGTGATCAAGTGGCGAAACCCAAACGCGGGGGGAACCGCGGCGGCTGCAAAACACACAAGCCGCGGGGATTTGCTGAAGTGCTTTTCTGTAGCAAACGAAGTAAAACAGACGGCAAGGGAAAGGATCAAAGGATTACAACAATATTTGCACAACATGACTGGGAATAATGAAAAGGGAGAGCGGCCGGTGGTTTTCGCACCTCTTGAATGTAAAATTGGCCACTCGAGTGTTATCTGTCGATAATGATATATCCAGGGAGCGCTGGCCAAGTGACTTTGAATTAGTAGTGCATGATTCCTCTTAAATTGCGAGGCAATTTCTGGAATCGACTTTTCTTTGTATAGAGAAAATCACCCCCTCGCCTTAGCCGTCCCTCGCCCCCTCCAGCCTTTCTGCAAATTATGCAGCTGAGTTCTTCCCCCCCTTTTCCTTTTTTTTCGTTCTTTTTAATTTTGAGCCTGTGAAATCGTATTAATCTGCAAGATCTACATTGCGCGGTATTAAACAAATCGGGGAGGCGAGCGGGGGATTAGAGAGCCGGGGGCCCCCGCTGCGGAGCCGCCGCCGCTCCCGCACCGCGCATCGCGCCTTGCCCCGAAAAAAAAGGAAAGAAAGGGAAAAAGCTGGAGGGTCTCGGAAGAGGTTATTCCCCAAAGTTTGTTTGGCAATAAAAATCCGGCGCTGCCCGCGAGCTGCAGCGCTCGGAAAGTTTTTTTTTTTTTTTTTTTTTTCCTGCTTCGCGATTGCAGTTTTGAGGTTTTGTTGCGATTGCAAACGGGGGTCTGAAACGCCCGGGGGGGGGGAAAGGAGGAGGGGGAAAAAGGAGAGAAAAAAGGGATGAATATAGCGGTGCCCGCGGAGGAGAGCGGGGGGGGTGGGCAAAGGGGGTGCGGCGCTTTTTGGGGGTTTTAGGGGGTCGATCGAAAAAGCGTTTGCGCTGATGCTGGGGGCTGCCCGGAGCAGAGCGGGGGACGAAGGAGGGATGTCGGGGGATGAAGGAGGGATGTCGGGGGATGAAGGAGGGATGTCGGGGATGGAGACGGGGATGAAGGAGGGATGTCGGGGATGGAGACGGGGATGAAGGAGGGATGTCGGGGATGGAGACGGGGATGAAGGAGGGATGTCGGGGATGGGGACGGGGATGAAGGAGGGATGTCGGGGGATGAAGGAGAGATGTCCGGCGATGGAGACGGGGATGAAGGAGAGATGTCGGGGATGGGGATGAAGGAGAGATGACGGGGACGGGGATGGGGGCGGCTCTGCCCGGAGCGAAGGCGCAGAGCCCCGGGGGGAAGCGGCGCGGCCCCCTCCGCCCCGTCTGAGCTTTGGCCCCGCGGTTGCAGTCTCCACGCCGCTGGGCCAGGGCAGGGTGAACCAGCTCGGCGGGGTCTTCATCAACGGGCGCCCGCTGCCCAACCACATCCGCCACAAGATCGTGGAGATGGCTCACCACGGCATCCGGCCCTGCGTGATCTCCCGGCAGCTGCGCGTCTCCCACGGCTGCGTCTCCAAAATCCTCTGCCGCTACCAGGAGACGGGCTCCATCCGGCCCGGAGCCATCGGCGGCAGCAAGCCCAGGGTGAGCGAGCGAGGGCCGGACCCCCCCGGCCCCCCCCCAGAGCCGGGCCGCGCTATAGCGGGGGCCCTGCGCCGCGGAAACGCGTTGGGTGCCGCTTTATTTGCGCGGTGTAGAAAAGAAACGTTGCCCGAGCGAAGGCTGGGGTTAAACCCGGGCGATTCCCCCCGCGCAACAAGCGGCAGCGGCTTCGCTTCCCGGCGCGTCCGGGCAGGCTGCAGCGCCGGGGAATAACAGCCCGGGTGTATATGACCCCCCCAGCGCTTCCCTTGCCCCCCCCCCCGGGGTCCACCCGGCCCTGCCGCTTTTCTCCCCCCCCCCTCTGCAAAGGCTCCGGGTTGGGGGAACAGGGGCGCTTTTGGCTTTTCCTCCTCCCCGTCCCTGCAAACCCCCTTCTCAGCCCCGAAATCGGCAGCCGGGGCGAAGCAGGACCGAGCTGAACGATGTCTCGGGTTCTTTTTTAAATTAAAAGTGGTTTTTCCCCCCCCCCCCTTTCCCCTTCCCTTTTTCTCTGCACTTGCACACGCGGGCAACGCATCGGCGCCCATTGCTCCCAAAAGCAGGTCGCGACTCCCGACGTGGAAAAGAAAATCGAGGAATATAAGCGGGAGAATCCCGGGATGTTCAGCTGGGAGATCCGGGACCGGCTGCTGAAGGACGGGCACTGCGACAGGAGCACGGTGCCCTCAGGTGAGAAGGCTGCCGGGCAGGAAAGACCCCCCCGACCCCCGCGACAAACGGTGATGTCGGGAGATGACCATCCCCGCCCGCGACCCCCGACATGTTTCCGGGGGCTGCAAATATCCCGGCTTGAAAGGGAGGGGTAAAAATTAAAAAAAAAGGAGAAAAAGCCCCCGGAGCGAAGCAATTTTTCCCCAAAAAAACTTTCCTCCAAAGCGGGCGCCGGGCGGGGGAGGGCTCCGCGCCGCCTCTGCTGCCGGGATGGCTCGGGGGGGGGGGGGCAAGCGGGGATCCCCCCCCGAGGAGGAAAGCGACGTTGCACCCCCAAAATGGCCACGCAGGGCCGCACGTAGGACTGTTTAGGAGATTTTGGGGGGGGGGTTTTTTTTGGGGGGGGGGGTCCTGGCTTCTCATTTGGGGGCCGGCATCTCGCCCCTGCGAGGATCCTGCGCTCGGTGCGAGCCAAGGCGGGGGGGGCACCACCTTGGGGGTGATGTTGCCGGGCTGGGGGGGGGGGTCAGTGCGCCCGGTTTGGGGGGCCCAGGCGTCCTGCCCCGGCAGCTTATATTCGCTTTTCTGCCTTTGACTGTCCGAGGTTTAGTGAGTTCGATTAGCCGGGTGCTACGAATCAAATTCGGGAAGAAAGAGGAAGAGGAGGATTGCGACAAGAAGGAGGAAGACGGGGAGAAGAAAGCCAAGCACAGCATCGACGGCATCCTGGGCGACAAAGGTAAAGGCGGCCGGGCGGGGCCCCCTGCCTTCGTCCTCCCCCCGGATCACGGATGGAGGAGCCGGGGGGGGGGGGACGGGATCCAGGCCCGGGGGGGGGGATGCTCCGCCGGCCCCATGCGAGCGCGGTTGGGCGGCGTTTGACTCGCATCGCTCCGGATCAAGTCTGTATAAAGGGCCGGGGAGAAGAAGGAGGGGGGGGGAGGAGGAGGAGGAGGATGAAGGGAGCGCGGGGGGGCTGGGGGAGGACTCGCCGAGCCCTAAATGAATTTGTTAACCAGATTTCGGCCCGGCTCTCTAAGTGGTCCCCTGAAACCGGCGCTGACAGCTGACCGATGGGGCCCATCAATATCAATTAGGGAGCGCGGGGGGCCGCGCTGCGCCTCCGCCGCGGCCCCCCCGCAGAAAAACCATAACAATAACAACAGTCCTAGCAGTGATAATACTCATAATAGTCATAAATAAGGCGCAAGCCGCCGCGATGGCCTTTTCGGGAGGCTTTTGGGGGAGGAGAAGAGCTTGAAGCGGGCGAGGGGGGGCCAAAAAGCTGGGGGGGGCCGCGGGGACCGCACCTGGGGGGCTGGCAGGGAAGAGTCGCCCGGCGACTTGCAGCTTTGCGTCTCTTTCCCGGTTCAGTCAACTTCTTGCAAGGATTTCTTCTCCCTCCTCTCCCCCCCCCCCCGCAAAAAAAAGAGGGGGAGAGGGCATTTTTAGGGGACATATTTAAGGTTTATCAGTGCAGGCGTTTGCAAACACGGGGGTGTTGTCAGCAACGGGGTGCAGGAGCTGCTGCAGTTTAGGCAGAAAATGGTTATTTCCTCGTGTCGACGAGCTGGGCACTTTTTTGAGGGGGGAAACGGCAATTCCCGAAGTCCTGGGAAGCGCTGGAGGGGAGGGAAAGGGGTTTCCCGATTCCTCCGTCGCCAAATTTATTGCAAAATGGCGATTGCTGGGGGCTGTCGGGTTCGTGCCGCTTTGGGTTTCCTCCGGAGGATTCGCGCTGACGCCGGTATCGGGCCCAGGAGCAGAGCAGCAGTGATTTTTCAGGCCGAACCTGTCGCGACCGGAGCCGCGACAAAGTTTCTCCGCAGCCGCGGAGTTGCCCCGATCCGCGACAGCGCGATACTCGCGATACCGAACCGGATTTGGTTTTCGAGGGCAGGGGAAAGCGAGGGGCAGCGCAAAAGCGGCTCGGTGCCGCACTCGAGCACTGCTCCAAGTTTCAAATGAAGGTGCACAAAGAGGGTTTCTTTAAGGATCCGATCCCTTTTCCCCCCCCCCCCCAACCTTGAAGATGAACTTCACTTACAAAGACCTTCGAGTCTATTGAAGCTTTATAAGCAAAAGATTCCTGACCACAAAAGCAAACAGTGGAAGGGAGGAAAAAAAAAAGAAAGGGGAAAAAAAAAAGAAAGGGGGAAAAAAAAGGGGGAAAAACCCTAGGCTGCCTTAAAAATGGAGTAAAGGGATGGGGGAGGGAGGGCTTGTCTATTCTCATTCAAAATTCTGCAAGGAGGAGAAAAAGTTTGGACAAAGGGCCAAGGAAGGGAAGAAAGGGAGATAAATTATTCAAAACTCCCTGCTGTTAGATAGTTTTGTAATATTATAGGACCGTCTGTTGGAAAAAGGAGAGCCGTTGGACGTTGCAAAATGTTTCTTGTGATTTGGAAATAGGCGATGCTCATTTGCAAATCGGGTCCATTGTGGCGAAGAGCCGCTCCCCCCGCACCGGGTGGCGATTTTTTTGGGTTTGGGGGGAGATTTTGGGTTTGGCTTTTTTTTTTTCCGTTTTATTTTATCTGGGGCTGGCCGCTTGGAAAGAAAATATTATTTTTTTAAGCGGCAAAAATGACTTTTTCCGCTGCCCACGCGTCTCTCCCCTCCTCACCCCCCAAAAAACAGAAAAGGACGAAGTCGCCGGAGGCTTTTTATTCCTTAATAATATGCAGAAGCGCGTGTCAATAAGGGAAACAAAACCCGGGCTATTTCTTCCCGGGTAATATGGACAGATAAACCGCGATTCCCCGTTTCTTTATGAGACCAGTCCGGTTTGAATCGAGCGCTAATTTGGGCAATTTCCTGAGGCCGGAGCCCGCGGAGCGCCGCGCTCCCTACGAGCGCACCGCGCCCGCCGCATCCCCTGGGAAAAATCGCTATTTATAGGGGTTTTTTTAAATTTTCCTCTCCCGCAACTCTGCAGAAAATAGAAAAAGCGTCTCGAAAGTCTTTGGCCGGGGGGGAAAGTAGCAGCAAGCAGAAATAGCCGAGTCGCTCGTTGCGCAGCACCGGGCGGCGACAAAAAGCCCGTTTCTTTCCCAAATTTGATCTTGCGCCTGGAAAGGATCTCGTGTAATTTAACCAAAAAAAAAAAAAAAGCAGCTCTCGATGTATATTTTTACGCCTGCAGAAGTTTTAATAGCCCCAATTAAGGTAACAAATGACCAGGCTGAAGTTGTAAAGCGCTCGGAGGCAGCGGGGGGGGGGGGGGGGCACGGCGTGTCCTGCCCCTCCGCATTTTTGCTGGGAATAGCGATGCTCCTTAGGGCTCCCGCTTCCCACCCCCCCCCGGGACTGTTTTCCTTCGGGGGGGGTTGTTCAATAAAATAAAAATACCGACGCATTCCTGACACTTGCGCTAGTCGCTTCTGAGCTCTGCTGCACCAGCTCTGCCTTTCACTGCGGGGGGGGGGGGGGTAATTTTTTTAGCGCATTTCTATTATTATCGCAGCCGGGGGGGGCAGAGGGACAAGGGGGGGAGACAGGGAGGAAAGGGGGAACTTTATTTTGGCCTTTTTGCTCCTGCCACCCGTTTGCGGGGTCTCCTCGCGGGGGGCCGGGGGAAGACAGCCCTAAACGCTCTCTCTTTTTAAGTGTTAAAGAAAGCTTCCACCCTGCGCCTGTTTCTTTCTATCGTCTGCTTGGCATTTAATAATGTTAAGACTTATTAGAGCTGGTAATGAAAACTGTGGCTGTTGAATAGGGAGCTGTGTTGGAGAAGGGTGTAATAGCTCCAAGGCATGCTAAGAAATGTATTTATCCCCAATCAGTACTCACTCTCTGAGTTCCAAGCACAAACGTTAAGTTGAAGGGTTTTAAGGCAGATTAAATTGAGCCTTTATTTCTTTGCACTTTCATCTTTAAACGGCTCACTCCAGCTAGCCCTGGGCATATATTCATGAGGCTTCACTTTATTTTTTTTTTTTTTATCCTTGTTAAGACCGAGTTATTATTATTTTGGTTGTTGTTATTTATTGTGACTGTTGGGGTTTATTAGGGAGGGTCACGCGTGGAGGGGGGGGGATTTGGACCCCCCCCTCCCCAAAGCGAAGGGTTTTGGGGGGAAGGTGCCCGGGGCATGAAGCAGGGGGGGGTGGGAAGGGGGTAAGTCCAGCTCGGCGGGGTCCCACTGGGCTGGAGGCAGCGAGCGGCTTAAAACCCCACGCGTGGACACGGGAGGTGGGGAAAGCCGGGAAGCGCCAAGGATTTTGCTGCCATTATTATTATTATTGTCATTATCGTTATTATTGTCATTATTGTTATTGTTGTTATTATTATTATTATCGCTCCTGGGGGCGGGGAGAGGCGCCCAGGTGGGAGCAGCACCGAGGGGCTGGGAGCGTTTGGCCACTTCCAATTTAATCCGCTCGCCGCTCGTGGATCTTTCTTTTCATTTATCCTGTTTTTTGGAGAGCGTAGGAAGCTGCTCGGGCCGTGCGAGGTCCTGCCAGGTGGAATCAGGCTCGGGGGGGCGAAGGGAGGAGGAGAAAAGAGGGTTCCCCCCCCCGCTTTGCTCCCTCGGCAGCGGTTTTTCCTTGCACATCTGGGACGCGGCTTTGTCCCCCGAGCCGGGGGGGGGGACGGGGGGGATCGAGTCGATTTATCAGCAAACGATCTGCGCCGATTCAAAACCAACAAGCGCCTGTAAATGTATGTTTAGAGGGGAGACGGGGGGGGGGGGAAGAGACACTCCATCAAACCGGGGGATTACGGAAGGTTGGGAATCTAATCAAACGGAGCCCAGGCGGGATTTGAGCGCGTTCAGCGCCGGATCAGCTCTAATAACGGGGGGCAGCGAGGAGAGAGGTGGTGTCAAGCAATTCCCCGGCTTTAGCGCGGGTTTCAGGCGGAAAAGCGGAGCGGAGAAGGGGAGGAAAGGGAGGAAAAACCCACAGCCGGGGGGGGGGGGGGGGACGCGGGGGGGGCCGGGTGCGAGCGCGCACGGAGCTTACACGCCGCAGAAAAAGGCTGAGACAAATGAGGTACAACAATAAACACAGATAACAATTACAAAGGCAAACAGCGGCTTTTGGGAACGAGTAGCTGCAGAACCTGGTCTACATAAACAAAGTAGGCAAATGTTTGCAAGATAAACTCCCTCCTAAATCGAGTGTGACGGGAAGGAGAGGAGAGAGGAGGAGAGATAAGGGTGGAGGGGGGGATAAACGAGTGCGGTCTAATACGCGACGTTTTAAAAAAACAAACTTAAGACAAGGATGCGGGGAGAGCGGTTCAATTATACGGTGGGAAGTGCAGCAATACAGGGGCGATGTTTGTGATCCGGGGGTTGTTTGTTTTGCTTTTTCTCTTGCTCTCTCCCCCCCTCCTCCCTTTTTTTTTTGGCCATGGGTGGGGAAAATAGCTTCAATTATAGACCGGGAAAAACTGCGAGGCGAATATTGGTGGCAGGTGGGGAGCCGGGGTCCAGCTCGCTCGTGGAAATAATAAGGAAACACGAGGCAGAGGGAGGCGGGCTGCAGTTTGGGGCTGGATGGGAGATGGGAGATGGTATCTCGCTCCGGGAAGGGGAGGAAGCCGGGATTTGGGGAGCCGTAATCGAGTGAGATGCCGTGATAGAGCAGGGGAGGAAGGAAACGGCAAGGTGCCTCTCGGAGCCGACGGCTTGCCCCTAATTGGGATAAGCACAGATTGAATTAAAGGGCAGGAAAACTGTAGGGCGAATACATGTGAGCCAGGTGCCCCGAAACAAACGGATCCCCCCCCAAAAAAAACACTCTTAAACCCCCAAATGGTTTTAAGAACTACTTTAGGGCTAGCTTGGGCTCGATTCTATAGCGTGCACGTACATATATATATATGGATCTCTCTAAATGGGAATTGTATATAAGCGAGGGGAGAGACGTGTGTGCAGTGTGGTTAAAGGAATTAGATATTTACCAGTTTGAAATAAGCCTGGTTAGAAAAAAAAGGGGGAGAGAGAGAGAGAGAGACACTGAAAAGATGAGACGGGAGAACACTTCAAACGAATTCATCATCTGGAGTGGCGAAGGGGAGATTTAGAGACAGTATTGGGAAGTTATTTAGATATTAATAACATATTTTCCTGAGGCGTCAGGAGTGCCTCCATACGCACTTTTTTCTCGCAGCTATTTGGCTGGGTGAAATATGGGAGACCCAAATGTTGGGGAGAGATAACACAATCAGCCTAGCCCTGGTCCTGTGACTGCATCAGAGCATTAAACCCGGATTAACCTCCCCTTTCTCCCCCTCCCCCTCTCCCCGTCCCCCCTCACCCTTCCCCCCCCCCCCGAGAAGCTTTCCAAATTTTTCAGCGGCATTTACATGGCAGGATTTTAAAGCATATATAACACTAGCCTTAAAGCTATAAGGTACTTACTCGAGCATTAGGGTAAGGCGGGGGGGGGGGATCTTTCTGAAAATTACGCTTGCTACAAAAGAAATAAGCAAAAAAGGGACCTTCTTAAGACCTGAGCTTGGGAGATGATATATATTTATATATTCTTTACTACAAAAAAAATAAAAAGCCCGTTTCCATCAGCCGCCACATCACCCTTATCCACCCCTCCCTCCCCCCCCAAAAAAAGCCTTTTGCTTTTCGGTTTGAGCCGCACTTGGCTCCGCTTCGGGCTGCGGAGATGCTGCGGGGCTGCCAGGCCGGGAAGGGATGAGGATGAGGATGGGGATGGGGATGAGGATGAGGATGGGGAAAGGGAAGGTGCCTTCCTCGTATCCGAGCGGCTCCCCCCGCCGAGGCGCTTTAAAACGCAGCAGCGGGCTCGGGGGGGGGGGGCGAAGGGCTGCGGGTTTTGTCCCCCCCTTCCCGAAGAGCCCCCAAAAACGAAGAAGCAGCCAAAAAACAAGCCCCAGACGGGGAGAGGGAGGCGCAGGTGCCCCCGGCGCGGCCGCTGCTGCGACGGACCCGCTTTTACGCCGCGCTTTGCTCGCCGGTGCCACAAAAGAAATTAGATGTCAGCTAATGCCGGTTTATAAAGACATTTGTCACCCGGAGTTGGGGACAAGTGGGGAAGGGGCGAGGGGCTGCGGGGGAGGGAGGGAGGGAGGGAGCCGCTGCCGCGGGGAGATGCAGGCGCGGCCGGTACCGCCGCTGCTCCGGAGGCACCGACACGGGGAGAGGGAGGGAAAGGCGAAAAAAAAAAAAGGGGGAAAGTAGGTGAGGAAAAGTAGAGGCAGCTTGAGGAAATTGAGAAGCTTATAGTCTTTGATCCTTGGATGCTTTTCCTTATCAGAAACATTTGTGGTGACACCGGTACAAAGGAAGTTCATCATATTACAGAGCGCCGGGGCCGCTTGCAGGAATCGCTGGCTATTAATTAGCAGCCGCTCCGTCTTGGGGGACACGCTGGATCCGAGGCCGCATGTTACTTGCTTGGATGGCTCCGGTGCCGCGACGAGCTGCCATGCTGCTCCCCGGCTCTGCGGGGAGCGGGGGGCCCCGCTCGTCCGTTAAATATATCTGTATTTCTCTATATACCTGTGCGGGGAGGGGGGGGGCTTCAAGCAAGAAGGACGAGGGAAAGCAAAACCTTGTTTTTCCCCAAACAGGGGGAAAATAGCAGGTTTTCACCCGCCGGTTTCCCCCCTTTTTCCGCGCAGAGAGGGCAAGCGAGCCCCCGATTTTCTGGCCCTGCCAGCCGGCTCCCCCCGGGCGAGGGAAGAAACCCCCCCCCTCGGTTTTCCCTCTCCTCCGGGTTTTGTCCCTAAAACCGGAGGCAGCGCTTGGCGTGACCCCGGCGAGCGGGGCCCGGGGGCTGCGGCGGCGGCTGGGCGAGGAGGAGGAGGAGGAGGAGGAGGAGGAGGAGGAGGCCGGGCAGCCTTCGGCCTCGGCGCGGAGCCCCCGACGGCGCCGGATCCAAGGGGCCGAGGGGCAGAGCGGAGCTTCGCCCAGTTTCCCCGCTTTTTACCCGCTCGCTTTGCGTTTTTATGGGGAAGGAAAGGCGAGGAAGGGAAGCTGGCTCAGCAACGCTGCTCCGGAGCGACTTCGCCGCGAGCGGAGCGAAACCGCGACGGCGATTTTCGCCTTAAATCGGCCGCGAAACTTCCCGCTGCCCAACAACTTTTTGGAGACGCTTCTCAGATCGATCCAGCCCGGCGTCGTCCTCCAAAGACCCGGCGGTGGCATTATTTTGCCTGTTTAATTCTAAAAGCGCCTCTGAAGAGGGAGGGGGACGCACAGAGGACAGTGCGGTGTCGAGGGACACGCAGGGACAGTCAGGTTTAATTCGGTGCACATTGGATTGCTGGAAAAAAAGAAAGCGGCGTGGACATGAATGGGAACGGGGGGGAAGGGATTAATAGCCCCCGACCTTTGTATAGGGTAAATTATCCGAGACAGGGCAGATAGCCGGAGCTGCTGGTGATTTTAAAAGAATATATGTATTTTTATATGTATATATGTAAACACGCACGCGGTTAGCGAAACGCTGGCATTTTGCAGAGGGATTCATTATTTCTCTGCAGTGACTTAATTCTTTCAAATTCATCCCAGTGCACTCCCCGCTTCTCGAAAAGATGGCTGTTTGATGCTAAATAGCAGCAAATTGAGCTATTTGAAGCTCTCTCTTTTTTTTTTTATTGAGAATGTGAGTATTTGGGTTGTACCTTGTTGCTGCGTTTCTTTATCCCGGAGTTTTCTCCTTAATCTCATTCCAGCCACAAACTCTGCCTTGTGTGCGCGGCTGAATGGGCTGGCAGCGGGTAAGCTGCGCTTTCCGTTCCCGAAACTCCGGCAAAAGGAGCAGAAAAGTTTGGGGTTGAAACAAATGGTTTTTTTCTTAAAAAAAAAAACAAACAAAACAACCCAGTTCTCGCTCCCTCCTATTCACTAGAAGGGGAAAATAGGCGAAGAGGAGCTGGCGGTAGAGCCCCAGATTAAGACGCATCTAAGGAACGAGGGGATCCAAAACGGTTAAATCTAAGCGATGTTTGGGGGGAAATTATATATATATTGTCCAAATCTCCATGCTTCTCAAGGGAAAATGCGCAAAGGTTAATAGTGCAGAGATGAACAATCTTCCCCATTTACGCTTGGCAACAGAGTCTCAACAAATCTCTGTCAAGGAGAAAATGGGGCGGTTGTTATGATCAATTGCTGAAGAATAAAATAACTTCAGCGAAGAACAAAAATCTGGTTCGGTTTAGAATTGACTTGCAAAGAGTCAAGTGTCCCCCGCGGAGAAAAAAACACCCCAGTCAAAACCGACCCGTCAGCTAATCGCGCAGGAGGGAAATCTAAATATTGTAATTTTGGGGTTTTTTTTTTTCCTCCTGCTCTCAGATAGGCAGGGCGGGGGCGGCCGTGCGGACACCCCTGCGCCAAAACCGGAGCCGAAACCCCAGGGCCGCTGCTCCTTTCGCTGCTGCTGTGACTTCGTGACTTTTCTCTGCGATTTTAAACTTTCCCCCGGCCGAATTTGATCTTTTTAACTCTTGTCCCCCCTCCTCTCTGCCCCCCTCCTTTTACGACGGTATTTTTTTCTCACTCTGTTTTCTCCCCTTCACCTCCTCTTCTTTTTGTCCTCCTTTCACTCGCGGCGAGGCTTTACAGCTTGCTACACTCTCCAAGTGCATCAATGGCCACTTTAGAAATACAAACAACTTTAAAGATAAAATAACCAAACCAGAATGGGACTTTCAATGGGGGAATAGTTGTTGTCCTTTACCATGGAGTGTGCAGCCGCCTCTGCCTAATCCAGCTTTCATTTTCACCGACAAATGCCAAGAATCTGTATCTGTCTCCCAGCCCCTCGGGAGCTTGATTACACGACAAAAGGCTGCCATTATCCGCGGGGGGAGGCGGGGGGGGGGCACGGGGGCTCGGGCCTCTGAGGATGAGGGCATCTTCAAACTATTGACTTAGGGGATGAAGTCAAGAGCAAACACGCTGAGATCTAAAGGGGGGAAGGCGCTGGCGGAGCGGGGGAAGGAGCGAAGGGGAAAGTAGCGGCTGAAAGTCGGTGAAACTGGACGGGGAAGGTGCGGTGGGGGGGGGGGGGATGCTCCGGCGGGGGGGTTTCTGCCCGCTCCGGGCTGGAAGGAGCATCTTTCTCCGCGGTCCGGTTTCAGCCCTATCTGTGATTTATCCGGAGATATTTTTAACTAGGGAGAGCTCCTCGGGGTGCGGAGGGTCCCACAGCAGCCCCAAAGGAGTCCCCCCGCCCTTAATTACTCTTTAATCAACCTAACGCCGTGGTGCCTTTAACGAGCTGCCTTCGGTGCCAGCGCTGCGTTTAGGCATCTGCTCCGCGACAGCGTCTGGGGACCAAAAACTGTCCCAGCTTAAGAGATGTGAAGGTCGGGAGGTGTTTTTCGGGCCAGGCCCTGCGAGGGTCCCTCTCGCTGTAATCGCAAGGGTATTAAACAAAGGAGGAGGGTGGTGGTGGAGGGGGGAGGTCAAAATGAGCTGGAGGATCTGATTTAAACCACAAAAGCGAAGAAAAGCGAAAACAAGGAGCCTAAATTCAGCTTCTGATCGCAGAGGGCTCGGCAGCGCCGGGGGCCTCGGCTTCGCCTTTGCCGGGGCATCTTCCTCCTCCTCGCAAGAAAGCCCGGCCAGATTTATTATTATTATTATTATTATTATTATTATTATTATTATTATTATTATTATTCTTTCTCCTTCACGGTAGCTAGAAAGAGGCGAGGCCCCCGACCTCGGCTACCTGCAGGGACGGCTGCCGGGCCCGTCGCTTTGGGGAAGGTGCGTGGGAGCTCCCAGATTTACAGCCCCACGGACAGTTCAGTATCTGGCAGGGAAAGAGCAGCCGC
This sequence comes from Dromaius novaehollandiae, assembly GCF_036370855.1. Lineage (NCBI taxonomy): Eukaryota > Metazoa > Chordata > Aves > Casuariiformes > Dromaiidae > Dromaius > Dromaius novaehollandiae. Next base: position 9,481,436 of record NC_088121.1, on the reverse strand, counting down.
GGCGGGAGGAAATAAGTGTTAAAAGACAGAGAAATCCGCGTAATCTTGGGACGCACATAATCTACATTTCCCCCGAATCCCAACAGGCTCGTCTCCCTGATTTATTTTTGCGCTAGCCTAGTTTGCATCCCAAAGAAGTAAACTGCTATTTTTAACCACCGGTTTAAGGCTTAATTAAAAGCCCCTAAACTGATTGTTTTGAAAATTGATTTAGAGGAATGGCCCCAGGGCTGAGACGCTATCTAAGCCGAGATGCAGTCCCCGGGCTCGCAGCGGTGTCTCCGTCGTTAACCCCGGCGGGGCAGGAGTCGCCGGGTGCGGGGGGCCCATGGGTCCTTGCACCCCCGCTAAAGAAAGGTCCTTTGTTAGTCCCGGCTGCGGGCTTGCCCGGGTGGATCTCCGCCGGTTTCCTGCGGTTACGAGCCTTAATTGAATTAAGCGAAGCTCTAAGACGCTTGTGACACCGGGACGGGCCAGCTCCCGCTTTCATCTGCCGAGGGGCGGCTGCGGGGCCCGATCCCGCGGCGGCTGCCGGCGAGCGGCGCGGCCGGGCTCGCTGCGCCCGGGGGGGCCCCGTGCCCTCCGGGGGGGCCTTTCCCGCCCCCCAGCCTCGCCGTCTACGCCAGCAGAGCCCAGCCGAGCCGCTACCGAGGCAGCGCGGCTGTAATTACCTCCCATTGCTTCCTCGGGAGAAGCGGGGGGGGGCTTTACCTGCTTAAACGGGGTGAAACGCAAGCTGGTTTGAAGCGGGGGGGGGGGGGGGGGACTGGCATTTGGGAGCCGTAATTAGATGTAAACAAGAATAGAGACGGGGCTCCGTGGTCGGACAACTCGATTGTGGAGGGATTAACACCTAAGTAAACCAATAAAGGCCCCGCGATGCCGGCGAGGGGGCTGCAGGCCGGGCAGAGCCCGGGTGGGACTATCGAGGCCTAATGCCCCCCCCCCCCCGCCCCCCGGCAGAGCCAGGGCAGCATGTTAATCAATCCCGGAGGAAGCAGCCGTCGGGGCAGCCCCGCTCGGGCGGACGCGTGTGCGGAGCCGCCCGAGCCCCCGGGGCGGCCGCCGGTTTTGGGTGCCCGGTCCGGGAGGCTTCGGCGGAGGCCGGAGCTAAACCCGTGGTCTGGGCCGCCTGGAAAGCCCGGTCCCAATTCCCACCTCCTCCCCGGGGGAAACTTGTGCCAGCGGGTTTCCAGCCCGTTTCTTGAACCCTTTAGTCTCTCCGGCCCTTCTTAGTAATGATTAAAAACCCTTCAGAGCCGACGCGAGCAAAGCCGGGTTTAGCTCTCCGGGTTTCCCTCCAACCGGGCTTTTGCGGTGCTTTTTTTCCTCCCAGGTTGCCCTCGGCTGGGAGCCCCCCCTGCCCTCCCGCTCCGGCCAGACTTTGAGCAGACGGAGGAGTTTAACCTTTCCAAAATCAGGCCTAGGGCCTTAAGCGATGTGCTACCTGCGAGTCTAATTTTCACGGCTTTCCGCCCGCGCGGATTTGGGATTGGGAGGTACCCGCAAGGCTCAGAGTCAAACTGAGTTCAATAACTGGGTCCTGTTTTGTTTTTCTCCACCTCCCCAGCTTCCAGGGGTCCCTCCGCCACGGGCAGGGCTAATATCGGAGCGCTCTAGGGTGTGGGTATTTCTTCCTCCTGATTGCAAATAACCGCAAGATTAGCACCAGCAGCTGTTTGCAAGGGGAACAATGGAGAGACCTAGGAAGTGGCGAGATTGAAAAAGGAGAACCCCCCTCCTAATCACCCGGCTCAAAGTTCACCAAGTCAGACTGCATGACTTAACGTGACCTCCACCTCGGCTTCAGAGGGCTGTTTACTTATATGAAGGTTGCAGGGAGGGGGGAGGCAGAAGGAGAGAGGGAGGGGGGGGAAAAAAAGGGGGGAATAGCGGGGCGTTTAATGAAATTCCCGATGGAAATGCAAGTTTGCTACGCGCCTGCACGGTCGCCGCCGGCCTGCGCCCAGCCGCCGGGGCGCTCGGGCGGAGTTTAGGCTGGGTTTAGGGGCGTCCTGCGGGGCCGGGTGGCTCCCCCCATGTCCCTCCCCGGCTCCTCAGGGTCGCCCCGGGGCTACCCCACTCCCCCAGCCCCGATAGCCGGGGGATGGCCGCCCCCCGGCTCCGAAACGGGGCCGCTGCGGGCCGGGGGGGGGGGGTCGGTCCGCATCAAGTGTGAGAGCGGCCGAGCTGTCAGGCGGGCCCTGAATGGGCTCTCCTAATGGATTTGACTCGGAAATCTCGACTTGACCAGTTTTTTCCTCTTTAAAACAAACTCATTAAACTTGTCAACACTCATTAGGGCCTTAAAACGCTGAGCGGGAGCCGCTGGGGAGAGCGGCTGGTGGGGGGCTGCCCGGGGAAGGGGAGGCGGCGGGGGGGGGGGGGGGGGGTTGCGGGGCGGCTGCGAGCGAAAGCCTTAAAAAAGAAATCAAGGGAGGAGAGAGGGAGCCGGCGCGGCGAGGGCGGCGGATTTTGCGCCGGGGCGTAGCTGCCCCTTGGACACGGGGGGGGGGGGGGTCTCCGTGCCCCCCCCCCCCCCCCCCGGGTACCGCGGGCTGCCGGCGGGTTTCGTTTTGCTGGAGAACCGCGCTGCGATTTCCGCGGAGCGAGAGCGGGGGGAAATTATCTTCTCGGCTATTATTGCTGCCTTTGCAATGGGGGGAGGCAGGGGGGAAAGGTTAGAGCCAGCTTTCAGCCCTAAATCCCCTGGAAATGAGCCTGGGCTCCGAAATTCCTTCCCAATCCGGCTACCCCAAATATTTTGAGAGCTGTAAAATTACTTCGCGATCGTCTTAATTCTGTCAGCAGGACGAAAATTGCTTTCGGGGAGGGGGGGGCAATTAAATGTTGCATAATTCTCTGTCTCTTTTGAATAGGGGTTTTGTTTGGGGTTGATTCAGATTTTTTTAAAGGGTTTTTCTGATGCTTTTCAAGCCTCGGTTCCCCTTTAAGGAAAAAAAAAATCCCCCCACCCCTATTAAAAAAAACCCCTCCGAGACCTTCTGTTATCCCCCGCTCTGAGAATGAGAACATCAGCTATTCAAGCGTATTGATGAACTCCCCCAAAAAGTTTATTAAGAGAAGGGAAAACAAAAGGACTAAAGGCCGCAGGCAACTGGACAGACAGTTTATAAACTAAGGTCCCTTTGTCCCCGCAAGGCAGATGCATGAATACCTCTGAATGGGTCCCTTTGGAGTGACAAGATCAAGCCAGACAACAGCATGTTAAAAGGAAGGAGCGCTGTTTCTCTTTTTCCAACCCAAAGATCTGCTCCCCCTACTCCTCCTGCATTAATGTACATCTGCAGGGGGAGGAATAAATAGCTCCTTCGGATCGGGGACGTTCGGGTTTTTATTCTTCCAGCCCCGGCACTGGCTCTTTGCACCATATGCTCCAGATCGGCCTTCCTTTCTCCGAAACCTCTAGCGAGGCACTCGCCTAAAATGATCCCCGGCAATCGCAAACTTTCTTCTTTTTCCCCCCCCCTTTTCCTCCCCACCCCCCCGCCGTTGTTGTTAAAATCGCGATTTACGGCCTGCTTGTCTAGCAGATCCCTCGTGGTCAATTAGGTTTGCACAGAGCAATTGAACTAATAGGCTTTGATGGATTTATTTTATTTTATTTTTTTCCCCCGGCATATCGGCCCTGCCCTGGCAGGACGCAGCGGCGCTGAGAAACGCCTGTAAGAGCCCCGAGCATCCCGTCTCCGCGAAAAGCCTCGCAGGCAGGTGGGGAGAGGGGTAGGCGACACAAACCCATCGCTGGATGCCTAGAAATGTGCAGAAATTAATGCCAAAATGCCCTCAACTCCCCTGCGCCGCAGGGCCGCTGCTGGTGCGGGTCCCCTCGCTTTTACCGTGCGCTCCCGGCTTTAACGACCGTGGCAGGGCCGGAGGGGACGAGGCCGGAGGCGATGGGCCCAGCACCGTTTGGGTGGGTTTCGGTAGCTTTGGGTAACACCGAGTAGCTCTGCTTTCTCCCTGCAAATCACTATGATCTGTGCAAGCGCCCAGTTTTTCCCCTTCTGCTTCTTTCATACATTTTCCACCTTCGTCGCCTGTACGGCCAAGGTTAACGCAGGAAAGTTTTTAAGCGCATGGAAAGGGGAGAGGGAGTATTAATTTGCAGTAAACGGCGTTTTAGCTTTACGATCTTCGGGTATTTCCTTGCCTGAAAGGCGGAGAAAATAGCAAAAGAGCGAGTTTCTCCTTACTCAGCCCCTCAAAATAACTTCTCGAGGAGCAACTGCAACAAACAGCCCAGAAAGGACGTAAACCCGAACGGGGAGATTTTCCAGCCCACCCAAACGCCCGGGTCCTTGTCCTCACGTCCCGGCCCCGGGGGTCTGCAGGTCTCCTGGGTGCCGCAGCGGCCGGCAAGGCCTGGCCGTTTGGGGCTGCTGATTCACGCGATGGACTGGTCTGGTTCCCCTCTGGTGCCTGCAAAGCCATGTGCCTTTTTGCACCCTCCTAACGAGAGACAGCTCCGAGCGCTGGGTTGGGAGGTCGACTGATGAGAATAGTAATAAAATTAAGCCTCCCCCCCCCCAGCCTCACCTTCCCCTTTGCAGCGGAAGAGTTGCTATTTCATGGCTGGCTAAAATCAAGCTCCCCTCAAGGGGGTCCTGTGACTTGTGACCTTCCTAACCTGTACTTAGTGCTTTCCAAAGGACGCGCACTCCTGGAGGGACGACCTGAATAGAGGCTGAGCCGCGAGGGCAGACCCCATCTATCTGGGGGGAGGGAAAAAAAAGGAAAAACTAAAAAATACCCAGCAACTGGGAGAAGAAACACCGAGCAAAAAAACCAGAATTGTTTCCCACTTAGGGAAATACCTGCTTATTCAGCTAGCTCCGTAGTGTCCGGCTTAACCCTCCCTAGCAAAGCCAGTCCAAAGTACTACCACGTCCGTCTAGGTTTGCAACTACCCTGCCACAAACCCAAACATAGGGTACAGCCAGGTCCTCTGCTCTTTCAGTTCAAAACTAGGGCCGGATCCTGAGGATCACTGACCCCTTGTTGTCGCAAAGAGGTGAAACGGGAGGGAATTTGTCCCTGTGTCCTGTGCTTTGCAAGACTGGACCTTAATTTCTCTGTATTTGAGGCAAGATGCATCAGGGCTTTCAAGACTGATAGCGTAATGCCTAGCAAGTCCCGCCACTGTGCTATTTAAGCGGAGAAAGAAACCAGCAGACATGATGTAGGCAAAAGAGAACAGGTTTTTTTCTTTCCTCTGAAGTTTGCAAGGAACCGTAGGAACCTGAACCAGTTTTGGAGACAGAGTCCTGCCGTTTAACTCTTTGCAAACCCACAGAGGACCATAGTGCGTGCATCAGCCGAGCACCCACATCCTAGCCGAAGTTTAGAGGTGTTATCCCACAAAGGCATAGCGCAAGCACGTGCACACACAGTGACGATACCTTATTGCCTCAAACAAGTTCCCTCGCTCCGGAATAAACCTGCACGCATGCCCAGTCCTGAGTCTTGTTTGTAGGGATCATCTGTGGAAAAGTAGGACAAGTTAGTCCCGTGCTAGAATAAACCAGGCCTCTCACCCTTCAAGCAAATGCATGCACGCTTCATTTTACTCATATGAGCAATCCCGTGGACTTCGGTGGAAGTATTCTTGGACCGAGTCTTTGCAGGACAGGAGACCATTTACTGCCCTTCAGGTGTGGGATATATTTTTATTATTTCCCCTTGGGGTTTCCATAGGGTCTGCTGGCCTCAAAGCGTCAAAAATGGGGCTGGGGACAAAAAACCCCCCACCACCACGCAGATGAGGACCTGAAGTGATGAAAGACCAACAGATTTTGTGTCATTTCTGTCCCCACGGTGGCTCCCTGAGGCATTTCAAGGAAAAAAGAAATGGGAAAAGACAAACACATAATCAAAGCAAGGAACCAGCTAACCAGGCCAATACTCGGGATCCCAAAGTCCCATTTAGCTGCTCGCAGGATTATCACTTGTTGCCAATTCCAAACCAGCAGGTGTTGTCAGCTATTTATGATCACTGTTATTTATACAGTGCCACTGGTGTGCCTGGCGCTCGGCAGACGCACGCGGACGAGAGCCAACCTCTCCCCTGAGAAGATACCAAACTAAATTAGACTTAACACAGTGGCAGACGTTAATGCGCAGCATATGGGGATGAGGGGGAAAGAGAGGTTCAAATCCACAAAGATGGTGCGATCGCCGTGTATTAAATCCTGCATCCACGAGTTTGTTACTCCCCATTTTATAGGGAAAGCAAACAAAATAAAATGTTTATGCGTGGGTAGCCTGCAGCACAAGGGCGTGGAGCGAGTTAGGACATCGTACCTTGTTTTGCAGATGGGATGGATGAATATTATTCGCTTTACGGGACAGGACTGACATTTGCAGCCATTGTGTTATGCAGTGCTTGGATGCACAGTGAGAGACAGCTTGCAGCATGGAAAGGAGCTGGAGGATAAGTAAAGTGAAGCAGCTTGCCCAAGTTCACACAGCGTGTATCAGCAGCAAAGCCAGGACTGGAACCTTGTGTAATTACTAAGCAGAGCCCCATCCACAGCCTTTTTCTTCAAAACCTGGTGGTTTTATGCAGGCAAATTCCCATGGTATCTGCGGGAGTTTAAACCAAAGATTGAATATGGACCTGGAGATTTGGCTTTTTTTTTTTCTTTTCTGTAGAGGCAAATCAGCTCACAGAGCAAACTAGATGCTACTCGGAAATAAAACACATTTCCAGCTTAGGCCTGCAAAGGCTTACATTTGTGGGTGACTTTATCCAAATGAGTCACCCAACCCATGTCTATGAGCGGATTCCTCGTGTAAGCAAAATCGACCAGTACGACATTTATAGGGATTGGGCCAGGCACCGGTAAGAAGCCTTCCCTAACCGAAGGAGGATGCACGGGGAAAAAAACCGCTCTGCAAAAACTTAGCTTATTGCAACCTCATTGCTTGTTGGGTATTCCGAAAATTAAATAGCCTTCTCCTGTCTTAGTCTTACAAGACAAAAGTCGGGAACCAAGTTGCTGCTTAGCCTGACAGTGGTGTAAAATGCAAAGTAACCCCCTGTAGTTATTTGAAGGAGGTTCGGCCCTGCTGTAAAGCTCTATAAACCGGGCTCTCCCCCTTCTCTTTCGCCCATCCCCTCCTCTCCGGAATGTTTTAAATGATTTTGGGTTTTAATGCAGGGCCTGGAGCTCATTCCTTCGTATTCATGGCATCAAACAAGAGGCTGCTGCCCCCAGCTGGGTTCCTTGAACTTAGAAGCAAAGCTCTACTCAATATTACCTTAATTAATTAACTAAAGAGACAATGGCTTTTGAGGTCTCACCTCTGTTTCCAGGGAGGGGGGTCTTTTGACAGAGCCCTGCCATAAACTAATTCAGAGTTCCAGCGAGGAGTCATAGGGGGAAGAGTTAAATGACACTATTTACTTGTTTACCAAGACAATTTATGTCATATTTGTTTTTCCCCACCTTCTGTCTGCAGCACTGAAAACTCTGTTGGGGGTGTAGGGGGGAGGAGGAGGAGGAGAGAGTATTATTTGCATTAGCCACTGAAATCAAAGCATATTCCCATCTGAAAAATACCACTTCATAGCTTTTGGTATCTTATTTTTTTTTTTAATTTTAATTTACAAAAACTTTTTGAAGCTTTCCAGGTTCAATATAACAAACTGAGCTTTGATGCTTTAAAAGTGTCACAAAGAGCTACAGGCAACATCATAGTTAACCAAAAAATATATACTTCAAGACTCCTGTGAGCATTTGTATCTCTTCTGAATGTTGTGGGGTTTTTTTTTCTTTGCAAGCAGGCATTGAATAGATGTTCGTTGGTTTATTCCACTCAAACAGACATACCGTATTTTGTAGTGTCAAGAAAAACCTTTTAAAAGGTCACTGTGAAATGTGACCAGCTGGAAAAATCTCCCTAGGAACTCTTATTCACCGGAGTATCATTATTTGAGTTGGCGTCACTATGCACCAGAAGACAGGCAATATAATCGGGACTTTAGAGGTGACGAAATTAAAGCACAGGCTAGATCAGGTATGTCCCTTAATGTGCCATCAGGAGTTCACAGCTAAATAAGGAACTGAATCCACGTTTCTTGAGTTTCCCCTCCCATTACAGCCTCCTCCGTCTTCGCAAATCATCTCGGTACCAAGGCTAAACCCACTCACTGGACCAAATTCCCCCAAAAATGTAAAATGGCTTGACTTAATGGAGTTTTACAGATTTACCTCTGCCGAGTAGGCCACAGACTGTGGATCTGAGAAGGGCCTTTTGGTATTTCGGGTCTGTGACCTGCAGGCTCAGTATTTCTTATTATATTTTTTGTACATTTCTGAGAATAGCATTTCAGCTATTTGACAGATGATTTCACTGTCCGCCCAATTTTTTTTGCTAAGATTCGTCCACACTGACACCTATAGGAAATCTCATAAAGGCTGGTCTAGAATTATGCTCCTTACATGCAAGGAAAATAGGATATTTCATAGGAGATTCTCCACTTGAATCAAAAAAGGGATCAGTTACCTCTGCCCCCCGATCTATAAATTTTTGGCGTGGGTTTCATTGCTCAGAACTTGGTTTGGTGCATGCAAAATACGTTTGTGTGTATTTCAGAGCTTTGGTGCATATGAAAACACGATCATTCATAACCACACCTCCCAGTTTAAGGCTTGCAGTTTTGGAGACCAAGGTTTAGCCACTGAAAATTTGGTCCTTCTTGTCTCATGTCACAAATCTGCAATTACTTATGTCCGTATTTAACTTTATACACGCGAGTAGTCTGATGGCTTGAAACACAGACACGATATGAGAAGACATTTCCACTACGATCTTCTATAAAAGTGAACAGCTGAAATTATGACCATTAGCTCAGTTAGCGGTAAATACTTCCCAGAGCGTGCAGGATCTCTGTTTATAGTCCTTGTAATAGAGCTGTGCTCAGGCACGGCAAGGGTTAAGGGACAGATTCTGGCATTAACCAGTGGAGCTTTACCGAGTCTGATGGACTTAGGTCGGCTTGCCAAATTAGCTTACCAAATAAGGAACTTCACCTGTTAAACTGATGCAAAAAAGCAACTGAATCTTATTTCACCACCACTACCATCACCACCAGTTTGGCTGATCTGCAAAGGTACAGCCTGGTCCTGCCTCTTTTCTGCTCTCTGAGTGTTTTGTCTAGCAGATCTGGGACTGAACAGGGGCTCTAAAGACCTGGGTTTTAATCTGGCTCTGCTTCGTGTCTTTGATCAAGCTGCTTTACCTTTCTGTGGCTCTGTTTCTGTCCCCACCTCTGTCCTGCCTGAGCAGGGGTAGTCTCTTACCATGAGTTCATCCAGCGCCTAGCGTAACGGGGAACCAACACGCCCAAGCGGTCTCATTCTTACGGTAACACACACCACTGCTGCTCTGGTTTAGCTTAGCATCTCCCGAGGTTGGGGATGTCTAAGAAACATCCGAGTGCTACCAGAGCTGCCGTTAATAATTCAGCAGGTGACCCTTTCCCACGTGAACCAGCTCCGGACTAGCGCTTCTTCATCACTGTAGCTGAGATGCTAAAGCTGTTGTACTGGTCAAGGCTCCAGGTAGACAGCTCTTCATATTCATTGGACTCTTAACTATTTCTTAGCCTTAAGGCTGTGTGCTCTGGTGTCTTACCAATGGGCCATTTTCGGTCATTAATGGTCTGTCTTCTAGAAAACTGCCCTGTTGCAGCCTTACTCCTTTCCTTGCTTCTCCGCAAAGAATAACTGTTAGCACTCGACCGCTACTGCGCTCCACCCCAACATCAGTTACGTGTCAGTCGGGATCTTGAAGTACGCCTTTGCTATAGCTGCATTGCCTTTGCGTTCATACAGTGACGTGCAAGAAACATATCAATATTAATTATTATATTATCAAGAGTGGCATCATTACCGCTTCACGATCAAGGTTAAATATCGTTATGAGAAGTGCTGCACTTCTGAGTAAAAACGACAAACCAGGATGTCAAGGGAAAACTCTGGTTGTCAGCGATTTGTATGGGGCTTCGTTGGCTTTGATTCCAGCCTTCCCTCCAGTTGCCCGCATACTCTTGCCACTCAAGTCTCTGATCTTTGCGGGGGGTTTGGAGGGTTGGGCAGGATTGTCTACTTGAAACGCGTTAGAACAAAAAGTGACATAGGCAGCACTGGTGTCACTTTGTCCCTCCTCTCTCCGGGAACCGTAAGCCTCGATTAGAGTTGTGTGACTTTACAATTTCCACTTCCTCACTTCCCAGTCACAAATATGACAACAGAGCAAGTGATTGCTGTTCTTTTCAATAGAGGGAGAAAATACCTCTGGGCCCGTTTGCCAAGCTGGTCTGAACTGACGTTCCCACAGAAAACGCGGCAGGGCCGGGCTGGCGCTGGCGAAGAGGACTGCAGCAAAAGTTACCGGGCGTATTCCTGTCCTGTTTCTTTGACACCTCCTCTTTGATTCTGATCGGGGGTGACCTGTCCACAAAAACAGGCAATTTATAGCTTATTCTCCATCGGATGCTCATGTTACTGGGACTACTAAATTATAATTGCTTGGGCCTGATTTTCCTCCGGGCTCACCTGAGACTGACCTACTCAATGCATGTAAGATTTCGGTCTGGACTCAAGCCAGGGACCCGAGGGAGCGAGCAGGCCATTTTTAGGAAGCGGGTAAAAAGGATGTCTTGTTTATTGGTTAAGCCACCTGGCTCCCTTTACCCAGGCGGCACTGCTTATGATGGTGTGCCTTTAAGTGGGGTGAGGGAACTGGAAACACTTCAGAAATGTAAATACCGTCCATTTGTTTATAATTTTATACCCCAACATGTAACCTGAACCTGATGGAGTCAATAAAGAATTAAACCTCTGCGTGTTTCCTACCTCGAAAATACTGGAGCAAATCCAGGGCTCTGGAAGGCAAATTATTCCAAAGAGCTGAAAGGAAAAGAAGACGGAATTAAAAAAAGGAGCCTGACTTTTTGTATTCTTTTTTTTTTCTTTTTCCTTTTCCCTGAGTTTTGAAAGAGTGCCCTTACTTGTTCTCCAACATCAGTGGCGACCAATGCATTTTCGGGAGCATGGCCAGCTAGCTACGAAGCAAGCCCCACAATTTACGAATAATTACATTTGTTCAGAGGAGTTTTGAGGACAGAAACCAATTCCAAAGGAAGGAAATTTCTCAGTCTGAGAAAAAGTTCTCAGCAAAGACTTTTATTTTTCCATTCTTTTTTGCAGGGAAAAGAATTTTCTGCTCACAAAATGTAAGTTAAACACCTCGGGATGAGCTTACTTGTTATAATTACGCAGTTTGGGTTATTAAATAAACTGTGAATATATTTTGCCATTAGCATTCCTGCACAGTGAGCTTTTTTTTTTTTTTTTTTTAATGCAGGGTATAATCAGCTTACATAGGGTAAAACTGACCTAGCTGTAAAACTAGTATCTGGATTTTGCATGCCACAAATTGAAGGGTCATATGGTACCAGAGGTGTTGATTTGGCCGATTAAATCAAATTAAAGACAGGGATCATATAGGACACTGTAATGCTGCTCTTTCCATCTCTCTCAGCCCAATATTCTCTGGAGTTTGTTTATATCCAACTTGAGTCAGTGGTGAAGTGGATAAAAAGTTATTTCAAGGCAAATGAGTAATTTTTATTTCTTCTTCTGGAGTGCATTGGTTTAGATTGGGAAGAGAGGGGAAGAGGGAAGCGCGAGGACTTCAAGATAAAAAACATTTTGATACGTTTCTTACTGCTCATGCAACTTTTTTTTACAGTGCAGGGGACCCAGGAGGGCTCACGGAGGAACTAGTAGGCAAAAGATCTCCATGCTTAAAAGCTTGCTTGGCAGGCTTCTTTCTTTAAAAAGCAAGGGAAGATTTTTTTGGTGCTACCTCCCGCCGTGAAAATGTCCTGTTCTCGTAGCTGATGCGCTCTGAAATACATTGACAAAACCATACGTTTGCTAGCCCAAATCATAAGATTTGAGTACAGAGACCAGGCTTTTGTTCAGGATTTGTGCACCTCCTGGTGCAGCGGGCAAAAAAGGAGGGAGAGGGCAATATCTTGGGAGCTCTATACATACATGTTTATTTTGTGGAGTGACAGAGGCCAGAACTTCAGCCTGTGTCACTGAAAGCCTGTGGGATATGTAAGGAACCATGAATGAGAGCTACTTGCAAGTGAGATTTTTACATATGGGCTGTATATAGCCAAAGTATATGTATATTATAATTGATGATAGATAGATAGATAAATAGATAGATAATCAAAGGACAGGGTATGGGAAATCAGCAGCTTCGTTGCAGGTGCCCTGCACGTTACACACTACCTTATATCAGGGCAAAGTGGTTGAAAGAGAAGCAGTTGCCAGCGCCTGCTCCCAGGGCAGGGCAGCAAAGAGGTGGCCCCGGGGAAACTGAATTCAAATATTTTGACCTGCAGAAAAAGAAAGAGGTTGGTGTCCTGGCAGGACTCGGGCTCTTTCCAGGCTCCTCCAGCTTTCCTGCTTACTCGCACGCTGCCGTGGCTGTGCTTTGCTTCGGGCTAGCTGGAGACAGGCAGAGCAGCGATACAGCAGCAGCGACTAAGCCAGCTGAAAGGCTGCCAGGTTCCCAGAGATTTATCCAGTCTCGTCCTATCCTATGGATCTAGAGGTAAGCAGCGCCGTTAATTCTCCACCACCGCCGAGCCAGCTAAACAGCCTTTAAATTAAGCACGGGCTTGGCTGATGATGCCGGCTTTCCCCAGGGGAAAGGATTGAGGGGGCCGTTCTCTGCAGGCAGCGTTACAGGGTATTCAGCAAAGGGGTAACCCAAGCGCTATCCATAACCCGCACGGATTACGCTAGTTCGGTGGGATACGGGATTTCTTGTTTGGAGACGGTTGTTGGCTGGAGGTTAGCGCGAGCCCGGCGCAAACCCTTCTGGGGGCCTTTTCCCAGAGCCGGCCGTGACCCCCAAGTAACACACTTTAAAAACAGCCTCTCACAACAGTAAAGGGTGGTTTCTTTTTTTTTTTTTTTTTTTTGGCTAACTTTATCATTGCCTGAGCATGCCTCGAAGTGTCAGCTTGACATAATATGTAACAGTAATTAAGAAATAAGCCTCTTGCCCGGTTTCACAGCAATCATTTAGCTAAGTAACTACCATGGTCCAGTGCCTCAAAAATCACCATTAGCCCACGCCACTTATGGCCATAAAATTTCTTGTTTTCTGCTTTTCATCGGACTCACCCTGGAATCTTCGTTTTGCTTTATTTATACATTTGCACTCAAACAATGGCAATAAACCCATTCCCAGAGTGTTGCAAATCAGAAATTTGTCCACATTTTTTCCACCACCTTCCTGGGTGAAGCTGCCTTTTGCTTGGGAACGGCGGTGGCTGGAGGCAGCTGGGAGGGGGGGCAGGGTGTCGCCTGGAGATTGATCGGTGCTGTTGGAAGTCGCTGGGATGGGGCAGAGAGCGGGAGCCAGAGGAATCTGGCATGAAAAGGCAGTTTGTGGTGACAGGAGTTTCTTTTGAAAGACCTGATTGAATCAGACCTGAGGCGGGAAGAAACGGCTGTTGCCTTCATTGAGTTTTAACTAACTTTTCCCCCCCTCCTACTATCGAGGGTTTTGATTCAGGCTTTTTGCTTTGTTCTGTTTTAATGTGTCCTATGCTGTTCGAGCTGCAAGAAATAAGTAAGAGGTCCTGCCTGCGGAGTGAAAAAAGATTAAGTACATCTCACTCAGTTCACAGGAGCTTGGGAGACATAATTTTAACCGGTCTAAATCAGCAGGCCACTGCCGTTTCAACCTGTGAGCCTGTGATTTTAAACCGATGCAGCCTCTAGCCCACTATTAGGAGTTCAGCCTCCGTAAATCATGATTAAAGCCTTCTGCAGACAGCTCAATGGAGCAGATCGTGATGCTGTAACACAGACTGAGTTGTCTTAGTCGGTACAATTTATGCCTTACTACCAGAATATCTGCACGCTACCCTCACCTGTAAAGCGGACTCTGCTGTTATCCCCACTTCACAGCTTGCAAACACGGGAGCTACATGGTTTTTCTTAGATGTTACACAAGTCGATGATGCAGCGGGGAACTGAACCTAGTTCTCCTCAATACCAAGCTCGCATCCTTACTACCTCTATGCAGCCCTTTAGCCCGGCTAGGCTAGACCCCTGCGGGCCTGGTTTAGATTTAACCGGGCGGCTGACTTAAGAGAGTAATGACTGCTCACTCAAGCAAGCGCCAGCTGGCATTATGGAGATTTACCCCCAGTGACATCTGAATTGAGCTTTGAGTGAACGCCCTCGTATTTGGTCCACTCAACTTCAGAGAGAGTTTTGTCTGAATCAAAAGAAATAGGGACAGGGAGAAAAAAGATTTTAGGACTTAGTGGCTAGCGAAGTCGGAATGCCCAGATTTCCCTCTCTTGTGGCATTTGAAGACTAGAGAAAGCGTTGGGACTTAAACTGAACTATCGACTTTTGAAGGAAAAATTCTTACTGGCAGAAACAGCCGTGCGCTGACTGACGTATACAGGAGATGACCTACTAAGTCTTTTTTTATTGCTTTAAGTTTCTTCCTGCCGAGCTTCTTGGTTATTCAAAGTTCTTCTGCTAAAATTCATCTTCTCAAGTCCTTATGCCAGCATCTCTGTCTCTTCGTGCTCTTTCTGTGTAAGGACTTGTGTGATCTACCCTGATTACATTGCTCATCCTTCTTGCTTCCTGCACTGTCCCCCGCCTCTTCTTTCCTATTTCTTTCACCTCTTTTGAACCATTTCCCACATGTCCTCTCTCTTCTTAGACATGATTCCACTAAATCACCTTTCACCAGAAACTCTTCCTGCCTCATTCTTCAGCTGACAGGCAACTCCGCTCCCCCCCAGACTGTCATCGTTTAACTCCAAACTGCCTTGTGCCCTTTAGATCTCACGGCTGCAGAGTGATGAAGCCCTGCCCAAGTCAGCGTGGCTTTGTACACGCGCCGGGGACATCTTCCCGCGCGGCTCATGCACCAGGACTGAGTCAAATGCTGCCTATTAATAATGCTGTTACCTGCCGGTTCTCGGACCGTCTGCAACGAAGCAAAGCAAAGAGGGCAGCTGATGTGCACAGCAGCTTTACAAGAACTTCGCTTTGTATGTGGGCGTAGCAATCAGTGTATTTAATCTGATTTTCTAACGGCAAAATCCACGCTTAGAAAGATGTTGCGTTTCAACCTGGATAAGTACAGAGTTTTGAGTTATTTCTAAAAACACTCCCCAAGGAAAGGCTGAGGGAGGAAGGACTGAACGATGCACACTCTGCTGTGGCAGAAGTGACAAGGAATTACAGGCTTCGGGGCTAAGCCCACAGGGGCCCCCCCGGCCCCCCTGAGCCAAGGGCTGGGCGTCGGCCATCTTGGCGCCTCGGCGCCGGCCATCTTGGCACCTCGGCACCGGCCACCTTCGCACCTCGGCACTAGCCAAGCCGAAGGGCCAGGCACCGGCCACCTTTGCACCTTGGCACTAGCCAGGTCAAAGCACCGGGCACCTTCGCGCCTCGGTGGCGGCCGAGCCCAGGGCCGGGCGCCGCCACCTTCGCGCCTCAGCGTCGATCAACCCCCCTCCTCCCCCCCCCCCGCTGCGGCCGTAACGGTCGCCCCGAGGGGCGGGGCCCGTCGCGCGCCCCAGGTGAGGCCGCGAAGCGCGCGGGCCGCCGCCCAGCTCGGATTGGCCGGGCTACCGGTAGGAGGCGGGCCAGCGAGGCAGGTAGCCAATGGGAGCGCGCTCCGCGCGGCGGCGGCGGCGGTCAAGAGGCGGTTGGGGCGCGGCGTCGCACGTGTGTGTTTGTGAGGGGGAGCGACCGTTAGAGCTGCGCGGCCGGGGCAGGGCGCGGTCAGTGAGGAGGTCGGTCTGGGAGTCGGTCTGTCTGTCCGGCTGCCCGGGCAGTCGGTCAGGGCGGTCCTGGTGGGGTCGGTTAGTCAGTCAGGGTGGTTGGTTGGGGTCTTGTCATGGTGGGTGGACAGGGCCCAGTCAGGGTGGTCAGTCAGGGTGGCCCTGGTGTGGTCAGTCTGTCTGTCTGCCCTCCTGTCAGGGTGGCTGTGGTGTGGTCAGTCAGTTGGGCCAGCCCTGGAGAAGTCAGGATGGCCCTGGTGGGGCCAGTTATCAGGGCACCCTTAGTGTGGCTGGTCCGTCTGTCTGGGCTGCCCCAGTGTGGCTGTCTGTCTGTCCATCTGGTGCAGTCTGCCAGCCAGGATGGCAGCTTGGATGCTGTGTGGTGCTGTTCCGGTGTCTCCACAGCCAGCAGGGATCCAGCGACCTGCCTCAGCAAGGTCAGAGCCCCTCTTACAGTCTGTGCTAGAATTGCCTGTTACCCTGTGGTGTGCTCCCTGCAGTGGCAGCTTAGCCCTGCTTGGGCTGTGCTTTACCTCCCTGTGTGTGCTGCTGTACCTGTATGTCTGTACAGCCTCTGGCACTGTGATGGCCCAGATGACTTTGCTTTGCAGGCATGGCTGCAATAAAAACAGTGCAGAGTAAATACTGTGTCAGGTTCAGCCTCTGCTTCCCTTGGTAAAGCACATCACAGGGGCTGGGTTTGCTTTTGAACAGTCATCTGCAAGGGCATTGCTAACTGAGTGCTAATGTTCATGTGCTCTTCCATCCTTCTTGCTTCTCCATCCCTTTGATTGCTTCCCCCTGCTCCCTCCTCCACTGTAACAGTGTCAGCTGTGGTGCAACACAGGGTAGTTACTGCAGTGTTTTCCAGCCATGGTATTTGGGCGCTGCAGCGCTCTCCCCTGCCTTGCATCTGCCCTTGCAGGCTATCTCTTTCAGGGAAAACAACCACCATGTGAGCTGGCCCCTGGTCCCATCCAAAAATTTGGCAGGTGTACAATAAACTTACATGAGTCTTATTAGCAGCAGATCCATAGGGAGGGAGGGCTGGGCTGGGTTGGGGGGAGTCTCTCCAACAAAAATAATAGTCAGGCTAGCTGAGTTGTTGGGCTCATTTCAGAGGAAGCTGAGGGGTTAGGAAAAAACCTTCTGGCTTCTTATTGTAATGCAGTAATTTATTATGTCGGTCTCCAGGGCCTTAGGAAGGGGAGAGAGCAGTGATGGGCAGAAATAGTAGTGGGAGGCAGTTCGGGCCAAGTGAATGGTCTGCCCAGAGAAACAAGTTTTCCTCTCTGTAGATCCGTGGCTCAGTTTCACCAGCTTGTATTCACCCTAGCAGACAATCCAGAGCACTTATTTCATGGCAGCTCTGCTGGCCTGTGGTGACAGATGTCCTTGTCCACAGGGGCTTCCAGACTTCTTTCTCTTGCTCTACTTTGAGGTTCTTGTGTATTGATGGAAGTGTGTTTTGTGCCTTTAATCATTCTCATTTTATTTCTCCTCCATCTAGTGACAGTTTTCAGGTTAAGAAGCAAACTTGCCTGTTGTTTGTCACCCCATCAGGCATGTTGTTTATAGATATCCCTGTTGTTACTCCAGCTGGTTTCTGTTCTCCATATCTCCTCCTATTGTCATTTGGAGCACAGCAAAATACCCTACCTCCATTATGTCTCCTTTACTGTCCATGGCTGGTGAGGAATGCCTCTGGGGACAGAGATCTATGATGGAAATGCTAGATGCAGTCCTCCTTGAAGGTCTGGCAGCCCAGATCTAGACATCCTCCCCTTTAGGGTTCATGCAGAGAATATGTAAGCATATAAGGAGGTCAGTACGTTATTGGTATATAGTTTGTGTTGGCCTTTACTGTGCTTTTCACTGTATTTATTTAGATGTTTTTTCTTTCACTAGTAGTCATGTCTGTTTCTCTGTAGAGACTTACCTGGCCATTAGGACCAGTAGGTACCAGGTGAAAACACTCAAATATAATTTCTGCCCCAAATTAAAGCTGATGGAACAGGACTTGGGGAATGGTAAGAGACTGGAGCTAAGTTAGTGCTTTTGGGTGTCAGAAAACAAGCTGTTAAAACAAGTAAGTGCCTCTGCATAGAAAGCAAAGGAGGGATAGGAAGGAAAGGACTCTAGCCTGCCACTTGGTTGTCTCATGAATGTAAAAGCTTTTCTAATAAAGAATACTGTTTATGACCTTCTCTAGATCGCCCCCAATTCCTGTAGACTTTGAGTTTTCATAGCAGAATTTGGTGGCATCTTGAAATGTTTGTGTGTTGTTGGTTGTAGAAGTCTTTCAAATGTTGCTTTCTGTGCAGTTCTTGGGAGATTTTTTTTCCAGCTCGTTTTTTCAGGCCCAAGTTGTCCTAGGTGGCATCTGAACGTCTGAGTATTTACCAGGTTGATCCTTGGTAACTCCTCTTAATAAGAAAGAGATGCACGCTTTCATATAAACCAGCCATGAATTAATTGGCCTTGGGAAGATGACCCTTCACCGAAGAGAAGTCATCTTGTAGTAGATAATGACATAGTAACCTGTGTCTGGGTTTGAAGTATGCAGTGTGGGGACCTGTCAGAGGCAGGACACTGGATTAAACTGACCATTTATTTTTTTTGTTATAACAAACTTCTATTTGAATGTGTCAGCAGAGGGTGACATTGTGCAGGTTTGGGGAATATCTTGAGTACCATCAACAAAAACTTTGAAATGTGAGTGTTTAGAAGTCATTCAAATTCAAAGAAATAAAGTTGGGTTCTGTGAAAATTGAAAAATTCATAAATCACCATTCTGTGATTTTAATAGTATTTTAAATAGCATTGCTATGGATTAAAAAACCCCTAAATGTCATTATTTCTGAACCTAAATACTCTTACTTTTGTAAATACTGTTAAATTATTATTTATTTAAAAAAATATGCAAGTGGCTGGTCTAGTATGTGTGTGTTTTGATGCACATTTCAGTTTTTGAGAAACTCTTCCATTTTCCAGGTATGAAATTGATTGCAGTGAAGGTCTGAAGAAAATAGAATAGTATAGCCTTAAAAGTTAATAGCAGATAAACATTAGGTTGCACTTCTTCCAGTAAAGAGAAGAAGCCTGTGTTGTTCTTGCAGACTTTCTCAGATTGGCTGTAGACAGTGATTATGAACTTTACTGACTTAGAAACTGAGTGTGAATGTTTTTGACCCAGCTCTCAAAATATACGTGTGCTGGATTTTGCTTGTGCCTGCTCCACAGTTAACACTGATTCTGTACCACACCCTTGCCTGGGTCTGTGCAGCATCTAACACTGCAATGCTCCCATGGAGTCAGTGCATTGCAAAATCTCTTAATAATCAGTTAGAGGGAAAGGTTTCTCCTAGCTACAAAGGGAGTACTCAATCTCCCCTGGTCTGAGATGGGTGCTTCCACCTAATACTAAGTAGGTGCTGGGCATGTGCTGCCCCTTGAAAGCCTTTCCCATAAATATCGCATCTCTCACAGATCGCAGAGACACAGTGTGCAAAGCGTGCCTTTAAAAGACCCAGTCATGGCCCGCGCGCTGAGGTTCAAGGCTTGCTGGAACTTCTCGCGTTGTATCTCTGTCAGCTGTCCCCGAGCCCAATACCAAGCAGGAGACAATACAGACAGATAAGATAATGGATGAGAAGGGAGTGGAAAATCTAGCCTGTATTCTGGTGGCATTTCTAATAGCGATAGCGCTGGCAGCATTGGACCGAAAAGCGTATCCATCACAATGGGCTGGTAAGTCCTCTCCAGCTCCCACTGTGACACTAAAGCCGGTTGCAAATATCCAGTGCTGGGGCCCCTCGCAGTGGGGAGCGGGGCAGTGTCTACGTGACCTTGAGCAGCCCTGCCATTCCCAGAACAGGACTCGGCTCACGCTGCTGCCAATTGGAGCCCAGTGCTTGAATGTCCCGGTGGGGTTTCTCCCTGAAACCGCAGCATGCCTGGGGCTAAATTTAACATCCGGGGGTATGGTCCAGCTCTCTGGCTTGCGGTTTCCTGAGGCTTCACATCTAGGTCGGTGGTTCACACTTCTTAGTGTCCTGCCACATAATTTATTTTGCGTAGTGGAGAAGGTTGCTTGGTGTCTGTTGTTTAAGCTGAAACCATCAGAAAACATCCACCAAAACAAATGCGTGCGCTCTAGTTTTCAGAGGGCACCTTCAAACCCAAACCTTTGACCTGTTGACTTTGCGAGATGGTATCTGACTGCTCTGCTTGGGTGTTTAGCAGAGGGACTGGCCTTGTTACTATTGCTAACAACTCTGGCGTTGTCCAGCAAACTTGTGCAGCCCAAGAGCTTCTTCCCTCAGGGATTTTTGAAGCATGAAATGGGAATCCTTGGGCATGGAGTAAAGTGTTGAAGTAAGAAGGGCAGGCTAATCAATTACTTGAATAGTGTGTTGGAGCTGTAGGTGATTTTCTGGCAAGCGATGTCTTTCAAAAAGGTATGTGTTCGCCTAACCAGGAGTTTGGACTTGATACGGGAGTCGTGCAGCCCATTTGGCAAGGTGCAGAAATCGGGCAAAGTCATCACTTTTCTGGCATTATTATTTAAAAAGCTGGTGGACCCAGCAGCAGCCTGGGAGCCAGGAGGTCCAAATTCAATTTCCAGTATTGACTCTGACGTGTTAAATGAATTTCTGTAATTTATTTCTCTTCTCTGGCTCTCCTGCCCTCGTTTGTCCATGTTCGCTTCAGGACAGTGCAAAGCTTCTGCCTGAACCTAGTCATGGGGCTGTAGGAACTACAAAAATACAAACAGTTAATAATGTTTCACACTTTGAAACACAGAGAATCTGGACAATGCAGGCAACTGCATTTTAAAGTGTTTCAAATTTCAGGGGAGGTAATTTCTTAATTTAGCTGAGCCTACTTCTCTTATCCCAAGAGAAAATCTCCATGCTTGCACCCTGAATGTCCTTAGCATGCAGAATCAAATTATTTACCAGCTGAAGAAGTATGAATATCAAAAGGTTCATTAAACATTCCAACTAATTTTCTCTGGTCTGTAAAGTTTGGTTGGGAAGAAGGGGTGGATGAAAGGGGTTAGGCTTTTACATGGTCAGCGCTCAGCTTTCAGAACTCTACATGGCATGGAACTAACTCACATTACCGAGGCCCTTGGAGGTTGAGCGGTTCTCATGCAGGCTCATCATAGCTGGAAAAATGTTGTTTTGTGACATTTTGTGCACTTGCTATGTCTGTTCAACCTGGGTGTGAGAATTTCCTTCTTGTCACATTTCACTGCTTTGTTTCTGGTTCCAGTTTGGTTTTGAGGTAGGTTTCTCAGCATTTCTGATGAAGTCTTTGAGTGAGAGTCAGTAGTGTCTTTGTTTGCTGGTTCACCTGCCTTTGCGCAGTGTGTGTTAGCTGGTAGTGCCAGTCTTGCATTTAACTCATCAGAGATTGCTCATGTGCCCATCACCTTGCTAGCCTGGCTGCCAGAAATCGGCTTGTGTCGCAGAAGGTTGCTTGTCCTGTGCTGGTCACGGAGCAGCCCGTGGCAGTCAGAACCAGGCGCACACATACTCTCCCAATTGCACTGTAGTGGTCATTGAGGAATGACTGTTTGATGTTAGAGACCTTCCAAACTACCACTTAATGTTTGTCCAGCTGCAACAGCCTTCAGTGCCATTTCTTATCCACCACTGTTCCGGTGTGCCACTGCCAGACCCCCAGCTAGGTCCCAGAACATTAGGTGTTTCGGTATGGTGCTTCCATTTCTGGCCAAATAAGAAGACCAAGCACCATCTCCCCAACGTAACTAAACAGGGTACCAACTCTTGGCTCTCTTGAATTCTGACTGGCAAAGGACATGTAGTCAAAACTGAACTAAAGCAAGACTAAAGGTCTTTCAGGCTTAGGCATAGATGTGTGTATATTCACAAACACATGCACATAAATAAAAACATTATGTATATATTTGTGTGTATATGTATATAGAATGTATGTATATACATTGAAATACTGTATTTACTAGAAGAAGGGGAGGGGAATCAAAAGTGCATTCAGTGTCTTCTCAAATGGCAGCTTCATTCTGAAATGAGGCTACTTATGGGTAAAAAATATAATCATATAACCTGAGAACAAAGCAAGGTGCCATTTCAGGTCAGCTGAACTGTTTCCATCACCTGAGAAATTTTTTTGATTCTTTGTTTTAAAAAACAGCCCAGTCAAACCAGAAATTGTTTAAGGCTATCCTGAAGCAATGCCTGTTGTTCTCCTGGTCCCCATGTCCCAGCACTTGGGGAATTTGGCTGTCAAACTGGAAAATCCATGTTCTGCTCAGTTCTAAACAAAATAGGTCTAGTGGCAAACATACCTGGTATGGTATGGAGACTGGCAGGCTACAGCATTATTCTGCACATATTCAGCCTCTCTATCTCTCAAGAGCAGAGCTCTGCTAAATATGTCCTTCTGCTTTAATGACAGTGGGAAAAGTCTTCAGCTTTGCTCCTTATTCTGAATTCTTGAGCAGAAAGTAGTTAAAAGGTTTCAGCCTGTGCTGTGGTTCTGTCAGGGCATAGTTGCCTCATAGGATCACAATGCAAGAGGGAAAGAGATCATCCCCAGTCCCTGAAAAATTCCTTGTTACATCTTGAAATAGTTGAAGAATGAAGTCATGTATCCTGAGAAATACTTGGCAGATATAAACTGCAAAATACCATTCACACAGAGTTCGCTACCTCCTGAAATGCTCCTCTGTAGGACTCGACCTAGACTTTGAAACCTACCTCTTTGGTTTTGATGGTGGTCTTGTGTGTCAGTTGTGTCATGCTTTCGTCAGGCCTGGGAGGAAATGCTGAAGTGTTTAGTATAGCTCTGCTCCTGGCAGTGGACTGTGTGTGCGCCTTCCCCCCCCCCCCCCCCCCCCCCCAATCCAGGAACCAGCATCTGAGACTCCAAGTATTTAATTCAGACAAAATATGTTCTAATCCTTACAACTTGCAAAAAATAAAATTTCAGAGTTGTGATGTGAGTGGAAGTGAAAGCCGTGGAGGTTGTGGGGTCTTCAGACAGCCGAGCTTGGCACAAGCTTAGCACACTGTGCAGTTGTGATGTAGTAAGCTGCCTTTTTCATTTCAGCTGAGCACGTTCACTCTCGAACCTAGTGGTAGAAAGTGTCAGCGGGGGAAAACACTTTGCAGCCAGGGCTAGCGGGTGTGAAAGAGCCGCAGCGCTTCTATCGTGATGCTATGCGTGCTCCTCTGGGATAGCATCTTGCTGTTGTGTCCGAAGTGGCAACAAATCACTATGGTGCATCAGTGTCCCCTCAGCAAAGCAGGCACCTCCTTCGCCTGGCTTGTTGCTTTACTAGTTTTTCTAGCAGTGTAGCTGAGACCCCCATCATCAACCAGCGCCTTTGAGCACTGTCATATAATAAACTGATGGAGAGGCAGTGTATTTGCTAACTTGTGCGTACAGTACACCTCCCCTGAAACGAATGCCTGCCAAGGGAGAGGCAGGATGTCGTATCGAGCAGCTGAGCACAGATTCTGGTTTAGCTGCTGGGCTTCTGTCCCGTGTGGCTCCCAGCGGAGCATCCTTGTCCTGGGACCTGTAATGAGAGCTGTTGTCTTGGCTGAAACGTGGCCCTGGATGAGCACTTAACTCCTCTCCAAGTAGAAGCTCAAAGTAGGAGCAAGGCCCTCCAGGGTCCTTGCATACTTCCCTAAAGTAGCCAGCTCTGGTTATCATCAGAGACTAGGTTCTGATGTAAGTGGGTCCTGGTCCAGCTCTGGCAAGTCCTGCATACCTCTTGTCCTCACTGGTGGTCAAGAATAAAAGCCAAAAGGCATGGGACAGTTGCTAAGAGCAGGTAGCAGAGCGGTAATGGTCTGTGTTCTGGCCGCCTTGCCCCTAGCCTGTGCTAAAGCAGCCCCCTCCCTCGCCGACCTCCCCTTGCTCTGAGCCACCTCCTCCCCCGCCTCTGCCCCAAGCTTATTTCCCGGCCTCTGGAGGTTTTAATATTCAAGCCGTACCTTCCACATGAGCTGTGCTGAAGAGTTGACGTGTCGGAGTTTATTGATATCACATCGGGCTGCACAGGGCTGTCAGCTGCACATTCAGCCTTTAGCGACCCCCTAAGGTGCGGGCTCTGGCAGCTCTAAAGGAATCTGCACAAAAACGCCTTTTTGTTTTGTCCAAGGTGAGACAATGCGAACAGGGCCCTGCACCAGATGACAGGGCTGATAAAGGACCAAGCAGCGCAGGGATATCTTTCTTTCTTTTCACTCCTTCATTCAATCCTTCTTTCTGTCACTTTCATTCTCTCCTCCCTACACTTTTCTTTCTTCTCTTTCTTCTCCCGGCTCGGCTAGCAGAGAGCAGCAGAGACAAGCGGAGGGGTTCAATTGCAGGCGAATGTCACAGTCCAGCTTCTCAACGCGTTTTCAGTGGCAGCTGAAGTTGCTGTTGGCCAGCTTGATGAGGGGCGCTCCCTGCGTGCAGGCCCTTTTCTCCCAGAGTTCTTTACAGTCGCGTACTTTGGTGTTTTCTCTGTGCACTGAGATTAATGTAAAGCTCGGAGCAGTGAGTGTTTGTGTGTTGGGAGAAAAGTAGGCAGGGGAGGGGCATAAACACAGGGGGAGAGAGAGAGGATCCAGCAGGAGTGCAGCAGAGAGCATGAAAGCAAGTGGGAGTAGCAGTGAGACAAGAGGGTGGGATGTACGTGCGTAAGGAGGCAGGAAAGGGAAGGAAGCGGAAGAGGGCAAAAACAATCAGTGGATGTTCTCCAGTGGCAACTGCCTTAATGGCTCCTGCTGCATCCCTGTGTTTTCACAGACTGAGGACAAAGTAAAGGAAGCAAAGTGGTTGCTCATGCCCCCTCTCGTACACCTCTTGGCTTTAGGCGGCTGGTTTGACATTCAGATAAATGAAGCGGGGCCCGCAAACAGCAGGAGGAGTGTGTTTCTCATGTGTGGTTAAGTGGTCTCTGGTGCCTCATTCTCACAGGCTGGTTTTTCAGGGTTGGAAAAGGTTTATGAGGTTAAATTTGTTTATCTTTCCGGAAAGAGCCTTATATTGAAAGGTCTTGATGTATCCAGCCAGGGAGGCCCAGGGCTGGAATAGCAGAGGAACTACAGGGTGAGATTAAGGGCCACTGGCAGAGCTATATCGAAATAAAAGAGGGTGTTGCAAATTGGGATGGAGGAGCAGTGACAGAGTTGTGTGGGGACCCTGGGGTGAGAATAGCAAGGCAGTCATAGGCCAAGATTGACATGTGTTGGCAGAGTGCTTGGGGCCCAGAGCTGGCACAGAAGGGGCAGCAGTGCTTCAAGGGCACGAGCAGAGCTGTGCTAGGACAAAGCCAAGAGGAGCAGAGCTTGTCACAAAGACCTGTGCAACCTGGATTTGTGCACCTCTGCTAGGCTGGCCATCTCAGATGGCATATCTGTGCATGCATGGAGTGCTGAGGAACACCTACTGTTGGGTTGCACTGAGTGGATTCTGGTCCAGATCAGCCATTACTAATATCTCCAACACTGGTATGGTGCTCAGTAAGCTTTGGTAAAATTACCAGCCAGCCTCAGGAAGAAGTCCTTAAATGGGTTAAGGACAGGAGTTTGGGTTTGGAATAGAAGCACATGCATTCCTCAAGATCAGAACTGAGGTATAAGGGCGGAACTGCCCTGAGATGTTTTTCCGGATGGAAAGTTTTTCAGTTCTGTGCATCTAATCCTGTGGTTTCAAGTGTTATGTTCAAAAAGTATTTGCGTGGCATGATGTCTTCTGTTCTGGTGTTGTACCTCCAGGCACCCTCAGAGGGTGGCTGTAACATGTGCAGGGAGGGGTTTGGTGTTGCACTGTAGTGTGTTCAGAATGAGGAGTCAAATTGGTGCAACAGGCTGCTGGAAGTTCCCCCCCTTATTATGGTGACTCTGATGTTACATACTCTTGCTGCTGGGGAAAATGGGCATGGCCGGAGCCCAGAGAGCATGATTATAGCAAGCGGGGCATCACCGGCCTCGCGTAGACCCTGTAGAGGCAGGGCATCAGCCTCGGTGCAGTCCAGGGGGCTGGAGCAACGGGCAAAGGTTGGAGACTTGGGCTGAGCGTGAGAGGAGAGGGGCTGCATGCTGACCTGGGGCCATGTTGTATCGCTGTCCTTGGCGAGCACCAAATACCTCTGCCAGGAACACTGTTGAAGCAAAGCGCACAGCAGAGTACCGAGCCGGATGCGTATGCCTGTTTTTTACCCTTTGGCCAGGCACCTGTTGTAATGGTACCTCTTGTCTACCCCTGCCACCATGTGTGTATCAGTCCTTCTTGCCAGGGTGAAGGACCTGGCTTCCTGCGCTGCGGGCCAGATGATCTTTCTTGGGTTTGCCTGCATCTTGGACATGTCAGTCAAGGGAGTTATCAAAGGATCAGATCTCCCATCCTTAATTCTAGCCAGCCTCCAGCATCCCGCTTGCCCATGTCCAGTTCTCTTCTGCAGCTCAGACCTTCAAGTGGGAGGTATTTACGCTGCTCCATCAACTTTTGTATGTGCGTGAAAAACTATTTTTGAGGGAACTAAAGAGGTGAAACTGAAAAGGAAAGAGTAAAGGAGGAAAAACCCCAGAGAAAGCGATCCAAGCTCTTCCTATTCCCAGCCTCCTCTTTCCCCCTGCGTCCCAGCTGGTCTCCCTTTGCTTCCTGATTTTGGGAGCACTATTGATGCCTCTCTAACTGCATCATTTCAGTGCAAGTAGAGGAGCCAGCAAGCCCCTGCAGCCCCTCTGGTGCAGCCTTCCGCTGGATCCTGTGCCTGCCACAAGCGCGCAGCTATGAATATTGAAGTGAAAAAGGGGCCTTTTATGGACTTCACAGATGTGCTGGGGAGTTGGGGCAGGCCTCATTACCTCGGGGTTCTTTAAAAGGCCAAACAAAAGCCAGAAGAAAGAGTGTTAGGGGTGGAGGGGGCAGGGAAGCGAGAACTAGGAAAAAGTTGAAAGAAAAGAAAAGACGACTGGAGTTGATGGATATTCCATCTGTTTATGTTCAGGCCAGTGCTGGGAATTAACAAAGGCTGTTGGAGACATAGACTTTTTCTCCCTCCCTCCCTCCCTATCTTTCTCCAAATGTTCTGGATGATTTGGTTTTGTTCGCTGCGCGTGAGGAATAGAATATGTTGTATTTTCTGTGACCATGTGTCTTTGCATGGGGGCACTGCAGCTGGTACCGATGCTGCCAGCCCCTGATTTGTGGTAGGATTCGCTGGGGCCCTGATGTCTATTCCTACTTTCACATGCAGAGTAGATGGAGTCTCCAGGGCCAGATCCCTCCATGGAGATAAATGAGTGCAGCTTTTTGGTCTTTACCAGACCTGCGCTGATGTATGCCAGCGGAGGAGTTTGCTTGGTCTTTGTGTGCGGCATGGGTTATGAACAAGCAACTGGTTAGGGGTGCAATCCCTGCTCCTCTGAGGGGCTGCAGAGGGTTGGAAAAGCCCTTGTCTAGTTTAACTTCCAGCTTCAAGGCAAGGCACGTTCCCAGCCTGCACGGGGTTATCTGGAATAGCCAAGGCAGATGCAGGCAGGAATGCAAAAGAGCCGTTGTCTTCATTTTCACTCAGTGCAAGTCCTCATTTTGGAAAAATACTCTTGGTGACCAATGACTCTCCCTAGAAAATGGGGTCCCTCTAGCTTTAGGGATCGACTGGTGCAACTGCTGGTTTGTATCACAGCTTTTCTTTCTGCAGTCTTGTAACACTCCAACGGTGTAGCTATGCCTATGAGCCCAGCTAGAACTGAGCCCAAGAAAGCTATGGTACTTGTCGAAGGATATGCAGAGAGTTTGTGAAAGAACTTGGGGTTGAATTTTGGACTTCTGTACATCTGAAGCCAGTACCCTAACCGATGGACTGTTTGTCTTGTCTTATTTGGAGACATACATGTTTTTCATGGCAAAATGCCAGATGAGATGCTCCCACATGGAAGTTTTGGTAAGAGCCTGAAACCCATTGGAGAGTTATGAACCAGATTCTGGCAGAGCTGGGAGAAAAGTTAGGCTTGGGCGAGTGGTCAGGGTAGGAGGACAGTGTTGCTCTGATGCTTAGCAAGAGCCAGGTAGAACTTGATGCCTCAGTCCACCTCTTGCCTTGAATCTTCAAGCCCAGTATTTGAATGTGGGTTGACTCCTGGGGTGAATCCTTGGGATTCAGACATGGAGAAATGGCTGCATCACTTGTCCTGAGCCAGAGCAGATTGTGTGGTTCTTGCCATGGTCATCCTGCTGGCTGGCCAAGTCCCTCTCACCCAAACATGGAGATGCGTTTCCTTTCTTACATCTTGTATGTGCTCCCTTTTCATCTGTTAAACCTCTGGCTTTCTGTTTTTCCCTCCCTTCTACAACTCCACCTCAAAACATGATCTCTCTCACTCAGAAGAAATCATGACATGGTGAGGGAATTATCCAGCTGTGAAATACCTCTCTTTTACTCCCTTCTTCTGTATTCCCCCTGGAGACACTCCCTTGCTGTCTGCTTCTTTTCTTCAAGAGCATCAGCTTCATTGTTAGTATTATTTTCAAGTTGTAAAGTCCATAATGGACATTACCTCAGTCTGTGGTTTGGTTACAGCTGGCCAGTTCAGTGCCTGTATAAAAAAAAAAAAGAAGAAAAAAATACCCAAACCTTTAGCTCCTAAGGCCCCCACGCTAATGCTTTGCTGAACACTGCAGTCCCCAGCTGAGCTGTAAATGACTTTTTCATTTTCCTAGGCCTGCTACCTGGTCTGTTTGGTATTCAAGGGCACCCCACCAACAGGCGCTATCATTCTGCTTGGGCCGAATTACTTGATTAAAACGCATATCAACTATTATGTGATTCGTTTTTCTGCTGCCGCTCCACACCAGAGCCTCTAAACTATGTTAAACTGTAATACAGCTGCGCAGGCATGGGCAAATGCTGGAGAATGGGGAGTTTACAGGTTAGAAAGGGGAGGGAGGGGGGAAACCCAAGCTTTATTGTATGTGCTGTGTGGATTATTGGTTTTTGTGTCTGGGAACGTGCTTGGACGGGGGAAGGAGAGCGAGAGATGAATCTGAAACACCTCTGTCCCCTTTGCAGTCCCACCTGCTGTGGAATAGGTTTGGAGGTGAGTGGGGGGCTGTTCTGCAGAGATCTGATTGTGGCAGGTGCTCGCTCTAGCTTGCACATGTGAACACACACACACGCACATCTTTCTCTTTGTGAGCTCAAGACTTCATCAGTTTTCAAGGAGAGAGAAAAAGCTGTTCTAGTTTTCACATTGGAAAGGAAAAGTCAAGGAAATAAAACTCTATGCCTGAGAGACTGCTGCTGTGTCTCTCTTTCACTCAGGCTTTCTGTAGTCTTGTTTGCATTTTGATGGGTTTTGTTTGCTTTCTGCCAGAGGGAAAGGCAGATGCTAAGAATTCAGGGAGAGTTTCAGCTCTTGCTCCCGGAGCCATTGACCACAGGTCCAGGATGGGGGGCATGCTCTCTGGATAAAAGGCTGCATCTTGCTGATTCTTGTTCATCCCATCCAGGGATGCTCATATCCTTCTGGGGGAGTAGAAATTGCAAACTGTGCAGTCCCAAACCTGCTCCAACAGACGTCCTGTATCTGAAATCCAGAGCAAGTCTGTTCTGACACCTTGTCAAACTTTGTTCTTCCCAGAGGCTCTGCTGTTGATGCACG
This sequence comes from Dromaius novaehollandiae, assembly GCF_036370855.1. NCBI lineage: Eukaryota > Metazoa > Chordata > Aves > Casuariiformes > Dromaiidae > Dromaius > Dromaius novaehollandiae. The sequence continues at coordinate 9,451,895 of NC_088121.1, read as the reverse complement.
GGACAGAATCGCACCTTCTGTCTGTCCTGTTGCAACGTGAGCTCTGAGGTAAATAGTTATGGGCAGCGTGAGCAGTCCTGTTCCTGGCTTACAGACTTATTTTCCTGTATAAATGCAAGCAGTAGACAGCTAGTGTTCTGGCACTGCTGTGTCTCCTTAGCCAGGATGGATTTCTGTTTGTTTAGTCCTGGGAGCTTGAGGTTTGTGACTTCTTTTGTTCTAAGGGGCATAGAAAACCTGCTTATTGCCACAATATTTAGGGTGCCAACAGCAGGCTAGCTGCATGGGCAAATGGAAAAAAAGAGCAGGGAAATAACCAGTGCTACAGATCCAGTCTGTTCAAAGCCCCTACGAGCAAACTTCAGTGAGAGGGCTCAAAAATAGAGCAGGAGTGAGGAGAATAACAGTGTGGCTGTATTGGATATAGCTACATATTTTCTATTTTATTATTTCGGGTCCTCATGACAAAGTACTCGCAATCAGGAGATATTTCCATCTGTTGAGACTGATACCAGGGCTCCAGTTATTGATGCTTTTGCTGCCTGACTTTGCCTTAAGTGGCAGGTGAAGCCTGTCCTTTCCAAGGTCACTGAGAAACTCTTTACTTGTCCTCTGGCATAAAATATGATCTGAATTTCGGGGGTGAATGTGACTTGGAAAATGTGCGTGTGTGCGTACGCGCAGGCAGGGCTAGCTGTCGAGGCTGCTAAGGGTGGTGGCTTTGGGGGATGGAGAGCTCTGAAGAAGGGGGGATCCAGGAGCACTGAGAGATGTGGGGCTGCAGCATGTAGTGGTGCTCAGCTCCTGCTGATGCTTTCAAAATGAGCCCTTCCTACCCTTCTTGTGCTATTAAATCCAAGCTCTGCAGTGGCTGAATTGGCTTCCTAACCAGTCACCTCCAGACCTGGTTTCATGGAGTTGGTTTAGCATGTTGCTGTTGCTCCAGCAGCGCCTGGGTGAGTTTGCTGAAGCCAGTTGCAGCACAAAAGGTGCAGTACAGCTAAGCCATCCAGAACGCCGTTCCCTTCCCCCTCTCTGTCCCCTCCAACACACATTTAATTTTTAGGATGGTGCAGCTGGAAGCAAGAGAGAAAGAGAGGAAATGAGTTACAGGAGAGAGGGTGACAAAGAGATGAGAAATGCTGAAGGAGAGAATGTGCAGCTCCCCTTTACCCTCTAACAAAATCGGATCCCCACTTTAATGAATGCGTTTTCATGTCTGATCCTGCCTGCCAATCCTTCCAGACGGCACCAAGGTGCTTCAAGACAAGGCAGCAGGTCCTTGTAGAGCATCAAGGGCTCAGTCTGAGCCTGGAGGGTCTTGTTGTGGCCGATTCCACCTAATCCTGTTGATTAATTTAACTCCAGGGCTAAGAGGCTCCCAGAAGCTGTGAATGGAGATGGAGAGGAGAAAGGCAGAGGCAGAGGGAGAGGAAGGGAGGTGGGAGAGAAAAGGGGCTGGGGAGAGGGAGGACAAATCCAGTCCATAATTACTAAGGGTTTTTCTCCTTCCTTCCCTCAAGCTCTGCTCCACTTCTGTCCCTTTCAAGCCCCTCCAGAGAGCTCTGTCCAGCTTGTGCTAATTGCGTCCCCAACCTGAACTGGCAGCATTATTCAGGAATGCCTGGTTTTGGGCCCTAATCTACACATTTCCTCATGCTAGAGTGGGTCTCTGGACAGGACCAGGCTTATCCTTGTCGCCTTTCCTGTGCTGCGACCTCACTCCTTTCCTCTGGGGGAAAGAATCATTTTGGCTCGTTCCGTTTCCCAGCTCATCCTCTCGAGATGCAGGGCTCGACGTCGGTCCGTGCAAACCTGCAGCAAGTCCTTTCACGGCTTTCTCTCCCCTCTCTCAGCAGCCACGTTGTGTCTGTGCTGCAAGAGGGCGGCTGTATGCTGGGGTGGTCAGGAGGAGCCCCTGCCCATTCTGGACAATGCAAAGAACATAACTATTTCCACTCTGGCAAACTTACTTTCATTCCCTTAATGAAACCTGCAATTCTTTATTTTTAAAAGTGTTACAAAGTCAATAGAGCAGTTTGGGTCTTTTCTTTCCTAGCTGCAGAGCAGTTAAGCTAAATAGAGATGAAAACACTCCTTAAAAAAATACAACAGGGATCAGTGCGTCCCCTGTGCAATACAGACACTTTCCTCTTAGCTGTCTCTTAGTCTGACTTGTCCTCTCATGAGATTTTTGTCTCCCTTCACCCCCCAGCTCCATTCTTTTGTGTCAGTCTTTAGCCAGTATGATCCTAGAGGTGCTGGATATCAGACAGCTAGCTGTTTCCTATCTTTCATCACAGCTAGTGATTGGTAAGCCGTACAAGAAGCCGGTGCTCGCTATTCCTTCGCTGTTATATTTACAGGCTGTTCATTGCTGTCTGTGAGTCGGTGTGAAAAGCTAGCAGCACACACTGTTACTGCTGGGGTGCTAGCCCTGTTGTGCTGGAGGCTGTGTAAACTGTTGGTTTCTCCATCTGCTCGTGTTCACAGCAGTGCTGTATATCCATTTTTTTGCCCCTTTTCTTTAGGTGGAAGTGACTAGGCATAAGGCAGGGGAGACTCAAACTGGGTTCTGAGTTACCTACTTGAAAAACTTTTATTTCTGTTACTGAGCTTGCGCAGCCCTGTGTGAGGGATGCAAGTATGCTAATGTGCAGGGGTGAATATGCCACTGTAGCCCGTGTCCCTGGGAAAGGCAGCTGAGCTGCAGTGACACAAAGCACCTTTTTACTGCTAGGGCTCTATGCTCAACAGAAATCGCGTGGCTGTACAGATACAAGACCTGTCTGTGGGTCGCACCCAGCTCAGATGTCTCTTAGGCCCCCATAGGCAGGCTGGGTATTTTACGAGGCTCCTTCTAGCAGGATCCCAGTGCTGCGAAACCAGCTCGTCTTGCATCCTTCTGCTCTTGCTCATCAGATTGTGTCCACAGGGGCATGTGGTAATAAAGTGTCTTGTATGAAAAGCCCTGGACTTGCCTAGAGAGGGGATTTCCTTAAGTTATTTCTGTGGCTTTGTAAAACTTTTCATTGTACAGAAACTTAGAGTGTAGCAGTGGTTCGTCTGGCAGGTTTCCACTGCTCAGGAATGGAGAAGACCTGTTAGATCGAGTCCATCTCCAGGCAGGCACTGTCCCCTGATACTGGAGGCCACATTAGATAATAGGCTCATACTGCCATCAGTCTCAGCCAAAAGCCCGTCTGTATTATTTAATAAATCTGTGTCTGACAGCAGCAGCTGCATCGTACTGAGACCAGCTGGTTCCAGACATGCCCTGGGATTTTTCCTGCTCTCTTGGTTTCATCTTTGTAGTCGTGTTGTTCAAGCCTCGTACTTGGCACGAGGAGTTGTGGTTTCTTTTCCCAGCTTTGCCCCTGACTCACAGGGTGACCGTGGGCGGGTCGCTTCTGCCACCCCTGCCACGCTTCTCCCAGTTGTGAAATGGAGATAATGCCAGTCTGGAGCTGTTTGGGACACAGCAGCAAAGAAAAAAAGAGCAGAGTGAGGTGAGGGAGATGAAACCTGTTACTGCTCCTCCCTGGACTTGTTCTTCCTCACCTGGGGAGATGCTGGGTTGCAGCCTTGCTGTGCAGGCAGTTACCCCAAGCGAGCAGCCGAGTTGCAGGAGATGTCATAGCATTACTGTCAAGTGGGCAGGAGAGCTAGGTTTTAAAAAGTCATTTTGACGTTGCTGTCACAATAATGCTCGGCAGCCAGGCCGGGGCTTTGTTGCACTAGGCATGACACGTGTGGCAAATGACAATTCCTGTGCTGAACTCACAGGCTGAAAGGAGACTGAAAGTTGCTACTTAAGTGCGTGTATTAACTATGCAGAAATATGTTCTGCTGCAGAGATAAAAAGCACTTTAATTTAGTGTATTTTCCTTCCCCTCCTCATGCTGGACCTCTCTCATTCTAGACCTAAACTCACCTCTCCTCATTTTTTCATGTCAGGTATTTCCAAAAAAGATACTAATTAAACCAATAATAGCCAGTGACTTAAGCGATTAACTTAATGAGCTGTATGCTATAGGCCTCCAGATGTGCTTTTGCACAGTAGAGTATTCCAGAGTCCAGATGTGCTTCTACCTGGCCCCAATCATCTGGGACCCAGATGTGCAAGGCTGTTATTCCAGAGTACAGATGTTCTTTTTACCCCAGACCTTCCACTGAAAATGCAAGTAACCAGAAAGCTAGTGTAGTACCAAATTTCTCCTATGGACAGGATAATAAAACTCTTAATGTGGGACAGATGCTGGTCCACTGAAGTCACCAGTGAGAAATAAATGGCTCTTTATCTGAGAAGATTAGTGTGTGAAGACCCAGTGCCTTGGCAAGCCACTGCTGGAATTAGAAGCAAAGGAAAACCTCCGGAGGTGATTTCTTTGGCCCCTAAAGAAGCCATCCATTCCAGTGCAGCAGAGTTGGACTCCACCACGACTGCAGTTAGCAGCTCGGTTCTGACGCTGCGTCCTCCCTGTGAAGATCCAAGGCATAAAAACATTTTGCGTTGCACCAAGCTGAATGCGATGGCATTTTGTGACCTCCTCGGTATGAACAAGTGAGCTCCGATGGGAGATTTGCCGCATACTCCTCAGGCTGCTGCTGCTCTTCAGCAGCTGTTGGGGAAGTCACAGCTGCCATTTTCAGCTCTGAAGGGAAAAAAAGGCAGATTTTGGTTGCAAGTTCAGGCTTTCACATAGGAGCTGAACAAAAAGAGAACTGTGAAGCAATATGGCTAACTTTAGAGAGTTTATCTTAAAGATGAGCATATGTAAGTCCTGCTTCTGACCATAAGTGAGTAAAGATTTATCTGAAAGAAACAAAATTCTGAGTGCTGTGTTTAAGCAGATTCTGTCCCCCTGTCTGATGCATGTGCAGTTATTCTGAAAGGTAGTAATCAAGCTTTGTGTAAATAACAAGTACGTACTTAATGAGTCTCCTATCTTCACGAGAGAGAAGGAAAAAGATAGAGGCCTGATCACTCACATAGCTGAAAGGCTGCATGTATTGTGTTCTTCCTTCTTTGCTTCTGTGAACCAGTGGTTTGTTGTTTGATAGCAGCTCCTGCACCCTGCAAGCAAACTGTCAGCAAGTCCAACTTAATACTGCTCGAACAAAAGCTATAGCATCGTCCTTTTTCATGCTGGCTGTGGAGGGGGAAGGAAGCAAAGGGCATGTGGAAGGGACAGTTGTGGTCCAGGGTGTTGAAGGCAGGGAAGAGGGAAAGGCAGAGGAAGTAGGTGCCCAATTAGGCCTTGGCAGAGGACATCCATGGCATCTTAATGCTGTTGGAGTCTGGCCTTCTGCAAAACTGCTGACATTTGGGAAGTAAGAGTTGGGGAGAAGAGGAATTGTATGCTGTGGGCAGCCCAAGCCAGAGGTGAAGCTGAGCAGATGTTTTCCCTAGCTATAAAAATTACTAATAGTTCTTTCTTTTCTTCCCAAGGTGACTAAAAACTGATAACTCAAACATTGATACTTCAGAAACATAGGAGGAAATTAGCATGCCCAAGTTAAAGCATCTTGTCTTGACATTTTTATGTGCTCATTTAAATTTGTACATCTTTTCAATGTCTAATTTTCAATTGTCTGACACTTACAAGCACAAAGTCATTTCAAACCAAAAATGGAAATTTCTTGAAATAGGAGAAGTCAGCAGTTGTGAGATTTTTTTTTTTCCACTATAACATGTTGAACAGTGGACCTTGTTGAATCATCCCTTTCCTGCAAACTGTCCTGATTTTGTTAGATTGTCTTTTCACAATGCAAAAAAAAATAAAAATAAAAAGCAGCAAAAGAAATCTGGTAGATGTACTGTGGTTGGAGTGTTTGTTCTGACGGATACAGTCAGTGTAGGATTGAGATTACTTCACCGGGTTACTTAGCTCCTTCAAGAGCCTTTTTCCCTATGGCTTTTAAACCAAACAAGCCTCACTTCCCGTTTCTTTCCCACCCCACTCCAGGTAACAGGCTGGACGAAGGCTCTGACGTTGAATCTGAACCGGACCTGCCTCTGAAGCGCAAGCAGCGCCGCAGCCGAACCACTTTCACTGCTGAGCAGCTAGAGGAGTTGGAGAAGGCCTTCGAGAGGACCCACTACCCGGACATCTACACACGGGAGGAGCTAGCTCAGAGAACCAAGCTCACCGAGGCCCGTGTGCAGGTAGGGGCGAGAGCGAATGAGTGGCGAGTCAGCCTCATGGCGCAGCCTCTGAGTGTGTTTACTGTGGGGAAGGAGGTGCTACTGCTGGGGATGAGAGTGTGGAAAGGTGATAATGTGCGTGTACTTCTTCTCTGGAACTGCATCCTCGAGGGTCTGATACGTATGGGCAGTTGTGCCAGTCCAGTTCTGCAGATTCCTCTTGTTGCCATGGATTTGTAGATGTGCCGCGTTGCTTTGGCCCGTTACAGAGGCACCCGCTGGAAGATTTCCCTCCGGGTGGGGATCTGGAGCCAAGCTGTCGCTAGCTAGGCAAGGTATTTAGCTCTGTGTTCTGTTTGAGGAAATTCCTCCATTTGCCTAAGAGGAAGCAGTGTGTGTGCGTGTTTGTATTTGGTGTTTCAGGAGAAATCGTACCATTTACCAGCTTTGCCCAGGGGAGCGGATCATATTTTGCAAAGTTTGCAAGTTGTGTGTGTGAATTTTCATAAAACTTTTTTTCCCCCAATCTCCAGAGAGTACAGAAAGGGCGGGGGGAGGGAAGAAGAGGGGAGGAGCAGGAAGGGAGGGTTTGGAGCAGGGGGACTCTGACATCTACACGATTAATAGCCCTTGTGGGAACTCCACACAGAGACCCTTATGTCTTCCAGATAAAGGCTGGGTCAGCAGTGTGTGCAAACACGCAGAGGGATAAGGAGTGTGAACAGATCGGGGGGTATAATAGAGTCCCTTGGGGAAAGGGAAAGAAAGGGGGAGGGCCTGGGGATTGTGCTGGGTTAAAGAAGTGAAATGGAGACCCCAGCAGTCCGTCCTCCGTGTGGCCAGCGCTATTAGGTTTCAGGCTAAGTACAGGGGTCTCCGGGCACGCAGCCTAGAGTTGAACTGCAGGGACAGAGAGAGGAGGGAAACAAGTACTCAGGCTTGTGGCAAGGAAGCGGTCAATTAAGTAGCCCCTCGGAAGCAAAGCAGGCTTTTTCTTGTTCTGCAATGTGCAGGAGAATGAGCTTGATGTGCTCACTCAAACCAAAAGCCCAAAAGGTTGGGCTGCTTGCCAAGCTGTCTGGGAATGGACGTTTCCCACGTGCACCTGAGCTGTGCCCTGGTTAAGGATGTTTCCCACTAGCCCTCTTTCCCCAAGAGGTGTTAAGCCAGTCGTAGCACTGCAGCAGGTTCCTTTTCTTCTCCCTCCAGCTTTCTCTTGACATTGGTTAGTTTAGGTGATTAAACTAAAAGTTGGAATGTGTGAATACCCCCACTTCTGTTTTGCATATGCAGCTTCTAATTGTTCTTGCTTACATAGATGGGCATAAAGATGCTCATGGGGAAAATAGAGATGTTGCTGTTGAAAGATGACTTAAAAAGCATTTCAAGGGAGAACAGAGTTTGAGTAACACCTCCTTATGATGTAAGAGAAACCTGTGCTGCCTGAGCAGTGATAAGGGCATGTTGGGGAGGAAGGGAAGAGCCTGAAGTACCAGGGAGTGCAGAACCAGAGGCAGGGGCTCTCTTTTCCGAGGCAGTCTGACCTCACTGTGACAAGGCTGGGAGAAGGGAGGGAGGTGAAAGCAGAGAAAGGAAAAGCTAAATAAATAAATAAAGGGACCCTTTCCCTCCTCTCAAGCTGTGATCTCCGAATCCCTCTATTTGCTCCCAGGCAGCTTGCGTGGAGGTTCCTGCCAGGGCTCTAGTAGCAGCTGTTCTCCGAGGCACATTCCTGATGGCTTTCTCATTCCGACATCCTGGCAGACTCAGCTTCTTCCCACCACTTTTAAGCCTGCCGCCCCTTGTAAAATTTTCTGGATATCAGAGCAGATCTTTTACTGGCTCTCGGGACCTGCAAACATTAGTCAATCAAGCTCTTGTGAAGGAAAAAAAGCCACACACACACGCACATGTGTGCGCACACACACACATGCACACCCCCAGGCAGGGAATCTCCTACCACCTTATAATCTTATTCCTATCTCAAAAGAGTTTGTAAGGCCAGAAGAGAGATTTTGGATTAAAGATAGCTCTAGTATCAGCAGGGCCAGCTGAGACTGGGGTATCTGGGTGCTAAGGGCCATGCAAACATCTACTTGGAGACAAGCTTTGTCCCCAAAAGCTTATTTTGTTAACAGATAAAAGGGGGATGGGTAGGGGGAGAAAAAGGTGTGGAAAATATCTTGTGACCTATAGTTGCAAAAGAGACCCAAGACTAGCCTTCACTGCTCTTCAGTGCTTGTTCACTGCTTCCTCCATCTTCTGGAGCTCAGTGTCTCCTGTCTGCTGCGTGACCAGGGCTGGACAATTCCTAGATCAAATGCAAAGGCTCTGAATCGGAGCCCTGATGTTGCTCACGGGCTTTATTACTGTACTATATGTAAACCCCATCCCTGCACTGGAATCCTGTTGAGTTGATCGCTGTACCAGCACCGAACAAAAGACCAGGCTGTCAGTTTGCTGCTTTCTCCCCCTCATCTCTATTTGCTTTACCACGGGGAAGGTGAGCTAACCCAACTCGCATTCATTCTGCCTGGAGCCGAAGAATCCCCATACCATAATCTCCTCAATGTGAAAAGCCGATAGCTCTGTTAAACTTTATTGGCAGGCCTTGGAGTCCGGCCGGTCACTCAGCTGTCCGGATAAGTGGAAGTTTGACACGTTGACAGCTAATAAAATTCACAAGCTGAGCAACAAGAGGGGATGGGGGGGACCCAGTTTGAAGCTCCAGTTTCTCATCTGCTAGGGAGATGGCTGGAGGGCGAGCAGTATTTTTGCGAGGTCACTGTAGTGTCTGCGTGGCTGAGATGCAGGATTCCGGCATTCGGACTTTGACGCACCCAAAGGTACCCATCGTTCAAAGGTTAACCCAAAACTCGGTGTGGGGAGGGACAACACCGCTGTGGATTTCCACAGGAGCAGAATCACAGCGCCAGATCCGTGCCCAGGGAAGCCACCAGTGGGAAATCCCCACTGACTTAGGCGCGGCAATGTCTTGACTCCTCTATCCACACTAATTGCCCCTTATAGAACAAATTCTCGCCCAACAGCAAGCTCTCGTTTCCACCTTTCCAGAAAACAAGCTGCTGAGTGCTGAGTGTTCACAGATTTGTGTTGCAGGCTGGGGGAGTTTGTCGTGGTAGTACATCAGACACCCTGCTTCAGCAGGGTAATACTGCTCAGTGAGAGGCCTTAGTACGTACCGGTCAGGGCAACTGATGCTCACCAGGGTAGGAAGCACTAAGCTGACACCAGCTTGGAAGCTGGAGGAACGATTTCGGGTCTAGTTTTACGAAGCCAAAATGGTGAACTTGCACCCTGTTTTTTCAACAGTTAACCTCAGCACTGGGAAGAAATTGGCATGCAATTCTGTGGCCAAATGTAATTGCAAGTAAGAATTTGTGAACTCTGGGAATTAGATGTCTGCCTTTGTGGTTCAAGGACAGTATCAGATCTGGATATTTAGGACTGTGGCTATGTGTAAACTAATATAATCTGCAGACAAATCGTTTAATGTGCCTCCTGACCCTACATCCATGGCTAGGGAGTCCTTGTATCATGCTTCAGATTACAACAAATTCAGACTTCAGGGATTCTGAAGCTGCAAATAAAATAGCCATAAATTCTCACTCATTTCCAGCACCTCTGTTGTGTCATAGCTATAGACATAGTATGATAGGAGAAGTAAGCTTGCTTCTTGTCATGCCAAGTTGATGACCCTCTTTTGCTTGGATCTATATCATACGTGCTACATACTTATGTGCTAGAATCCCATGCTACAAAAGAGCTGAGAGACAGAGAGGAGAAAGCGACTAAAATGCTGCAAGAAATGGTGGTATTGTTCTGCGAGAATTTTCAAGATTTTAGAAAAGAAAATCCCTCTCCAGTTTGGACACAAATTTTGAAACTTTTTTTTACAAGGAATAGTTAAATTAGCAGCTGAGCAATTCACTTAGAAAATTCAATGGAAGTCCTGCTTTTGGTCTTCAGGGTATTTGGGGTTTTACCTCAGTTTTTGCAGTTATCTGACCTGTCAAACTTTTTGTCTATCTAAAAAAAAAAAAAAAAAAAAAAAAAAAAAAAAACCCCTAAATGGGATGCTGTGATAGTTTGGGAACTTCTCCCTGGCATTTCTAGAGAAGGGAAATTTTATCAGAACTGCCGTTTTCTCACGAGCAGTATCAGCTTTGTCAATGCAGCATTCTTCAGTAGGAAGTCAGTTTTGTCAGAAATTCCTGCCTAGGTCTAGAAATGACTTCTCAAGACAACACTGGTGTCAGTGTCAAAATAGACCCTGGCTACCTCAGCCACGGGTCTAGTGAGCTGGACCTAGCGCATCCCTTAAACAGCAGCATTTGTAGATTTATCTAGGCAGATGTGTTGTACTTTTAAGACTAGTTACAAAAGGGTCTCAGTGCTAGCTTGAGTTGAACAGTATCAACATGTAAGATGAAACAAAGCAGAGCTTATGCCCAAATGGTCCTCAGATCAGCCCTACAATCCCGAGTCACTTAGAGATCTGTGCACTGAAAATCTTTCCCGCATACACCCCGGTGCATAAGTGCCCACGCAAGCAGCCCATCTCTGCTCATCCTTGCGCTGTTGTGAGTCAGATTTGATGGGTTCCAAAAGTATTATCTCAAAAAGCTTTCCCAGAAACCTCCCAGAAGTGTTCCCAAAAAATAGATGGCAGCTTTTGCTCCTCAGCATCACCTGCGAGTGATTCAGATGGTCATACCACAGGCAGCTGGGTGCAAGCAGGCATACCACAGGCAAGTATGTCGATCCAAATTCCTCTGGTTCGGGCAGCGAGTACTTTCTGGAAATAAATAAGAGGCAAGAAGGGGTGGGTGCGTTGCGATGCTGATTTCTGTTATTAATCCTCAGGAAATTCCATGCACTGAGAAACTCTTATTTCAATAACAAAATTAAACTGGAGAGAAGGAGTCGCAACCCAATGCTTTATTGATCAGTTTTATGATTGATACTGTTGTGATTTCTGCCTGGGAGAAAATGGCTGTTTCATTTAATAAAAAGGCTCAGAGCAGTTCTGTCTCTGAAATCTCGGTGCGTGTTGAGGGCACTCATGTAATATGTATTTTATGACACAGTTTCAACCTGTAGTAAACAAGCAGCTATATTCTGGATTGTGCTGTAGCAGCTCAGAAATGCTAGGGCAAGCGCCAGGGAAAAAAAATCCCATTCAGATTTGTCTGAAATTTTTCACAAAGTAATTCGGTTTTCAGGGTGAAGGAGCTGGAAACCACCAGTTTCCCGTTTCCCAGTAGCTCTCTGAAGTCTGGTTCCAGGCAACTAAATGAATTTCCCAGCAACTTCTTAAGCATCTCAGTGGTGTGCTAGTGGGGCCCCGGGGCTATGTTGCCAGGTTTCATTCTGGTCAATGGTTTATTCCAGGTTTTAAGGTGGCGCTTTTTGGAAATGAGGGATCGTGTGGCGGGGTGGTGTGGGGATGAGCAGGTCTCCCCGGCTCTGAGCGTTAATTGGAGTCATGCTAAGCTGCTCGAGTCTAATGTTGTTTGCCTGATGTTTTGATTCCAAAACTCTTTGAGACGTTTCCAAACTGGCTCTTCTAAGGCAATCCCTCTCTTAAAGGTCAGCTGAGAATGTTTTCTTTCTTCCTGTGGGTCCGACTAGTTTACATTTCTTGTGAAGAGGCTGGGATGAGGTTATGGCACGACAGCTGCCCTGTGTTTTTGGCAGGAGCCGGGGCGCTGAGAGGCCGCGCACAGGAGCGGGGAGCTGGGGCTCTCGTTGGCAGAGGCTGGCTCGGCAGGCTCGTTTGCCACGGCATCAGGCCAGCGGCGCGCTCACACGCTGGAGCGTCCGGATAGACGACCCGGGGTGAGAACAGCCCCTGGCACCGCGGCAGCCGGTCCGTGAGAACCTCGGTGGCGCTGCCTCCGCGTGTGCCCAGGCACGGCGAGACCCGCGGCGCGATGCCAAGCGAGACCCGGCTCCCGGGTGAGGGCTGAGGGTCGCCTGCTCCTCCAGCTGGCTTTAAAGCAGCAGCTCCACTGGGTAAAGCCAGCAAGGACTCTGCACTGCGTAGCTCAGGGCTGAATGCAGCTGCGGTGACGAGCAAGGTCCAGATGTTTCCCCCTCGTGTCTCACGGGGACCTCACCGCATGAGGATGCTGCTGAGGAGAGAGAGGGGGAGGCTGGTTACAGCCTCGTAGCATCGCTTTCTGTTCGTTCACTACCTCTGTGCTTGATGTCTCGCTGCCTTGCTGCTGTTTTTTCACGTCTCTCCAGACTGGATTAGAAACAGAAATGAAACTGGGTTAAAGAAAAGAGTAAGCCATAGTGCGCTTGCCCCAGCTAATATGCTCTAAATGAGCCTCAAATCCATCTATTAGTCTCATCAAAACTGAATACAAAAAAAGTGGAGTAAATTTTCAGGTTTCCAAGCTTTAGTGGCAAGTCTTTTTCTATCTGACTTTTGCCAAAGCCAAAGATCATCTCTTAAAGTTGCAGCACATCCTATGTCCATATCCAAAGATTTGCTTAGAAAAGGATCAAGACTTTTGATATTTTTAGTAGAAATACAGTAATCAGCACCCTTGGCAATAGCAATGTCCCACTGAAGGGGGACGTAGTCCTAGCTACCCAAGAGAGTCAGACCTATTCCATTAAGTACATTATAGTTTGCTAAGGATGGAAATGAAAAGCCTAATTCTGTAGTCTTTCTAGCAAAACATTGGCTGAAGTCAGCAGGAATAAATACAAGCTCCAGGCTTTGCTGCGTGATTTGACAAGACCAACTTGTTTTGTATCTGTGCAGCAGAGAATCTGTGTGAAATAATTGGAGTAACCTATGTCAGAAAATGCTCTTTCGAACTTGCTAGCTGCTGCAGATAACCTCATGAGGCAGAGGAATCCATTCGAGTTCGGTAAAATGTGACATGCATTGAATTTTAGATAAAACTGTGAATTTTGTTGTGTTTCAGAGAAGTTCTTTCTTCTGCTTGTTTGTCCTGTTCTCACTAAACTTTCTGCTGTTCTTGGTCCGTTCTGGAGCGAGGAGCAGAATGGCCAGCCTTGTGGTCACTGAGCTGAAAGAGGGAGCCACTGCACAACATGCTAATGATTTTATTTTCTTACAAAGAAAAGAGGACCCAGAGGCCAAAGCAATGAACTAGGTCCCAGTTTCGTGGATGAAATGGTAGTGCATAACACTGCACCCTCAGCTGGGCTAAATGGAAGTCAGTGAAGTTGCACTGATTTATAGCAGCAGAGTGTCTGTGCCATTGTATTAAAAACAAATAGGGCCTCCTAGAGGTTTTACGGGAAGAACTTTTATCACAAAATTTGCAGCCCAACAAGGGTGAACCAAACTGATTTTCATACACTTTGCATGTACACCCTAGACTGAATTTCTAATTGTAGCATAGCCACTGCCCAGGGTGCCAGGTAAAGTGAGCAAGTGTGCCATCGCTTTGAGCAGCCAGGAAGCCTGAGGCTGTTCCTCAGTCTCCCCAGTTCAGGGAGGAGGCCTTCTTGTTACTGGGGTACCAATTAAATAGATTGGTTGACAATGAAAAATCTTTATAAGAATTAAGAGCAGGGTTTCCCAGGATGTTTTAATCTTGTACCCATTTTCCATGGTGTTTAAGCTATTTTTAAAGGGTTGTAGCATTTTCTTTTGCAAAGAAAATCTTGACAGCATAAATCGGTGTGCTGTTGGTTTGTTGTTAAAGCCCAGTCCATCTCCAGCCAAACAGCAGCAGGAAATCTACTCCCCAACATCTCATACACCTCAGTGAGGTGTGAACATCAAAGCCTGTTTGGGGATGTTTAAATGCAGCTTTAACACCATGAAGATTGGGCCATCTAAGCAGCAGGTATTCAAGTGGAGAGAAGGCCCTTCATAAAGCACACTGCCTTGCAGCTGCTTTATGACAGCGGCGAATTCATCATGATGAAGCTCTTTCAGCTTTTACAAGTCCCATTCATCCTCAGACATACAATTTATAGAGAAATAAATAGGAAAGTAAACCAGAGGGTTTTTTTTTCATTTTATTTATTTAACAGAATTTTCTCCGACAACTGAAATCGCTGAGAAGCAAGCACAGTATATCAATGCAGAGCTGGAAAATAGTAACTGTATTTTCAAACAATAATTCAGTATTCAATAGCTGTTTCACACAGTGCTAATTTTTCTTATTTGCTGAACATAAAATACTGCTTATTACAGTAAGTGGTGAAGCTGCATCTCTAGGCAGGGTTGGGTTTGGAGCTGTGGAGCCATGAGTTCAAATCCTGACTCGGGCAGGATGTCTCACTACAGAAGCGGCCTGAGCTCTTTCATTTCTCCTGTCCCTTATTTCCCCGTCTGGAGGATGAAATCCATTTGTAGTTATGAGGTGTTCATGCTGTAACGAACATTTAAAGTCAGAGATGGACCGTTGGTAGAGTAAGTGGTTGTGACGTGATTAATTTTCAGATTGTTGACTATAGGTATGTGAGCAAGTGCACTGCTGCAGGAAAAAATGCATTTCTTTTTTTCTGCCTACCTTATTTTCTTCTTGGAATATCTTTTTTTTTCCAGATTGCCAACCAAAGATTAGAAAGAGTAAAATAACCAGTGTCATACATCGAATATTTCACTGCTAACAACGGCTTGTTAAAGTAGTTGGCAAGAACATCCACGTACCAGAAACTGTGTTTAAACTCCTCAGTAGGTAGTTATAAATAGCTAACACCTTCAGGAGCTGGGATGTGCTAAGAGAAATATAGGCTAAATTCATTGGATAATCTCATTTGTGAAGAATCATTTGTTCTGCTCTACTAACCTTGTTTAACATTTATCTTAACTGTATCACTCACAAGTGACAGAGGCTCAGTATTTTAAGCATTGACCCAAAATGTGGGTAGATACAGCCATATCCCTACATGTACAGGTAAAATCTACGTGCTTAAAATCTGTGCACAGTCATGGGCTGTTTCCTTGTTCTGTAAGGAATTATCTCCGTAGCCCCAATGATGCTTGCATGTCTCTGATGTCTGGTTTTTGCTTTCCTCAGCACCTGGCAGAGGAAGCATAACCATCGCTAAGCTGTTGTAGGGACTTACTGGACCCCATCTCACTGAAACATCTCACCGCTTTTGTCGGGGGAGCTGACTCTCAGCAGCATCTGAAAGAGGACATTCAAATGGAGCAATAACTACTCTTGGTGTCTCACCACTGTTGCTGCTAGAGCTGCTCTCTCGCCCTCCCTAAAAGCCTCCTGCACGATCCTGCCAGAAGGCCCAGCATCTGCAGCGTTTGCAACTAGTGTGGACAAAGCAAGGCACTGTGGAGAGCTGCCCTGCTTCTCAGGAGGCCTTTAGGGACCTGATCTGGCAAAGCTGCCTCCACGCAAGCAGTTGCTGCTGGGGAGGCTCCTTCTCTGATTTTGGTGGAGTTTTTTTTGTGTGCTTTAGCCATAAGTGACTGTGTGCTGCTTTTCCACCTGGTTTCTGCAAGCTCTTGGGCTTGTGAAAACAAACACATGTTGCATCTCTTCCATTCTGCTGAGGAGTCGGGGCACGACTTGGCTCTTCTATCCCTGTTTTCATTTATGAACTCACTTATCCCATCCATCTTTCTCCAACATCAAGTCCTGATTAGGCCGAGCAGGAACACAACAGGCTTTCTTTCCCACAGGAGGCTCTTTTTGACCTTCCTTTCCTCTCCTTGTCTGACAAATTGTGGGAGCTGACCCATATCTCAGCGGCTGCGGGGATAATTCAGTCCAGCCCCATCCTGGCAGGCAGCTGTCTCCACAGCCCTTCTCCACTGCTCTGCTGGTTGAGAGCAAGAGGCAAGGACATCTTGGGCAGGCCGCTGGCAGGGCTGGGCGCAGGTGCTGAGGTTAAATAAGAACCAGTGATAACCTTGGTGGACGCTCCTATGTCTGTGCTTCCCCTCACTAGAGCTGAGCAGTTTCTGTAAGGCAGGGGAATATTTTTAACTCTATATATAAACACCTTTCTCTGGGAAGACTTCAGGTATTCGGATCTGAAAAAGGGCACAAGGAAGATGGAGCAGAATCGGGATTTGCAGCGAGGTTAAAGGCAGGATGAGAAGGTCCAGTCCTCCAAAGAGAGGCATCAGATGGAGGCATCACATCTCCAGCTAAGCTGGAGAGTGAGCAGACGGTGCGGTAGCTGGGTAATTGTAATGGGTGAAATGCAGGACAGTATTCTGCTCTGCCCTGGATTTAATAAATTGAGAAACAAGATGCTGGGTCCACAGCTATGAGAACAGCAATTAGCTCTTGTAAAGTCTCCTGTCTATACGATGCAGTCCTTGGAAGGTGGTTTTAGCAGGTACAAACTGTTGCTTGCCCTTGGAAGGCAGCAAATTTTCACAGTGCAGGATCCCTCTGCCATGCCCAGACCAGTGATCACTAAGAACTTTGTCTTTTGAAGAAGAAGCAGGTTTCTGCTGTGCCAGTTTAGTGGCTGTTGGGTTCTCTGAACAGCCCTTTTCCCAAGTGTCAACCAAGTTTGTCCCAGTAGAAAAGTCCAGCCATGCAATTCTGCCGAAGCCCATCGCAGCAGCCTCCAGAGCGATGTCTCTGCAGACGGACCAGCAGCTTCAAAACTTCCTCCTCTTCCTCCTCTTCTTCCCACCATGGTTTGGTTTTAACAGCTGTAGCCTTCACCCTGGGCTTAATATGGTGTAACAGGATCCTCTGGCAGGGGGAATCTTTAGTGGCTGATAAAACCTTAACTGTTGTGAAATGAAAGCAGGTTCCCTTTGAAGTGCGCCTCGCATTACAGTTGGATGCTCTAGCCTCTATATTTCAACTACCAATAAAATGATTTATAAGCATAAAGGCCTGAGCCACCTTTAAGGCAGGGGAAGGGAAAGAATTGCTAACGTCATTAGCTGGAATGTATCTTCTTTTTTTCTGTGGGTTATAAATAAGGGGCAGAATCAACCTGTTTGGGCCATGAAATGCCCCTTCCTCTGCAAAGGAAGATAAATCCTATAAAATTCTTTGTGGCAGGTTTCAGTGTATTTGTGGTTGGATCCTCCAACCAGTCTCTGTAAGGAAGCACTACAGCTAAGCGTGTAGCTGTGCATCGCACTTGGTGCATGTGTATTTACTGTTGTTATTGTTTATTATTTGTTTTATTGTGATGCTGCAGCCAAGGCAGAGATCTCGCTGTGCTGGGTATTGTTTGTATCTGTAGTTCAGGAGAGTCTCTATCTCAGGTGGCTGATTTTTGAAACAAAAAGGTGGGAGAATGTGCTGTTGTCCTCGCTTCGGAAGTGGTGATCTGATGCATGGCTGGCGAAAGGATCAAATTTTATTGAAGGCAGCAATGTTCTCTCATACAAGGCACTTGTAGGATAATTAGGAACTAATTTTCTTGCTCTGGGGACAGTCCACTGCCCAGAAAATTAACTTGCCTTCCTTCCCAAGCCCCTGCGCGTTGCAGACTGAAGTATGCAAGATGCCTAGAGAATGCCCCACGCACGGGCCTTTCTGGTCGGCTGTACCTAGTTGTAAAAGGATCCAGCGTATCCTTCTCTTTCCCTTGAAACACAAAAGGATCAGCATCCCCTAACTGGATGTGGAGGAGCAGGCTTGCGTAGAGAGCGTGGTAGCAAAAAAAAGCTTCTCAGGAAAAATCTGGAGGGAAAAGAGTAGAGTCTGTGAAGGCCAAGGAGGAAGATCAGAGACTTCTAACTGTATTTGTATGATATGAATGAAAACACAAAGACAGGCCAAGAAAGGGAGTGGGAAGCCAAAAAAGCTCCCTTTAGGTAGCCTGGCCCTGCTGGTGCTGAAAGCAGGGTCTGGATCACGACTGGTTTTGCTGGTACAGACCAAAGATCAAGCTCGTAAGATCGAGAATAAAGGGTCCGTGCCATCACCGTGAAACACCCTTGGCTGCTTTGCTGGTACTCGCTGTATCATGGGGCTTTGAATTTTAAAAACCAGGTGCAAGTACCTGCATTGGTGAATGGACAGCAGTAACCTCACATGGGGTAACATAATATAATGCAAATCTCTCCCAAACTGTGTTTTGATCATGTGTTAGCTAATCCAACTGACGAACCACCGCAGGGAGAGCCCGAGTATGCGAGCGTATGTTTGAGAAACCTGTCCCATATTCGACCATCTCACTCCACATGTTTCTTCTAAACTTCTAATCCGCAGTGGATTTGCCAGCATCTGGCTCTTAGTTACAAGGAGGAACTTTCCCACCCTTTCTAACGTCAGAAAAGTGTCAGAATTCACTGCAGTGGCTTTTACTTTCTCAGAGTGCAAATTCTCTTCCCGTCCTGATTCCTGGATTCATAACTACTTGGTTACATTTTCTTTGCAGTTATTTTAATTTCATATGCAGTCCTCAGCACTGAGACTTGTTTTGGAATGGCAGCTCTTCCAGACAGGGACTAGGTCTTTTTTCCCTGGAGACTTGTATCTCTCCTTACATTCCTGTCTGGTTAATAGAAGCATTCTGAAAGTTTTTATGTCCTTCTTAACTTGTAAAGTGGAAGCAAATGATGTGAGAGGAGCCAAGTTCTGTTTCCTTAATGAGCATGAATTACACATACATGTGTGTGTAAGTAAAATAGGGGAAAACACACACTTTGTGTGATCAGGGCAAACAAAAGGTTAAGGTCATTGTTATTTATTCATTCGTGTTGCTTACTGCTCCTACAAACTATGTCATGGACTGGACCCTGTGCTAGGCTGTATAAAAGAGTTACTAGATGTTTCAGATCTTGCTGTTCATTCATTTCTCTCTCCTTAACTAGGACAGAGTTTGCTAGTGTTCCTTGAGTTTTGGTGCCAGCAGTGAACACAGATTCTGACCTGCATGGACGTTGTTGATCAATGCAGATCGGATGTAAGCTGACCTATTTCTGTCAGGCTTTTGGAAGGTGCTAAAAGGTTACGCTACTTTAGCAGGGAGTACTGTGGAATAGGAGCAGCTCTTTAAAGAGAAACATTTGGTGCCCAGGACCTGACAGCAAGGCTGTATACATTTTGGCGAGGTTACTTTAGACCAGCTCTGCTCTGGTCCCACAGACTGAATGGAGTTAGCAGCTGGAGTGCACTGTGTGCATGCCCGGGGTGCAGCTTTCAGTTGAATTTAACCTAGAAGGAATCTGGTTTGTGTGCTCCACAGTGTGAACTGAAGGGCTGGAAGTGAATCAGGAAGTTCACTTCAAAAGCACCTTCCTCATCTAAACTAAAACACTAGTATGGATATACCCAGAGAGGCTCAGCCGAAAGGCTGTAGAGATACATGAAATATTTATTTTGACAGCATTTTTTGTTTTTGCTGTGCGTGGATGTAAGTACCAGCATGAAGGGCAGGACTGCCCCGGACCTGAGCCTGCCTCTCTCTTACAGACATCATCAGTAGGTCACGCACAGCCGTCGTTAGCAGGTTTGGATCAAACTGAGCACCAGTGCAGCGCATGTGGACTGAGATCTCTCAGTGCAAACGCGTTGCCTTGTCATGTCAAGTGCATTGAGCATAGCTACAGGTGCAAATAAGAAAGGAAACTAAGAAGTGACCATTAACAGGGGAACTCAATTTAAAGGCCAGAGGAAGACTCCCATTTTGAGATCTTCAGCATGTCTGAAGTGAGATGAGAATCAGACTCATCTTCATTGTATTTAGGGAAGAAAATTTTGTTTTGATTCACAAGATCTGGAGACGCTTTGGACGGCAGTGCCTCAAACCTGTGTAACTCCAGCTTTTGATCTGATGTTGAGCAGCTTGGAAGCCTGATGCAGGATTTTTTTTCCCCCCCGAATGCTTTACACTCTTGATTTTTGCTCCATTTTTTCTTGTTACTGTGAAATTTAATCATGTTTTCTAGCCCTTTAGGCCTCACAAAGTCCAGCAGCTGCATTCTCATCTGGCTTGAAAGCTTATCCGCATAGTTCTCAACCCCAAACAGGAATCGGTCCTGAGAGCCTCTCTGATTAAATAAAGTAAACCAAGCCCAAGAGACAGCTTGAGAAGCCCTTCCCACTATCCAGAAGGGAGATTGCCCATGATAAAACACATCAGGGCAGACAAATGCATGTAGAAAAATCTTTCCGTGAGTCTCCCAGGTAAACCAGTATTGTGGGAAACATGAGCCCAGCTTTGCACGTGCATTAATACTCGCTTTATTTTAATGCAGAGAGATTTAAATTGGCTGCAGTACAATGCCAGTACATACTGCAGTGCCTCTTGCAAGGAGAACATGTCTTAGCATACAGACAAGAGTGATTTGCCGCGGCATAGAGAAGCTAAGAAAGCCCTGTATTCCCTCCGGTCTGGTTCTATCTATTTAGCTTGTCTAACATAGAAACCATGATGCTAATCTATCTATTTATCCCTCCTAACAGTGCAGCCGTGTTGCTATGATGGTACTTAATCCTTCAACATAATTCACATAGTTGTCAGATAACAAGGCAGAATGGCCAGGTGGTAGCAATACATCTACTTGGTATGGACTCTCTTGGAATACACAAGCTAAATTATTCCTCTTCATCTCACCCTGCTGCTGATAGCCACCCTCCCACATTCTTAACAGTATCTGAATCTTTCATAATATTAAATGCATGTATTTTCACTGTGTCCCTAGAGACAAGGGAGTAGTAGTATTCTCATTTGAGAGAAATGAAACCTAAGAACGGACTAATGCTGCCAAAGTCAGGCGGTGACTTGAACCTGGTTTTGGCCAGTGCTCTAATCACTGGGACATGCTCTTTCTCTTTCTCTTTTTCTCTCTCTTTCTCTGTGTTCCCCATCTCTTCCTTTGGCTTCCAGATGCATTTCCATCTGATGCATCAGCAACCCAGACAAGATGGGACAGGAGCTCAGAGTGAATCACACGTGCTCTTTCCTCTCCCCCGTCTCAGGTGTGGTTCAGTAACCGAAGAGCGAGGTGGCGCAAACAGGCGGGAGCGAACCAGCTTGCGGCTTTCAATCACCTGCTGCCGGGGGGCTTCCCGCCGACAGGAATGCCGACGCTCCCCCCGTACCAGCTGCCGGACTCCACCTACCCCACAACCACCATTTCCCAAGGTGAGCTCCCGTTCCCATATGCTTCTCCTCTCCGCTCGCCCTACGTCATCCCATCAGGCCTTCCCTTTCCGATTTGTGACATTCCTCTGAAACTCTTGTAACAGGTAGGTGGGTTCTTCTTTAGCTGGGGAGGCCGACTTTTGTCTCAAGTCAGTGGAAATGCCACAGTGTCTCCTCTGGAAAACAGAGATCCAGTTTGCTCTCTGTCCTGTGGTCCCTTCTGTGGCGTTGATGTGTCTCATAACTGTTGATACTCTGCTCAGTTTTGAATGGAGAGCACATCAGTCTGCAATCCAAAGCGAGTGTAAGATAGGCTGTCCCACGTGATGGGTTAAACTTCATACTGGGACTCAATTGTGAACCAGTTTGCACCAGTTCTTGCCTTTCCTTTAGAAATGGTTTTCTTGAGAGCAAAGTGTGTTGGGGGCTGTCCTCTGGAAGCAGGTTGTGAACCTAGTGGAAAGGCTGTTGCTGATTCCAGTTGTCTTTGGCCTCAGTCTGTACAAAGGAATTTATAGCTTCTGTGTGGAGGAAATAAAGAGAAAAATTGGATATTTCATCCCGGGTTTGCATGTTTTGTACTATATATAAGTTGTCAAATGGCATGTTTATGTTCACATGGAGCACAAAGGTGATGAGACATAGAAGCTGCGTTAGCACAGGGCTGAGATCAGGGTGGACAAGCCATCAAGCCACGGTTTTTGCACAGTCCAGCTGTAGCATCCCACGCCTGTTTTACCTATGAACAATCTCTCCGCAGACGGGGGAAGCACCGTACACAGACCCCAGCCGCTGCCGCCCTCCACCATGCACCAGGGCGGGCTTGCCGCAGCAGCTGCTGCTGACACCGGCTCTGCCTACGGGGCCCGACACAGCTTCTCCAGCTACTCGGACAGTTTCATGAATGCTGCAGCTCCTGCCAACCACATGAATCCTGTTAGCAATGGCCTCTCTCCACAGGTATGTGACCCACTTCCATTCTCTTTCTTTGGCTGAGAGCATTTGGCTGGTCCAGATCCTTTGAGAGCAGGGCAAGCTTCAGGCTATCACAATGTATTATGATTAACAAGGGAGTTATTGTCATGAACTCCTGGAGGCTGCCTAGTTAAAGCAATTAGCTGATCTGTTTACCGGCGGTATCCGTCCTGAGACATGCTGCCAGAGCATTTGTATCCTGTTAGCTCCTGTATTCAAGACGGCACACTATAACTGCAAACCCTGGGACCTAGAGCATTGGTGTTCATCTTTTTAGCCCTCTAAAAAAAAAAATTTCATTGCGGGTGGCCCCTTCGATTGTCGATTTTAGCCTAATGACATCAAACTTGATTTTCTTAGTTAGTTTTTGCAGGCTCTTTAGGAGTAGTCCATGATTTGTGAGCCACTAGTCTAGAGACTAACTTGAGCCAGCTTGTCGAAGTCCAGCTGGAACATGGAAAGCCCTTACCTGTGAAAATCCCATGGATCTGAACTTCCTCAAAACGCAGGGATGTGTAGATCTGGGATTTGGTTTCAAGGAACTAATAGTCACGTAATCAATTCTGCTTAGAACCACCTTCCACAAGGTCAGAATAAGAGGTATAGGTAAGCTTTAAGGGAGAAAAGATACATTTCACGTGCATCTGTTCACGTAAAAGAATGGAGCATGTGTATACTAAGTTTACGAGGCAGCAGCCACGGCCTCCCCACGTAACACACCCCTGATTTTAAAATCCCTGCCTGAACTCAGAATAGAACGCCCATGACCCGACTCTCGGATCTGGCCTTAGCCCAGCTGCCTTTCTGCGAGCCCCTCTCCCAGGTTTTATTGGATCATTACCGGTTGTGTGCATGGCTTTTCAGTGCTGCACGTGGTTAAAGAGAAACAAGCCTCAGCAATGCGGAGAGGTTAAGTCCTCCATCATCAGCAGGTCTGGAGAAGGCAGAGAGCAGAGCTCGTGCTATGTGTGTGCAATGGGAGTGGACCTGCATTCGCAGAAGTCAGTGGGGTGTCAGGATTTGCCAGCTGAGAATACAGCCCACAATAGCTCCTCTCTCTATCGCCATCCTGGAACAAGAATTCTAATTTTCTGTCACCTCATTAGGTAGAGCCTTTAATCTTCCCTTTGGTTTACTTGACGTAATCTGTCTTCCAAATACACATTTGCTTTTAAGTGGAACAAGGCACGTATTGTACGCTAAAAATTAACAAGGACTTGTATTCATGTGGTGTCTGCCATCCTGGAGGGGCACCAAATGCATTCCACTTTTGCTCTCAGTGGCTCGTGGAGTACAGAACCATATGAAGTGCACCGGAGCAGTTGTTTCAGAGTGGCCATCAGCACTATTTAAGACGGGAAGTGCAAAATAATGTGGAACTACAGGGAGAAATTAGGTAGGCATCTGAAATGAAAAGGCTACAACTGTTTAGAGAGGAGTCCAATAAATGGGGACATCGGCGAGGTATATAGATTTTAAGGTCCAATAGCTTGTGATCTCTCAAGTGTGAAAACAAACATTGAGTGTCAATGGAAAGAGGGAAATTCTGCAGCTTCTCTGCAATGGTATAAAAATCCCACTTCTAGCTTTGAATGGTCATGAGATATAAAATGTAAAAGTGTTACTGGCATGGGGCTGAATGTTGCCTCAGTGTAATTTGTGGGGGAAATAGGGAGATATCTTTCTGACAAGAGATTTCTAGTAGCGCTAGGCTTGGGAGATGAGCATGTGGTATGGAATTCAAAGGCAGACTGTAGGTTCGATAGTCCAGGGCACACGATTAATTCAGATTATCACAAGTGCATTTTAGCACCGTGGAATCAGTCCTGGTGAGATCCACGTGATAAGCTGCACCAGCATTAGACATGCAGAAGTCCATCGTGCAATTTCCATTTCTGTAGCTTCATCATCTACTTACTAGTCCCGCTCACTGCATCAGCAGCTCATTGAAATGACCAGACCAGTGCTGCTTGCTATCCTTATCCCTGTCCCAAATTACCCTGCCCCCAGGCTCAGGGTAGAGGAAGATAGTCCTGAGCCAATAAGCCCTTTGTATGGGAAAGAGAGGATACATTATCTTGCAGTCCTGAAGAGAAGAGAGCTTTGCACCCCCGAGAAAGGGAGATTCCCATTTTCCTAATGCTTCTAATCATGCGAGGGCCAGGATATCAGCATAAAAATTCTTCTATTTCTTTTGTGCATAGAAAGACCAACTCAGGTTATTTTACGAGTGCTTTATCTTTACTTGTGTGCCTGCCTTCCTGCCTTTCTAAGCCCTCTGCTGTTCCTAGTGGAAGGATGCAAGAAATACTCTGAATAACATGAATAAGAACTCTTAGAAGTGTTCTCTCTTACACAGCGGAGTGGCTAGAAGTTTTGGGAGGTCTCAGTTTGGGTTGTTCTGTACAATTTATTTGTGCATAATGCAGCTATTCCCCAGCATTACAGATGAAATCAATGCACCTCACCCCTCCTGTCTTCCTATCCAGTTATCTGTGGTATCTGGCCACTCTCTGCAGGGGTAAACGCCAACCACAGGGAAGGAGGGAGTTCAGGAGATAGAAAAAAGTTGGAAACTTAAAATGATGGCGATTTGTCTGAGCTGCAAACAGACAGTTCTCTAGTTTCATCCCTTAGCAGCAGCAGGAGGGAGATTTCTTTGCAGTTTAGACAAGGGGGGTGGGGGCAGGCCTGGGGGAGAGCTCCCAGCATTTGCTGCCGCTCGGCGCGCTATCCAGTTACCCCGGGATTGGGTATCCCAGCCAGAATCCACCAGACGGGCTTGGTGCTGGCAACTGAAATTCTAGAGGAGAAGCATGGCATTTCCATTCTCACAAAAGAGAAAGGGGGATTACGCCTGGCCTCCACAGGCTCAGTCCCCCCTGCACGCACGCACTTTAGTCCTCCCCCTCCTCACAGAAGGAGCAGGCACTGCTGAAAATTTCACCCAAACTTCATGTGGGAACGGCCACGTTTCTTGCTTCTTTTCTGGCTTATAGCACGCAGAGCTTTTTGCCTGTCCATCTCTGCTCCCGGATCCTTAAAGCATTTCCCAGAACTGACATCCAGTTTCCCCAGCTCTGTACAAAGGCCCACGCGCCTCTTTATTCCAGACCTGGGACTGCCAAGGAGTGAGGTCTGCCGGGAATTTTGATTTTCAGCTCCTTCACCCCATCATTTCCTAGCCTTCATCACAGCTCTATCATGTGCTTGGTTGTTTCTCTTCTGAACTCCCGTGAGCTCTGAGACTGTAGGAGCCCCTTTCCCCTTCTCCTCCATTGCACCAAAGCATCCACTGAGCTCTCCAACTCATTTTGTGTGACACTTCATATGTGAAGGCTTATCTTGGTTGGACAAGGGGTGTTCCCAAATAATTATATGGCTACCTAGCATGAGCCTCCATGCCATACTCCATGCCAGATCTTAGTGAGAAAGAGTAACCTGAGCAGTTATTTGTGATGGTCTCATGCTGGGACAGCCTTGCTAGGAGAGACTTCTTGCTCTGAGTGTTGCCTGTTTGAGAAAGCAACCTTCTTAGGCCGGCCAGCTGCAGCCAGATGAGTCACCTGGCATCCGTCAGGGTGGAATCGGTGGCTGCAGCAGTCACGGATTATCGTAAAGCGGTTTGGTACCGGGGACCCAGAACTCACAGCAGTGTGGTCCCCCTCACTCCCCAAAGGTTGCACGGATCGCAGCAGCTGTTGCACATTCAGCTGGGCTGACTCAGTGGCTCGTAACTGCCTCCCGGCTGGCACAGTTGCTGTGCCAAAACTCAGCGAAGAGATACAGATGCAAAGCGAGGCTGGATAAGAAGAGTGAGTAACCAGAGTCGGAGCAAATGCAGTTTCTGGCCCTGGAGCTTCTGCCTCATTTTTTCTCACAGCAGTGGGACAAGAGTGGGTTGAAAATCAAGTGTGTGTGTGGGAGATTTCATAAATACATTTCAAATATTTCCAACTCATTTTCATCCCAGAATTTTTAAAGGATCATTTTCTATTTATTTGACAATATCTGTCCACCCTGATTATAACAAGACCAGGTACCACGACCTCCATAGCCAGGTCAAGCTTCACACTGGCAGCAGGAACAAGCGTTGGGTCCATCTGTCTGAAATTCAGATCTTTGCTAGTTGAGAATCCTCACTCCCTGAAGTGGCATAAGGTTTATCATAAAACAGCTCAATATAACGGCACACTCGGTATAATTCCAGCTAAGTCCTGATCAGCATTTGTCTGAGAATCCTCCAAGAAAGGTGTAGGCCAGTATGAACTGAGGTAGGAGGAAGAGGCAGTGCAGTAAGTTAGGCAGTATGCTACAAGGATTTTGTTCACTGCTTCCCCTCCTAAAATTTCCACTTTTATATCCAGACTCATATCTTAAATGCATCTGACCATCTAGTGTAGCACGTTGGGATCTTGCAAGGGATTATCCAAGGGCAAGAGATCACTGCAAATGCTCTGTAGCAGAAAAAGGTTCGGTAGCTCATAAAATGTTGTGACTGGAAGGGGAATGAAGCGGTTCCATGCTCTCCTCATCCCAATGGCTTTGATAGATGGCAGCTAACTAGGGAGGTGCCGAGTGGCTTTGTGAAAGGTTGGGCAGCAGAGACCTTTAGAAATGATCCTTACTATTTTGCACGCAATTATAGTGGCATACTTGGATCATAGGTTGAAGAGCAATAGAGAAGCAGCAAAATATTGTTATTTATTGCCAGCTAAACTCACCTTTCCCCAGTTTTAGTTTACTTATCAATCTATTTAGCCAGCTAATAATCTGTAAATAGCTACTTAGTGATCTGTGTAGTATGGTAGCCACCTACCTTTTCAGTTTTGGCACTGGTGCTTACCACTGCAGCATCTGTCTCTCTGGAGAGCATATTAAGATGGTTATGTTTAAGATTGTGGTCAGGCAATTCCTCTGCTTCCATAACGTGTTATTTCTGAGACCTTTGAATCTTTGAGCAAACCCACAGGATCACCCAGAGATTAAGATAATTCCAGAAATATCAGGAGCCAAGAGAAACTCGTTCACCATCTCATATTTGTTGCTTTAATTTTCTCAGGGCTTTCGGTGGCTTTTTTGCTCCATAACCAAATTCATTCCCAGCATAATGGCCGTATATTCAACACAGCACTAATGTGGCTATGGCTGGAGACTGAAGGTTGGAGTCGGGTTTTACAGTTCCTGGGTTTATCATGATTTCTTGGTAGGGTTCCTGGAGGGGGACGTGAATTCACAGGCCAGGCTCTGAGTTTGTTTATTTGGTATTAACATATGCTGCAGGGCTGTTGTTTTTTGGTATTTACCATCTGGTAATGTACCTGCTTTGTCGTTTCTAGGGAGCACAGAAATCCAGCTGGTTGCTCAGATGGGTCTTTCGCCATCCCCAGATAGACCCAGGCAGCCTGATGCTTTGCTAGAAACAGTTCTGATGCTCTGAGCGCTGACGATGCCTTGGTGGGAAATACGGTTACCCCTTGTCTGCTTTCCCTATCGTTTCCCTCCTCCGGTTATTGGGATTTTAAGTTAAATGAGGGAATAAGAGTAAGGAAACAGCCTTGAGCACTGCTGTTGCTCTTCCTTCTCTCCTCCTCCCCGATCCAACATGGAATGAGCATTCCTGCAGATGAAGGCAGGAGCAGGAGCTGGAAAGATGGGATTTCATATGCCTTTCCTGAGCTTCTCAGAGTAGAAGCTGAAAGGAAAGTGTCTTAGAGCCCCTTGGCACACCATGAGGGTGGAGGGGATGAAAAGGGGGAGTGCAGAAATGAACAGCTCAAGCATGTTGTGCCATGTCTCTGCAAGAGATGTTCTTCTGCCCTCTTGCCCACAAATTTACACGCTAAACTTTGGGACCTTCCAAGTCTGCACAACACAGCACAGCAGAGAAATGTCCTGATGTCATCTCAGGGCTCCGATCGCTTCCACCGTCCTGTGTAACATTTTCCTCAACTTCAGCGGGGTGGGATTACGGATGCTCTAAATCCCTGTCGGGAGCGCACGGATACTGGCAGAAGTGTGAGAAGAGCCAGCTGAGCCCTTTTTTGGGAAACCTGGCAAGTGGGAAGGACGTGATGTTAGCTGGCGAGAGGAGCCCAGGCATCACGGTGGCTGGCTCCGGAGAGACAGCGCTCCTCCATTCAGTGACACGGATCCTTTCCGTCTGGCTTTTTTTTTTCCTTTTTTTTCTTTCTTTCTTTCTTTTTTTTTTTTTGTCAGAGACACTGTGCCTGTAATAAGCATTCAAAATGAGTCTTGCTGGGCCAGGAGAAGGGGAGGGGAAAAGAGAGGGGGAGGAGGGGGTGAGATTTCGGGGGGAGGGGGAAAGGGAGGAGGGGGTTTAAATAGCAAAGAATTAGAAAAAAAAAAATCTGATGCAAATCACTAGTAGAGAGAAAATTATGTGCAATTACCCAAGCGATACTGGGCAGCCGTGCCCACCCCAACCAACAAGATCTCATTAACAAGCAGAAAATAAGATTGAAATGGTGTGTAAAAGAGCTGAAAAATGAATTTGAATGCTGCATTTGTCCACAATTACCCCCTCGTTCACACATATTTTATTGCAATTTTTTTATTATTCTTAATCTTTCCATCCCTCAAAGCAGATTGGGAACATCCTGGCATTACAGTTGCTGAGGGAGGAAGCATTAAGGATTCCCCGTTTCCCTGAAAGGAGACCCTTCTCTCGCTCGAATTTTAAAGGGTTGGTTTTGGACGGATAAGGATTCATTTCTCCGGCTTATCTTAGTGTAGGAACATGTTTTTCTAATATTCTTTAACCTCTGACGCTCTCGGGTGCCACCCCACATGAGGGCTTTTTTTCACTGTTCCTCCTGCTTTTCTCTCCCTCCCTTTTTCATCTCTCCTTTCCCTTTCCCTTCCTCCTCCCTCCCTTGTGCACTGCTGTCTCCCTTTGGTGCACGGGCTGGGACGTGCGCGTCTCCCCCGGGTCCCCGGCGTGCCAGCGCAGCGCGATTCCCTCGGACGAGATCACTCTCCTTCGGAAAGCGGCTGCCGGCCCGCTTTCCAGCTGCAATTGCTCTTTGTGCCCCGTTTCTTCCTCGGTGAGGGGTCTCGAGCCTCCCCACGACCTCGCAGCAGATCGCGTATGGGATTTCTGGAGAAGGAGGTGAACGTGTCCTTTTTTTTTTTTTTTTGCCGGGGGAATGGGAGGGGGGGGGCACAGGAGCTGCAGGTTTCCCTCTGGGAGAAGCTGGCTCTGCTGAGACTGCGTTGGCGTTTTCCCTTGCTCGGTATCAAATGCAGCTCCATCTCTGTAAACTTTTAACCTATGTGTCCCAGGAAAGCTGGTAGTTTTTCCACTAAAGTTTCTTTTTTTTTTTTTTAATCTAACCAAACAAAGCCCATCTGCTCTTGTCAATTAGACGCCCCTGCTATAAGCAAGGGGAAAAGGGGAGAATGGAACATTTTTCTCGTGTGAAAATAGATACGTATTTATTTGCCTGATTCCTAATGACTTTGTTTCTGTGAGCGAAGGAGCAGGGTGGGAAGGGGGAAATCCACATCTGAGGGGCCAAAACATTTTCCGTCAATCTTTCCCATGCAGTGAAACTGTATCTTCTCCCACACCATTTACACCTCCCGGTCACGTAACTGGAGCTGGACAGACCGTGGCCGGGAGCCTTCCCTCGGTTTCTCCCTGTGCTTGCGAGGAAGTTTGCAGAAACTGCTTTTAGCCCTTGTTGCAGTGGGGGAAGATGAGGTGAGGTTTCAGGAGTTGCCTTAATTGATTCGGATGCCCAGGTCACATTGAAAACTGATAAAAACAAGTAAGGTTAGTGTCTTACAAAGTAATGACCTTAATGCTAGCTTCAATGCTCTGGGTGGCACTGATTGCATTTATTCCTAACTGTGATTTCCCCTCCAGTCGTAGTTCTGTGTGTGTGTTGCTGAGATGGTAGGACATCAGAAATGCTGAAGGGTGGCAGAGCACACGGTTGGGTCCTGAGCCTCTGGATCCAGCAGGAGCTGCTTCATTAGTTTCAGTGGATCTGGATCGGCCCCTCTGGGACTGCGCTGGTTTTAAACCCAGGTATCAAAAGTAGACAGAGTGGGGGGGGGGGAAGGGGAGAAAGGAGAAAACAGAAGAAATACAGAAAAGATGAGTAAGGAGAACAAGAACAATGACAGTGGGAAGAAGAAATCTGGGGAGAGGAGAAAAGGTCTGACGAGCTTCCAGGCAGCTGAGGAATGAAGGCCGTAGGAACTGGGAGCACGTACTGAAGATACACAGGGCTAAGAGAGAGAAATCTCTGCCTGAAATCTTTAAGCATCTCTTTGAACCCCCACTCTGCACTGCAGACTACCCGCTTATGTGGTGGTGGGAGCAAAGCCAAACCCGGGTGGGTGGAACAGCCGTTGCGGGGGCCGTAATTGATGCTGAAGCCTAAACCGGCCTGGTGGGGCTTTGAGCTGTGTTGTATCAACTGGTTCGAAACGCCTCTCCTCTGGGTCTTGTCTCTTCTCCACGCCAGGGAGGGTGAGAGGGACTTGGCTGGGAGACGTGGACTCGGAGAATTCAAATGCAGGATTTGCCCTGCTCTGTGATTAATGAGGGAACTCGAGACGAGGCAGGCAGGGCAGATAGAGAAAATGAGAGATTAGCAATTAGTGCAGCACCCAGCCTGGCGGCAGGCGTTTCTGAGCGACCTCTGGCTTTCAGAGGCGAGCGTTTCGCCGCATGGTTCGAAGAGCTGCAGTAACCCAGGGAGGGACCGGGGAGCTGGTGCTGAGCCGCGAGAGGGATCGAGGAGCGGCGGTGGGGAAAGGCAGCACCGGCATGAGCGACGCGAGGTAGAGGGGAAGCTTAAAGGGGAAGACTGCAATGAGAGGCATGATTAGGATTCAGAGGCCCATGTGCGTGTTTCTGTGTGCCAGTGTGCAGAAGGGCACTGAAGTCCTGCGTGCCCGTGCCCTGTGTGCACCGGGCTGCGCGCCCCTGTGTTTTGTGTGCCTGCTAAAATCCGGCTGCAGTGTAACAGCTGGGCTCCAGCTGTGCGCTGCCTGTAAAAAGTCATCTACGATAAGAAAAATCTACAGCAACGTATTTTGCGGTGGATCAGGCACTAACCCCAGCCGCGAGGGCTGTGAGCTGCTCGCGTAGGGCCGCGATGGGGGAGTCTGCAGTGACCACCAGCTTTCCTATTTCAAACGCCCACGTTTTGAATGACGCTTTTTCAGTATGGTTGATTTTTTTTTTGTTCACCTTCTGTTTGTGCTAATGGCGAAGGGAACGTGCGTTTGCTGCCATGCCAAAGCCAGCCAGCTTGCAGGCTCGTGGCGTGGAGGTTGCAGGCAGGACTTTTAGCTGCTTGGGGGGCAGTGAGGACTCTGAGCTGTCTCGGTCCCCGGGGTGTCCTGGAGGGCTGCTCAGAGGAGCCGTGCAGTGTGACACCCCCCAGCATGAGGCTGTGCAACGTGTGCTTGAGCACTTTGGGGTTTCAGGGTTGCGCATAGCTCTTGTAACGTGTGGGGAGTGTAGCCTTGCTTGTAGAGGAGAGGCGACGTGGCCGCGTGTAGTAGCTACGTGTCGGGGGGCTGTCGGGTCGTGGGGCGAGTGCCCCGAGGGGGTTTCCACCTCGCGCAGCGCTGGATGCGCGGGAGGATCGCGTGGGTGCGGCCAGGCCTCCCGCTGCGGGATGCTGCTTGCCGCATCCATCAGACAGGCGTGCACGAGATCAATTTGCAGCCGGGGCTGGAGATCAGAAATCCTGGCGGGGTCTGGGGTGTGCGAGCAGTAAATTGATCAAAGGTGTGGAAGGTCTTAGCTCGCCACAATAAGCTGGAGTCAGTCCTTAAGCCTATCCGGTTTGGCGATGAGGGGGATCTTATTTCAGGGAATAAGCACCTGAAAGGGGATCACGAGCCAGCGAGGGGAAAGGGTGGGGAGCAGCTTGCTAAGCAGGAATGGGAAAATCACTGGGACAAGCTGGAGAGATGGAAGGAAAAGAAGCAGGGCTGATGCCGAGGGGGTTGTTTATGGGGTGGGAATTCACCCATCGAGTGGGTGCAGGAGCCGAAGCGGGGCCACGCAGGTGGGAGCTGTTGGGGTGGCTCCGACTCCAATGCAGAGCTTGGTCTGAGCACTGGGGACTCTTTAGGAGGGACACGGGCAGGGGGCTGCTCCCCATGGGGAGAGGGAAAAAGGGGAGGCAGAGGCGGCTGTTTTCCGTCTTCCCCACGAGATCCAGAGCGGCAGAGAGCCCCTCGCAGCCTCCTCTCTCTGTCTCTCTCCCAGCTTTTCTTCTCCCTCTCCCTTCCCTTCTTCCTCCCTCTCCTCTCTCCTTCCATTTGATGTGGAGGAGAGCTGTCTGCCACTCGCGCGTCTGTACCGAGAAGGGATCAGAAGTTTCAGCGAGCGCTCGGCGCCTCTCCTTTGATCCATGTCCTGAGGCCTGCTTGACAGCGAAAAAAAGCATGGAGACAAAACGACTCAGTCAAAGTGATTCCTGACAACTGTCTCCATGAGATAAGGAAGCTCTCTGTGTCTTGGGTTTTTTTTTTTTTTAATACCGCCTCTCCATTTCTATAAGAAGCGGAGTCACTTTAAACCAGAAGAGCCAGCCAACAGCCAAGCTGCACAGAGAACAGCACAAGCAGAGAGCGCCTGGCTGAGCTTTATCATGTTTCCTGTCTCCCTTTCCATTCCTTTCCCCCTCTTTTTTTAAAAAAAACTCTTTTTCCCATTTTTCTTCCCCTCCTTTCTGCATGCTGCGTTACCTTGCCGCCTCGCCCCAATGCCGCCTCTAATTATGCAGTTGCAGAGAAAGCCTAACATGTTTGCAGGTGGCCGGGACGTTATTCAGTTCAATCCCAACCACAGGGAAATGCCTCCCTTCCCTGCGAGGGGCTGGGGGGGAAAGAAAGCCCTGTATATTATCCGGCAATGACCAATCCTTTTAGGGATCGGCAGCAGGCTTCATTAATAGCGAGGCATTATGCACCGCTGGCCACTTAAAGTGGTCCTCAGAGCTGTTCCCCTGCTGCTGAGCCCCAGGTGTTTTTATTATTGTTTTATTTTTCTTGCGTAGTTTGTGTCACTTATGGAGGGAAGCGTCTCCCCACCTTCCTTTTCCTTTCCTTCCCCTCTCCGGGTCACTTGTAGGAATGAGTTTGCAAGGGCTCCACAGGACTAATGCACCGGAGGAGGCAGGGCTTTGCGTGCGTGTTGGCACATAGGGCAGCAGGACGTTGTACCCCTTGGAAGGGGCCGGTGCCTGCGGGTCCCCAACCGCGTGTCCCTCCGTCACAGAGAGGCGCTGAGCGGATGGTCCTGCACAGGGACGAGCGCGGTGGGAAGCAGGCAGAGGGCTGGCCTGGTTCACTGGCGTGCTGAGGCCAGCCTGACTCAGACAAATGAGACAGGATGGATTAATCCAGGTGAGGAGCTGGGGGAAAGGGGATGTGGCATGGCTCGCCTCGCTCCTGCGCTTCCTGATCCTCAGCTTTGGAAAGCTGGAGGGGCCTTGGGTGTTTCCCTGAACCGATGGAGACCGGAGAGCCCGGGAGCTGGGTCTGGAGAGGGGTAGGTTGCTTGGCAATTGGGGACAGGGCGCAGGACTGCCACTTTGCTCCCGCTGGTGGGACAAGGATGCGAGCGGGTCCCAGGGAGGCAGAGCCTCTTTTCCAGGGAGTTCCTCTTCCCCTCGGCTCGCCGTAATGAGGCTTTTGTTGGAGCGGCTGCTCCGAAGTCCAGCTCCATTAGCATGCAGGATGGGGGTGGCGGGGAGCGAGGGGGGACACGCGGCGAGAGAGAGTCCCTTCCCCCCAGAACTGCGCTGCGCTGATAAACAGTAAATATCGGGGAACAGGATTTCCACATTATCTGAGCGCGGCAGAAAATCAAAATTTCAGTCTAAATCCGAGGAGACGAGGCTCATAAGCTCCTCCAGCTGATACAGACGCCGAGCCCAGCCGGCAAGGCTCAGGAGGCACAAAATAACATTTTTTCGTTCAAAAAGAAGAAAAGAAAGGGAGGAAAAAAAAAAAGAATGAACAAGAGGGAGGGGGAACAAGAAATATTTGGGGCCTAACTGCGAGAAGGGGAGAAGAGGAGGTGGCGCAAAGCATAGCATTGTCTGATGGTGCAGCTCTCTTCTGACGAGGAAATAAATACCCGGGTGTATTGGGGCTGGGGAGGGGGCTGGACCGTGCCCATACAATGAACTTTCCAATCGGCAGCTCTGGCTCAGCAGAGTGTTGCTTGGGGATCGACCTGTAGGACACTAACAGCTGCTGGAGGATGATGGCAAACCTTTAATTAGTGATTAGAGTGCGCAGCTGAGCACAAATCCAGCCCCGAATGAGGAGCCACATGGGGTCTCTCCGACCCGAAAAGCCAGCGCTGGATTCAGCGGCTCTGGCGGGAGCGCAGGTCCACCAGCCCTGATGAAGCTCTGGGCAGCGCACGCCGCTAATAGCAGCTCCGTGCCCTGCTCCGGCCAAGCAGACAGGGCAGGAGCCACCCCGGGCGGCACCGCGGCCTGCTGCAGCACTCGCTGCAGCAGCGAGGAGGAGGAGGAGGCAGGAGAGCTGGGCTCTCCCCAGACCTGGCTGGAGGTGGTCGTTGGTGCTGCGGCAGCAGAGGGATGCGGCCGTGCCGGCTTCTGAAGGAATTTCCTCTGTCCTGGTTCATGGTGTGGGTTTGTGGTGCTTCCCGCTCTCCAGGGAGTAGGGTGGTTTCAACACCAGATAGGGCTGGCACTCCTAGGCTGTTGGTTTTTGGCACTTGCCATGTCCCAGACTTTTTTCATCCTCGGCTGGAGCCGTGCTCTGTTTCCTGATCTTGCCCATATGTATATGAGACTCTGTAAAATCACTGCTGGCTGCAGAATCCATAGCTTCAGGTTGTTAGCTCGAGGGAAAGTGCTTCAGCCACGTTTCAGTACAGCACCTAGCACAGTCAGGCTTTGAGCTCTCCTTGAAGTGTTTCAGTTGTCACAGCTTGGCTGCTTGGAGCAATGGAGAAGAAAGAGTAAAGATCAGTTGTAGAAAATGTTTTCTTGGTTCCTATGGCGGCCGCTTCTGGTCTGCTGCTTGCACTGCTAGGCCACAGGCTCGTTGTAACTCAGAAAGCAAACATGGGCTTTCAGGGATTCCTGGGCGCTTGGACACCCAGGGACCTGGACCCCCAGGATCTGGGCCTCTCTCAGGAGGGACTTAAGCCCCTCAGTATTTAAATGCTTGACTGCCTTCTGCTACTGGAGGGGTTTCGTTTCAGGTGAGGAGGAAGCAGGTGTAGCAGGATGCCTGTTGGAAACACCAGAATCTCCTTGACTGGCAAACTGACCTGCACATCTTCACATACGGGATCTCGTAGGACGCAGTCCCCGACGTGGGACGTCCCAACACCTCGTGCTGTTGACTGGGATCTTGTTCTGTACCGTTCTGTTTTCTTTCTTCTCTTCAGTACTGGGGCAGCTGGAGAAAGCTGGCTTCTCGTGACGTGTTTCTCCCTTTCCCTTCTCCCAGGTGTTTACACAGACACCCTAGAAGCCCTAAACCAGAAAACCTGAAAGCCAAAAGTACAGTGACCTTTCGCTTTTCACGTTTTCTGGGTCTGAGGTCAGCGCTATCCGAGCGGCTGAGCCATTTTACCTCTGTTTATGAATTTGGTCTCTTCTTGCATTTTAAAGAGCGAGTGCCCCACATCTCTCTAGGAATTAAGATCTTAATCCTATACCTTAATCTTAAGATTAGTATTTTAAGATCTGTGGCTCCCTGGTCGTGCGTTCAGGGCTTTGTTATGTTTTTTGGCAGAGTTAGCATTGCCTTAGCTTTCACTGTTTGAACACTAGTCAGTGCTGAGTTTTGGCCTTCATAATCTACAAGCAGGACTGATTTAATACTGAAGCACATGCTGGACTGCTAATCAGCACACGCTGTATCACATCTGACCCAAAACAAATCCCATCCAGGGGCAGTATGGAAGGTCCTGGGCATGTTTGATTCTAAATGTCTCCAGTGTCTTTTACTCTCCAGCCTCTTCTGCCTACAGCGTTGTGCCTCAGGTAGCTTCTGCTGTTGGCCAACCCATTGCGTGCTGTGGTTTTTCCCATCACATCCAGGTCGTTACACCAGCTGTCTGGCTAAATTCTTCTGCATCTCTCCCCGCTGCTTGCTTGCTCGCTCCCCTTGCTGCGTTTCACCCAGGATCTTGGAGCTGTGGCACCAGCAAGAGGGTTTCTCAAACCACTCGAGAGCCGCAGGCTTGTCTGGAGGGCAGCAGGTCAAGCGCTAGCAAGTGTTTCCATTTAGTTCCAGATACCAGCCTGACAGGTGTGTGCCTCTTGATTAATTCCCGGCTCCCCTAAATGCTCCCATCGTCATGTGCTGTGGTCCCGTTCCAGCCTAGGCAGAGTTGGGGGGGAAAGGAGGATAATGCCGGAATGCATTTTGCTCTCCCCCTTCGGACTCTCGCGGTGGCTCCGTGGCCTCGAACGGCTGCAGATCTTCATCTCCGACACTCCTCTTGCTGATGCTACGTCTCAGTAAAGACCCCTGCCTAAAAGGTACGGCCAGGAGCCTTCAAAGCCTGTGATTCTCGCAGCTCGACTCTCTTAAGGGCTGCTAAATGTGTCAGTCGGCTTGTTTCTTCCTGACTAGTGACTGCTATGGTAGCGTGATTTCAGTAAGCTTAAAGGCAACGTAGTTGTGCTGTGGTCATTCTTCCTTTTGGACTGTCTTCATTTAGAGTTAGCAAAGAGAATATCATCTGAATTCATTCTGCTTAACTAAGGCAGCTCCATTAGGGGCAAAGTCGCCTTACACTCAAGAGAGGGATCTTCTGAAGTCTGACTCGTTCTCTGAACAGCTGAATCGCTCTTTGACTCCACAAACTATGGAGATGTGAATTTTGTCTTTATTGCAACCGGTCTTTTTTCTTTTTCTAAGTTCCCCAGAACTCCAGCAAAATCCCTGCAGTCTCTGAACCTCCGTAGGCATGGAGTGATGCAGACTAGACTCCCCGGCATGTCCCAGTCCTGGAAATGGACTCTGAAACCCAATGGATTCCAGTCCCAAATTGGAGTCCATTGGCTTTATGACCAGAAATGCTGGAAATCACGTAAGATGATCTTTGCGTAGATCCTGCTGTAGCAATTCCCGAGGTTTATATGGCTGAGTGAACTTCGGCGAGTAGGTAAATAGTGTTTACCCCAGTTAATTCTCTGGTCAGGAGCAAGGTCCTGCTGAAGGCTGCAGCGAAAGAGTTCAAGGTGAGATAGAGGTGGTTTGATGGTTGTGGCAGAGGACCGGGTCTCACAAGACCTGCGTCCCCTGCTACTAACTTAATTGCTCAACCTGGGCAAGCTGCTAACTCTTGTGTGGAGGGATCTCCCCATCCGTGTGATGGGGATAACAGCATGGATCTGTTACGTAGGAGTGCGGAGAGGCTAAAATCAGAGGGGTACAAAACACCGACATCTTCAAGAGCAGAGAAGGACAAATGCAGCATCCTGCAGGCGTTATGACCTCGCGAACAGGAAAACATCCTAGAGAAGCAGCCAATACCTGAGCATTGTTTCTTTATCTGAAAAAGTGTATTAAAATTTTGCCCAGTTCCATCTCTTGCTTATTCAAATACTGTCAATTACACCGTGGATCTGATATCAGCTCCCAGCATCTCCCAGCCTCAGCGCTTGGGTTATACGGGAAGAGAGAGAGCAAGGAAAAAAACTGCGAGCAAAATAAAAGCTGCTATCTGACAGAATCTCTCCTGGGGATCTCAGTTATTAAAAAAAAAATAGGAATCATTTTTCTCTTAGCTGGTGTTTGTTAAATGTGCAGGAGCCATAGGCAAATTTTTGCTAATTTTGTGCATGCTTTTATCATACTGGTGATTCACTGGCAGCTTTATCCTCTGATAAGTGGATTAGTTGTTGAGCTAAACAAAAAGGTGTTTGACAACCAGGAAGCTCTAAAGAACATATTTGTTTTCCAAATAATGGAGCTGTGTTTGTTGCTCAGTGCAGCGTGGGGTGTTGTTGTGAATTTCATTAGCCGAAAGGAAAGGCCCCAAAGCTTTTTTCCCTTGCACAAGGCAGTGGTTCGGGAACAGCATCTCCTTCCTATCAGTGGCAGGTGATTTTTTTTAATTTGTTTTGGTCTAGTGGTTTGGCCCCGGAGTGATGCTGATTAGGGAGCGTGTGTCGGTGTGAGAGTGTGTCGTCCACTGGTGGCGGGGTGGGCACATGCCGGCTCCGCTCAGGGCAGCTCCGAAGTGTTCCCGTCCTGCCAGGTGCTGTGCCGGGGGAGCCGCTCTCCGCTGGCTCCGAGCTGGGTGTCTCTGGGTGCACGGTTGCCCTCTTCTCATGTGCGCTGACCTCGCAAGCCTTACTGCTGCCTGTCTCAAGCCACGAGCTATTCCTCTTCCTCCAGCGAAGAGCCGAATAGAAGTAGGTAGTGTGGGCCTGCTGGTGTGAGGGCACAGAGGGAGAAATTGGGCAAGCGGAAGAGAAATAATGAGCTTGACTTTCATCATGATACCTGAGCATCTCATCATCCTGGGATGTGTTTCTCCTCACAGTACCGCGGGATAAGTTGTTATCTCCAAGACCAAGAAGGGAGGCACAGTGTTTATCCTGCTTAAATGTAGACACGTAAGGTAGCAACCTCATCACCCTAGACTTTGGGTGCTGTCAAGGCCCTCTGCTAGCCTGGAAGGCCTTCCCTGTCAAAGTGTTTCCACGTTTAGTAATCCTGTATTTGTACGTAATGGTAAGTTTAGTTTCAGTCCTTTGGAGTCCTCAAATCTCCCCTCCCACGTGACCCTTGGAGCCCCCCACAGCCCTTTGGTTATTAGGTGTATTAGCTTTGGGCCAGGCTCGGCCTAGCCCAGTAGGTCCTCTCTGACAGTGGCCGTAAGCAGATGCCTTGTGAGGATCAAGAACAGAGCAAAGAGGTGGTACTTCCCCCGGAGAACTTTCCCAGCCCCTCACTACTTTCAGCTCGGAGGATTTCCTTCACAGGAGGTAGTTTTTCTATCTAGCAATCCTCAGTGAGCCTCTCTTCCAAGTGCTTAACCGGTCTCCTCCTAAATCCATGCAACTTTTGCATCTGTTGCTTCCTGCAGCAAGGAGTTCTGCAGGTTGCCCCTCTGCTGAGGAAAGCACCGCTTCCTTTGCTTTGGATTTCACCCCTCCGACCTGCGCTTGTGCCCTGGAAATGCCAGTGCGTAGTCAATTCCTACCCACCCTCTCCACATCATTCATGGTGTCTTAGGCTGCTGCCGTGTCCCCGGATCCCAGGAAAGGGATGGCGTTGGCAGCTTCCAGCCCACCTTTGCCTGAGATGCTGATGGCACATTTGTCCCTTGCTTGGATCAGGGCGGTTTCCCAGCGATGCGCTGCATTAAGCTGTGAGCTTGGGAGGAGTGATGGGGATTTGCAGAAGCACCTTTTGCACGTGGACAAGGGTTAGAGGCGCAAAGTCGGGCTTATAAATCTCTGTGGAGGCTACTGGTAGCGGTGGGAGATGAGTCTCCTGTGGAACCGAAGCGTCTTTTGCATCCTGATGCCGAACCATATGTTCTCATGTCCTTTTGAAATATAGACAACCTTGGTGATAAGAAGAACATAATCCCGGTGCTTGAAACAGATAGCAACATCCTTCCTGACATTTTTAGGAGCCCACAGAGATGGAAGGATCTGCTGTGCCGTTCCCCCCGCCTCAGCTTTGCTCACGCGATGGCCAGACCTGAGTGCAGTAAAGCTCGTTTTCCCCTTGCAAGGGGCTAAAAGCAATGTACGTTCCCCTGACGGCCGACGGCAGTCCCAGGCTGGGGGGGATGCGAAGAGGGAGCGAACGCGGTGCCGCAAGGGAGGGGGAGGCTGCGAGCAGCCTTCTGCAGTCGCCCGCAATCGCGCTCTTGGCTCTGGCAAAGATGAAATGGGGAGAGGGAGGGAGGAAAGGGGGGAAAACGGCAGTCGAGGAGCGAAAGGTCCCCAGCTGGCTGTTAGTGGCATCTGCACTCGGAGTACAGACTCCAGCTGAGAGCTATTTCACTATTTATTTACATGTAATTATTGCTATGAGGTGCAGATATTAACACTGTCAAGAGCAATTTGCCCTGACATTTTTCACTTGCTCTGTTCCCTGACGTTTTGGGTTTGGTGGGATTTTTTTTCCTCCTTCTCTCTCTCTCTCTCTTTTTCATCGCGCTGCTTCGGGTTTGGCAGCGCAGGGCCCAGCCTTTCTAATCCAGCGCCCTTCGCAACTCATTAAACTTTGAAATTTAATTTTGTCCGGAGAGGAGCCA
The DNA here is from genome assembly GCF_036370855.1 of Dromaius novaehollandiae. NCBI lineage: Eukaryota > Metazoa > Chordata > Aves > Casuariiformes > Dromaiidae > Dromaius > Dromaius novaehollandiae. The sequence continues at coordinate 9,411,432 of NC_088121.1, read as the reverse complement.
GGGCGCAGGGAGCATCTCCCGCCCCCCTCTCCCCACGCTGTCGCACCCGCCACCCATCTACAGCAGTTCAAGCATTTCCACTCTAAACAAACCAAATTTATCGGTTGCCGCGTTTTCAATTGGAATGCAATCTCCAGCATTAACCTTTGCTTTCGACGCCGCATTTAAAACGCGGAGAAAGGTGCCCAACCGTTTATTGGGGGGAGAGTTTGAAAGTGCACGTAGAGGGGAGCGAGGGAGAGAAAGCAAATGCAGAACAAATATTTTTTTGAACCGGTGCCCAGAGCAGCACAGAAATCTCGAACCGTTTGGAAAAGTGGGTTAGGGCCGGTTGCCGCTTCTGCAGGCCCCACTTCTTCCCTTCCCTCTGCTCCCGCCTAACCCGTCTGATTTCAATAGCTGGTGACACTTTAAATTAAGACTTCCGGCCTGCGCTCGAGCCCTGATTTAATGAGACAGTTGTTGTATGTCATCTAATAAATACCAATTGTGCATTAGAACTTATTTGCCAAGCAGGAGCGGCGATGTGACAGATTCACAGCTCGCCGCAGCCTGCTCCTTTCTCCGCCAATATGGTGCTTGTAATCATCGGGTGTTTGCTTAATGCACAATAGGCCTGGCGGAGTGATTTACGGCTTGCAAACCAGAAGGAAAAAGTTATGTTTATACAGGAGACTGCGGGACTGCGCTGGGGTGTGCGTGGGGAGAGAATACACTGTGTTTTCACAAGGGCTAAATGCTGAGTACCTGTTAAATTGTGAGGTGAGACAAATTCTCTAAAGGGACCGATAATTCCAGTTCGTCCCTTTTGCCTGCAGCATCCCAGGGCTTTTTTTTTTCTCATCGGGAGCTGGAGGAAAGGAAACAGCTCCAAGGTGTTTGCATCGGGTATCCTCAAATCAGAGATCGCTTTTGAATATATGGGTCCATCCTGACGCTTACTGGCTCTCTGGTTCCCCCGACTCCCCTACTGCGACGTGTAGGGAGGGCAGCGCTGTCTTTACCAGCCTTGTCCTCTACTCTCTTGTCTTTGCAGGGGAATTGGTTCAGGAATCTGGGGCCTTCTCCCTCGTTCGTTTTCTTCTGGATTTGTTTTTTCAGGATGGGAGAAGAGAGGGAGGCAGGTGCCAGGGGAGAAGGCTGGTCCCCAAGTCTGAAATTCTCTGGTGGTTTTGGGCTTTTGCTTCTTGTTTTGTGCAGGGTCTAGTGAAGTGGGACGTTCTCCTTGGCTAGGGTACTTCTGTCATTCGGCACAAAGGAATAGCAATAGAAGTGACTTCAGTTATAAATCACTGAGCTGTGAGAGGTGTCTGTGCCCGTGCCACGCTCACGCTGCCGCTGGAAAGGTAACGGGGGTAACCACAGATGAGGGCACAGGTTGCTGGGACATTTTGGAAACAGTGAAAATGGTTTCGTTTCATTCAGCGCTCCCTCCAGAGTTTCTTTTTCTCATTCATAAGCAAAGGGACGAAATTATTGCAATGGGATATTTTACTTTAAATATTTTTGTTACAAACTGCAGTGTTTAACATCATTTTGATCTTCGGAAATCAAAAAGTTTGTATTTGCGCTTGCCTCCCTCGCCCGTTTCCTTGCCATTTTCATTTATGCGATTTGCAACGCCTGCTTTCCTCTGAAAGAAAATGCCGTTTGTCTTTCCCATGGCATCTATTCATCGCCCATTGACCCTTCATAAACCACTTATAAAGGGAACCATAAGATAATGCAGAAAACTTTCTTCAGTCTCCAGCCTGGAGATGCACTGAACATTTAGCATCGTGTGGCACCGATGTTTTGATGTTCACCTCATTTCTGTGCTTGGCTTGCTACAAGGGGAGAGGTGAGGCCACCTGGAAGCAGGACAGCAGCCTTGAATTTGTGATGTTCAAATTCTTGTTCCCTCATAAACTTCTGTGTGGTCTTGAGTTGTTAAGCTTTCCTGGGCTCGGTTTTTCCAGTTGTAAGGTGAGAAGGGGCAGCTTACCTAGCGATGGCGATGAATGCGTTGAACAGGCCAGCTGCGTGCTACGGAGGTCACGGACGTCCTTGGAAAGAGGAAAAAATTGCAGAAATAAGCCACGTTTCTGCTTGTGACATAGGGTCTGCTATGAATTTGGCCATCTCAGGGCGCAGAGGGAAGTGAGTTGGGCTGGGATCTCCAGTCTCCAGACACGATTTCCGTGTCGGAAGGGTCGGGATGCTCAAATCTCGGTGGAGCTCGGAGGTGCCGTCGCGCAGAGGGATTCGGCCTCCTGGGCCTTTTTTCAGAGGAGGGGGTTTCCTCTCCGCGTAATGATGAGGGGAGAGTTAACGTGATCAGATAGGGGTTCAGCTGGCAAATGCATCAAATGCCAGTTTTGTTTAATCTTGCAGTTTTTAAGGCAACCTCTTAGCGGGGCAGGGAACGGGGGGAGAGGCCGTGCATGTCTTCTGCGGATCTCCTAGCTGGTAACCCCGACGCCGCGGCCCGGACCCAGGGTGAGGTTAGGGTAAGGACTCCGCGAAGCTCCGCTTTCGGTTTCCTTTTGGGCTCCCGGCACTGCCGCGGCTGCTTCCCGCCGAGGTGCCGTTTCATCCCGAAGCCAGAGGGTGCAATCTGGCCTTTTCCAAGGGGTGCAAATCGCACGGGCGCAAGCAGCGCCCAAGGCTGCTGCTCGCTGCGCTAAGCTCTCCCCCGGCAGCCGGGGAGCGGGGTGCAGCGGGCGGGGTGGGGGGACGGGAGATAACTATTGAAGTTGTCAACAGCGCCGAGACTTAACGTATTGTGAGATATGGCAGCTTGTTTGCACGGGTGTTAACCAGCCTCTCCCGTCCCCTTCTTGTCACTGCCCAGTCCCTGCCACAGCCAATCTGTGTCCTAATCTCCGTCAATTAACAAGAAACACTTTCGCCCCCTCGCCCCCCTCCGCCAAAACAGCCACCCGCCCCGCAGCCTGGGATAAAGAGGGAAGAGTCCCCCCAACCTCGACCCTCTCCCCCTTTACTTGCCACTAACTCAGCGCAACCAATTAGGCATCTGACACCCGTACTGGCTGACAAATTGTTTCTGTCATCTGCTTTCTGTCTTTCATTAAACGAGAGGCGGAGGGGGGAACCGAGGAGGAGGGGGGGGGCTGGGAGATGTGATCTCCCATGCTTAGCGAGGCCAGATACATTAATTACAAAACGGCCATTTGCAGCATGAAAATGCATTAATTAAATTTATGCAATCATTATCTTTAAATAGTCATATCTTTAAAATAATCAGCCCTTCCTGAGTCTTCCCTCTCCTCCGCTAAGTATCTCTAATCCCTTTTCCACCATTTATCTCTGGATCAGCAATGGCTTGTATGCTTTTAAACTTCTGCACGCAGGAGAAGACTTGCAAACTCTGCTCGAGTGGCGCAGGGTGTGACACCTTCCCTCCTGCTCCCGGCCCTGCAGCGGGGAGGACAGGCGAGGGGCACGGCCGCACCCAGCGCGTTCGAGGGTTCTCCATCACCTCGAGCCTTGCAATTGAGAAGTCTCCATCGAAGAGGAATTGTAGCTCAGAAGTTGTGGGGTTCGTGCTCGAAGGTTTTTGCTTGCATTCGTACGGGAGACCAAGCTATGCGTTGGTTTATGTACCTGTTTAGTATGGATATTACTGTGTTGTTTTGGAAGAGGTTTAATTTCTAATGCAGTAACTACCCTTCCCTGTGGCGTGTGGTTTTGCCAGCAGACAGCTACCTTTCATCAGTATATCTTTTCCATCTTAAAAACCCCTTTTTAAGGTAGTAGATGTCATTAATAAGAAAAGCAAGGATTTAAAAATGTGAGTTTTGCTCTTTTGATGGTTGCGATTGCTTCCTGGTGGCTTCTGTCCTTCCCGGTGCATCGGATGAGTAGCTCCTGTAAGAGCTGATGTTACGAGCTCAAGACTTGAACAAACTCTCCTGCACGGTATGGAGCGTTAGGCCTATTATAATTTAAAAAGTATTTTTACTTCAGAGTACCATTGGGCATAACCAAAACTGAGTTTTGACTGGCAAATAAGAAGGAAGCACAGTTAAGGATGTGTTAGCCCAGGCATTTCTTTTACTCTTACGTTGCTACTTTATTGTTCGGAGGCTTCACTGGTTAGCGATGGCCGGTCGAGTGATCGCTGCAGACTTGGACAGTTTTGTGCTGCTCTTCGGCAGACTCCAGGTGTAAAAGTGCCAAGACACCCGAGGAAGAGGTAATCTCATCCTCTGCTTAAATAAGCACCTACAGCACTACAGGAAAGCGCCAGTCAAATAGCTTTTAGAGAGCTGGAGGACTCGGAGTCCAGGGATACTTATCTATACTAAAATCCCTTAGGCCTTTCTTATCACTCGTGGTTAAAGATTTTGTTCAGCTCTTTGTGTGTCTGCATGGTTTTTAATAAATCCTCTGTGGTTTTTTTGCCTATCTGTAATGCCTAGTGGGCCAGTGTCTAATTAGAAGTGAGCCAACACAGTCGTTTTTGTATCCAGATATCATGTTGTGTTCATCTAGTGTCGTGAGCTTGGGATTAAGACCAGGTGGACTTTGGGTGCAAATTTGATAGGGACCGAATCCTGCCAAATTTCTCATGTCTGAAGGGCAGAAATGAGCTCTGGGGTTTCAGAAACAAAACCAGCCAGTAGCTCCCCCTGTGCAGGACGGTCCTCTCGGCAGTCCGAGCTTCTCCAGCCTCCTCTTCGAGCAGCACATGATGAAACCGTAAGCTGTTGGGATCCAGCACTGCATGTTCTCAGTCTGCAGCTGATTACATAGCCCCTTGTAGTCATTATCTGCACTCAGTTTTGGGGTGTTTTTTCCTAGACCATCTCTGAAAATGGTACATTTATGGAGAGAAAGAAAAAGCTTTACTTTGGAGCACAACAGGGAAAGGGGTCGTTAGCTAGAACATCTCAGCTGTAAGAGTAATCCTCTATTTAAGCCACCTTTCTCAGCAAGGACCCCCAATTTCTTCTCTCATCTTTTCTTCCTATTTTTTTATCCTAATGTGTCTGCGCCAGCAGACTCCAGGTCTGGGCTGACGCAGCTTCGTTGTCCCAAAGCTCAGGTCCTGTGAGGGTTTTTGGACTTATATTTGGCACAAGCAAGTAGCTCCCTGTCTTTGAAAATACCACAGTGCTCCCTAGCAGCAGAAAGAAATTGCAGAGGAGCACAAATGGCGTTATATAGGGCAGCAAAAGGCGTTTCCCTTGGATTCAGGAGCTGTTCTTTTCCTAGGGGTGGGCAAAGAAGAGGTTCTGCCTGGAAGAGCTGGTCCCTGCAGCAGCCTCAGAAGATCTGAAATCAACTGAGGCTGCTCCCAGACAGGAGCCGGGGTCTGGATTGTCCATGCATTAGGGTGAAGCTGGAAAGAGAAAAAATACCTTAAAAAATGCACCGAGCCCCCTCTGGGAAAGCTGGGAATTGAGAGAGCAAATGAAGAGGTGGCAGAGGAGCTGGCGATATGAAGCGCTTCTGATTTTCTCTTTCTTCCATCCTTTTGCCAGCTCGAGTTATTAAGTGTCTGGTGCGGGTCTAGCTAGCATTGCACTTGCCGGACTTATCAGGGTTATTTCATCTCCCCATGACCTCTCCGTATTTACCATGGGAACCCTGGAGGCACTGGCTTGACTTAACTGGTGTATCTTACACTGCAGTTAAGCTGGACCTTAACTGATTACAGCCCGTGATTGATCAGCGAAAGAGGGAGGGGAAGAGAAAAAAAGAGAGAGGAGTTCGAGAGCAGATACGCAGGACTATCAGTGCACCAAGCAGCTTCGCCTGGGGCTGGGATATGCCACTCGAGGGACGCTTTGTAGTGCAGCTCCCTTTCACAGTTAGAGATGCTTCCAAAAAGAGAGGGGGAGCGGGAGAGAAAAGCAGGGGAGGGGGTGCGGGAAGGGGACTCAAAGGATCTCAGGAAATCTTGTTTCGAAGCAGTAAGTCGGCACCCGCACTCCATTACCAGTGTCCGCGGGGGGTTGTGATAGTGAGCGAGCACAGATCAGCTCAGCCGAGAACTGAAAATAAATAAATAAAGGGAGCGAGAGAAATGGAAAGGGAGGAGGGGGAAGGAGACCTGTCTGTGAATTTTGGTTTGTCTTTGTTAATCTCTGCTGGCCTGGAGCAGCTGAAGGGAGAGATCTCTTGGTGAGGGATGGCAGAAGTTTATAAAACAGTTTTAATTTGCTGATCACTTAGCTGTGCTGTGTGATCTCCCCACCCTGCCGTTATTCCCATCAGGCAGATGCAGAAGCAATAGATACAGGGCTGATTTGGCAGCAAATCTTTGTGTTCCTTTATTTGGGGGTATTTTGAATCTCTCATCAAGCCCCCAAACCTTTTCCTTTCTCGCCTGCCGTCAGCACGTCTGAGCTTACCCGAGAATGGACAAATAGGTGCAGTATAAAAGACACAGCTGATCGCTGAGCCAGCCCATAAGCCTCGTGCTTACATAACGCAAGGTGAATTACCACGAGATGGGGTAGCAAAACACAAACAGCTCCAGTGCTCCAAGAAAACTATTTTTGGAATCCTAGAGCCAACGGCTCTAATGGATATTGAGACTCCTTCACGGGCTCCAGCCTTCAAAAATGGACGTGGGCGCAGCAGGCCAGGTCCTCAGCTGGGATAAATCAGCCTGGCTCCAGGGAGGGCAGCAGGCCAGATACTCCCTCAGTGCCTACCTAGGGACCTCTCTGAGGAGCCTGATTTTCAGAGGGGAGATGCTCAGCCGTGCCTGGAAATCAAACCCCTTTGAAAGCTTCGACGTGGCAAGATGCTAGTCAGCCTTTTGGCTTGAGTCTCTCTCACTTCTGGAAGGGGCGAGTCCGTGTCTCGTGTTGGTTTTGCTTGTTAATGAAACCGGTACCCACAGAACTGGATGCCCCTTTACTTTAGATAGCCCACAGCAGCCTTTTTGTTTCCTCTCTGGTTATCCAGGCTAATGAAATTTTTTCTGTCTGCTTTTATCTAAATGATAGTAGAGTTTGGTGCCCTAACTTCAGGGAGAGTGGCTCATGTTTCTAGGTCAAGCAGTTTTTAACGTAATGCTTATCTGCAGCAATACCGACCCCATTCCCCTCCAAATTACACTTCTATTGCAAGGTTTGTCATAGCCCTTACCGGGTGTATAACGCTGTGGTGCTTCTGGTTTTCTTAAGGTATTTCCACCGCAAGAAGAGCCCCTTTCTCTTTCCCCGACCATCCAGGCTTAAGCAATTTTGCTTATCATTATAGCTAAGACCTCCCCCTTCTTTTGTATAGCTTAGAAACTTTTCTTTAGACCTTCTCCGTAATTTGTACATCTCTACAGAAGCAGGGTGCCCAAAACAAGATGCAGTGCTCCAGGTGGAACCTCACCATAGCCTTGAACAATCAGGTAATAACTTCCCGTCGCCTTTTCCTAATCCTCCCCGTGTGCAGCCTGCCTTGGCCTGCTTTGCCGCAGCTTACCATTGCACCCCGACTCCATCTCCTCACCAGCACAACTCCATAAGCCCTCTCCATCGTTAGTGCGTGGCAGTTCTTCATCCATCAAGCGACCAGGGTCATCTTAGGATGCAAATGCTCATCTCCATTTCACTCGCTGTGTCCCAGACCACTCCCTATGGCACTGAAACATCCCCTCAGATGTTTTAAGTCATTGAAAGGCACTGATATTTTTGGTTTTACTGTTCGCTGGCAAACTGTACTGCTCTTCAAGCACAGAGCCGTAGCTGCCATTTCCGATCACTCTAAAGGTGATATGGTGTGACCTGTCCCATGCACACCAGAAGGGATTCAGGAACGTTGCGTCCTGTTCCTGGCTCTGCGTCTGACTCACTCCGTATGGCCTTGGGAGAGTCATTTCACTTGTCTCCACGTGCTCCCCCATCTCAAGTGCAGAAGGTTACGAAAATGAAGTATTTCTGCCATATGACAGCAGTCAGGTCAGCCCTGGAGCCCTCCCATAGCAACCCTTTGCCATTTGTGATGAACTTTTTTGGTTTCTATTTTATCTATCTCTATTCAAACAGTTCAGCCCTACTGCCCCGGGAGTTGTAAGAAAGTCCAGTCAGAGAAGACCATAAGCATTCCCTTAATCAATAGCCTAACTGCTTCTTTCACAGAAGAATTTGGGTTGAATGGGAATTATCTAAAGCTTGTGAGATTGTGTTGGCTCATATTTATAACACTGTTCTCTTCAGCACTAGAAGTCCTTGTCCAATGCTCAGGTAACATGCTGATGGGTGGATTATAAATACCTGGCTAGACGAAGCCCTTTACCTCAACTGTCTTTTATAATATAATCGACTTGTAGAGTAAAACAAATGCCCCATTTAAATTAATGGCTAAACCTGAATTTACCAGGTTACCTCACCGGAACCTGCATTTCATTCCTGACTTTTCAAATGTCATTTAGAAAGCTTTATTAAATTTAACATCGTGTTGAAATAAAACAAAATCTTCTAGGCTATGACACTTGCTTCCATTCCTTCTGCTATTCAGACCAGCGGGCATTGGATGGAGTCCGTTCGGAGGCTGTCCATGCCGTTTTCATTGGTCTTGTGTCCCTGTAATTGCATTAAGACAGTGAGGTAGAGCTGGGGCGATGGAGTGTAGCGTCAGGTTCCTTAATATTTTAACCCACAACAAAACAGAAGCATGGAGTTAGGCCATCTTCTCACTTATGAAATCAGGACTGTGCTTGGAATCAGTGGAGTAACCCTTACGGAAGTCTAACGTAAAGTTAGTTACCTGGATCAGACGTTTTCTAGGGGCAAGAAATATGAGGCTCTGTGTAGTCTGCTGCTCCTTGGCCCGATTACAAAGTCAAATTTAATGGCTATACTTACTGGATTGATTTGGCATATTGGGATACAACTCAGCTGGGCCTAGTGATTTAGAAAATATTCAAAATTAATTGCTTGGTTTTGTGAGTGCAGTGTTAGTGATTGCTACATAAGTCATTTTAGTCCTACCTAGGGGCATATTTGCATATATTTATCCTCCTTTCAAGTGAAGATCTTTGGGGAAACTGTATTTATCTCCTCCCAACCCTTTCTTCAGCTTTCAGTAGTCCTACAGTCACCTCTTCATTTTGTTTCCATTTAATGTATGTGTAAAATAATCTACTCTTCCTCTTCCCACCATGTGAAAATGAATCCGTGGAGATCAAAAAGCATTAATATGAGGAAGGGTTGGATTCTGCAAGGGAGAAGGAAAAGATTAGCCGAACGGGTTGCAAAGTAAAGATGGCAAAGATTAAGCTGGGTCCCTACGAAGTAGCTAAAAACAGCCTTGGAGAGCAGAGAGTGACCTACCCAAGGGAAAAGCTGAATTAACTACAAACGACAGAGGCGTCCATCCCCGGTGGAGGAACTCGGAGGGGAACTTGCTCCATGTCGCTAGCAAGACCAAAATAACCAACGTGTCTCCTAGCATGGTTATCCAGGCCTCCATCAGGCTTTCCATTCCCTGTTAACTGAGGCAAATGGTGATACAACAGAAGCTGAAAAGAGAGGTGGAGAGATTTCAGCCTACAAATAGTGTCTGCACAACAGGAAATTTCCTACTGCTTTTTGTCTGCCTCAGTATTAAATATTCCAGCTGATAACATTTCCAGCCTTTCACTAAGAGAGGGGATTTCTACCCCATCCCTAGGAAGATGCTCCCACAGCCTCACGAGTAGTACCCACTGCCAGGAGGTCCTTCCGCAGGTTTTCCCTTTTCAGTTTCTTCCTGGTATCCAATTTACGTTGCTTTGGGACAATCCTGCTGCTGTTTCGGAGCTAACACCCTTCGGCTGGTTGCAGGTTATTGCATCCTCCCTCTCTCCAGAGCTCAGCCAGCCTCAGCACTTTCTAAAGGCAGCCGTTTTCCAGTGTGGCCTCTGCTTTTGGATGCTTTGCGCTGTGTCGCGTTGGGCACCCAAAACTGGAGACCCGCAGAAGCAGGGGTCAGTTCGGAAAATGCTGTCGCTCTCTCTGGGCTGTCCCTCCTGCCCCCCGCAACCCGCCCGATCATCCCCCCGCAACCTCCAAACCTAAAATCGGGAGGCCTGATTGCACAGATTGAAGGCCCTAATTGCACTTCCCTTTCCAAAGCCGCATTCGTTTATCATAAAGGGTGCACATTTCCCCTGCTACAGTTTCCATGGCCAGAGGCCCTGAGGGCCAGCTCAGAAATGGAGGGAATTAATTACATTTTTTAAACTCCCCTTCTTTTAAAGTATGGGAGAGAGTGATGAAACGTCCCGGGGGGGGAACAGGGGGAAGCTGCGGAGATGAGGGTGGGGAGGGAGGCAGCAGCAGGAGGCAAGGGGGGGGGCTGCCTCTTTCATCCAGGAGGGTCCTTTGTGCGGTCACCTTGGTCTCCCCAACACAGCAGGACCCCTGCTCCCTCTCCGCCATGACAAATGACCTCCTAAAAGGGTGGAAACGGGGCCAAAGACTCGTAGCATCGTGGCTGTTATTGACTTACCCTGAAGTGCGAGCTCACGCCAAGCCTGTGACTGATTTGGGACAGCAGCAACGGAAGAGGAGATGGGGAAAGGGAGAGAGACAACTGATGAGAGGGAGGGGAAAGGGAAGGCTGTCAATCACTGTGATTGACAGGTAGCAGATTTCCCTCCAGATAAAACCTTACAGATGTGAAGTGGGTATTGATTTTTAGTTAGTGATGATAATGTACCAAGAAGTAATAAATTATAAGAAAGCAAGGTCAAAAAGAGAAAGTAAAAGGACTTTGCATTCTTGAGGAAGGGATTTCTCCAGATGCCCCAGACTTCCCTAAGTTCAAAAGTTGGCTGGAAAACGAGTTTATCCAGCTGAAACAAGAACTCAGGTAACGCCGGCGCACCGAGGCTGCAGGGCTTGTGCAGGGTTATCCGTGCTGGGTGGCTGTACAGCAAAGGGGGAGCGGAAATCTCTAGTTCACTCTTGTTATTTGTAATACGTTGACGTCCTGGGGTGGGGGAGATGGGATGCCATCCTCTGATGAAGCTGTGCAAATGGAGTCTCGGGGGAGCCCCGTCCCAAATTGCTCACAGCGTACCTGGAAGAGGCATTTCCCGCGGTCAGGGTTGCCGAAGAGGGAGCAGAGGCCTCTGGGGTTGCTGTCTCGCTCGAGCGCCGCGGCCTGTAGCCTCGCAGGGAGCTGAACTCCACGTGTTGACCGAGCTAATCCGTAACGCAGGCCGTGCCACCGCGATGGGAGCTTCCGCCAGGGATGCAGGTCCCTCAGCCGCCTTCCACCCCCCCTTCAAACCTCTGTACGGTTACGTGTCCGCTCAGCAGCCTGGTGTCGTGATGAAATGTCGGCATCCTTCTGTGGATCCACTGCGGATTTCCGGAGGGAAATTCGGCCCATCTTTTTCAGAAGTGGGTCTCAGGATGGGACAAATTGTCCTTCAGAAGGGCCGGTCTCTCCGTACAGGGATTCCGGAGGATTCGGAAAGGCTAGAAACTTACCTTCGCGTGGCTGAGGTTAGTTGCGGTGAGTCCTAGCTCAAGTGACTTGCATGAGCTCTTGCAAGTCAGCAGCAGAGCTGGGATTAAAAACAGTCTCGATTATGACTGATTAAAGCCAATTACTGTCTTTGGTAGGATTTGTGCAAGCATCTTCTCTAGTCTCAGCTTCTCCGAGTTTGAAGAGTGCAAATCTGGGTTTCATTTATAAAAGTTGCTTTACATCGCTCTTTCTTTCTAAAAGGGGCCGTAGTGGAAGTGTTAATACGGCTTCTGCTTGCATTAAGACCCTTTCATTTTCCCTGAGTCATATAAAGCAGCTGACTGCTTTGGGGAGATGGCCACGAGGAAGAGCGTTTGAGAAGCCTTCAGCCTCTAAGTGGTTCCACTTGGCCTGTGTTTTATTGCGGGTGATTTCTTGCCGAGCCTGCGTGGATTTGCTGCGCGACAGCAGATCCCCAGCCGAGCAGCACTGCAAGACCTGGACAGCTCAGGGAGGAGCAGCAGGCGAGGCGGAAACCTCCTTGCTTTGCGCTGGCCGAGCTGGAGCTTTCCAAAAATAGCTCATGGCAGCATCTGCGCGTGTAGGAAGCATGTTTATTGTTTTAAACATCTGATTCTACTTGTGAATGAAATGCAATAATGTGTCGTGGCTGCCGTATGCGCACGCGTCCTGGATATGCGTCAGGGCGAAGTGGCGCGGGGTGTACGTAACACCTAGCGCTGAGGGGACGCTGAAGCCGTGAGGGATGTCTGCAGCCGGTGCGACCGAGGGACAGAGAAGGCAAATTTGTAGTTGAGCCAGATCAAAGTTCCTGAGCCAGCTTTGGAGGAAGGTTGCAAATTTTGCAGCTGGAAAACCTGCCTTCTGGCTGCCCTCCCATGGCTTCCCCACTGCGCAAGCCTCGAGGCAGAGAGGGTGATCGCTGTGCAAAGCGGCCCTGGAAAGCTGCAGGCAATTTGGCCCTGTCTGGACCGCAGTGGGCCCTGCAGCGCAGAGCCAGCTGAACGAGGTTTGAGTTTTGGGGACCGGGGGCAAACTAGCTGCTGCCGATCTAAGCTCAGTGCAGGCTGAAAAACCTGAAGGAGAAAAGGGTAAACGAGCCCCGTCTGAGCCGCCACCGCTGCACTGCTTTCACTTAGCTTGTTTAAAGCTAGTGTCTGTGTTTCTGTGCCGCACTGCAGACAAACCCAGTGGTGGGGGCTATGCCGATTTTCCAGGCTTTTTAACTACCCCCCTCGCCAGGACCTCCCTGCCACCTCCTCCTCCTCCGCAGGGGTCCGGCCATCCCTGCGCTGCGAATTCCGCGCGCGCACAAATGCCCGAGAAGGGTCTTAGGCCGGCTGAGGCGGGAGGTGGCATTACATCAAGGGAAAAGCGCCTTTGCGGGACTCCTGAGTCCTTCCGGGGGGAGGAGAAGCTTTAGAAAGCAAAGGCCAGCGAGTGGCCCGTCATTCAGCCTAAGCCGCCGCTCGGGCAGGAAGGTGAGGGAGGAGGGGACGAGGAAGGTGTCGGGGTGAGCAGGAAGGGGAGAAGCCGCTCTATACAACCCCTCTTGTGTCCTTCCAGGGAATGTCTCCTCCGCACAATAGCTCACCAGGCCGCTGGTGGGGGATAAAGGGCTCATTTTACCACTTGCCAGGCTCCAAATATTTCCAATTTGCCACTTTAATTGATGTCAATAAGGTTATGCTAAATTCGGAGATTTTCAGCGGTTCAGCATCTGAGCGCCGTCGCGGCCCCCCGAGGTGCCGGGCTGTCCCCTCTCCCTCCGCCCTTCCCCGGCACAATGCCGCGAGCTGCCCTCAGCCTGCGGCAACCGAGGCACATCCCAGGCTCCCCCCCTTCCCTCGCCGCAGCCCCACTTGTGCAAACTCTTTACGCTCTCGGCTTGGCAACCCCGCGGTAATTTTGCCGATGGCAGAAGGCAATTGCATTAAAGCGCTAGCAGGAACAGGGGCCTTGCGCGAAGGCCTGTGGGCAGTGGCTTACCCCAAGCTCACCCTCAAGAACAAATCTGGCATTTTTGCTGCAAAGGAAAACAAAACCTTAAGTTCATCTGTTTCGGGTCTCAAAGCAGGAAGATCGCTTGTGTGCAGATTTAATTACGTTTTAAAAGCAAGAGTTATATTGAAATGAGCTGAACCAGGACCTGTAATCCTTTCACTTACAGACATTCGGGGGTAAAGAGGACTTTGGCATTTGAGTCCTTAAGTGGGTCTGCATTGCACATCACAGGCTGGTTCTTGGAAAAATTATCCCAACTTTTTAGGATAAGAAGGGACCGTTCTGGTCGTTGGGTCTGACTTCTCACATTAATACCGGCCCTTCCCAGGCTTGGTCCTGGTTTAGTCCAGTGTTCGTTCTGAAAAGCACAGCTAGTGATCTCGGTGGTCAGACTGATGGGAAATTAGCACTAGCTGCTGTTGTATTTGGCAGGTCAGCAAAGAAAGACCAAAGACCGAGTGTGCCATGAAGAGTAAACTTCTCAATTATCCCTTTCAAGGTCTTCCAAATAAAGCGTTAGGCATAGGGAAGCCCTCCACGAGGTCTGTCTGTCCTTATTAGCTGGAAGTAGGCCTTCATTCTCCAGCCTGGCCAAACCCAGGCTGATGTAAGCACCACTCTATGTAGACTGGCTCTCCCTGGTATGCATGAAGGCAGCTGCAGGCTTTCGTTTCTCCTCCGCCCGTTGACTTGTCGTCTCTTGTGCTTCTCCAGGTGATGAGCATTCTGAGCAACCCCAGCGGGGTTCCTCCGCAGCCCCAGGCTGACTTCTCCATCTCTCCCCTTCACGGTGGCTTGGACACCACCAACTCCATCTCCGCCAGCTGCAGCCAGCGGAGCGACTCCATCAAGTCCGTGGACAGCCTCCCGACTTCACAGTCTTACTGTCCTCCCACCTACAGCACCACCAGTTACAGCGTGGACCCGGTGGCTGGCTACCAGTATGGACAATACGGACAAAGTGAGTATCTGTTGAGCTGGAGAGTCTGCTGAATGTATCCCCTCTGCACAGGGAGCAGGAGAAGAGAGGGAGGGATCTAACAAGGTACGGATTTTATCTCGGAGTGGATTCCCATGAACCTCTGTCTATCTAGAGAGAGAAAGGGAATCTAGTCACCAGACATAGGTGCAGCTTGCTCCATACTGCCTCCCCAACACCCTTGCAGTCCATTTCAAAAGTCCTGAATAAAAGGTTTCAGGGAAAACATTTCTATTAGAAAAGAAGGACAAGCATTTCCAGACCTCTCTCCTTTTCCCTCTCTAATTCTTGCTTCTCCAAAAGCCCTGCAAAATGTTCACCCTGCCTCAGCCAAAGGAAAGCTGGGATTTTAAAGCATCACTTAGTGATGCAGAGCAGTATGTGTCACTTCCTTCTGTGCCCTCCAAGAGGTATGGGCCGGGTCCACACTCAGCAGCTTTGCCACAAAAGCCGTTAAGCCAATCCCTGTCAGCTAGGCTTGGCTCTAAGAAAGCTGGAGTGAGGCTGGAGTTGTAACCCTGAACCCAAACGCCAGACCCGAAAGGCCTTGCCTGGGAGGGTCTGTTCCTCCTCCCGAATGGCTGGGTCACAAAAACACCAGCGAGCCTGGCAAAGGGCTCACCTGCCGGTGTTAAACTAATAATAAGTGTGGTGTTGTGAGAGAGTGATCCGCGGAGGGTTAAAGGTGCATCCTCTTCCTCCGGGAGTGCTCCTGCTTGCCCATAGCTTGTCCTCAGTGACCTTTCCTTCCATTTGGCTGTGGCTTTTTATTCCTCTCTCCGTCACAGCCCTTTAATGTCTTTAACTTCTACAGCTAAATGAGAACCGGCTGTGGCGGCAGACGGGATCAATAGCAGCTTTCCCCCACCCCTCCTTTTTTTGTTTTTCGGGAGTTTGATCTGTGACCCCTTGACCTTCCCCTCGCTTCTGGATGTGAGGCTGGACACACGTGCTATTGATAAAAATCTTAAACAAATTCCAATACCATGTATTTCCAATAAAGATTCCCTTGGGCAAGACGTTAGTCACACCCATGTGTGTAAAAAATAAAATAAGGAGGACAAACTAAATTTTCTGAGAGAGAGAAACCAGCAAAGGAGAGGGAAAGAGAAAGAAGGGTTTGTCTTGGTTTGCTGCAGGAATTTTTACTTGGGCCTCTCCTTGTGCTCATGAAAAACTGTTCGCCCAGCCTTGCTTGCCCCCCTTTCCTGATTTGTGTCACACAGCTCCCTCTTTTCTGCTGAACACCCGTTCGATTTAGAAGTGCAGATCTGAGATTAGGGTTCAGTCCACTGGGCTTGGTTTGGAGCGGGCATGTTTTCCTGTTAGTAGTCACGAGAATCCAGGCTGCCAGATGTTCTGTGCCCAGCAGCAAGTCTTGCATGGTCGCTAGAGTAAGTCCAGATGTGTCCCAGTGCCCAGAGACATCCAGGTAGCAAGTCATGAAGGCATTCCTCCGGCTGGGGCAATGAAGGTAGGTGAGAACCTCTATACACACACCATCCTCAGTGATTCCCCGCACAGGGAACTGGAGTCACACACAGCATGATGGCAAATCCTACAGATAAAGCCTTTCTCAGTGCATGTTGTATTTAGCCAATATTTTTAATTCCCTTGCTTTTTAATTCTTTACTCCTTCTTTTTAAATGTTAAGTGCTGATCAATGTGAGGTGACCTCCACAAAAGCTATTTATTGATGTTCAGTTCAAATCGTTTGTTTCTTCATCGTACTGACATGGCAAAAAATTATCAAAACCTTTTTTAGTGAACGTTGTGATGTAATAAAAATGAGGTGAGGGTAGGCTCTGTATAACAGAGGACATAATCAGGGCTCGGCCAGGACGTGATGGAGAGCTCTCTAGCTTCAGTAGACTTTGGACCTGGCCTGCAGAGGATATCTTTCTCTTCCCATGTCTCCTTCTCTTTCTCTGTTTTAGAAACACTCACGCGTACACACTTTCACTCTCACAAAAGCAAATAAGCACACAGCACATTTGATATGTTTCTCCTTTTGGTTTGGCTTTCACTGTGTTAAGCCAGCAAAACATGCCTTTGGCTTCTGGCGTGAGCTGCGCTGGTGCTTTTGAACTCTTCCCACAGGCACAAAATGCAATGTCCGGAGCTTTTTTTAGGGGGATGGCGTTGTCACCAGGTTTCCTTTGCTGGATGTGCCCAGAACAGGATGAGCAGCTCTGACCATTCGCCCTGCTCTCCCTGCTTTCCTGAGTGTACATCTGAATTCACCCCGAGCGTAGGTACCAACATGCAGGTGGAGCAGGCACAAAGACAGATACGCGACAGCAGAGGCACAAAAACCACACGCGCATGCACAGGCCCGACATGTCTGACGAGGGAATTTGCTCTTCTAGCCCAGCCTGCACCTCCAGCCTCTCAAAGACGTTACGTAATGTGGCTACCTGAAATATCAGGGGAGCGAGCTGATAAAGTCTGGACAAGAGCCACAACTTGGGGTCTTTTCCAGCCTCTGCTCCTACGTGCACATCCCCTGAAGCTAGAGGCACCACAGCACAGCTTTACAGAGCCCGGCACTCGAGACAAGCTGCTCCAGGATCCCAGTCCATGAGGCGCGCCAGGCAGCGTGCCATCTCCGGCTTCCTAATTCAGGTCCCTTCGGACTCTGATGCCTGCCGAAACTGCGCTCCCCGGCAGGCCTCCCTTCAGCCCTGCGCGCATCTGTGTAACGTGCCCTGTGCCCAGTCCCCTTGCTTCCCGCGTGCCAGCCTGCGAGTGCTTACACAGTCTGCGCTGTCCCAGCCGGTGTGGAGCAGAGATGCCAGATTAATGTGGTCCTTGCGGTTCCCAAAGGCCGGAGCTGTGTTAATGATGCCGGTGATGGAACGCAGAAGCGTGAAAGGAATTCTAATAGATATGACAAGTCTAATAAGAATTTGTGTCTGGAAGGGACCTCCTTTGGGGCAGGCGTCTGACAAGACGTTGATGGCTGAAATTTGTTTACTCATTGGCACCGATTGTACATCTCCTGCCAGCTCCTTATTAATCTAATTTGAGACATTAAAGCTAGCGAAAGAGAGAGACTTTGACTGAAGCTCAGCTAATGAGCAATGTCACCATCCTGCCCCAGTCCTCTTCCCCCTCAGACCATGGGGCAATCAGTCGAGCTGGGATACAGGTTCCCGCATCGCCTCGAGAGTTGTTGCTATGTTTCTCGCGAGGATGGAGATGAGCAGAGCGGTTTCCCTTCGGAAGGGTGGATGAAGGCAGGCAGCAGAACTGTCGGAGATGAGTCGGCACACAGTGGGTGAGTCAGTCAAACCCCGTCCAGACAGGTGAGGTCCCACTGAAATCTCCGGCATCATGTACCCTGGCATCGCTGAGAGCAGCAGTTGGCTTCGCAGCCGGGAGATGACACAGGGAGGTGAGGGCTGAAGGCTCATCCCACCGGCTTTCTGTTGAGGCTCGTCGTCAGGCAGCTCCCCTGGAAACACCATTTTCCGTGACAGACGTCTCTCTGTTTTCAGTAGGTCCACAGAGAGATTCGAGGGACTGCAGCAGTATGTGCGGAGTTGTCTGCACACCACAGCTGCACTTAAACCCAGCGGGATCTGTCCTGTCAGGCTGCTCCAGCAGGACCGTCGTCTGTTCATGCTCTTCCCAAGGTGTAGCTGTCATTGCCTGTGCAACAGGGCTCTCGTGTCTGTGACAACCACTGCATTAGGCTTCTGTTTCTCAGAGTCAGTCTGCAGGGTCCATTGGTTACACTCTTTGGTGCCAAATGCCTCATTTCCACCAAATCCTAATCCTCGTGTTGTGTTGTTTTCTTACCCTCCTTTTTTTTCCCTCCTCTTCAGCCGCTGTTGATTATTTGGCCAAGAACGTGAGCCTGTCTACACAGCGTAGGATGAAGCTGGGAGAACATTCAGCCGTTCTGGGCCTCCTACCAGTAGAGACAGGCCAAGCTTACTGAAGAGTCCGACTGTGCCAACAACCCACTCCAGCAACTTGGTACCACTGCAGAAAACACCACCAGCCTTCCAGGGATCTACCTGTACCCGGACCCTCCTCCTTCCCAATTCCCTTCCAGCTAGCACCAGCTTGAGCTGCGGAGGAGACGGGAAAGAGGGGGAGGGCTCTCCAAGTATCCGGCTCCTCACCGAGCACTCTCCTCAGAGGCGTGCCTGGCCTCTGTGACCTGACTCCTCCCGTGGCCAGAGACGACGGGTTGGGTACATTTATTAACCCTGAGTCCGTGCCCTCCCTCTAACCTACCTGGCCGGAATGGCATTTTGCCCACACTTAAGGACTTTCCATTGATCTAGGTAGTTGGCATAGTCCAAGCCAAATTGATCTTTTTTGCTTTGTAAAAAAAGAAATGTTTCATTTCGTTTCCTTTTCTTTTCATTGCTGTAAATTTGGTGAATGTTGTATAGGAAGGAGTAACCAAGCTGATCGTTAAGGGTGATACAGTTCAGGACCACAGAAGACCTATGGACCAAATAGAAGAACTTGTTTAAAAAAAAACACACAAAAACAAACAAAAAAATCATAGACATAAATTAAAATGACAGCCAATTTCCCCACCCTACGCTACCCTTCTGTTCTCCCTGATGGCTTCCCAAAGCAGGGCCGAAGCAGGCCAGATTGCTGCTAAGCAGGGGCAAGATGTAAGTCCGTCCAGCCTGGACCTTTGGAAAGTGTAAATGTAAATTGCTGCATGAGGACTGGAGATTCTGGGCACAGGCGGGAGCAACATTTACTTTTCCTCCTAGGGACCAAGTTAGACCTGATTATCACTGAAAAGACATTGGCATCAGGTAGCAGCAGCAGGAGATGTGATAGCAAACGCTGGCCTTGGGTGCACAGAGGAAGGGCACGAGATGCATCTGATCACGTCGGAGCTTTTGCCCACCCAGTCCAGAAGGGCGAGGGCTGTCAGAGGCCCTTCCTTCATGCAGCACCCGCGAAGGGGGCGAGAGGCTGGCCGGGAGAGCAAAGACAGGAGAGGGAAGAGTCAGAAGATGTTAGATGCCTGTTCGGAGGGGCCAGTCTGCAAAGCCAGGTTCTTCTACAAGTAAGGGGCCAACTGAAAGAAATGGTGCTCATTCTAAAGGTGCTTCCTCACAGCTGCCTCCCGCTGAGGGATGGGATGTGGATTTGGAGTCACGGCGAGGAGACGACCTGAAGAGTCTGTCTTGAATTGCAGCTAGGAAGAAAAGGTGCCCTCAGCCACAACGTTGCACCTACTTGTACTGCAGAGAAAAGGATCGTACACCTTACCGATGGCACTCTTCATCCTCTAGCTCCCAGGAGAGATGCTTGCCCCTCGCCACCCTCCCAGCTCTTCCCCCACCCCGGCATTTCGTGTGCTGTTCTGTACAGTTTGATCTCACCGTTCCTTCTCTCTGCTTTCTGTTTCAGTGCTGGAGCCTCTCTCGCTCTAAGCCAGATCTTGTTCTCTGGATTTATCACCCCCCTTTTCTGTAGCAGCCAGTGCTCTCGCTTTTGTATCGGCTCATGATTCTGCTCATCACATTGCTCAGATAAAAGCAGTCAACAATAAGAGGTTATTGCTAAGTCATGAACCACAAGGGTTTTTAAATAGTTTCCCTTTTGGATGCGGTAATGATCCCTGGTGATTCTTAAGCAGATCTCTAACGTTACAGACTCTCTTTCCCTCTTCTTCCTGTGTTGGGAGAGCTCGTTTCAAGAACACGCTGAGGTTTGACCTGGAGAGGATGAGGAATGCTGCCACGGAAATCACCGCCCTGATGCACCGAATCTGTGCCAGCCAGCAGCTGATTATTATAAAGTCCAATGTTGAAAAAACTGGCAACAGGCAGTATATAAAGTGTTGTATAGAGCGTTAGTTATAATACACACTTTCAGCAGCGTTGGGAGAGCTTGGGACTTAAGGGAGAGACGTATCCCATTTGAGTTTAGGTGATCTACAATGTGCACACCTGTATGAGCCGGTCACTCTAGGCTCCTTTCACAGTCAAGGGTTGGCATTTTCAGTGTATTTTTTATGTCTGCTTTAGGATGACGAGTGTCTGCTTTTGTCCACTGACTATAATGGGGAAGCACATGAGTTCTGGTCTAGTATATGCCTGCTAGGGCCAGGTTGTTACAGGAGACACTTCTCCTGTGCCCTCTTCTGTTGCTGCTGCTTCCTCGCTTCTTTGCAAACAATCTGATCCTGTTTTTGCAGCTGAAACAACATTTTTCTGGGGACCTATCCCCTGCCTTGCCCCAAAATCATTTATCATGAGCCACCGAGCTGCTTTCTCTTGAGCCATGTGGGCAAGTACCTGTTCTGACCAAAGCAGAGTTTTGCTTCTTATGTTGCTCAGCATCCTATCAGATACCACATATGGCTTTCATCAGCTTTGCTTTACGGGTGTGACAGAGCCTGCTCTACATTCCTAAAAGCATATTAATACCCAGGCTTGACCATTCTGCCTCTCACACTCACATGCACGTTTCTGTGCTGGAGCTGGAAGGGTGACAACTGCATCCAGAGAGTGTATCACCATCATTTATGCCACAGAGTCCTGATTCGGTCTCTGCTTGTCCAGCTGTGTTGCTCGTAAAGCCTCCCTCTAACCGCAGAAGACGTTCCTTGGACCACAAAACTTCTGAAGCACTTGAAGCTTGCATTCCTCAATTCCTTTCTCAGGGCAAAATACAGCACCTACAGCTGGATGAATAGGTGAGGCCAAAGGTACTGCTTTCCTTGAGGTGACTGCAGAGCCAAAATGCATCGGACCAGTAGCGTTATCTGGAGCACTCTCCCTGCTTTGTGCCAGTTGGAGCTCTGGAAAAGAAACAAAAGACGCTGTTTTCTGTTGGCTTTGCTTTAGATCTGATACGAGGAAGAATTCCCTTTCGAATTCCAGTCCTGGCTTAAATGTCCTTCCCGAGAACAGCAACCTTCAGCCACATCCAAACCGGGGGATCAAGGGCGAAAGCAAGGGTGTCTCTGATAGACACTGCCCTAGAGATTAATGACTGAAAACCTGTTTGAATTTGCTCCTGTGTCTCAGTATCGTTCTGAACTGACTGCAGAAACAGCAGAGCGTATGATTTTCTTGCATGCTACAAACAGTATTTAACGAGAGGCCAAATGATGATAACCACCCGGTTTGGGAGCACCTTCAGATCTCCAGCCCGGTGCATCTCCTTGCTCCTGGGAAATGAATTTGTAGACAGTGATTGTCGGTCCCGTGTCTGACCTGGGCGTTTGAAATCCTTTGTCGTATCCCCGGTGCTTTATATCGCGATTACTCAGCACCACTCCTGACCAAATGCATTCCTGGCTGCCTGCTAAACTAGATGGAAAGCTTCAGTTTGCGATGAGAATTGCTTGTCTGCTGCTCCCGCTAGCAAAGACCTGTCAGCTCTCTTCTCCCCACCGTTATTTTCTCATGTTCCCTGGTGCGTGGGGGGGAATACGCACGCACAGAGCCGCCCGCCTGCCCAGCGGCCCCGGACTGCGGACAGTTGGTCCTAGGAGCGAGTGCGTCCTTAAGGAGGACTTTAGCTGAGCTCAGATCCAGAGTGCGGGACCCTGGAAGTAAAAAGTCCCCCAAAGTTGGCCAGTTACCTTCACCAGAAAGTCCCTGAACACCCGGGCACTGCTGTAAATAGAGTTCTTAGAGGAATATGAAAAACGCCCCGTGCTAGCGCAAATAGCTATTCTCTGACCTTTCCCTCGTGGTCGCACTTTGTACATTAGGTGGAAATTTGGTCATGTGCTGTATGTTTATAGAAAGTTGACATTTTTTTATAACTAAAAACACAGTGAGTGCCGTGCTAGTTAAAGAAAAAGGGGAGGGGGGGGCGCGAACTGTAGAAATTTGCCTATCGTGTGTTTTCAAAATACATTCCAGCATCTTTGGGGTGGGATGGGTTGATTTGGGGATTTCTTTTTTTTTTTTTTTCGGTTTCTTTGTTTTGTTTTAAGGTACGTTCATGTATGAAAGTCCAAGTATTTTTTCGTTTCGTTTTGTTTTATGGATCGCCAAGCTCGGTTCTGCTGAGAAGAGACAAACTCAGGGGGTGGGACGGGGAGGGGGGACAGAACAGGGAGGTGCCTTGAAGGCGAAACAAAACCAAGCGTGGAAGAGTAGCAACGGGCAGCAGACAAGCGATGGACAGTGGGACCCCGAAGAGCGCGTGGTCGCGGTCGCTCGAAGCGGACCGAGTGGGGACTGAGCAGTTACTACCGGTGACTCTGAGGGTGCCTGGGAATCCCAAAACCGTGCTGCACCTCGCACACGCCAACCAGCAAGCTACGGGACGCACTCAAGAGACGTTCTCTCAGGTCGACGTTTCTTCCATGCCTGCGAACAAGAACTGACATCCTCGGGGGAAAGCAAAGCCGGCGAGGGGGTTTCTTTCCCCTCCCGCACCGCTGCCTTCACCTCTCGGCGCCGTCCTGAGACCACGATGGACGTTTTCTCACTGTGCCCAGTAACTCAGCAGATTTGGCTCCTGTCGCTCAGAGACTTTGTGTATTTAATGCTTCTAACCCGTCATCCCTAACACCTCCATATACCCGCCTGGGGAATATCTACATAGCACTATAGGACATTCCTTATTCCTAGTAACTGCGGATATGTTGCTTCTGTGTTTGCCTCATAGCCATTTTGCTCCATGTGTGTGCCTGCGTGTGAGTATGTGTGCGTGCGCGTGCGTGCCTGCCGGCGTGTGTGTATATATATAATCGCACCATAATTTATTCAGCTATATGGAGTAGTATAGTAGAAAGAGAAACTGGTATTTGCTTTAACTACCTGCTGCCTGTAGGTGTCTCTCTGTAACTCAGGCATAACTGTTATACATTAAAAAAAAGGATTAAAAGTGTCTTCGGGTCACTTGTTCGCTTCACTCGCTCCGCAGCATGCCAGGCACGGGGGGAAAAAAGTGTGTTGCAGGACAAAACCTGTTGATCTATGCAAGGGTTTGGTTCCATAACCGAGTAAATTGAGAGTTTCCTAAGGACGCAATGATGATCTTCTTTAAGACTGGTTTCCCTAATTCTCCTCTCACGTATTTCAGGATACGCATGTAGATTTGAAGAGAGTTGGTTCATTAAGAAAACCATTTCTTGGCTGGAAAGGCTGCCCACATACATCCACTATGGCAACAGCATCAGACCCTAAATAAAATAGGGACAGTGTATTTTTCAGTGGGATAATTTGGCTTCCCTTTGGTTGGAGGTGATTTTTTTGGTAGATCAAAAATCTTCACACACACACCCAAATAGCAGATGTTTTTGCTAAAAAGCAAAGTTTGTGTGCTTTGTTATTTAATGAAAACATGGGAAAAAACCAACATAAATAAAACATTAATTTCACTGTAGCTTTTGCAAGAGAAGAACAATTACCTGGGCTGTTCTAAGCACAACCTTTTCTTTATGCATTTGTTTTTAGCAAGCTGTGGCTTGGGCAGGGTAAGGCAGTCTGAACTGGCCAGGTTGGGATGAGCCGCCCTGTTAACTCTGAGCTTCGCCGGCACCTGGCTTTCGTTAAAGGGCAAAGCACAGCATCAACAAGCGGAAAAATATTTTGAAGCTCTGCGGAGCTGAGCATGGCTTGGGGCTTTGGCAATTGGTAATAAAGCATTTCGCCTTTAAACAAAGCGCAGAATTCAAAAGCCATTTCCATCTGAAGACATTCTGGCTTGCTGTAAAATTAGTTGATCTTCGTCCAAGTTGTGCTGGACGAATATCTGCACACAGAAATAAGCCCAGTTAGTCGCTGGGTTTTTTTCTGGTTGCCTCCCAGCAGAGAGATCAATCCACAGATGGGCAGTGGGAGCTCACTGTCTTCTCCAGCCCGGGTGAGATCACCATTAGATAAGAGATGCCAACTGCATGATGAGATGGGGCTCACGCATTTGTCTTTTGTGAGCAAAAAAGGCAGTTACTTGCCCGCCTGGAGTCTCGCACCAGCACGAGGAAGATCAGCGGGGAAAGAAGGGCTTCGGTGTCTGCAGACGCTGCTGGCACGGGTGTCCCTCTCCTCGTGTGCGTCCCCTGGTCACTGCTAGCTTCAGAGTTAGACCATTTATTGAGCTCTCGCTGAGATCCTGTCTTAAAACTATTCCGCTTCCCTTGGTATGATGTCTTTGAAGAAATACTGAGCCTAGAGCCTTGCATTTAGCGAGAGCCCTTCACTGGAAGCCCCGTGGTGTCCTCTGCATGCCCAGGCCGGCCCTAGGCACAGCAGGGCGCTGAGGCTGTACTCAGCATGCCAAAACTATCTTCAGGTGAGCTGGGGTGTAGAAACCCCGGCCACGGCTTTCCTGCCGGATCGGCTAGGAAAATCAGCCTCCCTAATGAGACAGAGGAGCCTCCTCCAGTCCCAGATAAAGCAATGCTGCTCGTGGGGCAGGTAAAGTGCCCATCTGGAATAAATCACCGCGAAACCCGTTCCCTTCGGCCACCGGCGCTGCCAAAGAAGCGAGTGGCACACGCGCCGTGTCCGGTGTCACGGGCATGTCGAGCTTGCCAAGCAAGCGGAGCGGATGCCTGGAAGTGGGTATCGCTGGAAAGATTAATCGGAGCACCGCTCCCAGCTCGCGGGCCAAAGCCAGACCTTGTCCGAGTCCCAGCAAGGATACAAAGAAATAAGGTTTTTCCTTAATGAACGTGAGCCCGTGGGTGCCGCTGCTCTGCATGTGCCCCGTGGGTGTGACAGCCCTGCGTGTGTGTGATATTGCTCCCTGCATGCCACCACGTGCGGGACTCATCCCAAATAATTCACTTTGGGGAGGAAAAGGGGAAAAAGCAGAGCCTTTCCGCCAGGGCTCTGGGAGCGGCCCGCACTCGCCCGGCCCCGGCCGCAGGAGGTGGCTCTGGGCACCCAGGGGACACGTCCTGCCCAGGCTGGAGCTGCGGAGGGCTCTGCAGGGCGCTGGGGGCATCCTGGCGACCCGGGAGGTCCCCCTTCGCGCTGCCTCCGCGACACCGCTGCGGAGACGGCACCAGGGCCGTCCCGTTTTCCTGGGGCCGCTCCGTGATCCCACGTGGATGTGGCTGGAGGTCTGGAGCATGGGAGTCCAGCACCAAAAGTGGTGAGATGGATCCATGAGTTTGTCTCACCCGCTTCAAGTTTTTGCCATAATCCTGTCCCGTCTCGGCATACCGTTGGCTTCGATGAGCTACTCCGGTTTGGGACAAGACACCATTCGGGGAGAAAATCCCCCAGGCAAACGTAGCAATGGGGAAATAAGGTCTAAGGGCAATAGCGGTGGTGTTCAGCATCTGCAAATCTCATCCATACCAACCCCCTTTTCTTGTTTTTCACCCCAGAAGTGGTGTTTTGGTGGCAGCTGAGCTGGCTGCAGCGTAAGCTTACATGTGCAGGGGTTTTTAGAGGAAAGGTCCAGGGAAGCAGTAGAGAAATGTTATTTCTAGGAACCCTAAAACAGGAGCCCCCGGTTTCTAACCACGTCCCTGCTTTTAAATCCGCGCTAGCCCTGCGCCTCCTCGCCGGCCCTCCCCGAAACGACTTCGCTCCGGCAGTGGTCACGTTCAGGCGCTGTCGGTCGCCGGCGTTTCAACACTGCCCTCAACTGTTCCTCGAGCTCCTCGTCCTCCCTCGTAGCTGTTCAAACCTTATCTGGGGAGCGCAGGAGATTTCCCAGGCCGCGCAGGAGTCGATCCGCTGCCCTCGGAAAGACACCGAGGCTCTCGGACCTTAAACCGAGCCGTCGCTGACGCGATGGCTGCAGCCTCCCCTTAACCCCCCACTGAATCCCCCCAGGGCGACGCAGTCGTCCTTTAGCAGCTCGGGAAAGCACTGGAAAATATGACTCTAAATACATATATATGTGTTTGTGCTCTTAATTTTGGAGGAAATCAGTGCTCGACAGGGTAATCAGCACTCTCCTGTCGAATTACTCCAAGAAAGCTCAAAATATTCACAAGAAATTTAGGGAAAAACATTATTTTCCCATTCTCACTCATATTTTTTTGGAGAGGAAATATGAGGAGAAACTAAAAAGATGTTTAATATTGAGGTTGTTTTTCCCATTTCTTTTTTCACATTAGAAGATGTGGAGGAAAGAAGAAAAGAGAACAACCCAGAAGGGAAACAAAACGTTTTTGCCTTTTAAAACATGAAGTTTAAAATCTTTTTTTTTTTTTGTTAAAACTAAAGCAACTGAATTTCTTCTTCATTTCTCTTCACTGAAGGGGAATATTTAAAAATAATTTGGAAGAGGTCTCTTCCTTCATGAGGGTAAACATACTGATGGAAACCAACTGCTTCAGAAAAAGTTGTTTTGATCAGCCTGTAAATGCCATGAGCCTTTCAATGGTGTTTTCAATATTGTGGCTTGACCTTGGATGCTGTTATTTTGCATTTTTGAAGAAACTAGGCTCCAAAAGTATGACCCCATAAAAGTGTGCGGATTATGTCTAATTTAGGAACGTCCCAAGGTTAGAAACCAAGAGTCCTGCTGCCCGCGTGTCTCTCCAAACAGCAAAGCCATGGAGCAAGGCTTTTAAAGCTGATTTTTGCTTGATTGCACCTGGCATCCGTGCCTTGATTTTTTGGGAAGTCCATAGCACCCATCCCATACGAACCAGGTCCCTTTTAAGCATTTACAGCAGGAGCTGAAATCACCGGAAAATGTCACCCTTTCCCCACCGGCTCCAACTCCTGGGTAAGCCTCAAGTGAAGTCGCTTCAGATGCCTCGTGTAGAGCAGATGTGACTTGCTGACTAGCGAAGCGGAGGGGACAGGGCATGGACAACTCTTTTTTGGAGGAATATTTCCTCTACGCTTCGTGTTAGACTCGCTTCTGGCTGGCTCCCTCATTTTTCATGAGCGGTTTTCATTGCCCTATGATATTAATATCCCCTTCGGTGCAGGCTTTACCTTATATTTCGGCTGCCGGTGTTTGAGCTATAGACACCTGCTGAATCTCCCAGATTAACGAGGAAGATGATGAACGAAGCTGCAAAAGCCACGGCGGTGGGAAGCCCGAGACGCCCGCGCCCGCCTGTGCGGCAGGCTGAACGCATCCTCTAGCCCTGACTGTATAAATCACGGCGTTAACGGCGTCGGGACCCCCCGTCCGAAGCTTAATCCTCCGGGATGTTGGCTCGGGGGTCAGCCCCATCTCGTGACCGGTGTTTAGACCCGTTGTTGCCCGTCTCCGTGGCTATAGCTGCCGTCAGGGAGGGACCGCGCTGTCAAATTTGGCTCGGCAGCCTTTAGCATCACTGCATTTCCTGAGCAATTTCTTTCCAGAATAGGTGTAGAGAAGTTTATTATAATAGGCTGTGGACCTGCATAAAATAAGGGTATTCAGAGCAGGGAGAGGTGTATGAAAGGGAATTAAATGACCGAAAAAGGATTTCCTTGGGAGGCTGCTTTTTTCCTTTTTAAGGATTAATATAATTAATATCCGATCCTGGGTGGGCCACGTTCTCAGCTGGTGCAAACCAGCCCCGAATTTTAACCGGCTGGGCCCGCAAGCCCGTTACCGGCAAGCTCATCCCATGGTCCTGCATCCTCGGGCCAATATTCCCAGCGTTTCCACCCCAAAGCCGACTTGGTGAAGGCCCACCACGACCTGCGCCCGCGAATATCCAACCTCGAAGCCATTCGCTCCGAAATAAATAGATAAGCAGGAGCCGTGAGCGCGTTCTGCACGTCCCTCGCCCGATCCCACGCAGAATCGTCTTTTGTGTGCATCCAGGCTAATTATTATTAATAGTATATATGGGCTTATTCCAACCGGGGGGGGGGGGGGGGAAGCCAAAGGGGGAAGAGGAGGGAGGACGCGAAGAGGGGAAAGAAAGGAAGAAAGAAAGAGGAGAAACCCACAAGAAGCTGCTCGCATTTCCCGAGACGTCGACAAAGCTTTTATGAATATAACTGGATTTGTAACAAGCATTGCAGCTGCATATAAGGCATTCAGACATGGAGACAATTTTACTAGATAATAGACTATCACGCAGGATACAATTTAAATTAAAAAATGCAATTTTCACCTTGAAATGAACAAATGATTACAATTTCTATACAAATTAAGGCATTCAGGCTCTCTTTCAGTAGTGGCATCAGTCCATGAAATATGACATAATTACCATGAAATACATTTTCAAATATTTTGATTTTTGTCCGCCGCTTTTAAAAAACATAGCCCCGGCTTCTGTGTGCGTGTGCGTGTGTGTGTGTGTATGCGCGTGTGGGGGAGAGCGGCTCGCATTATCCCACCTTCTGGGGAAAAACACATTAAAAAGAAAAGAAAAACTGCCCAAAGATTAAGCTCACCCCCCTCCCTCCTCCTCACTCCCCCTCCTCGCGACTTGCAAGATAAAATTGAAAAAAAAAATCAGACAGAAAGAAAAGGAACGCAAGCGAAAGGCTCTAAAGCCGCCAGATTTATCTAAATTACTACGCTTATCTGCAAAAATCACATCTGCTGGTTATCTACCAGCTCCGCAGATCTCCTGGCCCCCCCTCCCCTTTCTCCCTTAAAATGATGTTTTTTATTCCTCCCTTTTATTTTTTAATTATTTTTCCATTATGCTCCCGCTTTATAGCTGCAGATACAAGGCGAATCAGAGGAATTAGCCCAGGCGCACGCAGGCACGCGGAGAGGGAGGGAGGCGAGAGGGAATAAAAACCAGGAAAGTTTGCAGAAGTAGGTGGGGGCCGGGGAGGGGAGGCTGCGCGCGGCCCCGGCGCCCGGCTGCTCGTGCGAGGATGCCGCGAAGGGCTCGGAAACGGGGCTGCCCGACGGTGGGCTCCCCGGGCGGCTTGTTGAACCGGGTCTACCTCTGTTGAGGACTTTCTGGGCTGAGAAAATGCTGTGATTGATTGCTTTTTTTTTCCCCTATCCAAGACAACGGTGATTCCTGTCCCCTAATTCTCAGTCTCGTTTAGTGTGTGCGTCAATGAAGGCCATTAGTGGGGCAGGAGAAGGGACCAGGGTTGTCCTCACTCATGGTCCTAGGTGCATGGTCCTAGTCACGGTCCTAGTCATGGTCCTAGGTGCATGGTCCTAGTCATGGTCCTAGGTGCATGGTCCTAGGTGCATGGTCCTAGTCATGGTCCTAGGGGCATGGTCCTAGTCATGGTCCTAGGCACATGGTCCTAGTCATGGTCCTAGGTCACGGTCCTAGGTGCATGGTCCTAGGTGCATGGTCCTAGGTGCATGGTCCTAGTCATGGTCCTAGTCATGGTCCTAGGCACATGGTCCTAGTCATGGTCCTAGTCATGGTCCTAGGTGCATGGTCCTAGGTGCATGGTCCTAGTCATGGTCCTAGGGGCATGGTCCTAGTCATGGTCCTAGGCACATGGTCCTAGTCATGGTCCTAGGTCACGGTCCTAGGTGCATCGGTGGGTCTGTGCCAGGGGGCTCGGCAGAATCGGGTCCTCGAGCTGCTCCTTTTTTAAGTCCTCCCTAAAGCCGTAGCCACGCTCCACCCGTTCTGCAGGGGTTTTGCCTTGGTTGACCTGCTGCCTAGAGCGCGGTGGCGTCCCTTTTGATGGGAAACACGGGGACTTCTGCAATGCAAACTTCCCGTTCCTAAACCGGGAAGTTTAAACCGAAAAGCCTGGATGATACAAGCACATCGCCGCCAGTTTCCCGCTCCGCCAAGCGCGGTCCTTTAGCAGCAGCTTTGCAACCTGCTGATAAAAATGCCTGTGTTGCAGAGGTGCCAGCTGCTGCCGTAAGCTCCAGCGTTGAGCTCGTGGCAAAAAATCTGGATGCTCAATTAGCTCAACAGCCCCTGCAAGCCGGCTCGGACTTGTCTAAGGAAGAAATAGCAGCAGGAATTGCAAGCAAAGGCTTCGGGGTGGGCGTATTCGGCAGATCTGCGCGCAGAGGTTTGGCCGGTGCTCGCCGGGCTGCGCGGGGAGGGAAGAGTCCCGCGTGGCTGCTCCCCTCGCCCACGCCGGGACGTTTTGTTTTCTTCCATTGCAATTTTTATTTTTGTCAACATATTCTTTTAATTTTTCCATTTTCTTCCAGAAAAATCTAGCTGCTTTCTCAGTTTAATACCAAAAATGTTTTATTCCAATTACAGAAAATCAGAAAAAAAAACACATCAGTGGAAAGAAAGTACTGAATATTATTTTTTATGAAGGCAATAACTGCAATTAAGAATTTTTTCCTTTTGGTAAGGAAAATTGGTTTAAGCAAAGTCGAAACTGCTTGTTTTGCAGCACAGCTCGGGCTCAGAGAGCGGCCACAGCTGAACCGAATTTGCGCAGCCTCAGCTCAGCCCCCGCCACCGCCGGGCAGAGCCGGAGAGCTCTGGGGCTCCGCTTCACCCACGCGTGGTCCGTGGTGCATCTTTCCACCGTGAGCTTGATACCAGGAGGGCTAAAACACCTGAGGGACCCCCGACTTAATTTCCCAGCCACATCTTCCTCGTCTCCGGTGCTTAATACGTTGGACGGGTCGGAGGGTGCAAATTCAGGCGGCTGCGGCTGACTCGTTCCTGTGCCTGCTTGACATCAGACAGCAGTAAACGGAGCAAGTTTACAAAAACCAGGTCATGCAAAAGGTAATAAACGTATGGAATAAGTTACTGGCGAGCGCAATTGAAGCAAAAAGCATAAAGGAGGTTGAGAGACACCTTGCTTTTTCTTCATTTTCCCCTCCTCTCCTAAAGGAGAGGATAGGCAGGGTAAAGAAAAGCGAGCAGCAAGGTGGGATGAAGACGGCTCCGGGCTGGATGGACCCTTCCTGCTCTTACCAGCATGGGGAATGGGGATATTAGGTGTAGGGAAAGCTCTGAGCTTAGGGCTCAGGTTTGCTCCTTTATCAGCTCTGCGCAGTCCTGCCTTTTTACCTGCTGCTTCACCGCGAGTTGATTCTCCAGCTAAAGCTGCGGACAGATGGGTCTCGCAAGTCCTGGGCTCTCGGTGAGTCCAAAGCTTCAGGTCTCCCAAGCCTGTACTAAGAGGCGTAAGAATAGTTTATATATGTATTTTTGCTTGGCTTTTAACCCAAATGAGGCCAATGCACGTCTCTTGATAGAGAGCCAAAGGGCACCTAGCGATAGGGATGCTGGAAACGCAGATCTGCACCCGGTTGGTCCTGGCTCAACTACGCTTGGTGCAAACAACTGACCGAAGACTTGGAAAGGGACCGTCCCAGGCAGCCTGGGAGAGGCCGGTCCTCAGCGGTGCGTTCTTCTTCCTGGCTCCAGCGTGGTGGGTTTGACGTTGTACTGGAGATTTTTATGTAAAACACTGGCTTCTCCGGGTGCACCTGCTGAAATTGCCTCGGTCGGCACCAAGGTGCATCTAAGAGCTTTGCCACCCCCAGAAGAGGTCCGGCCTAGCTCTACTTAGCTCTCGCGCAAAGGTATGGCTTAAATTTGCTCCCGTTGTGGGTTCACCGGCCATCTGAAGGCCCGGCATCTCTCCAGCTTCGGGCTTTGAACTAAGAGCGCATCTGTGCTGGAGACGGTACCCGATTAGAGAAACAGCTTTGCAGGAACGCGGTGCAGTTCCAGATGTGGTCCAGCTGCAGAAGGAGGGCAACAAGACCTGGAAGCAGGGCTCGGAAAATAAGACACGGTGCAGATCTTGCCGTGGCTGGAGCTGCTGGGTGCTCGAGCAGGTTCGGACCCGATTTGATCCCCGGTCACATTCAACAGGCGGTTTCGTTCAAAGCGGGAATCCTGCTTCCCTGGCAGCAACCGTCTCCCGCGCGCCGCAGCCCCAAGGGGTGGTTAGAGAAGAGCCAAAAGCGTGGGAATTATTATTTTTATTATTATGATGATGATTAAAATTGCAAAGTAATTAATTGTCATTCTAAAGATACCACTTAAGGAGGGGAAACAGCAATTAGACTGCTTGAGTGCTGGCAGCGGTTCATCTCCTCCGGAGCAGGGTGCTAATGCAGCTGGGATTCCTGGCTGTGAGCGTTCAACCTCGGGAAAAAGCTAAAACTCCCTGAAATCGTGGGCGCCAGCTCCATCCTCCCGGAGCGAGGAAGGGCTATTTGCATTCGCAGCCCGCGAAAGCGGGGGCTTTTCGCTCCGGAGTTGTTGCTAGTGGAATCAAGGGGTAGCTCCTTGGTCCTGGCTTTGCTAGGAGGGCACGCGAAGAAAGATGAGCCCAAAGGAGGGATTTTGGCCCCAAAAAAGTCTAACGTGCACCAAGCTGCTCTGAGCCCTTGCAGGTTATAGAACAGAAGGGATTTACCCAGGGCTGCCCCAAACGCTCAGATTTGGGGTGCAGCTCCAGCGCATCTCTCCCGCTGCGTTCAAGCAGAGGATGCCCCGGTCCCGGAGGACCGCTAGGGAAGGAGGCGAGCTGGAAGCCAACCGCGAGACCATTCCTGCCCCTGAGCCGCGATTGCACCTCGTTTTTGCCAGCCTCCCTGTGCCTTTAAGGCTGGCCCCAGCTGGATTCACCTCCGTACTGGAGAGGATGCGAAATTAAGTTATGTGAGGCTCCTGCAGCTGAACCAGATGCGACTAAAACCGGCCTCTTTATGTATTCATGAGCTGTGTGGAAGAGAAATAAAAGGATTCATTACCACGCAAACTGTTACTAATGACATGTACCTGGTGCCGAGCACCTCTGGAAATCTAATGCGACACACCAGAGGAGAAAATGTATTCGCTTTTCAGAGGCCGGGGCTGAATGGAAAATTTCCCCTTCTTGGCCCTTCCTCATTCTGCATTCGCTAAAAGCAACATTTACAATTCTTCTGCCATTATGTCCTACCAGGGCCTCTGCGCTTTCTGTCACGACCTTGATATTAGCTGAAAATTGGAAATTCGCTGGCATGGCGGCGGCGGGGAGGGGTGGGAAGCAACTTGCTTTGCCTCCCGGTTTGCCACGCACAAAAGAAAGAGAGAAAGAAAGAAAGAGAAAGAAAAAGAAAGAAAGAGAAAGGAAGAGAAAGAAAGAAAGAGAAAGAAGGAAAGAAAAAGGAGGAGATTGCACTGGTGTGGAGCGCGATTGCATCTCAGCCGTGAGACTTTCTCGCCCTTCCGAACGGGCACCTGAACAGCGGGAAGGAGCTGCCTCGCTGCCGTAAGGCAGCACTTTGGCACCGTCTTTGCCGCTGACTTTTGACTATCCAGCGTTTGGATCTTGTCTGATGGAATAGAGATCCGGAAAACGCTTCGGAAGGAGCTGGTCTTCCCTCGTACGCTTGTGTTTCTGGTGGTCTTCATCCCTCCTCCCCATCCCGGGGCATCCGTGCCTCCGCACCCCCTTTTCCCCTTTCTACATCTCCTTTCTACATCTCTTCGCGGCAGCCCCGTCGCTTGTCAGGTGGCTTCTCATCCACTTCATTAGCCCCCGGTCCCCTGTTTGCCGAGGGGTGTTTGTATTAGTTGGAGAGCTTTCTAATTTAATCAAGGTTCGAGGCACAATCCCAGGCCTTGTTTGCCCAGCGCGCCGGCCCTGCTCGCTGATTAATTCACGGGACGTCAGATGGGCTGTTCTGCTTTGGTCGTCACTTGTTTTTCCTTTTTTTTTGCCGTCGGCCGTACCGCAGGGGCCCGGAGCTGTGAAGGCGCCCGGCCACCACCGCTCCGCTCGGGATGGAGAGACGCAGCGAGAGCCGAACGCGCAGGGACAGGGCGGCTCGATGGCCTCGTTTCTCGGTTCCTTTGGATTCACGTGCGTCGCCTAAGGGAGTCACGCCAAGGGGAACCGGTGCAAAAAAAGGGGATATTGGACCCCGAGCTTCTCCCAAGGAGCAAAGTTGCCTGAAGTTCCTGCTGTTTCCGTGGGAGCTGGCTCCTCTGGCCGGGCAGCTCCTTCCAAAATGGGCAACCAAGTATTATATCAAATGTGGGCAACCATGACACAGCTGGAGAAAGCCATGGTTGACCCGAGCTAGTGCTTTGAGTGGGAGGCTGGACCAGAAGCCTCCAGAGGTCCCTTCCAACCAAAATGTCATCACCTGGGATGTTCCTCAGCTGGGTTCAACATAAATGTTGGCTCTGATACTCATTGCAAGCCGTGAGTTGCTCATGCAACCGCTCTTGTCCGCGGGAAGAGATGCTGATGGCAAGGGAAAGGGTCACCTCTGGGAAAACCATCCCTCCCGCCTGAGCCGCTGGCAACGAGTAGGTACGAAATGCCTCCGTGTCGCGGTCTGTAGGCACTACGCAGTTGTAGGAGCATCGCGTCTTGTGAAGGCGCTGAGTAAAGCGTGCCGTGGTCCCCTCCGAGGAAGGCTGTCCTGCAGCGGACGACGTGCAAAGGAGTAGAAATGGGAGCAAAAAGGGGAAACGCTGCTAGAATGGTTGAAGAAATACTGAATTTCTGGAGCTGAGGAGCTTAGTTGTCTCTTCACTTCTGTTTCCCTTTGGAGACTATATCGGACTTACCCTTCTCTGCCTTTCTCTGCCCAGGTCTACAGTAGGTCTGCGTAAAAAGGCATCCGCTTATCTCCATGGCAGCATCGTAGCAATGCTGCCCTCCTCTCCTTGGCTTTAGTAGGCTGAAACTCAGCTAAGAAGAGCGAGTGGTTTCTGCCTGGTCAACCTGATGGCCGTGGGTTACCGTGTGGCCTTGGCCAACTTGGTTGGTAGCTTCTCACATCTGTTTTCTTGAGTGCAAAGTAGAGCCAAGCATTTGCCTGCTCAGCTCACAGGGAGTGGAAGGAGTCGCAAGCCTTGATGCTCTGCAACAGGTAATGGAAGGGTTGGGGCATCAATGAACCCTCCTATGAAACCACCCAAGAAGCCCAGACTCTAGTGGATGGACCCTGCATGTTCTCAGACGTTCTCAAAACCTTCGAGACCCATCAGAGACGCCTCACCGCAGCCGTGCCCATGCTGTTCACCCCCCAAACCCCCACCCCTGAGCCCGAGGGATGGGTAGGACCACTGCCAAAGCTCCTGTGCCGCGCGCGAGCGGGGACCGCGCTTGGGGTTATCGGCTACCGCTTGCGTCGCTGCCGCCACCGCGGTGTAAATTCAATTAGCCGGCGCATGCGAAGAGGAGCATAAACCTTCTCCCGATCACCTCTCCCAAGCGGAGCTCGGGCTGCCGGCCTTCCTGCTGCATTTTTCACACCTCCTTAGCAGCGGGGCTGCGCGGGGAGGAGGGGATAAATTGGGTCAGTTGGGTTTTTTGTATGTCGAACACGCCAAAAGCGCAAGCAGCTTGCTCCTTCCCGGGGCGGTTCAATGCCACCCAGCCCCCTCACCATCTCCACCTTGTCCTCTCTGCCCACCCGCAGCACCCAGGACCAGGCAACCGGTGCAGCAGGATGGGGAGACGACAGCAAACGTGCGGATGGAGTTAATAAATAAATAACTAGTGTCAGGGCTGGGAGAGAGCTGGCGAGAGCATCGCCGCGCCGATCCCTGCAGCATTTCACAGCTGTTAGACGCTGCCTCCTCCTATTGCGGTGATTAGGCTCGACTTAATGAAAGGCTTTCAGCCATCAGCCTTCATTACCGCCGCCGGGTCTCAGGACGGCTCGGGGTCCCGCTGTCTCGCACAAGGCGACGGGCTGGGCCCGGAGGAGCTCCCAGCCCGGCCGTTCCTCCCTGCAGGTTGCCTTTATCCTTCATTTTGTTATTTTAAGGAGGGGGGACACATTCCCAAAGCCCCCAGCGTCAGGGGGTTGCTTTGAGCGTGGTGGTGTCTTCTGCGTTGGCCGTGCACCGAGTTTGGGGCATTTCCAAGGAGAGCAGGTGCCAGGAGGTGTCTCCTGCCAGGAAAGGTGTGTTTTCTGGGAAAAGCGCTGCCATGCACGATGCCACGTCTCCAAGTGACGTCTCGGAGCTGCTGAGAGCCCGATCCCAGCGCCGTCTCACCTCGCGTCCCCGCATCAAGACTCATCCATCCTCCCGCGCTCCTGAGATATCTCCCCGGCACCGTCCAGCCCCGGCGAGGAGGGGAAGAGCAGGAACCATCACGGCAAATCCTTTGGGCATCTCCGTGCCAGGACCACGCTGCAAGTTCTCGTTTTCCCCAAATTCACAAATTCTGAACCTCATTCGATTGCATTGGGAAGGAGGGGGAGAACAGGGAGCAGCTTCACTGAAGTGTCTGTGAACATCTCAAGCACATTTTTGGGGCCAAACTTCAAGTAAATTTGGGCTGAATGCTGGTTGGCAAATGGAGACGGAGACCGGCACTCAGTTCTCCAAGAAGTTTAGGCTTTGTCTTAAAGTTTCCTCTTCCTCTTCCTGCCCTGTGGTGAAGGTGCCACCAAATTTTCTGATCGTATTGGGTCACAATTCTTGGATAAGGGCTCTCAGCTGCGTCTGAACCTGAATCAAAAATCACGCTCCGTGTGGTTGTCGATCTGACCTCAAATCAAAGCCCTACAAACGAGGTTTCCCATCTGCGCAGCTTTCCCAGCCTTGAAGTCCGACGAGTTGAGCAGGTTGTGACAAGTCATTCATCCAAATCAGGCGATACGTGAGATTTAGATGTGCGTCCGAAGCTCCTACCCCTGGTCACTGCTAGAGAGAAGGTATGGACCAAGAGACACTGAACATCTGAGATCTTCCCAGGCAGAAACCTGTGCTGAACCCAGACGAAGACGCCCATATTTCCATGCGTTGTCTCTTGACGGCATCGTGCGCTAGTTTTCTATGGCGCAAGATGGGTGTAAAATACGACCGCGCTGATGTGGTGACATTTTCCAGAAGAACAAACAGTCTCGAGAGAGAGAACAGGGCCCTGCGTCTGCCAGGTAGCACTGAGGTATTATTTTGCACCAGGATAGGAGCAGCAAGGCTTCACGCGAAGCTGCTGACAGATGTTTCAAAGGTCTTCGCCGCGCAGACGGGCTCCCAGCAGATTCCTTGGACGTTTCTGCACGCGGACATCTATCACCGGGACGCGATGCTGAATGTCACGCAGCCCTGGTGGTCCCTCAACTGCCTGCTGAAGAAGACGCCGTTGAAGACTGAGACACGTCGGTAGGCTTAATTAATTAATTGGCGGGTCTTGGAGGTTGGTTCACGTGGCCTCTTTGCCTGGGAGCTGCAGCCCCGAAGACCTATGGGGACCTATGCCAGATGGCTGTAATCCCCCCAACCCCACCATCTAGGAACGGCCTCCACGAGATGGAGAAGCGAGTTTTTGTAGGGTCTATCTTGGAACCGCCGTCTCAAACAGTGGCGGGACGGAGGAGGAACGGGTTAATATTTTGGGGGAAAATAGGTGTGGGGTGAATACGGCACCGAGGCTCCTTGTAGGGGGAAAGGAAGAACGCTTCATTTTAAAGAAGGGATATGGAGGGGAGGATGAGAAAGGAGGGGAAATGAAAGGGAGACGGGTGGAGAAGGGAGGGGGGGAGCAAGAGCACTCAAATTTCAGGGCTCTCAGGGGAAAGCGGAGTCCTGAGCTATTTTCCCAGGCTGCGAGAAGACGTCCCAGCTGGCTGCCACCCCCCCCCCCGAAAGGGGAGAGGGTCTGAAGCGGTGCCAAGGTCTCAGCGTTCGCACCGAAAACGAGAGGTTGCGAGGTTACGGAGGGCTTCTCCCTGGCTGGAGCAGAAAGCTGAGACTTTCTCCGTGCGCAGCTGCTCGCCGCATTGCCAAACTCGGGGAAAAAATAACACTGAGAGCCTCCGACAAGTTATCAGCTGCAGCTAAAAGGAGTTGACAAATGGGGGGGTGGCAGCAGGCCATAAATGCAGGTGTGACCGAGGACTTATCGCCTTCCCCGCAGCCCGGTAGTAAATCAGCGCTACGGAGATATCGTTTGGGGACAGGGATGTCCGGAGCCAGCGGGGAGGTTGGGTCTGGAAAGGGGCTCCGGGAAGAGAAGCCGAGTTGCTGGACACTCATCACCTCCTAATTGCAATCAAGGGATTCAGGAGACAACCTCGGTCCTCCGTGCACCCAACTGGGTCAGGAGCTGCCAAAAAGGCTAAGCCATTCCCATTTTCATAGCCGAAGGAGAAAACAAGGATTTTGCCCCTTTTTTCCCCCCTTTTCTCCTTCCACGTTCAGCATAGAGCTCTTCCCTACCCCTCAAACGGGAACGAGAAATCTTGCTGTTCACGTACTTTGTATTAAACCACCTTCTTCAGCCCCAAACAAGGCAGCTGGTGGTTTAATATAAAATACGGTGGTTTAACGCAAAGTACCCAAACAGCTCTTGGAGCAGCATCTTTGCGACCAGGCTGCGTTTTAACAGCGCTAAACACCCTCGGGGGTCCAACGCAGTGGCTGAGCCCGAAGCAGGAGGCAGGTCCTTATTCCTTGCAAAACCGACGGAAATCAGGCCTGATTTAATCAGCCAGCTCCTATTTTTGAGAGCGTGGAAACCACCTCAGCTCGTCTCCTTGGTGCGCGTGTCCAATTTATTCCTTCGATGGATTTCTTCGTTTCTAATCCAGCTTTTGCTGGCAAGGGCTCCTTGTGAGCGCAGCCGCCCGCGACGCAGGGTGGAAGCATCAGCAGTTGGGTGTCTTTGACCTCTTAAGCTTGACTAGGATGATGCCAGGAGACCCTTGTATCCTAGAGCAGCACGGTCCTGCTCGGCGAGTAGCTCATTAACTATGGAGGGAGCTGCTAATTAACCTGTCCTTCAGCCCGTCTAGGTGGGCGTTGAGCTCTGTGCCTTCTGCCCCGGGTTTCGGAGGTGAAGAAGGGGCGATGTGGTGCCCAGCTTCGTGCCTGCACCGGGTCGCCCAGTTGCCCTCAGCGGGCAGTGCCGAAACGAGATGCCCCAAGGCGTCCGTGCTGCCGGCCGCCCATCGCCGACGCTCCCGAAACTGCTGCCGCCGGGCGAGCGCCCGGTTCGGAGGCGCGCGGGTGAGGGCTGGAGCTAGGACACCTTCTCCCAGCACCGTAAAACCTTCCCACTCGAATGGAAAACACGTCTAAAGCTAACAAAATCCTCAAGTCCTGACGTTGCACCCACCTATACGGCTCGTTTGGGGCCTGACAAGCCATCTTCATTAAGGTACCAAAAGGAGAAGTTTTCACTTGGAGCACAGGTGATGCTCAGCGAGGTTCTTCAACGAGCTTTTAGGTTCATTTTGACCATCTTAGAAGGTCCATTTCCATAGGCAAGTGCAACCTACCTTCCACAGTGGGACGTGCGAGAGCAGCCATCGAGTTGCTGCCCTTGTGCCTTGTCCTTTTGGGGTTTTAGACCCCTTTCCAGGTGCTCAAACCGTGTGATGAAGAAGCAGGTGGAAACCCAGCATGGTTCCTTGCTAGCCGCACGCAGCCCTCGGCCTCGGCCGGGAGAGGAGCCGGGTGGGAAGCGGAACCGCGTGATGCCGGGAGGAGGGGAGCGAAGAGGGAACACGTGCAGCTCCCGCGCGCGGCTAGAGACGTTGCAAAGGGCTGGTTGGGCCCCACGGCACCATGGACCAAGGTCACTCTTGGCCCAGGAGAGGGGCTGCTTGCTGGGAGCAGGTCATAGCTGTCCTAAATTTAAGTAGGGACCTTCTAGTGGAAGGAAACCTTCTGAGGAGGCATCTCAGCTGCTTCCTCCCTTGCATGCAGCTCCCCTGCGCGAGCTGTCCTTGCTCTTCACCGCTTACGACCACTTCAAGCCTTGGAAAAAACCAGTTTCCACCCGGCAGTCCATCAGCCCGGCACGGCTAGGCTGTAAAAGCGTCACCGGGACCCTTCAAGCAACTCATCCTTTCCCTTTGCAGCGCCAGCGGGACGAAGGAGGTGACATTTCCGTGCAGGCGGGATGCAGGAGCGGCCGAGCCCTGGCCCGTTGCAAAAAGCAATAGAGCAAAAAGCATCAGCGGCTCCGTCGCAAGGGGTTAAAGCCGCGTCCAAGCGTCGCCTCCCTCCTCCAAGCAGGAGAAGCGGTGGCTGCCGTGCAAGGCTTGGGTTTCACAGGCGGCTCTGCCTGTAAAATACAGTCGTGTCTCCTGTGCTGATTGATGGCTCCAATGAAA
Organism: Dromaius novaehollandiae; assembly: GCF_036370855.1. Taxonomy (NCBI): domain Eukaryota; kingdom Metazoa; phylum Chordata; class Aves; order Casuariiformes; family Dromaiidae; genus Dromaius; species Dromaius novaehollandiae. The sequence goes on along the minus strand of NC_088121.1, from coordinate 9,371,180 downwards.
CCATCAGATCGACCCAGAGAGGATCGGGTGTGCGAGGGTGCTGCCGGCTGATGCCCTACCCCCCTCGACAAGCGGTCCCCCCGCATCACCCAGCGCCAGCATCGTCCCTCCGGGGCTTGGAAATCAGCCCGGTGGCCATCACCGCTCCCGGTCGGCCTCGGGCCTCGGGGGGGGGGGCGTGAAGGCTTTGCAGTGCCCAGTGCTGGAGCGGTGGGATGGGAGATGTCCTCCAGGAGACCCTGCTCCCCTGCGGGCCCTGGAGCGGATGGAGATCGGGTGGGGGGGGGTGGGGGGGGGGTGACAGCACCCCGTGGGACGCATCCTTCCCATTTAACCCCGTAGCTGTCCCAGCGATGCCCCAGTATCTAGGTGGGCCGTTGCACCGTGGCGTCTAATCCAAGCGCTTTCGCCCATCAGGTGCACCCTCCCTGGTGCCTCCCTTCGTGGGGGGGGGGGGGGAGCAGAGCTCGGGCCATCCATGCAACGAGTTCGCCAGGGCTCAGCCGCGCTGGCAGCAAAGGGCGAGGAGGAAGGAGGCCTGCACGCGGTCTGGGGCAACAGGCCTTGCTTTGATGGGGGGGGATGAAAATGGGGGTGTTTGGGGGGCTTTTATTTTCGGGGGGGTGGGGTTGAGAGTGGCCAGGAGGGGTGACGCCGTCCCGCTGAGCCGTTTCGGCCCCCGGCAGCCGCCGCGGAGCGAATGGATTGTCGCACCGGCACCGAAATGTCAGCGCTGTGATCTCGGCTCTGCGATAATATTAATCATCAGCACGAGGAGGGGGGATACGGCGGAGGGAGCTGCCGCTTGCAAGTAATTTTCCGGGCACCGTCTCCGCGCAGATCCCTTATCAGCCGCGGATGCGATGCAACAGCAGATACATTTAAAGCACCCTTTGCTCAATGCAAAACACCATCCCAGGGGCAAAAAATCAGCCTCCCAGCTGGCGTTTAGCACTTGCTCCCCTGCCCAAAACCCGGCTCCAGGTGGGGAACCCGCCCCCAGCGCTGCTCGGGAGCAGGCGGTACTTAAGGGGCTGCAGCTGGGGGGGCACCTGGGCTTCCTCCATGGCTCCTTGGGCAGAGCTCGTGGCAGGGCTGCTCCAGGCCCCCGGGAAGGGAGCTGGGAGCAACCCGGGCCCCGCGGCAAGGTAGGAGCATCCCGCGGGTCTCGCTGCCTCCGTGGGAGAGCGGCCGGTGCCTTGCGGGAGCGGGGAGGTTGCAGCCAGCTGCACAGGGGCCCCTTTTTGGTGGCAGCAGGGAAAAACAAGCCAAATTGCTAGAGCTCCGTCTAAGGAGCTTCATCATCTCCTAGAGCTGTGGGTTATGTGTTGTGGTTTAACCTGGGAAACTTCTGAATTGCCTAGAAAAGCTGGAAGCGTTGGGGGGGACGTGGTTATTCCCAGGCTGAGCCCGTTTGTGCCCCTCCAGCCTTGCAGGACCGTGCTGCCCTGGCTTCCCAGGCTTGCTTTGCTCTGAATCCTCGCCGTCGCCCTTGGAGGCCGCTTGCCGGGAGCATTTCGGCCCGGGTTTGTGGGCATTAGCACCCCAGCTGCCTCCGGGACCTGTCGGAGGAGCATTCCTGACTCCGGGTGCCCGTGGAGTGGTTTGCTCTGCTCGTTAGCCCCAACCGGGGCTGCTAATGGAAAGCAGGTGGGTCCCTGTGCCATTAACCTTGGGGGAGCTTGCAGGGCTGCTCCCATGGCTTTTGCCATCCCCTCTGCAGGGAAAAACTGGGAGAGCTCCCTCACCCGGCCCCTGCTGCCCTGCCTCTCCCGGATGCATGCACATTTATCAGCTTCCCCCAAAAAAAAGGGGAAAAAAAGGGGTTGCAATAGCATTAGGGGCCTGATTTTTAAAGCCACGAAAGTCGGCCGTGCACCGGCTCTGCGCTTCGCACCGGCTCCCATGGGTGACGGAGAGCCAGGACTCACCGGCATCCAGTTGTGCCCGCTGCAACCGCCTGCTCGGCAGCTGTTTTGGGGAATCCCTAAAACCCACCCAAGACCCCGCCGGGCCCCTCTTTGCCCGCAGCATCGCGGGTACCAACGGTGCTGCATGCACGCCCTGGCTGGCGCTTCCTCCGGCAACGATTTCCAGAAATACTCAGTGAATGAATGCAAAGGTTTTGTAACCGATTCCTTGCAAACATCTCTGGTTAAGCCGGGATGCGCAGGTGGAGCTGCAACTAATTCCTGCCCTGCATTTAGTGCAACGGTGGCCTGTGCCAGCTGCAAATCCAGGTGATCAGACAGTTATTAATTGTAGCCGCTATAAATGTGTGTGTTTTTAATTAGCACGAAGGCCGTGGATGCAGATTCCCCTTCCCTGCTTGCATTATGGGACCCATCCCGACCCGGCCGGCGGCGAGGATGAGCCTTTGCAGGATGCCGCAAGGGGACCATGGAGGTGGGTAGTGGCCCCCCCCCCCGAACCCAGGCTTGTCTGGGGTGGGGGATGCTGCAGCCTCCCCCGCAGCGCGTGCGGGAGCGTTTCGGGTACCAAAACCTCTTTCTGCCTCCTCCCAGCCCGCGGCCGAGGTCTTGCCCGGGATCAAAGCCCCTTCCACGTTTCGGAGGCTCCGCTCGGCTCAGGAACAAGCGGGAGCCAGGGACCCCCGCATCCCCCTCCGGCTGAATCCGCTGCCACGGCGCAGCCCTGCTCCGGTGACGGTGGGTACGGGCAGCTCCCCAGTTCGGCAATTGGTGCTGGTTATTTATTGAGGGGGCAGCTCTCACCTGGAACGGCAGCGTTTAGGGCAGAGGAGGGAAGGACCCTGTTTATGTTGTTTTTTTGGAGGAGGTTGGGGTTTTTCACTTCGGATATCTTTCTTTCTTTTTTGCTTTGGGTGGTTTTTGTGGTTGTTTTGGGTGTTTTTTAGTAACCAGGATAAGCCCAGCCTCGTAATACCCTTTCCCACTTTAATCCCAGTGGGGAAGGAAGAGCCCCGCAGCTCTCGCGCTGGATGAGGACCAACGCGATGGAAGAGGCCAGCCGGCTCCCTCGCGTCCTGGCCCTGCTCCTCTAGCTGCATCTCGGCTTTAAACGCTGCTGGTGAGTCCAAATCCCCCCGAAGAGGCACGTTACTATTAAGCCTAGAAGAAGTTTTGTATTAATATTATCATCTCTGTGTTTGAGTAAGCTTTAACACTGGGCATTCCCCTCTTAAGGCCTAAATTAGAGAGAAAAATCACATCTGCAAGACCTTCTTTGCAGATTTAGGGCAGAACAACTCAGGGAGGAGGCAGCTGGGCTCAGGCTTTGCTCTCAGGCCCCGGCTTTCCAGTACCTGCAGCATGTTGTCATCGCATTTTATTCGCATATTATTACATCCCTATTAGCAGCAGCGGCTGCCTGGCACATTCACACGACCAAGAATTCACAAAGACGCTTTTTTTGAGTTATTCATTTTAATAATTTTTTCCTAAAATAAACCTTAATCTCTTGAGCTACAGGTAACTTGCTCTAAGTGCTGTCGGGGCTGCAGCTGGAAGCTGCCGTGTGCGTCGAGCATCAGTAGTACAGGGGCGCGGGGCCGGGGGGGCCTCAGTGCATGTAGGCGTAGCGCCAGTCGGGCAGCGGCACGTGCGTCTCCTTGACGGCCTGGGGCGACGTCCAGCGCAGGACGTAGTGGGGGCCGCCCGGCTTGTCGTTGGTCCCTGTTTCGGGAGGAAAAAGCAGCCGTGACCAAGACGGAGGAGGCGCAGAGGTCAGTAATGTCTTTCCCCGCAGGCGTTTTTAATCTCACCTGAGATGCGGGAGCCCCCGAAGGGCTGCTGAGCCACGACGGCGCCTGTCGACTTGTCGTTGATGTAGAAGTTGCCCGTGGCGTTGCGCAGGCGCTTCCTCGCTTCCTCGATGACGCTCCTGGGAGGAACAGAAAGGATGGTCAGCACGGAGCAGGCTGGACCACAGTCGTGCAAAAAACATGTTGCACTTCAAATACATACCAAGAACAGTATGTGCTCAGAGCTTGATTTGAATTATTGCATTGTATCTTTATTTTGTAGCCTTACATTTAAATAAGGAAGAGTAATTGAAAAAAAAACTAGTTGTAACCATGGCCAAATAACTAACTAAAAAGGTCATTAAGCATAACAACTTTTATTCCTCTTAACCATATTTTTTTACATAAGTAACTTAACCACCTCAACCATTTCTGCTTCATGCTCTACTGAAGTTTCTCGCAAAATAAATAAAATACAAAAAGAACTTGGCTTTCACACTAGCAACACTTCCTAGCTCTTCATGGCTTAATAATAAAAATAAGTTTTCCTCTTAGCTTCTATCTTTACTCTTTAAAAAGCTTGTGCTTCCTTTGTCTCTTCCCCTTTTGGGGGAAAAAAAAATCACTACAGGGGGTCTGAAAAATGCCTTTTCGGGGAGAAACTATCTCAGACGCGAAGTTCTGAGTGTCCGGGTGGTTGACGCTTGGGTCTTAGCCCCCCTCGCAGGGAGGAGGACTAAGAGCCCCGGGGGACCGCGGGCGGCTGCCCCGGCTCCGGGGGTGCCGCAGCCCCCCCCCCCAGCCGCCCCCTCGGGGTCCCCGCGGCCGAGCGTCCGTCCCCCCGGCTCCGACCTCGAGCTGCGTAGCCCGGTGCCATAAGGCACTTAGGTTGGGAGCTGGGTGAGGGAAGCTCTGCCGGGAAATGGGGGGCACCCGAGCGGGCGGCGGGGCGGGACTGGGCACCCCCCGAGTCCGGACAGCCCCCTCCCGGGTTACAGTGCTCTCGGCCCTCCTCCCGGCCGCTCCGACCCTTACGTCTGAGATAGTTTCTCACCAAAAAAGCACTTTTTGTGGGAGAAACCACCTTAGAGGCATCTCCTTGCAGGCTGAGCTGGAGGAGAGCTGAGAGCAGTGTAAGCCGCAGGGAAAGGGCTTTTTTCGTCCTTGCCGGGTAGCGCAGGGCTCCGGGGAGAAGCGACCAACGCACCGTGGAGCCGGCGACCCTGCAAGGAGGAAAAAAGCCCTTTCCCCTCCGCCGCAAATGGTCGCGGCGCGTCCAGGCCGCGCTCGTGCGGATTTTGGCACTTACTTCTCCCGGGCGAAGATTGCCCCCGTGAGGCCGTAGGGCGTCGTGGTGTCGACGAGCTCCAAGACCTCCTTGAACCGCTGCTCCGGGTAGACGTACACGGTGAGGACCGGGCCAAAAATTTCCTGCAGAGCAAAATCGGAGCGTTCAGACAGCGGGGAGAGCTTCCTCGCGCAACCCACAGCCTCCAAAGCAAGTGGCGGGCGCTAAACTAGCAACTAGCTCTGTACTTTTACTGCCATTTTGCTCCCAACTAGCTGCTCTCACCTCCTTCATGATGGGATCCTCGGGGTCTTTGCTCTCCACGATGCACGGCTCCACGAAATACCCAACGCTGTCGTCGCAGCCGCCGCCCGCCAAGATGGTGAGGTTGGGGGAGGCCTTGGCGTGCTCGATCCACTTCTTTATGCGGGCGAAAGACTGGAGGAAGGAAATAATAAAAGCCTGTGAGCTTGGGGGTCTAAAACGAGGTCTCTGTATTTTGGAAGTGGGGCTGGGGGAGCGTGGGCAAGCTCTTTTAGGGCTACTCTTAGCTCTCTTCCAGCTCAAGAGGGCTGGGAGCTGGCAGTACAGTCTCAGACACTCTAAACCTTAAGTCTAAGATATTTTCTCAGTTAAAAAAAGAAAAAAAAAGCACTTTTCAACCCAAGGTTTGAAACTGGCTTAATAGGGGCAGCAAATGTGGCATGGACGCTAGGCCCTGGAGGAAGGATTCCCTGCTAGGGGACACGGGGAGCCCAAGAAGAAGGGGACTGTGGTGTCCAGGCAGTCTCCTTCGTGGTTACACTGCTCTTAGCCCTCCTCCTGCTCCGGAGGGTTGGGAGCCAGAGACGTGGTCCCGGACACTCCGAACCTCACGTCGGAGATGACAGTTTCTCACCCAAAAAGTGCTTTTCAAGAGGGGCAGTGACAAAGGGCTGCACTATTTTGGGAGGGCTGCACTACTTTGGGAAGGCCAGCGAGTCCCACGTCCCTATCGCTGATATTCTGCCTAATCACTGACTTTTAAACTTCACCCAAGGCTTAAATAAAACTGCTTAACAAAGATGCTCAAGCGTGGTGCTGCTATTCTGGTGCACAAGTAGAAACAAGATATTTGCGCTTACCTTGTCATCAATCACCGCGGAGAAAAACGTCCCAAAGTCCTGGACAGGCTGCGGGAGGAAAGAAAGGAGAACGTGTAAGGGCCACGTTGTGCCAGAAAGGTAACTCTAAAACAGGGAGCTGAAATTCCCAGAATAACCCTTTTCCCCACTCCGAAACGCCTCTTGGAGGGGCAAACTACCCCTTTTCAATTAGTCTGCGGCGTTCGGCGACTTACACAATCCTTCCCGCAGACGCTGGCTACAAGTTAATTTCTAATCACTAAAAAAAGACGGAGGGGGGGACGGAGGGGTGGTGGCGGGGAGAACCAGTGGATGAAAAGCTTGGTTCAATAGGAATTAGTAGCCGGTTACCGCAGTCTCTAATCCCATCAGCCACCCGCTGAGCCGCAAAGCCCTTCAGCAGCCCAGCAGCTCTGCTCACGTCTCCCACTTTGATCTTCCCGTGCTCCTCCAGCAGCTTCTCTTTGATCCGGGGCCACAGCGAGTCCGGGACGTAGAGGCGGGAGCAAGCGGAGCATTTCTGGCCGCCGTACTCGAAGGCCGCGCGCAGGGTCCCGTTCACCACGCTGGCCACGTCGGCCGAGCCGTGCACCAGGTGGAAGTTCTTCCCGCCGCACTCTGGGCTCCGCGAGGGGCAGGAGAAGGAAGCGGTGAGTGAGGAGCCGTCCCGGCCGCGCGGCCTCCGGGGAGCCGACCCCGAACTCCCCGAAGGCCCCTCAACGCCTCGGCACTAGCCCTTCCGCGCCCCCGAATTACCTCCAGCCAGACGCGGGAAATTGCGGTACCGGTCCAGGTTTTCGGACACCTGCTTCCAGAGGCGCTTGAAGGTCCTGCAAGAGAGCAGAGGAGCTGCTTAGAAAGCTCTCGCGTTCACACACAAGGGGAGGGTGGAAAAAGGTCCAGGTCTTGGCCCTGCTGAAGAGGAGCCCGCGCCAAACCCAAAGGTCCCTCCCCGAAGGTCCCTCCCCGAAGGACAGGACGCCCTAAAAGCAGGAGAGGCCACCTGAGAACAAGACCAAAGCAATGGATGCTACAGAAAAACCTGACATTTTGCAAACATAAACAGCTGAAGTGTCACGGGGAGGAATAAAGAAAGCGCCCAGCAGAAGTTTCCCGTTCTTCTCCTTTCCCCGCTTCTTTTTGGTGCTTACTGTGACAAACCCCTCGGCCACAAAACAATAAAAATGCTAATAAACTCCCACTGGGAGACACAGCCACTAACACTAATTTATGAGCTTCCCACCTTTAAAGCAAGACGCTCATCAGACCATGGCATTCGCCGCCGGTTTAATAGCCTGCTGCCTCCGGGAGCGACGCTCCGGGGCCCCCAGAGTCACTAACGCGCCCTGAGTTTGCAAATCCACCCAATGCATGCTCGAAATGCCCATTTTAGCAGGAAAATCCGGCTAGGCGCCCTTTCCGTTAGTTTGGAACTTACGGCACGCTGCCGGTGAAGTTGAGCCCGCAGAAGTGCTCGGAGGCGGTGACGGCGTCCCCGAAGACGGGCCCGTCGGCCGGCACGAACTGAACCACGTCGGGAGGGAGCCCGGCGTCGAGGAGGATCCTGTACACGGCGTAGCTGGCCAGCACGGCGGCATCGCTGGGCTTCCACAGCACCACGTTGCCCTGGGGCGAGAGGGGAGAGTCAGCGCGGCGAGAAACCCGCCCCGGGCTTCGGCCCAACCGGCCCAGGGTCACCAGTGCCCGGGCGCTTCAGAAGTCTAAAGTACCCGTTGCCGCGGCACTGATTAACATCTGCTGATTAATAAACTACCAGGTCGCGCAGGCCGGCGAGCTTTCCGCGTGCATCTACCCCCCGGGAAAGATTCCCCAGCTCCCCGTCCTGTCTTAGCTTCATCCTCGTCCTTCATCCTCCCAAAATTCACAGGGTTGCCTGCACCTCGCTTGCCACTTTAAAAAGCAATCGCTGTAAATTAAAAGCTTGGCGCTTTCCCCTATCTCAGCCTCTTCTGTCGCTAGTGCGGGACGCTGCTGCTGGAGGGGACCGGCTTTGACGCCAGGATTAAACCTGAGGTCTTAAGTAGTAAAAACACTATTTGTTTTTTCCCCGAGCAGGATGCACGAGGGAAACAGGACATGGGGCTAACAGGACACTACGACACCTTGCTGCAATCGAAACCTCGGTCTAATCGTACTCGAGAAGAGGAGCAGGCGATCCCAAATGCATCTGCTACTTGCCGAGGGGTGAAGGCGGCCACGCTCGGTTTTGTAGGTGCAGAAACACCTTAAAACAGCGAGCGCGAAGCTCCTCCATCCCAGCACGTAAATCGTTCCCGAGACTCGGAGTCGGGGCCTGCGCTCGGCGGCTGGATCAGCGCTGGGGCCAGCGGCTGCCCCGCCGCTCCAGCTTACGACCCTGGAGCATCCCAGAGCCGGGGAAGCCCGATTTGCTCCGTGCAGAGATACCGGGCCCCCCCGGCCCCCCGCGCATCCCTCCGGCCCCGGGGGAAGCAGCCGCCGCCGCGCCGCTCACCATCAGCGCCGGAGCTCCCGCCAGGTTCCCGCCGATGGCCGTGAAGTTGAAGGGCGAGACGGCCGCCACGAAGCCCTGTGGGGCGGCAAAGGGAGCGGGGTCGGCGGTGCGTGGCCCCCGCGGCCCCCCCGGGCTCGGGGCCGGCCCCGCCGCTCACCTCCAGCCCCCGGTAGACCATGCTGTTGGTGCTGCCGTCGGCGCTGAGCGGCTGGGCATCCTCCAGCTCCACCGCGTACTTGGCGTTGAAGCGGAAGAAGTCGATCAGCTCGGCGGCCGCATCGATTTCCGCCTGGATCACGGTCTTACCCTGAGCGGGGAGCAGAGAAAAACGAAATGGAGGAGCCCCCTCCGCGCCGGGGAGCCAGGCAGCGCCGCGGTCTATTAAATAAAAACACCGAGGGGATGGAGAGGGGGAAACGCAACAGCTGTGAGCCCCAGCGAGCCCCAGATGTGGTTTACGGGGTCCCTCTGCCACGTGCTCTGGGCTGGAGGAGCCCGGCCTCCTCCTGCCGCATTGGTCCCGCGGGAAACGGCCCCGTTTCCCTCCTTCCTTGGGGGAAGGATCGGCCGGGAACAGCCCAACTACAGGCGCTTCTAACGTTACAGCCCTCCGCCCCCCATCCCGGTGCCGCGAAATAGCTCGGCAGCTCCTCCCGCCCCGCGTCCCCAGGTGCCCCCGTCCCAAACGCGCCTCTTACCTGCCCGACCATGGTTTTGGCCAGCACTTCGGCTCGTCGCGGGCCGCTCAGCAGCTCGGCGGCCTTGAGGAAGATCTGGGCCCGGTCCCGGACGGGTTTCAGGTCCCATTCCCTCCTGGCCGCCACGGCAGCGTTAATGGCTTTGTTAATGAGGTCCTGCGGAGCAGACGGGCAGAGCAGCGAAAATGAGGAGCCCGTTCCCTCTGCGAAGCCGGGCTAGAAGCCCCACCAGGAGATAAGGACACGTCGCTAGATGCTCCCTAAAACCGGGTGAAGCACAGTCGCTTCTTCTCGAAAGGCCACCAGCTACTTCAAGACACGCTACGAGGGTTGACCTGCCTCCTCCGGCGGAGGCTGCTGGAGAAACCGGCAGCCCGGCGGCCTCATCACCCACGCTGGCGCCCGGCCAGGCCACCGCGGCCACCACCCCGCCGCGTGACAACCCGAGGGAGGGGACACGCACCTTGTCGGCGTAGCAGAACTTGGCCACCTTGTGCGAGTGATTGAAGGGCTGCAAAAGGGAGGAAAAGGCGCCGTGATTTCCCAGCCGGCGCGGCTCCCTCTCGCCCGACGCGACCCCCCCCCGCCCCCCTGGCCCCCCAACTCACCGAGAGCTGGTACCGCACGGCGGACGTCCACACCTCCTCCCCGGCGACCACGCAGGGGATGGCCGCCGTCGCGTCCTTCAGCTCGCCCAGCGCCTGGAGAGGGAAGGGAACGGCGTCGGGGCCTGGACGGAGAGGGGGCAGCGCGGACCCCCCCCCCCCGGCCGCCCCCAGCTTAGCCCCCGCGTTACCTTCTGCAGGGCGGCTCGCTCGGGGCTCCCCGCCTTGAACTCCAGGACGGGCTCGTTGGTCACCTCGACGGCGGGGCTGTGCCGCCATCTCCGCCTAGGAGGGGAGCGCGGGAGATGCTGAAACCCCCCCGGTTTCCTCGGCGGGGCCTCGCCCCGTCGCGCCCCCAAATCCCGCGCGCTTTCTCGCTCGGCTCACGGCTCCCCGGTGAAAGCAGCCCCGAGCTCGGAAAAGGGACTCCCGAGGGGGGATTTGCGTGGGGAAAAGGGGGAACGGGACCCCGGGTGGCCCCAGGTCGCCGCTGCAGCGGGCCGGCTGCGGCCATCACCGTGCCGCCCCGTGCTCCGGGCGTTGCTCAGCCTCGGCAGCCCGCCAGCAGCCCCTCGGGCCTGAAATCCCACGTCCCAAAAAGGGGGGGGGGGGAGGAAAAACAACAAAAAGAACCTGCTACGGAGCGAAAGCACCGCCTCCGCGGCGGGGAAGCTAAGAACGGGCAAAGCCGGGGCGGGGAACCGGGGTTTCGCCACGGCGGGGCCGCCGCTGGGCAGGAAGCGGCTTCCCCACGGCCGCGGCGGGGCCCAAAAAGCGGCTCCCGGGGCGGGGGAGGAGCGGGGGGCCGCGGCAGCACTCACCCGGCGCCGCGCAGCGCCCGCCACATCGCGGCCGCCGTTCCCACGCTCCCCGCGCGTTCCCACGCTCCCCGCGCGTTCCCACGCGCCGCCGTTCCCACGCTCCCCGCGCGCGCCGCTCCCCACGGCCCCGCCCCCCCGCGCCCGCCGCGGGGCCGTGCCGCGCGCAGCCAATGGGAGCCCGCCTTCCCCCCCCCCCACCCCGCGCGGGCGGGCGCGCCTAATAGAAAGGGAAAGGGGGGAGAAAAAAATTGCCTGTTTCTGGCGCAGGCGGCGCGGCCGAAGCGGGGCGGGCGGGCGGCCTCTTCGCGGCGTCCTCAGGCCTGCGACCTGCGGGCGAGAAAGGAAGAAGCGAGCTGAAAGCAGCGAGGCGCAGCGGCTTTTTTGGGGAATAATAATAATAAAAAAGAGAAAAAAAGAAAAAAGGACAGCGTACTATTAAGGGGGTATAGGCAGGGCCATGCTAAAGCAGGAAGGGGCTGGTTGGCGCAGAGCAGAGGAACGCAAAGCAGCAGAGCAATCTGCTTTTTTGCCGATGACACTTGCATTTTTAAAGGATATTGACGCCCTAAGGTCCTTTAGCCGCCTTTTGGCTCAGGAAGGGGGCCTGGAGGCTCGGCCTCCTTGGAGGTTGAGCCTCCTTTGGGTGCTTTATCTGCTCCCGGCCGGCGCAGAGGAAGGGCCCCGGGTGCCAGAAGGGGTGAGCGGCTCTTTCGTGGCGGCTGAGCCGCGAGGGAAGGTCGTCCACCGATGTGCAGAAATTAACACACGCAGACGCTAAGCAGGAGTTTGGCATTTATTTTAATTTTTTTTTTGTTTGTTTTGTTCCTTGTAACCAGAGAATCGCTGTAACCCGTTTTCATCGACAAGCTTCCGAACGCCCCCCGCGCGCGGAGAAGCCCGTTCGGTTCGCGACGCGGAGGTCACGGACGGGCCCCCACGGATGAACCGGGCCCCCAAGGATGAACCAGGCCCCGGCGGCTCGCGGGGGGCTGCGGCGCTGGGCTGGCGCCCCGCGGAAGCGAGGGGGGCCGGGGGGGGGCACGGGGAGCCCAGCCCTCGAAGGGGGCGGCTGCTTTTTGGCACTAAAAGGGAGATAAATCCACTGCAACTCGCGGGGCTTCGGATGCTCCCGGCTCTCGCGGCACCACTTTCGGCACCGCTTCTAAAACATTTGCTTTCTGAAGGCTTTGCCGCTCTCAGATCCGCCGCCGCTGAGTGCATGCAACACTCGGCTCGCTTTTAAACACTGAGGACGGATTTCCAGGCGGAAAAAGTTGATCTAAACCTGAACGCGGGGCAGGGGACCGCAGCTCTGCAGCGGCATGCTTGGGAGCTGGTTCATCCTTGGCCCTTTCCTCACCAGAGCTCAAATAGCGTTATCGGCTAAGTCTTTTTCTTTAAAAGAAGCTAATATACAGAATATAAAGCACAATATTTACAACGGTACGGTAAACAGTTTCGTTTCCACACTGATCAGTAGTCTGTTGTCAGGTGTATAAAACAAAGTCTTACATGACCTAGGAGAAACGGAGAGGGAGTGACGTGGCATGGGGAAAGATGACACCCTCCGTTTAAACCCCTTAAAGAATAAATAACCATTTTTTGGCAGAACTGAGCTACGTACGCTTTAGCCACAGGTACCGTGTTTCAAAGACTACGTTGCGTGTTTCTCCCGGTGAAACCACATTATGCAGGAAGCGTGCCTAGTGACCAAGCTTTTATCATCCCAAACCCTTTCTAATAAAAAAAAAACACCGTTAGGATTTTAGGTTAAACCTACTCGGGGATTGTCAGTTCAGACAGCCTCGCGTTAGACAGCAGGGAATCCTGATTGCGAGAAGCATCGTTAAACACCCATTTCTTACCATACAACCTTTGCTCCTTCAAAAGAAGCGGCTTGAAAGGCTTCTGCGGGCGCAGAAGAGTCTCAAGACACTGAACGACACACAAAAACAGACCAAAAAAGCGTGTTTTTTTTCCACTACTCTGCCAGGGACTTGTGGTCAAGCCTGCAGCGTTCCCCTCCCTCGCCAGCAGCGAGGGGAAGGGGTGAAATGCAGTTTGGCAGGTAGCATTTCTAGTTCAACCTAAAACACCATTTTCAACGCAAGGATACGATGCGTTGCCTCGACTGGCGATTTCTGTTCTCATTTAAAACCCAAACTCGAGAAGTTCCCTTTCAATAAAGCTCACAGCCAGGCATTTCGGTGACTGATCGCTGGGGGGAAACACGGTAAAAGCCGCGCGTTCCCCTCCGACCCGAGTCCCGGAGCAGCGCAAGAGAATCGAACCCAGGAGTCCCGAAGCAAAACACCGAAAAACCTCCTCGGGGCGTGAGACCACACGGCACGGCGCGGGAAAAGCCGGGTCCGTCTCGGCAGCCGACCAGAGCTAAGCAGGGATGTGACACTGAAGAGCGCAAACGCTCTTCTTGCCTTTCGGAGCCGCGGGAAACACCGGCAAATCGCTGCTTGGCGGAGGCTGCAGAGTCGGGGTACGGCTGCGGGCACCCACCGGCCACCATCGCCTTTACTCGGCCCGTCCCGGGCTGGTGACGGAGGTGGCATTTTTGCTGGCAGGAATAATCATGCCAGAACATCTCTTATTAGAGGGAAACGGCCACCCCAGCGGCTACAGCCAAGCCGGCAACCGAGGCTTTGCCCCGCTCTCGCTCCCTTTCCGCGGCATCACGTGAAACCGTGAATCTGGAGCCTCATCAAAGCAGAAGGTATTTCACAAGGGCGCAATCGTATTTGCTAACAGAAATCCCTCTGCACTTTAAAAACCTCTAATAAAAACAGAATACATACCGTGGTATTCATAAATACATCACACGTTTAGCTCAGCTCAATTCCATCACGTCCCCCTGCCCCAAACTTCCTAAAACAATTTTGTCGTCTGAACTAACACGGTAGTTACTAAATCCTTGAAAAATGGTTGTATCATATGATTCTTTGGACGGTTTTGAACAACATGCATCCACAAAAGCGACTGCCATTTGTGTACTGAAAACATTTTGTACAAATCCATTTTAGTAATTTGATCTATTATTACACTGCTAACAAGCAAAAAAATTTGCTTCCTTGAAATCCCCTTTTAAAAAATGAGAAACAATGAGGAGGATTTTCTGATTAGAAGTCTAAAAAAGTGTCAATATGACACCGCATTAAGAATAGAAAACAAAAATAAAGTATTTACAGCTTTACAAAGGAAAAAACAACAACAAAAAAAAGAGGTCATCAAAATCATTTCCAGCATTTTCACGATTTTTTTCTGGCGAGCTTTTGATCTGGTTGCTACAGAGTGGTTCAGCGCAAGCAGAACAGGACCACTGTCAGGTAAATCAGCAGCATCGGTTCACACTAACCTAACCAGAAACGTGCTACGGAAACTATCGAGGACCAACCCTGGCGACCGCCAGAAGGTTGACCACCGGCTATTAAGTCCTATACAGCCTAGATGAAAATAACCCCCCAATCCCAGGTATAAAAACATCTTTTCTCTTGTTAAAGTGGATTACATACGGTTATAAGAAACAGACACCAACAACCATGGTAAGTCACCATCATACACATCACCATCGTACACGTTATTTCTATACTCTTTACTATAGTCCCACATCCCTTATACGTACGAGCAAACGCAACCCCCTTAGAGATGCTCCTCATAATTATGGCTATGAGATAAACTGTAGGTTACAGGTAACTTGTTTTGACAGCTAAATATCCGCTCCCTCGTTTGGCTCACACCGTCAAACCGAGGATCCTTTCCTACCTCGACGTACCAGCTACTAGTTTCAGGAACACTCAGCCTTTTCCCTGCTAGGACACTGAGTTTTAAAGAAAAAATTCAAAATAAAAAACCCCCCTGCAGCTAAGCTGGACGGCTCTTCAAATTGCTCAGTCCCCCCAGTCCCAAGGAGCCCTCGGTAACTGGAGGAGAGCCTCCGAGGAGGCTGATCGCTTACCCGTGCCTCCACCAAAGGCCCCCGAAGCGTTGCAGACGTTTGGCTTTGGCAGACGGTTTCTCGGCCTCGCGAGAAACTACACGTTTAGCAGCTGAAGTTCAAACAGGCTCGACCGCCTTAAGAATACGCGAAGGAAAAACATGCAGCCCCGCTCCCCTCGGAGAAATATCCCAACGGATATTTCTCGCCCCTGCCCACCCACCCCAAACCTGCAGCCTTAACGAACGTAACATTTACCACTTTGGCCACATAAAAAATAACAGGAATGAGCGCTTTGGAATAAGGTTTCTTTTTCAGAAAGTAATATATGCCTACGTGATGAAACAGGCTTTGAAAAAGCCACTAACTAACACAAGAACCAAGAAGTTACCAGCTACTCTATGAATATCTGCACTGAGTATTTCCAGCAGCGAGGAAACCCCAGGAATACCCTGGAATCCCTTTCTGTGGACGGAAGTCGGTGATGGATCACTGCGGATCCGGATGGATCATCGCTCACTCTGCAAATCACGGGGAGCCCATCCGACCGGCGCGGCCTGAAAGCACCGTCGTGTCTCAGCAGGAGCCGGATCTCGGCAGAGATGGGGGCTCCGGGCAGCCGGAGAACCCACCATCTGGAAACCCACCATCTGCCGCAACGCCCGGGCTCCTTCGGGGAGAAAGCAGCGCTGATCTGAACCGGCTGCTCGCTTACAAAGCAATCCCACTGATTTCTGATCAATAAATAGGAGAGGCTTGGAAATGAAACTCGGGAAGCTAAAGATTGGCCATTTTAGCTCCACAAAACACTGAGAAGGTGCTTTCATCCTGCCCGGCCTTAGCACGGCTCCTCCCTAACAGTTTCTACATCTTCTGGCAGGAAAAAAATACATTTGGTATTTATACTCAAGTCACGCAAGTGCTAATTAACTATACAGTAACTTCTAGGCAGTATTAACCGTACTTTCAATCTTGGCCTGAAAAAATAATAATAAAAGTGTATTGGCTTAGGTTTACACCCTGTTTTTACCTGGTTGAGGTGCAACAACTCCCCTTAATAACCATAAACAGCCTCTTCATGCCAGAGTTTCCTCTGTCACCGAGTAATCAGACTTTCGATGCTGCTTTCTCTGGTTTCAAAAATACAGAGAGATTGAGAAATAAAGCCTCGGTCTTCTCACTTTCTCACAGAGAAAGCACATGGCTCTTCTTCCCTAATTCTAGGACAGCAGTAGTTTGGGATTCATTTTACTACGCCCTAAAAAGGATTACAGTATTTTCCGATTTTCAGCTTCTCTGAAGAACAGTGGTCTGGACGTCTCCCAAAGTCACGTCTCGAGCCTACATCCATAGCATGGCATGTCAGTTGATCCTGACGCTCCCACTATCCCACTCTACACATCATGAAAGCAGCAAAAAATGTAGTTATCTCCCTGTCAGCAAAGTAAAATCTGCAAACATTACAGTAAAAAAAAAAAAAAAAGAAAGGAAAATACTCGGGAACCGAGGGGCTGATTCCCCTCATAATCCAATCACTGGAAACAAAGGCGTTGTAACATGACATTCCTCCTCAAAGGAAGCTCTACGGATAACTAACATGTGCAAATGTGGTTTTAGCTTTCCTTTCCCCAAGAGATAACTGCAGCCCAGCAAGGACCAAACATTCCATATAAATAAGGCGAGCTTTTTTTGCATAGTAGTTTATCAGTGATATTCCCACCCCACCGAACCCTCCGTTTGCCACCTGCTTTGCCGCCGAGCTGAGACCTGCTTCGTCGGATTCTCGAGTTTAGCAGGAAGCTTGTGCAGATCTCAAAAGCTCCTTCACCCGGAAAGAGGGAATGAAGAAATTCCTTTAAATACTGTATAACTGCTTAATCCTAAAAGCTGTCTCTAAACCCACTATTATTTTTAAGTGTTTACAGTTCAATTTGGAGGCATTCTTTTTTATGCCAGACATTTTTAATCATACCTTAATTGTCCTGGATTCGCTTCTCAATTTGCCAGTGTTCCTTTTGCCAATCAGTGCAGCAGTTCAATAAAACCGTAAGCTTATTGAAATACCCAGAGCCTTTGCAGCACCAATCTCTGCTGCTGCTGCCAGATTTTTTTTATAATATTTTTTATAAAAACACCTGCTATTAATATTCCACTGGAGCTCAAAGTGGCTCAGCTTGGGGCAAAGGCACAATTAAAACACCATGTTTTCTTACAGGACTCTGCATTTATGATTTGTATAACAATAGAAATTTACAGCACCAATCCTTGGGTGGGGTGGGGATGCGTGTAGGAATGAGTCCTTAGAAACCCTGTGCATGGGCTTAAAAGTCTTTTTGTTTTCCTCCATCCATGTATTGTTTTTTAATCTTTTCTCAAGTTTTCCCTTTCACTGGAACGCTCCCATTACGTATCAGCTGACCATGGGCTCCACATCCGCCTCTCTGTCCAACTCGTCCTGAATTTCATCTGTGTTTCCTGAGTCGCTGCTGGCTACGGAGCTGGGAGACGGAGAATTCCTGTAGAGAAATTCAGAGAGAGGCTGAGGCAAGAAACTAAATGCCAATAACAGAGAAGAAAAAAGAAGTGTTCACTTCCCAAAACAGCTGAGAATATCCTTTATGATTGTGAAAGAGAGAATTTTGCATTAAGCATCAGTAGTAAGCATAAGCATCCCATGTGCTCCCAGCGCCACATATGCAATCTGCTATTTAAACGTAAAGGCAGCTCTAGATTTACAGACAGCGAAAATGGAAACTAAGTCCAGTGAACATGCTAGTTCAACATAATACAGAGCTTCAAACTTAGGCCGTGCCGTGAAAACTTCAGAAAGATTTTTGTTGTTCTTTCAAGCCAGGACAGGCAGCGAGGGCAAGCGAGAGAAGAAAAACCCTCCATAGCATATAAATAGGTTCTTAATATATGAAAAGAGAAAAGGCAGAGTTCTCTGTACAAGTCCATAGTCAAGGGCTTGGAGGGATTTTTTTTGTTTTGTTGGGGGGGGGCAGCAGGGAGTGTTTATTTTAGAATAGGTCAGGTCTAGATCTATGACGTTTTAGACCAAGCCTCTATATCGGAGCTCAAGAAGAAATGAGTCCATTTATCCTGCCAGCCCTACTGGCCACATCCTTGTTTTTAATCAATTGGTGTTGGTTGAACCCTATACGCTACTACAGAGTTTCTTTTAAGACTGTTACTTGTCCCTGAACAAGACAAGATTATCCAAATAACAAACCTTTAGGCAAAATGATGCTATCGTCTATCAACAAGGTGCCAGGCAACACACTAGCAAAGTGAGTCTCCAAAGCACCCCAGGCAGCGCAGAAACCCCCTCTTACCTGTCAGCAGAGCCTTTAATAAGTCTACGACAGGTTTCCATCTGTACATCCAGGCCCCGTTTCATACTACACATTTCCATATATTCATGAAGGTGGCGATTCATGTCACTCTTGGCCGTAGCCAATTCCAGCTGCACAAAAGAAGAAAGAGTGATGAAGCTCAGGCGACTCGCTGGCTGCTTCTCCCAGCCTCGCTCTATTTGACACACTGCTGGAGAGGCTTAAAATGCCCAGAGCTGATCCAAAACGCCCACAATACACCCTCAAACCTCAGTGGTGCCTGCTGTCATCATACCCATCAGCTTGTGAAGAGTATTTTAGTCAGAGCTCGACACTGTTTTTAAACATCTCTTGAACTTTTTGCTGCTTGGTATCTTGTTAGTCAATATGCAAAAACTAGTGAAAGCATGTTCTGGGCAGAACAAAGATTTTTGAGATGCTACAGCTGTTCAGCCTGGCAACCTCTGAGGGTATTTCCCAGTGAGATGGTGGGTATAAATGTCAACTGGGAAAAAATAATAGTGCATTTTTTATTCTCTGTCCTGAAGGTTACAGATTTATGCTTACTCACTAATAGTGCTATATAGAGAGTTGTATTTAGAAAAAAATCCCAAGGGTAAGAAAAAGCAAAATGCTTTTGTGCCTTCTTACATATAAATATACGCTCCGCCGTGTGTGCGTACGCGTGTGTACCGGAATAATCTCACAGGGTTTTCTTCCATTTAAAACAACATATATTTTGTCATGAATCATTTCCTTACCTCTATTTGTCCTATTGTTTCCTGGTATTCTTTGTCTCTTGTTTTAAAGAAAGACTCTGTTTCATGGATCAAGTTTCCCAGGTTTTCCTCCTGCAGGAGAAAGAAGGATACAGAATAATTAGTGAGAAATCATGAAAGGGTCACACGCCAACAAACAAGTTTATTCAATCTTCTTCCAGGGATTGTTCCGTTTTTCCCACAACAACAGAACCATTCAATATTACTTCCTAGCAGTAGGATACTACCGCTGTGTTTTAATAAAGAGCTGCCTTCCTCAGTTTCTTGAGGAAAAGGCTACAGACAGCCTAAACTACGTGCGTGCTCTGCGCAGTAGAGAGGAGCACACAACCAGGAACACGCAAGATTTATGACGTGAGCAATTCATCCGCAGATTGAAGGTTCGCACTTAACTCATTCAGAAATGGAAGCTCTTACGGCCTTTCATGCAAAGTCTTTTATGCCAAAAAGGAATACTGCTCCATACAAACGGCACGCTGGGTGAAGACACTTTCATACACTGTGACCATGGCTTTGTACACCCAGCTAGAAAAGTCGCTGGTCCAGGATCCTACAGACCAAAAACTCCAACAATGAAGCTCAAGTACTTGATGCAGGCCAAAGAACCAAAAAAATGCATTTTAGGAGGTCTTTTCTGAACCTTTCCCAATGTTGATTGTCAAGTGACACGCAGAACCGGATAAAGGCCCCAGTAACAGTCTGATCAGCGTACGAAGATGGTAATAATTCTCCAGACACACTTGATTTTTCCTTGCTCCTGCACTGACCAGCCCACTGCTTACGGCTTTGCAGTGGAAGCTCATTTTCAGATTACACACTATTGCTC